>NC_072401.2:189813814-190432586 GCF_028858775.2 Pan troglodytes
CATTTTAAAGAGTAATTGTTAAATGTGTTGTCTCTTGTGGGACTGGAAATGTTCTGTTCTTATCTGGCGCTGGTTACATCCTGTTTTTCATTTGGGAAAGTGCATTGAGCTGGAAATTTATATGTTCAATTTATGTAAATTGTACTTCAGTAAAAATTTTCAAAAAAGTGGCTGCCTTTTATAGCAGGTGTCCCATGCGCATATATATATATATATATATATATATTTTTTTTTTTTAAGAAGATGATCTCAAGACCAAGACCTGTTTAAAGGTGGGGAAGGAAGCAGGATTTGGCAGAGGGATAAGTCTAGCTGCCATGCAGGGACAGCTACAGGCTGCCTCAGCCACACACAGGGCGCCCTGGAGCTAAACTGGCTCTGCAAACTAACCTGGCTGGAGTTGGACTGAGATATCCTAGCCGTTAGGCACTCTTGGGCAAGGTGGCTCCCCCAGCCGAGGCAGTTCCTGAAGGGGCTGACAGCTGCAGTCAGTCTATCTGCCCAGGGGATTCCCAGCAAAAGAGGCAACCAATTGCTTGGAGGAATCTGGGACATGCATCAAAGTGTCCACGTTGGCCTGGCGCAGTGGCTCACACCCGTAATCCCAGCACTTTGGGAGGCCAAGGCGGACAGACCTGGAGTCAGGAGTTCGAGACCATCCTGGCCAACATGGAGAAACCCCGCCTCTACTAAAAATACAAAAATTAGCTGGGTATGGTGGCACGTGCCTGTAATCCCAGCTACTTGGGAGGCTGAGGCAGGAGAATTACTTGGACCAGGGAGGTGGAGGTTGCAGTGAGCCGAGATCGGGCCACTGCACTCCAGCCTGGGCAAAAGGGCGAGACTCCATCTCAAAAAAAAAAAAAGAAAAAAAAAAGTGTCTACCTTAATTCTGGAGACCAGGACTTCAGGAGGGAAGAGGTGGAGCAGAGTTCTGTTGGCCTTTCATTTTAAAACTCCATTTTATTTATTTATTTATTTATTTATTTATTTATTTATTTATGAGACAGAGTCTCACTCTATCACCCAGGCTGGAGTGCAGTGGTGCAATCTCTGCGCACTGCAACTTCTGCCTCCCAGGTTGAGGGGATTCTTGTGCCTCAGCCTCCCGAATAGCTGGAATTTCAGGCACGTGCCACTATGCCCAGCTAATTTTTTTTTTTTTTTTTTGTATTTTTAGTAGAGAATGGGGTTTTGCCATGTTGGCCAGGCTGGTCTCGAACTCCTGTCCTCAAGTGGTCTGCCCACCTTGGCCTCCCAAAGTGCTGAGATTACAGGTGTGAGCCGCTGTGCCTGGCCCAGCACTCTGTATTATTTAATTTTAAAAAATCCATGTAGGTGGCCTGGCGCAGTGGCTCACGCCTGTAATCCCAGCACTTTGGGAGGCTGAGGCAGGCGGATCACGAGGTCAGGAGATCGAGACCATCCTGGCTAACACGGTGAAACCCCGTCTCTACTAAAAACACAAAAAAATTAGCCGGGCGTGGTGGCGGGTGCCTGTAGTTCCAGCTACTCGGGAGGCTGAGGCAGGAGAATGGCGTGAACCTGGGAGGCAGAGCTTGCAGTGAGCTGAGATCGCACCACTGCACTCTGGCCTGCGTGACAAAGCGAGACTCCGTCTCAAAAAAAAAAAAAAAAACTGTTTACATATAGAGATATATATATATCACATACTGAATGTACAAAGCTGTTCTTAATTCTTCAGGAGTTACATACATTGTTGTTTTTTTTCTTATGAGCTACTATAAGGAAGAGGCTGAGAATGTCTTTAAAAAGAGCAGGCTGTGGAAGATCTAGTTGGTAGATCTTAGTTAGTATTCTGCTCTAGAAATCAGATTCTATTTTATCCGCCTCTTCTCATCTCCACCGCTTTTATCTTCCACTTCATGGGTAAGATCTTGGCTCTGTGTTTGGATTCAGATGCTTATCTTTTCCCAGAAGCTTGGCCCTCTGGGGACTGTCATCCTGCCTTCCTCCCCTGATGGGTAATGGCTGATGGCTGCAGCTTTGTGCTTAGATGAGCAGCCACTGAGCCAGGCTGAGCTGCTGCTGGGCAGCCTCGGTGTGCATATGCAATCAAGCAAAGAGAATAGCTATGACTGCAAGTCTCTTCTGTGCATATGTCCTTTCTCGCTAATAACGATGATGATCTCTTGGATAACATATCCCAGATATTTCATGAATTCTCACATTTATGAAACGTCTGTAACAGGCCAAGTATGTATATAACAGTTACACTACTTTTAGAAGGGTTAAAGAAGTTGCCTAGGCCGGGTGCGGTGGCTCATGCCTGTAATCCCAGTGCTTGGGGAGGCCAAGGCAGGAGGATCACTTTAGGCCAGGAGTTGAAGATTAGCCTGGGCCACATAGTGAGACCTCCATTTCTACAAAAATAAAATATATTAGCTGGCTGTTGCGGCACATGCCTGTTGGCCTAGAACTCAGGAGGCTGAGGAGGGAGGATCACTTGAGGCTAGGAGTTCAAGACCAGCTTGGGCAATATAGCGAGACCCTCATCTCTACAAAAATAAAATAAATTAGCCGGATGTGGTGGCACATGCCTGCAGTCGCAGCTACTTGGGAGGGCAGGAGGAAGTCGAGGCTACAGTGAGCCATAATTGCGCTACTGCACTGCAGCCTTGGTGACAGAGCAAGACTCTGCTCCATAAGTAAATAAATAACCAGGCTGGTTGAAACAGCATTTGAATCAAGATGGTGGTCAATAGAACGCTGGGAACCACTGTGTTATTTTAATGATACTAAATTCGCTCATACAGAATTTCTATGAGAAAAAAAATCACAGGGGGAAGGAATAAGATGTTACAAGAGACCCAATTTTTTTCTTTCTCATGTTTCAGTTTCCTTCCTCTTTTTCTCCATTTTGCATTTGGTTGACCAGCACAGAAAAAAAAATTTTTTTCTAAAAAGTAAATTTATAAAAGTAAATTTATTTACTTTTGGGGGAACAAAATGTAGAATCTTAAAATGGCAGCAAAGTTTAGTCATAAAACAGAATCAGTAGAGTAAAATCTCACATTCTTGGTTATTAATTAACCAGAGGGTCCCATGAGTATTGCAAGCCAAGTATCAGTGCTCTGGACTTGAAATAACCAATAGTTTTCTCAATAGGGCTGAGGGTTTGCCGACTGCTGATGGATATTCATCAGCAAACCCCTGACATCCTGGTGTCAACATCTTGGGTAGCAGATGTTAACCTCTGGAACATTAATAAAAAGTGGTAGATCAAGGCCATACTGATGAGAAATTGGGGTATTATGGGAAGTCAGTCATTAAGAAGAATAATCCCTATAGTTTATAAGGATATATTTTATACATGTTTATCATTTTACCACCTTGTGAAAGGTCATTTTTAAAAAAGACCAAGATGGCCAGGCGTGGCTCACACCTGTAATTCCAGCACTTTGGGAGGCTGAGGCAGATGGATTGTTTGAGCTCAGGAGTTCAAGACGAGCCTGGGCAACCTGGTGAAACCCCATCTCTACCACAAATACAAATATTAGCCAGGCGTGGTGGTGCATGCCTGTAGTCCCAGCTACTTGGGAAGCTGAGGCAAGAGAATTGCTTGAACTCGGGAAGCAGAGGTTGTAGCGAACCAAGATCACACCACTGCACTCCATCCTGGGCAACAGAGCAAGACTCCGTCTCAAAAAAAAAAAAACAGTCTGGGTGTGGTGGCTTACCCCTGTAATCCCAGCACTTTGGGAGGCCAAGGTGGGCAGATCATGAGGTCAGGAGTTCGAGGCTAGCCTGGCCAACATAGTGAAACCCCGTTTCTACTAAAAATACAAAAAAATTAGCCAGGCATGGTGGCGCATACCTGTAGTCCCAGCTAGTCGGGAGGCTGAGGCAGGAGAATCACTTGAACCCAGGAGGCGGAGGTTGCGGTGAGCTGAGATCAGGCTCAAGCCTGGGCAACAGACCTAGACTCTGTCTCAAAAAATAAAAAGGAAAAAAAAAAAGATGACTTTCGTCTTTTTCTTCTTTTGAGATCTACACAGGAACAGCTTTGAGGGCTGCTGTGCCTACACCTCAGCAGAGAGAAAAGACCACTGTTGGAGAAAGTTGTTAATTAAGGAACTTATTAAATGATAGAAACAAAGGAAAACAATTTTGTCAATTTGGGCCAATGCTGACGAGCTAATTATTTTGCTAACCGAGATTCAAGGAGAGGAAAAAAAATCAATGAGCTGAAAAGGCATCTTATTTAATCTAAGAAACCTATTCAAAAAAGTTTGAGAACAAATTTTCTTTTCTTTTTTTTTTTTCAGACAGAGTCTTGCTCTGTTGCCCAGGCTGGAGTGCAGTGGTGTGATCTTGGCTCACTGCAACCTCTGCCTCCTGGGCTCAAGCAATTCTCCTGCCTCAGCCTCCTGAGTAGCTGGGATTACAGGCACCCAACACCACACCCGGCTAATTTTTGTATTTTTAGTAGAGACTAGAAATACATGAGGTTTTGCCATGTTGGCCAGGCTGGTCAGGTCTTGAACTCCTGACCTCAAGTGATCCACCCACGTCAACCTCCCAAAGTGCTGGGATTACAGGTGTGAGCCACCACGCCTGGCCTAAATTTTCTTTTTCTTTTTCTTTTTTTTTTTTTATTTGGTATCTCACACTGTTGTCCAAGCTGGAGTGCAATGGTGCGATCTTGGCTCACTGCCAGCTCCGCCTCCCGGGTTCACACAATTCTCCTGCCTCAGCTTCCCGAGTAGCTGGGACTACAGGCACACACCACCAAACCTGGCTAATTTTTTGTATTTTTAGTAGAGACGAGGTTTCACCATGTTAGCCAGGATGGTCTCAATCTCCTGACCTTGTGATCCACCTGCCTTGGGCTCCCAAAGTGCTGGGATTACAGGTGTGAGCCACTGCGCCTGGCCTAAATTTTCTTTTTTTGAAAGAAATAATGAAACCTCATTAAGTCACTATGTGCTAACTGGATGTTGATGATCTCATAATAGGTAAAGGCCAGGTGCTATACCAAAGATAACCCCAAATAGTGTAGATTAAACAGCAGAAAACTTTCTCTCAGGTAACCTTTCTTGGTGAATTAGTGGTCTCTGCTCCACAGAGTCATTCAGGAACTGGGACTAGCAGAGTGTCTCCGCCACGCCCAGCACAGGGTTTTAAAGTCAGCTTCAGTCATGACCACCTCAAGCTGCTAGAAGCTGGGCAGGTAAGGGAGCCTGGAAGTTCAGGGCGAGAGGCTGTTCTTTTTTTCTTTCTTTCCTTCTTTCCTTCTCTCGTTCTTTCGAGTTTTGCTCTTGTTACCCAGGCTGGATTGCAATGGCGTGATCTTGGCCTACTGCAAACTCCGCTTCCCGGGTTCAAGCGATTCTTCTGCCTTAGCCTCCTGAGTAGCTGGGATTACAGGCATGCACCACCATGACCAGCTAATTTTGTATTTTTAGCAGAGACAGGGTTTCTCCATGTTGGTCAGGCTGGTGTCAAACTCCTGACCTCAGGTGATTCGCTTGCCTCGGCCTCCCAAAGTGCTAGATTACAGGCGTGAGCCACCGTGCCTGGCGAGAGGCTGTTCTTTACCCGGATGATGCAGAAGCTTCAGCATCTCTTTGCCTCAGGTTCCACTGCTCATCCGGTCCAGGTGTCTGCGAAAACGGCTAGGTATTGGGTGCAGCCAAGTGCTAAGAGGAGAGCACATTTAGCGACCCCAGCAACCTCTGCAGCAGCTGCACTAAAACCTCACACACGTTACCTGCTTGACGGGAAAAATGCTTTGAAAAGCTTGCAGGCTTTCAATCCCTTATCCCCCTTGGGCTCAATGTGTTTTGAAAGTCAGGAATTTTTGGTTTATAGAAAAGTAACAAATTACACGCACTTTCCACTGTGTAGGACCCCAGTGGGGTCCGAGGCAGCACCCTTTACACATATCAGTCAGTATTCCTGGAGTGAAACATAAAAGTATTCATACGAAATGGGATCAGTAAAGACTAAAAGCATCCTCCTGTCAGTGCAGGGCAGGTTGTCTCCGAATACACTTTTTTCCCCCGGATTGAGGAAAACACTTTTTAGGCCTGGATTGATAAATTGTTGATAAGAAATTATGGAACTGAATTAATGGTAAAACCATGTAAGTTAAGCATGATTGAGTAATTTTAAAGCAAAACTTCTAAAGCAATTATAATGACACAAGGTCAGAGAATTTTTATTTAAGTTCTATCCTTTAAAATTATGGTTCTTTATATATAAATATAGTATTTGTGTGTATGGCAACTACAATAATGACAGGGTGGCTTAGAATTCTAGGAATAGGCCATGTGTGGTGGCTCATGCCTGTAATCCCAGCACTTTGGGAGGCTGAGGCAGGTGGATCACCTGACATCAGGAGATCGAGACCAGCCTGGCCAATATAGTGAAACCCCATCTCTATTAAAAATACAAAAATTAGCTGGGCGTGGTGGCGGGCGTCTGCAGTCCCAGCTACTCAGGAGGCTGAGGCAGGAGAATCACGTGAACCTGGGAGGCAGAGGTTGCAGTGAGCCGAGATTGCACCACTGCACTCCAGACTGGGCGACAGAGTGAGACTCTGTCTCAAAAAAAAAAAAAAAAAAGTCTAGGAATAAAGGACTGAAAGAAGTCCCACACTCAACAGCAACGCAGCTAACGAAGGTGGAAACGACGGCCCAGGAGGAGAGAGGATGGGCACAGGATTGGGAGAGTCCCTGTGTGCCCTGAGCAAAATTTCTAAAAGTAGATAGTGTTTAAAAGGGAGGAAATACATTTGACATTGTGGCTGTCATGAGTGCAAGAGAAGCTGGTCAGTGGATGGTGCTAGGAAGCACCACTGTTCTCATCCGTAACTGACTCTCACCCAGCTTAACCCCAGGACCTCCTCCTGTAAGGCTGGAACCCCACTAGACCTTTGCCTCCAAGGGCCGCCCTGAACTTTCCTTTTCCTCCTTTTTGGAAGAGAAACTCAGAAATGCATGCGTTTTCATTCGGAGCTTGCTAACCATCCCTCAGTGCTCTCACATTTGGGTGCTGATTTGCATCTCTGCACTTAGCATCACGCAAAATGTAGAAACGACCACTTTTTCCTGATGCCCAAGAAAAACTGGCTGAGATGCAGGAGTATCCCCAAACAGGAACTTGTGCCTGATCAATGTGAGCAGTGTGAATTTGGTCCTTCCGCTCCGGATGAGCTCAGCTTCACTCCAGGGTCCTGTGAGAAGTGAGGCCTGGAAAATCTCTGTGTGAGAAACAGTATCACTTGAGGAAGTCTTAAGGCTTCTTAGAGCAGTTTCAGGTTCAAAGCAAAATTGAGAGAAACATAGATTTCCCATAAACTCCTGCCTCTGCACACATGCATCCTCCCCCATGATCACCTTTGCCCACTAGAGTGGTACCTTTGTCAGAACTGATGAGCCTACACGGGTACATCTTTATTATACAGAGTCCAGGGTTCACACTCGGGTTCACCCTTGGGCTCAATGTGTTTCAAAAGTGCTGCACATTCCTTGGGTTTGACCAGTGTATAATGACATGCATCCACCACTATCGTATTGTACTGAGTCGTTTCTCTGCCCTAAAAATCCTCTGTGCTCTACCTATTCATCCTTCTCTACCTAGTAACCCTTGGCAACCATTGATCTCTGTAATGTCTCCATAGCTTTGCCTTTTCCAAAACACCATATAGTTGGAATCACACAGTATGTCACTGACATTTTTTGGAGCAAGGATTTAGTGACTATTCCTTTCTACTAGGATAGACTGCTTCCTTGCCTACATTTTCTGCTGTGAGACAGCTTCACAGTTGTCTCCATTTTGCTCTTAATGTGGGAAGAGTATTCCCATTTCTCACCATCTGTCCAAGAATACCCAGAGATGCCTGACAACTGAAAACAGCTTATGTTTAATAGCTTGATAGGCTACGATCCGATGGCACGACTCCCTAAGGAGGATCTGATCAGATCGCTCATATGAAAATACATTCAGTTCTGCTATTCACTTGTTTTGAAAATGCAAATTTGCTCCAATGCAATTGGTGTATTGGAAAACAATTCAAGCAGAATGAGAATTTCATGTTTGTGTATGCATGATTTCATCCATGAAAAACACTAGGTGAGCAGAGACAACTGCGCTTAGCTGAATCCAGCTGCCCAGGAAGGCATAAAACACTCACACACTCACACACACGCACACGCACAGACACCCCTCAACATCTGCCAGCCACCTCAGTTCACTAACAATGTTATGAGCCACACCCATGCACAGTGTTAACAGCTTTCTGTTTGATTTCCTTTCTTTTCTGTCCCTCCTGATAACTCTCCTTCTACTGCTTCAGAATAACTCATAAGCTATAATCCTTCTGATGCCCACTTCCACAAGCAAACTTCAGATATTTTTCAAGGTACAGTGCCATATTTATTGTAGTATTTATGTATTTCTTCACCATTTAACAAGTGTAAAGCTGTGCTACAGTGTTTATTAGGCTCCTTTTTTAATGTGTCAGCTGACAACGTTTCTAGGTGTTGTGCCCAGGACCCCATAAACCCAGTAGTTTGTTGTTGTGTTTCTTTATTTTTTTAATTAATTTATTTTTGAGACAGAGTCTTGTTCTGTCACCCGGCTGGACTGCAGTGGCGCAATCTCGGCTCACTGCAACCTCTGGCTCCTGAGTTCAAGCTATTCTCCTGCCTCAGCCTCCCGAGTAGCTGGGACTACAGGTGCATGCCACCACGCCCAGCTAATTTTTTTGTATTTTTAGTAGAGATGGAGTTTTACCATGTTGGCCAGGATGGTCTCTATCTCTTGACCTTGTGATCCGCCCGCCTTGGCATCCCAAAGTGCTGGGATTACAGGCATGAGCCACGACACCCAGCCAAACTCAGTAGTTTTTTATTACACAATTCTGTAGATTGCAGCGATTTTTAGGAACACATGTGGCACTCCAGCAGCAGAAATGACTGTGTATGACAGGATGCAAAAATGGAATTCCTTTTCTCTAGGATTCCACTGAGAGTCTAAGATCATTTATGTGTCGACTTCCTCATTTGCAAAGGAGTTAGAAAAAGAATCACTTTTTAATTTACTTTTGCATGGGCAAGTACTAAAGTTGAAGATGGAAATTTATTTGGAAATTGGAGGTGCTAAAGCAAAATATCCAGGAGGCCATTAGACTGGGGTTGGTTCTGTACCTGGAACACTTACACAGGCAAACCAAAGTTCAACTTGGAAGCATTTCTTGAAACTGATTATTATTATTATTTTTTGTTGGGGTTGGGAGTGGTGGGGGGGGGGGGAGACAACAACCAATAATCAGCCAATCAGAAACAGCCAACTAGCAACCAGTCACAACCAACTAGCAACCAATCAGTGAACTAGCAACCAGTCACAAACAGCCAACTAGCAACCAATCACAAACAGCTAAGTAACAACCAGACACCAGCAGCCAACTGATGATTAATTATAAAAAGCCAACCAGCAACCAATCACGAGTAGCAAACCAGTAAGCGGTCACTAACAATCAACTAGTAGTCAATCACAAACGGCCAACTGGGAACCAATCTCAAACACCCAGCCACAAACAGCTAATTAGCAACCAATCACAGGCAGTCAACTAGTACTCTATCACAAGCAGCCAACTAGCAACTGGTCACAAACAGCCAACTAGCTGTTAGTTATGTAAGTAGGGACTTTTCACAAGATCATACTCAAATGAGGCCTGGCTGGAGTCAGTCGAGTAATTCCTTTGTTTTCATGGTCAGCCTGTAAAAGCTTGCTGCTCAGTCTGCTGGAGCAGAGCTCTCTGCACCTCTTCTGTGTCTGAGTGCTGCCCAATTGCTGAATGCCTTAATGCTCAAACTCTGTTAAATTTATTTGGTCTAAACTTTTTCTTTTCATGGAAACTTTCTTTGGAAAGAGTAACTTGAGCACCTGGGTCCCTAAATCTCCCTTCTCTGGGAGAAGGATGGGTGTACTGTCCCCTCACATCATGCCTGGTAAGAGGAGCTCCAGGCCCCTGCTACAGCTGACTGTGCGTCCACGGAGCTTGTGGTTACACAGTGGAGCAGTGCCTGCCTCACAGCTGAGAAGAGCCAACAACCCGGCTCCAGTGATCTGAAATACATGACCAACACTAAATTTTGTGTATCTGCCACAACTGCTTGAAAGAATCATTTAGAATGGTGTCACAGGTCCTGAGAATAGAGATGATGACCGAAGAGAGTTGTGGACAAGATGTAAGGACATAAGTAGAGGGCAGAGAGGACACAAGATGCCACGCTCCTGGCTGTGAAGATAGGGTAAGGGACCACAAGCCAAGGAATGCAGGCAGCCTCTAGCGGCCGGAAAAGGCATGGAAACAGCTCCTTCGCTTATCTTCCAGAAGGAATGCAGGACTGCCTACACCTAATCTTAATCGAGTCAAAATAATGTCAGACTTCTGAGACCTCCAGAACTGCGAGATAATAAATTTGTGTTGTTTTAAAACCACAGAAGGCGTGGTGGTTTGTTAGCCCAGCTATAGAACACTTAACACGAATCAAGGGTGGAAGCAGAGGAGAAGGGGAAGAAGGGGGAAAGACCTTCAATTCGTCTTGGAAAGTAAGGCTCACAGTCACACTGCACACTGAGTACAAATTTACCTCCAGGGACTGAGGCCAACCTAGCTCAGGACCAGGGCAAAAGCACCTTGAAGTGCTGAGACCAGTCTCATCATATCACCACCAATAGCACAGGGAGGCTCAGTTCCAGCAGACACACGCTGTGACTCCATTGATGACACAGTCTGTCTGCAATTGGCAAACTCTTCTTTGTCTGTGAGTAAAATGATGTTGTTTACAAGCAAAGTTGAAAGCATAAAAGATTTTCGATAAACTCCTCAGGGCTCATTACAATTGGAATCAATTTTATGCACTCTGGTTTGGGTAGCATCCTTCTATGATTAGAGGGTGGATGCCAAGCAGCCTATCGTGTTAAAAATAGGAAAAAGACTATAGGATTGTCTAAGCAGAGTGGAAAAACAGGCTGAAAGAGTTCAGTGGGTTTGTGTAACTTTGTCTTGTAACAAAGTCAGCAAGTGAAAAGCTAGGGAAGGTTTTTTCCTCCTCTTCTGCCTCAATTTTCTTTTTCTTTTTTTTTTTCTGCCTGAATTTGAATATAGATTTCATCTATTTAAACAGAAATACAGTGTATCCTCTTTGTATACTGATCTCTTGTATTCCCCGCTTCTTCACTTTTGTTTCTTCCTCATTACTTACAAGCAGGATGGAAGTCAGGTAGAGCCGACTGCATTCCAAGTCCTTCACTTTCTCTTCGGGTAGCTGGGCCCTGGGTCTGGCATCTTGTGAATGTAAAATGAAGGTTGCCTTTTGTCTGGTCCTTCTTTCGTATAACAGATCATAGTGATTGGCACTCGTCACACACACATTTTTATTCCAGAGTATAGTCTCAGAAAATCCTGCTGAAGGTTCAAGCCAAGAAGACACTTCTATGCCAATTAATCCTAAAACCACCCTTGCATAATTATAAATAATGAGAGAACTCTAACATGACCAACTCCATCTTGCTTTTAACCTTAACTGCTCACTTGTTTTTGTTTTGCTTATTATAGTAGAGAGACCAATAAAACTATGAGAGGAATGTAGTCATAGTTAAACTTGGAGTCAAGGGAAACTGATCCCCTTTCTTGTCTGGAGATTAAAGGTACATTCATAAAACAAAATTAGAATTATTGTAGGGGATTAAACTTCGCTAAGGACTAGGAAGCATTAATGACCTGCCATTGCTTAGTGATTATTAAACTCTTTCTTTGCTGCAATAACTGTTGTTCTTGGGCCAGGCAGGGATGGCTCATGCCTGGAATCTCAGCACTGTAGCAGGCCAAGGCAGGAGGATCACTTGAGCCCAGGAATTGGGGACTAGCCTTGGCAACATAGTGAGACCTCGTTTCTACAAAAAAATTTTAAAAATTAGCTGGAGGCTGGGCGCAATGGCTCACACCTGTAATCCTAGCACTCTGGGAGGCCGATGCAGGTGGATCACCTGAGGTCAGGACTTTGAGGCCAGCCTGGCCAACATGGTGAAACCCTGTCTCTACTAAAAATACAAAAAAAAAAAAAAAAAAAAAAATGGCCGGGTGCAGTGGCTCATGCCTGTAATCCCAGCACTTTGGGAAGCTTAGGCAGGCAGATCATGAGGTCAAGAGATCAAGACCATCCTGGCCAACATGGTGAAGCCCCGTCTCTACTAAAACTACAAAAATTAGCTGGGCACAGTGGCCCCTGCCTGTAGTCCCAGCTACTCGGCAGGCTGAGGCAGGAGAATCGCTTGAACCCAGGAAGCGGAGGTTGCAGTGAGCCGAGATCGCACCACTGCACTGCAGCCTGGTGACAGAGTGAGACTCCATCTCAAAACAAAACAAAACAACAACAACAAGAAGAAAAATTAGATGGGTGTGGTGGGGTATGCCTGTAATCTCAGCTACTTGGGAGGCTGAGGCAGGAGAATTGCTTGAGCCGGGAGGCGAAGGTTACAGTGAGCCGAGATCATGCCACTGCACTCCAGCCTGGGCAACATGCAACAAGACTCTGTCTCAAAAAAAAAAAAAAAATTAATAATAATAATTAGCTGGGTATGGTGGTGAATGCCTGTAGTCCCAGATATTTGGGAGGCTGAGGTGGAGGTTGAGGCTGCAGTGAGCCATGATTTCACCACTGTACTCCAGCCTGGATGACAGAGTGAGACTCTGTCTCAAAAATAAATAAATTAATTAAATACCTTCCATCTCACTGGCTTTTTCAGGGAGGCAGTGGAAGAACCTGTCAGTCTGTGACAATCCCTCAATATTGGCTATCAGTGACTTTTATGGTCTGGACGGTCAAAGAGAAAAATGGCGCCAGAAAACCCCAGCATGTCCCTATTTAATTAGGAAAAGGGGAATTAGTATTACTGTATGCCTACTATTTGCTAGGTACTGATTAAAGTGTTGGTTACTTAGAAGTATTTCATTTCTTTATCATGTTCATAGTTCTACCAAAGCGTAGATTTAATTGTCAAATAGCACAATCTCTAGCAACTGGTATAACTTACGCCATTAATAAATGCTAAGTATTTGGAATACGAGTGGAGTTTGAAACTTTATTTTGCTTTTTAGAAAGTGGTGGATTTCAATTTTCTTAACCTTTTCAAGCCTCATTTATTCAACTGACCTTTTACCCAGTGTCTGCAATGGGTCTACCACTGGCCTGTCCTGAAGGGGTAACAGATACAAGACAAAGTCCCTTCTTTGCAGAGAAAACCATTAGCCTTTAGTTTCTTCCATGTCAAAATTTGAATAGTAACCATCTTGCAGTGTGTTGTGAGAATCAAATGAGATAAGTTTTTATGAGAGTGCTTCACATTTAGAAGAAACTCAATAAATGTTAATTTCTTGCTTTCCCTAGCGGCAGCCTAGGGGGAAGGAAATTTTTCAGCTGGGAAACTTTTATTTGTGCTTCTCAAATAATATTAACACTACCTTGGGGGTGAGTGGTTCTGAATAACAAGCATGGGAACAATATTAGAATGAAGGTACCTCCACGGATTGGTGAAAATTGTAGTGAGATTTTGGTCAATATTCAACATTTGACAGTAACCTTATTATAAGAATAATTCTAGTATATTCAGTTTTCTTGTTTGGTGAGATGTGCTGAAGCGTAACCTCACTGATGGAGACAAAGTGAGAAATAGTAGTGATTTGGAGTAGAATTAACAGAAGTGTGTATTACTGATCCTGGGCTTACTAAACGGTCTGTTACAGCCAATGCAGTAACTCCTGTAAGATGTGCTGATAAGAGTAGAGTAATACTGTGACCATTCATTCGCAAATGGTAGGACCAAAGTTCTCTCTCTTTTTTTTTTAAATGGAGTTTCGCTCATGTTGCTGAGGCTGGAGTGCAGTGGCGTGATCTCAGCTCACTGCAACCTCCGCCTCCTGGGTTCAAGCGATTCTGCTGCCTCAGTCTCCCTAGTAGCTGGGACTACGGGCAAGTGCAACCACGCCTGGTTAGTTTTTGTATTTTTAGTAGAGACGGGGTTTCACCATGTTGGTTAGGCTTGTCTCGAACTCCTGACCTCAAGTGATCCACCTGCCTCGGCCTCCCAAAGTTCTGGGATTACAGGTTCGAGCCACCGGGGCTGCCCTGGACCAACGTTCTTCTAACAGGACGAATATGCTTAACTCGTATGAAACTAGACTGCAGTCTGCTCTAAAGGTGTGCCTCCTTCTTTGGCGAATTTATAAGGAAGTCCCCAGAGCCCTCAGGACAGAGACTGAACAAGGGACGTGACTGCTGTGAATACTCCCAGCCAAAGGCCATCAGGACACCCGGAGTTGAACAAGGCAAGGAGACCATCCTGTGGGGACGCATGGCAGGTCTCAGGAAGAGGGTGACAGCACGGGCTGGCGATGGGGTTTGAGCTTATGCTAGGTGATTTTGAGTGAGTCATCAATGAGACATGGTTTTTCTCTGGTGCTGAGAGCAAGCAGTGGAGATTCTGTGATAAAACGTTGTAATAATTTTTATCTAGGAGGCAGGAGGAACACAGGAGGGCTTAAGCTGTATTCCACACAGAGGCAGTTGTTCACGTTAGCGGAAGAATGGGATGTTCGGGCGGTATTATGGTTTGCACAGTCTTCTTGTTTTTTTTTTTTTTTTTTTTTTTTTTTTTTTGAGATGGAGTTTTGCTCTTGTTGCCAAGGCTGGAGTGCAGTGGCGCGATCTCGGCTCACTGCAACCTCTGCCTCCTGGGTTCAAGCGACTCTCTTGCCTCAGCCCCCTAAGTAGCTGGGATTACAGGCATGCGCCACCACGCCTGGCTAATTTTGTATTTTTAGTAGAGACGGGGTTTCTCCATGTTGGTCAGCCTGTTCTCGAACTCCCAACCTCAGGTCATCTGCCCACCTCGGCCTCCTAAAGTGCTGGGATTACAGGCGTGAGCCACCGCGCCCGCCCAGTGTTCTTGTTTTATTCTGTGCTCAGACATCTTTATGGAGTGGTCTTGTTTTTGTCTCCCTCCATCACAGTCACAGAGTGACCCTGTTGATGCTATGCTCTGTGAAATTGTTTACTTTCACCAGAGCACCTGGCCCAGCTGTGAGCGTCAGGCCAGCTCCTATCAAACGAATGGCAGGAGCTGCTCTTTTTCTTTTGTGTTTTTCCTGCCCTCACCACATGGCCTATTTCCTTCCAGTCCAGTAGAAATGGGCAGTGACTGGCCCAATAGTAGGAGCCCTTAGCCACTGACATCTGGAACAGGCTTAAGGCTGGTGAGTCTGCAACACTCAGCAAGGAGGTAGTCTGCCAAATAGGAGAAAAAAAGGGGAGAAATGGAGGGATTGAACAGGGAGATTAGAGAGAAAAAGAAGGGTGGAAAGGGAGACTGGGAGAGAGAGGGAGACAGAGGGAGAGAGGGAGACAGAGGGATAGAGGGAGACAGAAGCAGAGAGAGGGCCCATGGAGACACGCTCCTTTCCAAGTCTATAAGCTTCCTTCCTTTGTTTGCAAGAAAATGTAAATTATATGGGACTTACACGTAGGAATGCTCTTTTGAAATCCACCTATTCTATTCGTGCATAATTTTGTACACTTCTCTTGGAGTTTGGTATATGATTGGCCACCCAGCAATGCAGGAGGTGCTTAAGGGACGGAAAGCGCCTCTTTTTTTTTTTTTTTGAGACAGAGTCTTGCTGTGTCTCCCAGGCTGGAGTGCAGTGGCACAATCTTGGCTTACTGCAACCTCCGTCTCCCTGGTTCAAGCGATTCTCTTTCCTCACCCTCTTGAGTACCTGGGATTACAAGCATGCGTCACCATGCCTGACTAATTTTGTATTTTTAGTAGAGGCTGGGTTTCTCCATGTTGGTCAGGCTGGTCTCAAACTCCTGACCTCAGATGATCCGTCCGCCTTGGTCTCCCAAAGTGCTGGGATTACAGGCGTGAGCCACCACTCCCGGCTGGAAAGCACCTCTTAAACCTGAATTGGGCCGGGCACAGTGGCTCACGCCTGTAATCCCAGCACTTTGGGAGGCCGAGGCGGGCGGACTGCCTGAGGTCAGGAGTTTGAGACCAGCCTGGCCAACACAGCAAAACCCTGTCTAAACTAAAAATACAAAAAATTATCCGGGCGTGGCGGAGGACGCCTGTAGTCGCAGCTACTCGGGAGGCTGAAGCAGGAGAATGGCGGGAACCCGGGAGGCGGAGCTTGCAGTGAGCCGAGATCACGCCCCTGCACTCCAGCCTGGGCGACAGAGCAAGACTCCTTCTTGGGGGAAAAAAAAAAAAAAAAGGAGATGGGGGCAGGAATAGGCATTATGCCGGGAGCAGAAGGGAATGCTCCCTGTAGTTCAGAAAACAAAACCAAACAAAACACACTCCAACACAAAAAGATGACTTGAGGGCAGTCAGGATCGAA
This sequence comes from Pan troglodytes, assembly GCF_028858775.2. NCBI lineage: Eukaryota > Metazoa > Chordata > Mammalia > Primates > Hominidae > Pan > Pan troglodytes. The sequence goes on from NC_072401.2 coordinate 189,830,247, forward strand.
AAGTTGAGAATTTTTCACAATGTTTTGTATCCTGCTGGACTGTGTTTCCTGAGAGAATGATAATGAAGTTTTCAATAGAGGGCTTAGAAATACAAAAATTGTTTCTTGAATACAAATATGTTTAGTAAGTTGCCTTAAATATATTCATGTATTTAAACTTTATTTTCTGTATCTCAATTTGGTCACCCCAAAATTAGGTTTAGAGTAATTTTTTGAGATATGCTGTAGTGAAGTGAGGAGAAAATTCGTTTGGTGCTGCCGAAGAGCTATCCCAACGCAGAGCTTTGCAATGAGACTGGAATTCCATGCAGGAAGGGATTCTCCAGCCAAAAGGGGTTTAGAATATGCCTCCTCCTAGCTCCCATCATTGCTGCAAATCTATAGGAATACTAATCACACAGAGAGAAAAGAACTAACTGGTAGTGTCGCCACAGACTAGAGAGTTTGGATGAGAAAAGGCGGGCACTGTAGGGTGCATAGCACCGTGGAAAGAAACACTCAGTGATACGATAATGACAGAAAGAATAGGCTTGAAGCAAATATATATGCAAACACTGAAATTTGCAGGGGTTAGAAATTGCCCTGAAGGAAGAGGTGGACAACTCTGCCAGACACTGTCTGGGAAGATCAGTGCGGAAAACACGGCCAGGATCCAGCCAGTCAGAACTGACTCCCCCATCAATCACATCTTTGCAGAAAAATCTACACCAGAGCTTACTAGATTCCTAGGTTAGTGAAAAAGATTTTTTCTTTTTTTGGTAACATTGCAAAGTAAACATTATATCATGTTCATTATACATAAGTAATGATTTCAGCTATTGTTTGAAATCCATGGTCAACATCAAAAAGCCTGTAGGTTCTGTTTTCTAAAAATGATAGGACAAGCTAAGAAACCCTACCCCCATCCCCTTATGCAATCTTGAGGAATCATGCTCAGAATAAATTAGATGAAACACTTTGATGTATTAGATATGAGTCATTTCTGCTTCTCAGGTTGAGAAAGTTTTTTGCATTTAAACTGTGAGACCAAGCTGAAGACAAAAACTATCTAAATATATCTTAATATTATGAAAACTACTATTGATATGACAGGATCAACCTAGGATCAACATGCTCAGAACATTTATTTTAAATTTCATATAACTTTCTTATTTGTAATATATCGGGCAGGTGAATGGTTCAAAATTCAGGTACAATAACACATACAATGACAAGTAAATATTTGACTTTTTTTTGGTACTATTGAGAGGTAACAATGTGCTGGCGGCCCTCGCTGGCTCTCCGTGCCTCCTCGGCCTCAGCATCCGCTCTGGCCACACTTGAGGAGCCCTTCAGCCCGCCGCTGCACTGTGGGAGCCCCTTTCTGGGATGGCCTAGACTGGAGCTGGTTCCCTCTGCTTACTGGGAGGTGTGGAGGGAGAGGCGAGGGTGAGAACTGGGGCTGCCCGCAGTGCCCGTGGGCCAGTGAGGGCTCAGCGGGCCCTGCATTCAGAGCAGCTGGCAGGCGCCGCCCGCCCCGGGCAGTGAGGGGCTTAGCACCCCGGCCGGCAGCTGCAGAGGGTGCGCCGGGTACCCCAGCACTGCCGGCCCGCCCAGGCCGCACTCCAATTCTTGCCGGGCCTCAGCTGCCTCCCCGCAGGGCAGGGTTCAGGCCCTACAGCCTGCCATGCCTGAGTTTCCCCTCTGCTGTGGGCTCCCGTGTGGCCCGAGCCTGCCCTACGAGCGCCGTCCCCTGCTCCATGGCGCCCAGTCCCATCGACTGCCTAAGGGCTGAGGAGTGCAGGCGGGTGGCATGGGACTCACGGGCAGCTCCGCCCGCTGCCTCGTCACGGCACCCACTAGGCAAAGTCAGTCAGGCTCCTGAGTCAGGTGGGGACTTGGAGAATTTTATGTCTGGCTGGAGAATTGTCTATGAGCTAACCAGCACTCTGTGTCTAGCTTCAGGTTCGTGGGTGCACCAATCAGCACTCTGCATCTAGCTAATCTGGTGGGGACTTGGAGAACTTTTATGTCTAGCTAGAGGATTCTAAATGCACCAATCAGCACTCTGTGTCTAGCTCAGGGATTGTAAATGCACCAATCAGCACCCTGTCAAAATGGACCAATCAGCTTTCTGTAAAATGGACCAATCAGCTCTCTGTAAATTGGACCAATCAACTCTGTAAAATGGGCCAATCAGCAGGATGTGGGAGGGGTAGGATAAGGGAATAAAAGCAGGCTGCCTGAGCTAGCAATCCCAATCCTCTGGTGTTGCCTTCCCCACGTTGGAAACTGTGTAGTTTCAGTCTTTGCAGTAACTCATGGTGGTGTTAAACTGTTGGGGTCTGTACTACGTTTATCAGCTATAACACTCACTGCTAAGGTCTGCAGTTTCCCTTCTGTTGCCAGCGGGATCACGAGTCCACAGGGAGGAATGAACAACTCCAGACGCGTGGCCTTAAGAGCTGTACCACTCACCGTGAAGCTGTGTGGCTTCACTCCTGAATCCAGCGCGTCCACGAACCCACCAGAAAGTAAAAACTGCGAAACCGTTCAAACATCAGAAGGAACAAACTGGACACGTTCTTCTTAAGAAGTGTAACACTGACTGTGAGGGTCTGTGGCTTCATTCTTGAAGTCAGTGAGACCAGGAACCCACCAATTACAGGCACAGTAGGATGAGCCAATAACCCCAACACTTCCCCTCAATAAAACAGGACACAAATGAGACCAGTAACAAAGATAGTTTGAGTCCAGGGCAGTGCGAGAAGGCACTAGATATACTGGGACTCATCATTGCTTTGGAGCAGGGACAGGATTTGGGTACGAAGTTTCTGCTGCTCTTGTGGTGGGGCGTTGGGTTGGGCATCACTTTCATACAGCGAGAGGAAACGGTGGTGTCATCTATGTTAGCACTGGCTGCAGTGGAGCTTAAAAAACATCTTGTTGCAAGCTCTCACGTCGGTTCAAGTCTGAATTTCCACTGCTACGTGGTCTGAACGCTGCAAGCAGCTATTTACATTTAAAGCACATGGAGTCCATACTATCCCCAGGTAATTCAGAGAAGCAAACATCAATACTCTCTCGAGGAATAAGTCTTCAAACAAGGCCTCCAAGCACCCCACAGGGTTAGTGGCACCAACTTTTAACTAATATAACTAGTAAGGAGAAGCGAAGGGTACATATGAAGAAGTTGTTTATGAGCATTTGCCAACAAAAAAAGACCTGCAAAGATGTCAGATACTGTAAGGACAGAATACAGAATATAAAATGGGTATTCTTAATATGTTTCAATGAGCAAAGGCAGAAATAAGGTGAAGAGTCAGGACGAAGGGATCACCGAAGATAAGCAGACACATTTGGGCAAAACTAGAAATGTAAACTATAATAACTGAAGTAAAAAGAAAACTCAATGGAAGGGTTAAAAAATTGCTGGAGATGAGAGAACAATTAGTAAACTCAGTTATTCAAAAATTATACTATTACACAAAGAGATCAATACATTAAAAATAGAAAAGTTTAAGAGACAAGTAGAAAATCCACCATACATATAATCAGAATTTAAGAGGCAGATTGTTGAAAAAAAAATGCAAGGAATAAAATTTTTTTTTTTTTTTTTGAGACGGTCTTACCCTGCTGCCCAGGCTGGAGTGCAGTGGTGTGATCTCAGCTCACTGCAAACTCTGCCTCCCAGGTTCAAGCGATTCTCCTGCCTCAGCCTCCTGAGTAGCTAGGATTACAGGCACACGCCACCACGCCCAGCTAATTTTTGTATTTTTAGTAGAGACAGGATTTCACCATATTGTCCAGGCTGGGCTCGATCTCCTGCCTCGGCATCCCGAAGTGCTGGGATTACAGGCGGGAGCCACTGCACCTGGCCAAAATATTTCAAGAAGTAATGACTAACAGTGTTTCTGGAATGAATGAAAGACCCAAATCCATCGTGTGTCTTTCATTCCATTTGATTTCTCATTTGGTTTTTCTTTTTGCAGCTGGGAAGTTTCAGGGTTATTGGCTCATCATAGTACCAAATCATGACAGATCCAAAGAAAGACAAATAAGAGCCAGTCAATATTAGGATGTATTAACAGTGCAACAGCAGAACAACATAAACAATAAGGGATCGTGAAAGAAGAGACACTTTGCCACCGGGCATGGTAAATAAGCATATATAAAGATGATGTCAACATCTTGTATCACCAAGTATTACAAATTTTTAAAAAAGGAAATAGCACTACACACCTATTAAAAAGGGGAGCAGGCGGGGTGTGGTGGCTCATGCCTGTAGTCCTAGCACTTTGGGAGGCCGAGGCCGGCAGGTCACTTGAGGTCGGGAGTTCGAGACCAGCCTGCCCGACATGGAGAAACCCCGTCTCTACTAATAATACAAAAGTATTCGGGCGTGGTGGCAGGCACCTGTAATACCAGCTACTTGAGAGGCTGAGTCAGGAGAATCGCTTGAACCCGGGAGGCGGAGGTTGTGGTGAGCCGAGATTGCGCCACTGCACTGCAGCCTGGGCAACAAGAGCCAAACTCCGTCTCAAAAAAAAAGAAAAAAAAGAAAAAAAAAAAAGGGTGAGCATCCCAAACACCAATGCTGGCAAGAATGTGTAGCAATAGGAACTCTGATTCATTGTGCTGGGAGTGGATGTACTCATAAAATGGTACTGATACCATGGAGGGCAGTTCGGTGGTTTCCTATAAAACTAAACATTCTTTTACTACATAGTCCAGCCATTATGCTCCTTGGTATTTACCCAAATGAACACATCAATGTTTATAGTAGCCTTATTTGTAACTGCCAAAGCTTAGAAGCAACTAAGATGTTGTTCCTTAGGTTAAAAAAGAAAAGAAACTGTGGCATCTCCAGACAATAGGATATTATTTAGTGCTAAAAATAAATAAGCTACCAAGTGACACCACCACATGGAGGAATGTTAACTGCGTATAAATGACAAAAACAAAAACCAATCCGAAAAGGTGATGCACTGCATGATTCCAGTCATGTGATGCTTTGGAAAAGGCAAAACTATGGAAATGGTAAAAAGGTCAGTGGTTGCCAGAGGTTAAGGGTAAAGAGAGATGATTAGGTGGAGAACACAAGATTTTTAGGATAGTGAAACCATTTTGTCTGATAATATAATGGTGGATATGTGTGATTATATATTTGTTAAAAACCATGGACTGTACAACCCTAAGAGAGAACCCTAATATAAACCATGAAATTTGAATAATAATGACGTATCATTGCAGGTCTGTAGATTTGTCAAATATGCACCACTTTCGTGGGGGATGGTAGTAGTGGGTTAGGTTGTGTGTGTATAGGGACCAAGGGTATATGAGAACTCTCTGTACTTTCTGATCAATTTTGGTGTGAAGCTAAAACTGGTCTAAAAAATAAAGTTTATTAAATTACAAAAATCTAACAGGGTTAAAAGGAAATGGGAAAATTAATTTTAAAATGTATATGGGCCAGGCGCGGTGGCTCATGCCTGTAATCCTAGCACTTTGGGAAGCTGACATGGGCGAATCATGAGGTGAAGAGATCGAGATCATCCTGGCCAACATGGTGAAACCCTGTCTCTACTAAAAATGCGAAAATTAGCCAGGCGTGCTGCAAGGTGCCTGTAGTCCCAGCTACTCGGGAGGCTGAGGCAGGAGAATCGCTTGAACCCGGGAGGCAGAGGTTGCAGTGAGCCGAGATCGCACCACCGCACTCCAGCCTGGGTGACAGAATGAAACTCCATCTTAGAAAAAAAAAAGAAAGAAAAAACATGTATATGGCAGCGTAAATATCAAGAACAAATGGGAGAAACTCTTCAAGTGGAATGAGGTGGGAACATATCCTTCCTCAGACATCAAGACGCATTATAGTCCATAGACGATAAGACAGTGGCACTAGCACAACAATAGACCAACAGAGAAAAGAAATTTGATAGATTGTCTGGAAATAACACAATGAAAGTGTGGAGGTTTGATAAGTGGTGAAATTATCCTGTATGTGAATGGGGATAATATGCACTAGTCCATTGAATTAATCTTTTCTCTCTGACTATTTCTCCCTCCCGCTTTCTTTCTCTCTGTGTGTGTGTGCATATATGAGTGTGTGTGCATGCATGTTTGATGGGGACAGGAGGCAGGGAAACGCTGGGTAGAAGAAGGTGGTTCTTCAGCAAAGGCCCCACCTTCAAGCCTGGAAACTGTGGCTCTAATGAAAACAGTTATCTCTGTTTTCCCGTCCAAATGTTGCTTTATTCAAAACCACCCCGGCCCATCACCCTCATGCCCCGCCCCCCCCGACCCCTCATCCTGTACTCATAAAACCCCCAAACCCCAGGTTCAATGAGCAGGAGGGCGGCACAGCAGCAGAGCAGCAGAGCGGCAGAGTGGAGGAGAGAAGAGAAGTGTCTGAACGTGGGGAGGAGTTTGGCTGGGGGCGGTCATAGAAGAGATTTGCCATGAGATGGCTGAACTCCAGGGGAAGATCATCTTCCCACTCCATCCCCTCTCCACCTCCCCATCCCACTGAGAGCCACCTCCACCTCTCAATGAAATCCCTGCATTCACCATTCTTCAAGTCCATGTGACCTGATTCTTCCTGGAAGCTAGACAGGAATTCAGGACCCATTGGGTACAGGAACGAAAAAGACTGTCACGTTGACTCTTCACTGAGCTGTTAAACACTTCAGCTTTCCCTGGGTGGCAGGGCTAAAGGACATTGTAATACCCCTAGCCACTGCTGGGGGGTCAGAGCCCAAATGTGCTCACCCCAGCTCACCTGTGTGCTCTCCCTCCCTTAAAGGGTTTGAACACGCAGCAGCCGAATAAATGAGCCACGTGCCATCACATGTTCCGTGAGGGGGTCAGAGAACTCTCCTGTTTCATGTTGACAGATGTTGTAAGCATTAATGGTTTTAAATGCAAAAGGAAAACTCAGAAATGTTAAAGGCAGTATAGAATAATTTCATTATGGCCTTTGAATAGGAAAGTATTTCTGAAACAGCATATAAGATGTACAAGCCACAAAAACATCTTGATAAATTTGACTACATTAAAATTAAAAACTTCTTTTTATCAAAAGATACAATAAAAAAAGCAAAAATGTGATACACATGCAGGGAAAATAATTTTTTTCTTTTTTTTTTTTTTTTGTGATGGAGTTTTGCTCTTGTTGCCCACGCTGGAGTACAATGGTATGATCTCAGCTCACTGCAACCTCCCCGTCCTGGGTTCAAGCGATTCTCCAGCCTCAGCCTCCCGAGTAACGGGGATTACAGGCATGCGCCACCACACCCAGCTAATTTTGTATTTTTAGTAGAGACAAGGTTTCTCCATGTTGGTCAGGCTGGTCTCGAACTCCTGACCTCAGGTGATCCACCCGCCTCGGCCTCCCAAAGTGCTGGGATTACAGGCAAAAGCCACCATGCCTGGCCTAATTTTTAAAAATACATGAAATTAATGAAGCATTATGATCCAGAATATATAAAAGTATAATATATCAGTAAATCAACAAAAATGGGGAAAAGATGTGAAAAAATTTCACAGTAGAGGAAATAACCTGTTAGAAAAATCTGTAAAAGGTACTAACAAGTACTTTACAGAACAGGAATATAAGTGGCCAGTAGATATATATAAAAAGATTCTCAATTCGTAATAATCAGTGAAAGGCAATTTAATATTTAATGAAATCTCATGATACACCTAATACATACGACCAGGATATAGAACAAGGATGTCCCTGGGGCAGTTGCTAAGAGTGTGAATTGGTGCAATGACTTTCGAAATCAATTTGGCATTATCTTGTAAACTGAATGTGAGTATGCCCAATTCTAGTATGTGCTGTAGGAAAAATGTCTGCCCCTTTGCACAAGGAGTCATACAAAATAATGTTTCTAGGAGCATTGTTAATAATAGCAAAAAACAAGAACAAAACCTTGCAAGGAACCAAATGTCTATTGGGTCTATTTGTGGGAAAATGGATAAAGAAATTGAGGTTTATTCATGAATTGGACACTACATAATGGTGAAAATGAATAAACTTGAATTACACATGTCAGGGTGATCAAAACTCAGAAAGTTAATACATTGAGGAAGCAAGTTGTGGAAAGACACGCAGCATGATACTGTATTATAAATTCAAAGCCAAGCAGACTAGGCAGTGTGTCAACAGCTGTGCAACACGTATGTGAATGGAACTCTTGGAGAAAACCCAGGGCCAGGGATAAAGTAACAGAAGCGAACAGGAGCTTCAGAGATAACAGTGACGTTCCATGTCTTAGTGTGGGTGAAGGGGTCAATGGCGTTTGTTTCATGAAAATCTATCTCTATCTGCTATCTGTCTGTCTGTCTGTCTATCTATCTATCTATCTATCATCTATCTTCTATCTAATCTTATCTATCCATCCTATCTACAGATGTATATGTTTGTGTGTATATAAATATACATCTGTCACAAACATTCTCTTATGTGTATCAAATATTTTCATAATAAAAACATTTACAAAATCTCCTACTCTTTCTAGTCCTGTTATTCCATAGTTTCCCCTTCTGTGTCTTGTTTTGTAAACTTAATGTGTGGGCCGGGTGCAGTGGCTCACGCCTATATTCCCAGCACTTTGGGAGGCTGAAGCGGGTGGATCACCTGAGGTCAGGAGTTCGAGAGCAGCCTGGTCCAACATGGTGAAACCCTGTCTCTACTAAAAATACAAAAATTAGCTGGGTGTGGTGGTGGGTGCCTGTAATCCCAGCTACTCAGGAGGCTGAGGCAGGAGAATCACTTGAACTTGGGAGGCTGAGGTTGCAGTGAGCTGAGGTGGCGCCACTGCACTCCAGCCTGGGGGACAAAGTGAGACTCCATCTCAAACAAAAATAAAAAAAGAAAATAAAAAAATAAACTTAATGTGTGGATGTTGTTCCTTCCCAGTATACATTATTTTCCTCCAGCTTTATTTAGGTATAATTGATAAATTAAAATTATATATATTCAAGTAATACAGTATGGTAATATGAGATATGTTTACATTGTGAAATGACCACAGTCAAGTTATTTAACAATCATCATCACACATAGTTACCTCTGTGTGTGTGTGTGTGTGTATTGTGTGTATGTGGTTAGGACACCTAAGATCTACTGTCTCAGACAATTTCAAGTATTCACTGCCTCCTTGTATATATGGATGCAGTGTATACTTGAAATTGTCTAAGAGAGTAGAAGCTTTTTATCTTCTGTCTTTCTTTTTCTTTTTTTTTGAGACGGGGTCTCTCTCTGTTGCCCAGGCTGAAGTGCAGTGGTGTGATCTCGGCTCACTGCAACCTCCGCCTCCCAGGTTCATGCCATTCTCCTGCCTTAGCCTCCGAGTAGCTGGGACTCAACGCCCGGCTAATTTTTTGTATTTTTAGTAGAGACGGGGTTTCACCGTGTTAGCCAGGATGGTCTCTATCTCCTGACCTCTTGATCCGGACCCTTCTGCTGTTAAAGCTTGAAACTTGTATTCATTTTATCTGAGTTAGGTCCTCAGGAAAGAACCTTCAGGCCTCTCAAAAAAAAGTGTCGAAGAACTCAAACTCACCAGATCATATGCCTTCTTGTTTTCTTACACATTGTTATATTTATTTCCTGCTGTATAAATCCCTAGTTGTAGTCAGTCAGGGAGAGGATTTGAGACTGAGCTCCCATCTCCTTGGCTGCAGCATCCCATTAAAAACTTCTTCCTTGGCAGTACTTGTTGACTGGCTTTCTGTGCAGTGAGAACAGGACCTAGACCAAACCCCTGGTGTTTTGGCAACAAAATGATGTGTAAAATCTCTATGCAGATAGCTATAAAACATTGCTCAGAGAAAGAAATACTGCACAATTTATGTAGGTTTCTTTTTTTAGATGGAGTCTTGCTCTGTCGCCCAGGCTGGAGTACATTGGTGAAATCTCAGCTCATTGCAACCCCTTTCTCCCAGGTTCAAGCAATTCTCCTGTCTCAGCCACCCAAGTAGCTGGGATTACAGGCTCCCACTATCATGCCTGGCTAATTTTTGTATTTTTAGTACAGATGGGGTTTTACCATGTTGGCCAGGCTGATCTTGAACTCCTGACCTCAAGTCACCCCCCCACCTTGGCCTCCCAAAGTGCTGAGATTACAGGTGTGAGCCACCTCCCCCAGCCAGGTCTTTCTTAATTAATTCAAGGTGGACTATATATCCAAATGTAATTGCTAAAACTATAAAGCTTTTCAAAGAAAACATAGGAGAATATCTCTGTTACCTTTTAGTAGGCAAAGATTGCTTACACAGAACTTGGGAAGCGCACACACACACACACAAACCCAGATAAATTAGACTTATTTGGCATGTAATTATTTACTTTGAATCATAGTACATTTATGTACTGTAACGGAAAAGGGTCTATTGTCTATTCCTGAGGCACTAACTTCCCTTTCTTATGGACGTTTAAGTCTGCAAGTGAATTTTGTATTTTTCAAAAGCTATTTTAAACCTTTATGCTTTTCCACACTAACCCTACCTTTAACCCACTTTTCTCTGTTAATTTTTTTCACTTAATGTATCCTAGTGATTGTTCATATTACTACATAAAATTTCTTTCTTTTCTTTTCTTTTTTTTTTTTTTTTTTGTTGAGACAGGGTCTCTCCGTCACCCAGGCTGAAGTGCAGGATCTTGGCTCACCACAACCTCCACCTTCCAGTTCAAGCCATCCTCTTATCTCAGCCTCCTAAGTAGCCGGGACTACAGGTGTGCACAACCACGTCGAACTAATTTTTTGTATTTTTGGTAGAGACAGGGTTTTGCTATGTTGCCCAGGCTGGTCTTGAACTCCTGACTTCAAGAGAGCTGCCCGCCTCAGCCTCCTGAAGTGAGCCACTGCGCCTGGTCTAGTACATAAAATTTCTTTCTTTCTTAGTTTTAATTTTTTCAAAGTTGTAAATGTACATGTAAATGTACATATTTCAAAGCCTCAAATAGTTCTATAAGGATTAATATGTAAAACTGTACTACCATATTTGGCCGGGCATGGTGGCTTACGCCTGTAATCCCAGCACTTTGGGAGGCTGAGGCAGGCGGATCGTGAGGTCAAGAGATTGAGACCATCCTGGCCAACATGGTGAAACCCCATCTCTACTAAAAATACAAAACATTAGCCAGGTGTGGTGGTGGGCGCCTGTAATCTCAGCTACTTGGGAGGCTGAGGCAGGAGAATTGCTTGAACCCGGGAGGCAGAGGTTGCAGTGAACTGAGATTGCGCCATTGCACTCTAGCCTGGGCAAAAAGAGAGAAACTCTGTCTTAAAAAAAAAATTAAATTGTACTATATTCATCTCCTTCTAGTTCTTATTCTTCAGAGACAATAATTAAGCTCACATAGCTTTTCTTCTGGTATTTAATGTAATCGCATGTTTTTAACGACTATACTGCTAGTTCTGTATTTTGTTGCTGTTATTGAGTCCTAAGCTTAACTACTGACTTCTCACTAGATCAAATTTATTTTATTTCATCACATTTCACATACATTTACACATTTTCATGTACCATTCTACCAATTTACTTATATTTGTTAGATAAGTATTCAATATTTGTATTATGACTATATAAGCATGATTTACACTACAGATATGTAGAATATGGACTTTAACTCTCCCAAAAGAGGGCTGCTAATAATTTCTCCCATCTTTGTATGTGTAAAGTCTATTCTTTCCCACATGAATCTGGACTGATCTTGTGACTAGCTTTTTCTCAGTAGAATGTGGCAGCTCTAAGCCTTGTCCCTCAGAGTCATGGCAACTTCCATGTTCTGTCTTTGGGAGACTTATGACAGCTTGTAAGAAGTCTGACTATTATCCTGGACAGAGAAGCCCAGTCAGTCCCCGGCCATGCTAGCTACCACTTCAGCCAGGGCACCAGACAATATGAGTGGAGTGGGGTTTTGATGGAGAGCTTTTTCGTGATTCACATTCCTCCTTTTTTCTTTTTCTTTTTTTCTTGGACTAAGGAATTCTTTTTTGGATTGAAAGTCTAAAATCCTTGTAACTTTCATATTTTATTTTGTACTTCTTAGAATCATGCTCTACTTTTTGGGAGATCTAAATTTTAATTTTTAATTAATTTCTCGGTTAAGTTTTTAATTACAGACATCATATTTTTCTCTTATTCTCCAAAATAATTCTCCTCCTCCTCCTTATCCTTCTAGACCTATTTTTCTTTCAGGGATGCCATATATCCTCTTATTTCTCTGTGGACATTAGTGACTATTTTACAGAGTTTTGGCTTCCTGCATAGTCTCAATTTTCTCCAAGTTACGTATTATTGTTTTTTTGTTCTATTCTATTTTTAAGGTGAGAGGCTATCTTCAGTTGCCTAGAGACACATGGTTGTCTGCTCATATTTAAGATTGGGGTATTAGTGGCTGGGCGCAGTGGCTCACGCCTGTAATCTCAGCACTTTGGGAGGCTGAGGGAGGTGGATCACCTGAGGTAAAGAGATTGACACCATCCTGGCCAACATAGTGAAACCCTTTCTCTACTACAAATGCAAAAATTAGCCGGGCCTGATGGCGCACCTGTAGTCCCAGCTACTTGGGGAGGCTGAGGCAGGAGAATCGCTTGAACCTGGGAGGCAGAAGTTGCAGTGAGCCAAGATTGCACTATTGCACTCCAGCCTGGCAACAGAGCAAGACTCCATTCCCCCCACCCCCCCTAAAAAAAAAGACTGGGGTATTAGCAAATTGATTGGGCAAGGCTTAAGCCTAGCCCCATTGCAGAGAGATTTAGTTGGGCTGACTTGTTGGAGCCTCACTATGCCAGTCTCTAAATTTTCTTCCTTGGATAGGTCAGATTTCTCAGAGAAGTAGCTTCTGGTCTGCTTGGAGGACAAGATCCTGGATATCAGGCAGGCATTCTGCATATCAGGTGGGGGAAGAAGGCTGGATATGTGAAATTCTGTATGTGAGCAAAGTCCAGTGTGATCCCTTTCTGTTAATGTGGCATCGCAGGTCTTGTCTGGTGATCCTCTGATCTACAGAGAAGAAACCTCCATCCAGCCTTCTGTTGGATGACGTGAGCCAATTGCTCAAACAGACCTTCAGCTTCTTGGAAACTATCCTATGTTTAATTGCACTTCCTAAGATTCCTGGAGCCAAAAATTACTGAGCCTTTTGGGATTTCTGCAAACTGGTTACTTCTGGCCTTTTCCTACCACTGGCTTAGTATTTATTATGTTCGGATTTGCTCATTTAAATATTACTTCCTTTTTTCCTTTCAGAATTTTGGTGCTTTTTATTTCTTTTCCAGGTTTTTGTTCTTGTGGGGTTTTATCTTGAAAATAATCCCTCTGTATCATTTCATGGTATTTTTGGAAAGATTTGGTATTTAGACAACTATCATAAAATGAAGTCTCCTTTGTTTAATGGCCTTATAAAAACATTATGCTGTGAATAAATGAGAATTTACTTATCCAGTCAAATATTTTGTTTTTTTAAGTATGTTGTTAGACAATTAGAAAATGTCCCAGTTGAAGACTAAGAAATGCTATTTCAAATTTGTGTTTATTTTACTATGTGAACCTTGAGCATATTTTCATTAGTTTAGAAAACATTTGTTTTTCTTCACTTGATCTTAGCCAAAAGGCTGAGAAGCAATGACATTTGTTTTTCTTTAATGTGAACTACCTATCATGCTTTTTCCCTCATTTTTCTGTTGAAATTTTGGTGTTTCTCTTCTGAAATTTTATGTCATGTGCTGTTAGTAACACATAATTCCTTTAGGCTGACTCTGAGCACACTGCCTATGAGTTAATCTGCTCTGCAAGGAGCAGCACTGTTCAGTCAAAGCTGCTGTCTAGGCCGGGCGCGGTGGCTCACGCCTGTAATCCCAGCACATTGGGAGCCCAAGACAGGCGGATCACCTGAGGTCACGAGTTTCAGACCAGCCTGACCACATGGTGAAACCCTACTAAAAATATGACAAAATTAGCCGGGCGAGGTGGCGGGCACCTGTAGTCCCAGCTACTTGGGAGCCTGAGGCAGGAGAATCATTGGAACCCGGGAGGCGAAGCTTGCAGTGAGCCGACATCGCATCATTGCACTCCAGCCTGGGCGACAGAACGAGACTCCGTCTCAAAAAAAAAAAAAAAGCCTGCTGTCTGACACCAAAACAATGGACGTATTCCAGTTTGGTTTTTGTCTTTTGGCTTCACTTATGTTGTATGCTTCTGTGTGTTTGTAAAGTAGAACTCTAATAAAATTTACTTTTAACTTCTTCAAACTGAATATTTATTGGATGAGAAAATTATAATATCACTTGAAAACGTTGTAATGTTTCAATAGTTTTCAATTTTGTCTCCATATTAAAAATGTTTTCTAATAAATAACACTCCTAACATATTCTGAAATAAGACATCAATAAGGAGCATACGATCTTGTGAACACTCATGACGTGATGCACCAGCCCGTTCCCTTGTCTGCCCCAGCTTCACGCCACTGCTCCTCAGTCTCCCCCTCACCCCCCAGGGGCTCCCCTCTTTCCGCCTTTCAGGTCCTCTCAGCTCTTTCAGAGGCGCAGAGTGGTGTAGAATGAAGATTCTGTGGGGGAGTCATAACTTAGAGTCTTCCACTTGAAACCCAAACCAAAAGTGTGGGGAGAGAAGGCTGGGGACAGATTACTGGAGATTGCCAGTACCCTAGAGTCAGGGGGAGCAAGAGGAGCCCCTGGGAGATACTGAAAAGGAATGATTACAGCAGTCAGAAAAAAAGTTGTCAAGACAGCACCACAGAAATTAAAAAGAAGAGAGTTGACGGGGCACAGTGGCTCATGTCTGTAATCCCAGCACTTTGGGAGGCTGAGGTGGGCAGATCATGAGGTCAGGAGATCGAGATCATCCTAGGCAGCATGGTGAAACTCTGTCTGTACTAAATATACCAAAATTAGTTGGGCATGGTGGCACGTGCCTGTAGTCCCAGCTACTTGGGAGGCTGAGGTAGGAGAATCACTTGAACCCAGGAGGCAGAGGTTTCAGTGAGCCAAGATCACACCACTGCACTCCAGCGTGGCAACAGAGTGAGACTCCGTCTCCAAAATAAATAAAAAATAATAATAAAATAAAAAGAAGAGAGTTTTTAGAAGAATAGTTGGAAGAACTAACAGTTTTAGAGATATCAGATAATAATACCACCAGCAGTAGTCTGCTGGAGAATTCTATCCTGATCAGAGGAGGGTCATTCCTTTTGTTCTAACCGGGCCTTCACCTGATTGGATGGGGTGCACCTACAGTCTAAAGGATAATCCGCTTCCTCAGAGTTTATTGATTTAATGGTAATCTCAGGCAAAACCACCTTCCAAATAGACACACAAAATTAACTGTCATGGAGTGGTAGAGAAGAAATGTACCTGTTTAGTGAGATGAATAGAGAAAGAAAGGGGAATGGGTGCAATAAATGAGATGATCAATTGGGGAATTAAGTGGACTAGAGAAAAAAACAATACTATGCGAGAAGTTTTTCTTTTTATTATTTTGTTTTTTAAAGATGAATGAAACATAAGCATGTTGTTTTGCTGGGGAGACACAGTAGCAGAGATGAAGAGCAGGAAGGTTTTCAGGGTCGTAGTGTCGGCTGTCACTTCTGAGCCTCAATTTTCGCAGATTCTCACAAGAAGTTCTGGCCCTGATTCATGGATTTTTGCTAGCTATATCTACTAGTATCTCCCACCATTCCATATGCAATACAGTTAAGTTTACTTTTTCCATTTCCCTTTATCAAAACCTTCCCCTAATTTCACCTTTCACATGTCTGTCAGTGACGTCAGTAAACGCCCAAAGGTCTATGACCTTGCAGAAGAAATCACAAACGCACGCATGAACATGAACTGTTTCACCTTAAGAACTCTACCTTGTTATTAGCCGACCGTGGTGGCGGCCGCCTGTAGTCCCAGCTACCCGGGAGGCTGAGGCAGAAGAATGGCATGAACCCGGGAGGCGGAGCTTGCAGTGAGCCAAGATCGCGCCCCTGCACTCCAGCCTGGGCAACAGAGCGAGACTCCGTCTCAAAAAAAAAAAAAAAAAAAAAGAACTCTGCCTTGTTGATTGTACATACTTACTGGAATCTTTTATTTTTTATTACCAGGATTTGCGGTCGCAGGTCTTTTTTCCTGATCACAGTATTGATATATCATGAGAACCATCAGGATAGCTCCCCAAGGAAAGGTTTCTCAGGAGGTTTTGCAGAGGGGGAGTGATTTTCATGATTCTCAGCAGTTCTTGAAGAGAGAATGCAGAATCTCAGCTCTGGTATTCCATGGAATCTCTGTTGTTTTATTCGCAGAGTCGCTTTGCCCATTTTTCCTCCTTGCATTTATTAGAGAGAAAGGCATCTGGTTATCACCATTGGCCTAAAAAGATTTAGTAATTAAGGATCTTCTTAAAATTCGCATTCTATAGCATTAAGATGCACAGATGAGAAGGTGTTTCATGGAAAATAAACTTTGCAAGCAAAATATAAAAACCCATTTATAATAGGAAGAATTGTGAGTCAGCTAGCTATCTCAACCCTTCAAGGCACACAGAGCACCACAGAAGTGAATTACACTGAATTATCCAATATTTGAATCTTGCCGCTGATTGAAAAATGGTAATTTTTACAACAAAATTGACTAAATAAAGTGTTGCTCCATTTGTACACTGGAGAATATACAGCTATTATAGAAAAGGTGGAACATCTATAGAGATGCTCGTCAGCCAACAGTGGGATTACTTCTGAGTAAATCCATTATAAATTGGAAATACTGTAAGTCAAAAATGCATTAGGTACCCCCAAGTAACCTGACTTGATCACTACACATTCTCTGCACGTAACAAAGTATCACACGAGCCCCATAAATATCTACAAATATTATATATCAATAAAAAATGCCTTTAATACCCCTAGCCTCCTGAACATCTGCGCTTAGCCTACATTAAGTGTGCTCTGAACACTCACAGCAGCTACATCTGGGCAGAAGCATCTGGCAACACAGTGCACTGCAGAGTACTGGCTCCTTACCCAGGTCATCACATGGCTGACTGGGAGCTGTGGCTCGTTGCCACCACACAGCATCGAGAGAGTATTCTGCCTCTTTCTACTGAAGCATATTGCTTTTGCATCATCTTAAAGTCACAAAACTGTAAGTCAAACCATCATGTCAGGGAATGTCTGTACATGCTGATAAAGAAATTTTTCCAGGGCCAAGCGTGGTGGCTCACGCCTGTAATCCCAGCACTTTGGGAGGCCCAGGTGGGTAGATCTCCAGGTGGGCAGGTCACCAGGTCAGGAGATTGAGACCATCCTGGCCAACATGGTGAAACCTCGTCTCTACAAAAAAAAAAAAAAAATACAAAAATTATCTGGGCGTGGTAGTGCATGCCTGTAGCCTGTATTCCCAGCTACTTGGGAGGCTGAGGCAGAAGAATCGCTTGAACCCGGGAGGCAGAGCTTGCAGTGAGCTGAGATCGTGCCACTGCACTCCAGCCTGGTGACAGAGCGAGACTCCGTCTAAAAAGAAAGAAAGAAAGAAAGAAAAATTTCCAATATCCACTGGAATATAAAATGTGCAAAGGTATAATATACTCCATGTACTGGAAAAATATGTTCGTACACTGAAAAGAGATTTCTGAAAAAATGTCCTAGAAACTGGCAGCAGCGCTTGTCTCCAGCTAGAGGGAACTAGGTGGCTGGGATGCGGAGAAAGGCAGGAAATCTACTTTTCCTTATATGTGCTTTGGATTTTTTGAATTATGTACATTTTAAAATACGTACTTCCAGTACATGTTTTAAAAGGAATGAAAATTTTCATTATCAATTTTGGGGAAGGAAAGCAAAGAAGCAGCAGAGACACTGGGGCAAGAACATAAGGTAGTTTGGGAAAGGTGGGATTGTGGCGTGCTGGACCTCCAGCATCCGAAGTGATGGTCACCCACACGAATAAGGCGGGCCTGGTCTGGGCTCCAAGCCAGAAGTAAAGGCTGTCACTGAGCCAAATCCTTCCGAGGCCATTCAAAACTTCCCTTTATCTAGCGGCACAGTACCTGAGATACAACCTGTCCTCTATGAATGCCATTTTCACCTAATGACTGCCGTGAAGAAGAGTCTAGTGACCTTCTAGAAGAGTCTACAGCTTACAGTGGCCTGCAATGCTGGCTATGCAACAGGCTGTCCTGTGATGTCTTAACAATATAGCACTGTGCGGTCCCTCCCTGGAATTAATAATCAAAGTTTCCAGAGCTGAGGTCCAAAAACCACTGGATTGCAGTTTTTAACAGGCAGGTAGGTAGCAGGCAAGGAGAAGGGGTTGGCTTAGTACCAGGAAAATTAAATGAAGAAAGTGAGGCATCTACTCTAAAATTGGATCCTTCTTTCCTGACCTACCTTCAGCTCGGGACTATGAACACAGTCTCTGAAGAGCCCTGTGTGCTTCTTGCCAGAACATTTTTCTGAAAAAATAATAATAGCTGCCATTCATTGAGCACATGTTTTATTCCAGCACTGAGCAAGGAGTTTTAGATTGCTGACTTTCATTCTCACAGTGCCTCAGTGAGGAAGACATATCTGTTTTACAGATAAGCATCGCAAGCTGAGAAAAGTAAGATAACTGCCCGAAGTCAGGAGAGCAGTGGATCTCTGTATTAATTACTCGGCTGGACTGCCTTTAAGTTTCAGAGACTTGCGAGCTCAGAGGAAATCCCGGACTCTAGGAACCGGGTGGGGGGATTGGATTTGGAGGGCCCTGGAAGCTGGCTGCATGCCGCGTGCTCGGGGGTGCTCTCTGCCAGAGCCTGAAGCCTTGAGCTCCACTTCTGCACGGCAGCATCTCAGACTCCAGGGCCGTGCTCACCTTTGTACAACACCTTTACTTTCACATTAGTGCTTCTCCCTTACAGGGGTCGGCTAGGCTAGCAGAGAGATAGGGATGTTTACTGGGGAGAGAAGCACATGATCACAGTTAAGAGGCTCAAGTTACATTCCCCTCCAGCTCCTACCCACTCACATTGAGATGTCAGAGGGTCAGGGAAGTGCTGGGTAGAGAAAGGTGGGTCCCTGGCTAGGGGTCCACCCTCAGGCCTGTGCCCACAGACCTAGGTGAGGACGGGCACTCCTGTCTTCGTGCCCAAATACTGCATTTTCCAAGACCTCCCTGGCCCACTACGGCCCCTACCTGTGCCTATAAAAACCCTGAGACCCTAGCAGGCACAGACACAACCCACTGGACTTTGAGAGGAACATGCCCGTGTTAGAGTACACAGGCAGCTGGACGTCCAGAGGAGCAGAGTGGGGAAGAACACGCTGGCAGGCCATCAGCCGGCGGAGATGGGGGGCCGAGGGGAATCTGGCCGGGGCCGTTGGAGGGGAGTCCGGCCACCCAGCGGCCCGACTCCAAGGGAAAATCACCTTCTAAATCCATCCCCTTCCCCCTCCCCACCCACCTGCTGAGAGCTACTTCCTCCACTCAATCCCACTCCATCCCCTTCCCACTCCCCACCCACCTGCTGAGAGCTACTTCCTCCATTCAATCCCACTCCATCCCCTTCCCACTCCCCACCCACCTGCTGAGAGCTACTTCCTCCATTCAATCCCACTCCATCCCCTTCCCACTCCCCACCCACCTGCTGAGAGCTACTTCCTCCATTCAATCCCACTCCATCCCCTTCCCACTCCCCACCCACCTGCTGAGAGCTACTTCCTCCATTCAGTCCCACTCCATCCCCTTCCCACTCCCCACCCACCTGCTGAGAGCTACTTCCTCCATTCAATCCCACTCCATCCCCTTCCCACTCCCCACCCACCTGCTGAGAGCTACTTCCTCCATCATTTAATCCCACCCCATCCCCTTCCCACTCCCTACCCACCTGCAGAGAGCTACTTCCTCCACTCAATCCCACTCCATCCCCTTCCCACTCCCCACCCACCTGCTGAGAGCTACTTCCTCCATCATTTAATCCCACCCCATCCCCTTCCCACTCCCCACCCACCTGCAGAGAGCTACTTCCTCCACTCAATCCCACTCCATCCCCTTCCCACTCCCCACCCACCTGCTGAGAGCTACTTCCTCCACTCAATCCCACTCCATCCCCTTCCCACTCCCCACCCACCTGCTGAGAGCTACTTCCTCCACTCAATCCCACCCCATCCCCTTCCCACTCCCCACCCACCTGCTGAGAGCTACTTCCTCCATTCAGTCCCACTCCATCCCCTTCCCACTCCCCACCCACCTGCTGAGAGCTACTTCCTCCATTCAATCCCACTCCATCCCCTTCCCACTCCCTACCCACCTGCTGAGAGCTACTTCCTCCATTCAATCCCACTCCATCCCCTTCCCACTCCCCACCCACCTGCTGAGAGCTACCTCCAACATTCAATCAGACCTTGCACTCATTCTCCAAGCCCACGTGTGATCTGATTTTTCTGGTACACCAAGGCAAGAACCCAGGGTACAGAAAGCCGCCTGTCCTTGCAATAAGGCAGAGGATCTAATCGAGCTGATGAACACGACACCTACAGATGACGAAAGCTGAGAGCACCCTGTAACACATGCCCACTGGGGCCTCAGGAGCTGTAAGCATTCACCCCTAGACACTGCCATGTGGTTGGAGCCCCACGACCTGCCCGTCAGCATGCTCCCCATACAGGTCTGAGCAGCAGGGAACTGAAGTCAGCCACTCCCCCTGTTGCACACCATGTGAGGGGGACAAGGGAACTTGTCCCGTTTCAACATGAGAAAAACTCTAGAATTAGTCCATTTGAAAAATTGAGGCTGTGGCCTGGCACGGTGGCTCATGCCTGTAATCCCAGCACTTTGGGAGGCTGAGGCAGGTGGATCATGAGGTCAGGAGATGGAGACCATCCTGACCAACATGGTGAAACCCCGTCTCTACTAAAATACAAAAAATTAGCCAGGTGTGGTGGCGGGTGCCTGTGGTCCCAGCTACTCGGGAGGCTGAGGCAGGAGAATCACTTGAACCCGGGAGGTGGAGCTTGCAGTGAGCCGAGATCGCACCACTGCACTCCAGCCTGGGCGACACAGTGACTCCATCTAAAAAAAAAAAAAAGAAAAAGAAAAAGAAAAATTGAGGCTGTATCTCCTCACCATCTCTGACAGCCCTGCTCTCCTTGGTCCCCTCTCAGGAAGCCCATGCATCAGGACCCCCACCCTCCAGAGGTGTTCTGCCCATCCCTCCTCACACAGCTCCCCACTTTCCCAACTCGCCACTATGGCCCCAGACAGTCCATTGTTTGGTGCACAATTTATCTTAAACTTTTGAAATCTTCACTGAATATTTTTTTTTCTATCCTCTTGCTTTAACTAAAACTTGGATATCCACTGAGCACAGTGATTGCCTATAATTCTTTTTTTTTTTTTTGAGTTGGAGTTTTGCTCTTGTTGCCCAGGCTGGAGTGCAGTGGCGTGATCTCGGCTCACAGCAACCTCCACCTCCTGGGTTCTCCTGCCTCAGCCTCCTGAGTAGCAGCTGGGAATACAGGTGTCCACAACCACGCCCTGATAATTTTTGTATTTTTGGTAGAGACGGGGTTTTGTCATGTTAGCCAGGCTGGTCTTGAACTCCTCACCTCAGGTGATCCACCTGCCTTGGCCTCCCAAAGTTCTGGGATTAGAAGTGTGAGCCACCGTGCTCAGCCAGTTGCCTATAATTCTTTAGATTGAAGCAGCTTATTCTTTCACAAACTGAAAACTTCAGAGTGGCTACTTTCATAAAATTGTTCTGCTGCCTGAGCGTGAGGCCGGTTCCTTTTGAGGCTCACAGCCTCCAGGAAGCCTGCCTGTAACTTCCCTCATGCTCATCCAGGACTCCTTGCCATTCGACACTACTCATTGGAGATTTAAAAGCCAGGGTCACTTTTTTCTCCACCCTGAACCCTGTTGCATCATCCAAAATGACTTCGGTGTTCATGGGGTTGCCACATTATGCACCCGAATTTCTAAGTTGCTTGGCCTCCTTATCGTGAGAGACAATGGATTTCATTTCATTTCAGCCACGGCTTCCCACTGGACTTTGCCATAAGAAACTGTCCTATGAAATCTGAAGTTTAAGTTACTGTGTTCACAATTTATCACTCCAAAAACTCTCTTATTATATCTCAAAACTCTGTCATGCCCAAATCCCTGTCTGTTATAAATTAAATGTCTACCTTTTCTGCCTTTTCAAATGGGAGGATCAGAAGTACTGGTAAAGAATTTCACAGCTTTAGAGATGAGTGCCGCTCTGTAACTGCATGGTATCTAAGCTCGATCATCAGGAGTCCCTGTCTCCTTAGCCACCTTGATCTCATTCTCATCAGGAGATACTTCCGACATTTTCTATTCTCTTCTGACCCCCAAGCTCATTTCATCCCCTGTAGTTAACCTTGCAGACACAGAAAAGGATTGCCCACACTGTTCTCACTCCCACAAAATCAGCCCTGCAGAAGAATCCCTATCCACGCCCACCCTTTCCCTTTTCTCCCCTTACAGTGACACGGCATATAAAGCTAATGCTTTCTACTTCATTATATTTTTTTAAAGTCTGTACTCTGAATTGTATTTCCTTCCACTAACTCAGTAAGCGTAGTCTTAATGATGACATCTCCCTGCTATATTTTCAATCTTTCCTTGCTCATCAGCATGAAAGCGTATTTATTTCCTTCCCAACTTGAAAAAACAAAACTCCGGTTCCTTGGCTTCATACACCTTTTTAAAGTGTTGTCTATTTAGTTGCAAATGTTGTCTCCATCATCCCATTAAACTGTTTTCCCAATGAATGAAAACCTACTTGTTGCTGGGTCCAACCCTTTAAAAGCTTTACTTCTATTTTTACTCTATCTTAAGAGCTAAATTGTTTTGAATTCCTAGACACCACTGCTGTCTCTACACCACACCAAGCTCTCAGGCTATATTTCTCCATCTTCTTTCTAGGCATCTCTTTCTCTAATATATATATATATATTTTCTCTAATATATAAATAAATATATATATTTTTTTCTCTAATATATAAATATATATATATATATATATATATTTTTTTTTTTTGAGATAGAGTCTTGCTCTGTCGCCCAGGCTGGAGTGCAGTGGCATGATCTTGGCTCACTGCAAACTCCTCCTCCTGGGTTCAAGCGATTCTCCTGCCTCAGCCTCCCGAGTAGTTGGGATTACAGGCACACGCCACCATGCCCAGATAATTTTTCTATTTTTGGTAGAGACGGCTTTTCACCATGTTGGCCAGGATGGTTGCGATCTCTTGACCTTGTGATCCGCCCGCCTCGGCCTCCCAAAATGCTGGGATTACAGGCGTGAGCCACCGCGCCTGGCCTTTCTCTGTTCTTTAAAAGCTGTTCTTCAGGTTTTGGTTTCAGCACATCAATCTCCTTTCTTTACTGCATTAAACAAAGTTTATGGGGGGCCGTTGTTGGGACTGCGCTCCTACACTGGGCCCCACAGACCCGTCCAAGCCACATAATCAAGCTGAACTTCAAAACCGTCGGCTTTCCAAAAACAGGAGACTTGCAGCCACCAATCAGAAGGGGCCCAGTTGACCTGAGCCGGCCTGGTAAAGAAGTACCCTTTGCTTTAACCTTATGAGAAAAGTAACTTTTGAAATTAGCAGTCTGCTTTCATCCCAGTTTCTGCCTTCCTCAGTCCTTCTCTGCCTATAAAGCTAAACCCACACGTTCAGCTCATCACAGCACCCACGCTATTTTGTAAAATGAGATGGTGTCTGGTCCTATAATAGCTAATAATAGCCAATGAAATTTCAACTAAATTTGTTGTTAATTTTTTTTAACAACCAATTTATTTTTATGGCTTCAATTTCATCGCTCCCAAATCATTTTCTGGAACTAAGTCCTTTCTCCTGAACTTCAAACCTACATATCCAGCAAGTCCTGTAGACTTCCAGGAACCTCCAACTGAATGTTGCAAAATATTAACTTATAGTCTTTTCCCTCTAGCCTGTCTTTCTTTTTTTTTTTCCCTTTGGTTTTTAATCCATTTTTTAGCTTTATTGAGGTATAATTGACAAATTAAAATCGTGTATATTTAAGGCGTACAACATATTTTGACATAATACACACTGAGGTAATCACTACAATCAAGTTAATTAGCATATTTACCCCACTAGCCTTTCTTTTTCCTCTTCTAATACAGATGAATGACATCACCAACAATCCAGTTTCCAAAGCCAAAAATTCTTCTTCTCTTACATTATATCTAATTCATTCTGAAAATTTGAAAATTCAGTCTCTGAAGCTGCTCTTAAAAGAATTCCCTTCCTAGTCAGGCACGATGGCAAGAGCCTGCAGTCCAAGTTACTTGGGAGGCTAAGGCAGGAGAATCCCTTGAGCCTAGAGTTCAAGTCCAGCCTGGGCAACATAGCAAGACTGTTACTGAAACACTTCAGCCTCTGTGTAGGTCCTGATGCTCGCCACACAGAAAGCCAATGACTGAGACGATGAGTATTGCCAAGGAAGACTGCTTTAATCTTTGCTGCAGCCAAGAAGATGGAACTCAGTCTCAAATCCATCTCCCTGTGGTACTAAAACCAGAGGTTTTTATAGCAGGGAAGAAATGTAACAGTGCGTAAGAAAACAGGAACCAGGGAGGGGCAAGGAAGCCATCATGATGAATGAGGCGTTCAGCATCTCATTGGATGTGCTGATCTGGTGACTCTCAGTTCTTTGATACTCTTTTTCTGAGAGGCCTGAAGGTCTTTTCCTGAAGGATAAACTCAGAAAAAAAAATATGTTAATAAGTTTCAAGCTTTAAGACCAGGCGGGTCAATTTCTGTGTTTATAAAAAAACACAAAACCACATCTCTAAAAAACAAATAAATACATGAATAAGAAAAGAATTTCCTTTCTGTCTAACTGCACTGTCATTTCCCTGACCTAACTACGGTCATTTCTCAACTGGATCATTACATTAATTTCCAAGTTGGTTTTGCTTCCAGTCATTCTCATTCCAATTCATTCTCTAGATTTTTCAAAAATTAAGTCTTATAGACAAATTTCTTCCCCATAAATTTTCAATGGTTTCTTAAATAGGTCCCATATCTCATGATCCATCAGCCTGTATCTTGAGAGGCCATATTGCACTATCTTACTGCTTCTATCTATACACACACACTCTCTCTCTCTCATTCCACACTTCACCCATATTGGATAATTCATGTTCTCTTTTGATGTCAACCCTTTTGCTCATGTCTCATTTGCTCAGAAAACTTCCCTGTTTGTCCTATGCCTCTTCTCTTGCCTCCAATACACTGCCTTGTCTGAATGGGGTCATCTTTTAATCACCCTTTAGCCTCCTCTCCAACACCATTTTACCTGAAACCTTCCTAGAATCTGTACCAATAATATTAATTCAAGTGGAGTCTGCTCTTTCTCATAATCACTACTCACACCGTCACCGTGGCCACTCCACAAACTACGCTGGGGTGGAGCAGTGGGATGGGGAGTGAATTTAATTTGGAACATGAGGTGTCTGAAGTACCCTTGTTTATCCATGAATAAATTTATAGATATAATGGTCTGAAGCTTGAAGAGATCTGGGATTGAGATACAGATCTGAGAATTTTTGGAATATAGATGAGAACTAAAACCATTGGAGGGGATGAGATATTTGGAGAGTGTGTGCAGAATGGGAAGAGGCGAGAAGAGAAGACAGAAGAGGAGAAGGGAGGATAGGAAGCAGGACGGAACACTGAGCGTGAGGAGGGTTCGTTGGCCCCACCCAGTACGTGGTTGGTTCTTTGGATAACCAGCATTCTGATCTCTTGGATAATTACATCTTTCCCCATTGTGTTCAGCCTTGGTGTATCAAAAATCAATTGCTGTGCCCTGCTGTAGCTGAGGAATGTGATTAAAATCTCCTAGATCATCTTGTCTTGAGTAGAGTAGCACGAGGACAGGAAAAGACACAATAGTTGTGGAGTATTTATTTTAGATCAGGAAAACTGTTGAGGCTCTCGCATGAGTTCTTGCTGCTCAGATTCCTGAGGCTTCATGGTTTCCCATCCTCTTATAAATAATTCTACTTCTTTTTTTTTTTTTTTTTTTTGAGGCGGAGTCGCCCTCTGTCGCCCAGGCTGGAGTGCGGTGGCGCCATCTTGGCTCACTGCAAGCTCCGCCTCCCGGGTTCCCGCCATTCTCCTGCCTCAGCCTCCCGAGTAGCTGGGACTACAGGCACCCGCCACCACGCCCGGCTAATTTTTTGTATTTTCAGTAGAGACGGGTTTTCCCCGTGTTAGCCAGGATGGTCTCGATCTTCTGACCTTGTGATCCGCCTGCCTCGGCCTCCCAAAGTGCTGGGATCACAGGCGTGAGCCACGGCGCCCGGCCCATAATTCTGCTTCTTAAGCCTTCGCTTACAGCCAGGGAGTTACAGATATGGTTCCAACAAAGTCCATTCCTGCTTAGAATGCCAGAGCCAGCTTTTTTCTTTTTTCTTGCCGTGCAAGAACTCAGTTACACTAAGGAAAAACGACATTCATGCGATGTTAGATACTAGGAGGAAACTCCAAATGAGATAGAACAGCTTCTAAGGGTGCCATTCAAGATGTTTCAAGAACCAGAGAACTGATGACAAAAGGAAAATGAGTATTTCAAGATGAAAGTCATTATTAATAGAGTGGTTTAAATATTTTACTAGTTTTATTAAATAAATTAATGAAAAATATAAAAATAAATTTAAAGTTATATCTCACTTGTATTTTTAGTTACTCATCAATTTTTGTTTTTTAATTGTGTTCTTCTTATAGATTGTTTTGTATTTTTCTTTTCTAACCTTTGAATGTATGACTATTTTTATTCGTATTTTCTATGCTAGTAATGAAAGCATTTAAAGTGTATTTTAAAAAATAAAGCTAATTTATTCCATCATTTTAGTATTTGTTATTGCTCCTTTAAATATATTCTTTTATTTTAGTTTTGATTTCATCTTTGACCCAGGAGATCTTTAAGAGTGAGTTTTGAAAATATTAATGTATAGGAACAGGAAACAAAACACCACACATTCTCTCTTATTAGTGGGAGCTGAATGAAGAGGACACAAGGTGGGGACAACACACACTGAGGCCTGTGAGGGTGTGTGGGTGGAGGGAGAGCATCAGGAAGAATAGCTAATGGATGCTGGGCTTCCTACCTTGGTGATGGGATGATCCGAGCAGCAAACCACCATGGCACATGTCTACCCATGCCACAAACCTGCACATCCTGCACATGCACCCCTGAACTTACACAAAATAAAAGTTGAAGAAAAACAAAACAAAACAAATTGAACATATTTGGCCAGTTCTATTTTATCTTCTGGGAATAGTTTCTCCTTTTTTGTATTATGGTTAAAGAATGTGGTTATTTATTTCATTTTGGAAATTATCAAAGTCATGTTTTTATGTGTAATTTCAGATACACTTTAAAATAAATGTCCTACAGACACTTGTTTTCAGCTTACAGAATTGAACAGACACAAACATAAACAAAGTCTTTTTCATTATAATATTTAGTCAGTTGTATCCATTATTTCTGGTCTCTTTGATCTGTTACAGAACTGGATGAGTGTGTTGAAATTTCTTAGGATGGTTACATTTCCATTGATTCCTGCAGTTTTACTTTAGTGTGGGAGATTAAAAAGTAAAGACTCATGAGAGTTACGTTCTCCACTGTTAATTATGCTCCTTATAAATTACAAAGTGCCCTTCTCATTTTCTTTTCATTTGCCTTGAATCCAATGTGGTCTAGTATCAGCAGCTGAACTGCGGTTTGTTTCCGTGTTTAATCGTCTGCTATGTATTGTTGACTAGCGTTTACATGCTGCCCTGCTTCGTCCCTTCCTTCTAGGCAGAATATTTTTTTACTATAGCTTTTTTTTAAAAAAACAATATGAAACTTGTTCCCCCTTTTTTAAAAAGGTGAGTTTATCTACTTAACCTTATAGTTACGTTTGGATTTAATTTTGCTTTATTAGATTTTCTCTTTTTAATGACTGCTGTTTGGAAACCGCCTGGTTCCTTGATAGCCAGGGCATCACTGAGGTCATTCTTTAACCCTTCTCATTACCATAGTACTTAAAATCATCACCATCATTTTAAAGAATAAACAACATGATAATCTCTCTCTCTCTCTTTGTGTATATATATGTGTGTGTGTGTATGTATATATATACTTTCTCTATATATTCATATAGATAGTATACCTATTGACACAACATGAATACAGTATAGATGTGTGTGTGCGTGTGTGTGTGTGTCAGTGTATGTTTGTATTTCATATTTATAACACCCCAACATGACACATGCTTTTTACTTAGGTACACATGTTAACATAGTTTTAGAGATGAGAAATTGAGGAGAAGCAAAATTAAGAAACCTGTTCCAATGTAACCTGGCAAGTTGGCAGATCTGGCATTTTAATTAATGCATTATGTGCTATTACTTTCACGGCCTCTGAGCACTTTTTTTTTTTTTTTTTTTTTTGAGACGGAGTCTCACTCTGTTACCAGGCTGGAGTGCAGTGGAGCGATCTTGGCTCACTGCAACCTCCGCCTCCTGGGTTCAAGTGATTCTCGTGCCTCAGCCTCCCGAGTAGCTGGGATACAGCTGGCCAACGTGGTGAAACCCATCTGTACTAAAAATACAAAAAATTAGCCCGGCATAGAGGTGCATGCTTGTAATCCCAGCTACTCGGGAGGCTGAGGCAGGAGGATAGCTTGAACCAAGGAGGCGGAGGTTGCAGTGACCCGAGATAGTGCCATTGCACTCCAGCCTGGGCAACAAGAGTGAAACTCTATCTCAAAAAAAAAAAAAAAAAAAAAGGAGATTTTATTTTTAGAACAATTTTAGATTTACAGAAAAATAGAGAGATGCAGAGTTCTCATACCCTGCACCTGGTTTCTCCTATTATCAACCTCTTAACCTTTGTTACAATTAATAAACCAATTTTGATACATTACAGCAGTTTCTTGAATGACATGTTTTTCCCAATGTTAGTTTGTTACAATGTTAATTTTTTTTTTTTTTTTTTTTTTTTGAGATGGAGTCTGGCTCTTGTTGGCCAGGCTGGAGTGCAGTGAGCGGCATAATCTCGGCTCACTGCAACCTCTGTCTCCCGGGTTCCAGCAATTCTCCTGCCTCAGCCTCCTGATTAGCTGGGATTATAGGGGCCCACCACCACTCCTGGCTAATTAATTTTTGTACTTTTAGTAGAGACAGGGTTTTGCTATGTTGGCCAGGCTGGTCTCGAACTCCTGACCTCAGGTAAACCACCCGCCTTGGCCTCCCAAAGTGCTGGGATTACAGGTGTGAGCCATAGCGCCTGGCCTACAATGTTAATTTTTTTAAAGTGGCTTCCCAGCAAGGTCACCTGTGTGGAGTTTACAGGTTATCCCCATGTCTGTGTGGATTTTCTCCAGGTTCTCACGGTTCTTCCAGCTCCCAAAGCTGTGCTCATCGGGTTCACCAGCAAGTCTCCATGGTACCGGGGTGAGTGAGTGTGGGTGAGTGCGGGTGTGTGAGAGTGAGTGTGGATGGGTGAGGGCGAGTGTGGGTGAATGAGGGTGAGTGAGAGTGTGGCTGAGTGAATGTAAGTGAATGAGGGTGAGTGTGAATGTAAGGGAGTGAATGTGAGTGAATATGAGTGAGGGAGGGTGAGTAGATGAGTATGGGTGAGTGTGAGTGTAAGTGAATGTTAGTGGTGGGTGAGTGTGGATGTGAGGGTGAGTGTGGGTGTGAGGGTGAGTGGATGAGTGTGGGTGAGTGTGAGTGAGTGAATGTGAGTGGTGGGTGAGTGTGGATGTGAGGGTGAGAGTGAATGTGAGGGTGAGTGTGAATTTGGGTGAGGGTGTCATCTTGCCCTGGGAGGGCGTCCTGGCCAGGAAGGGTCCTGCCTGGCACCCTGAGCTGCAGGGATGGGCTGTGGCCACCCGCGATCCTGAACTGGATAAGCAGGTAAGTCATTATCTCACTTGTTTTTATTAATCTTTCTTAAATGTACATCTAGCTGACATTTATTTCAATGTTTAATACGAGAACTGTTTTGGTCTTTACTTAGAAGTTCAGTCATGTTTCTGTGACCAGAAATACACTACAGGAACTTCACCCTGGTCTGTGGCATTAGCCTACGGGAAAATTTGTTTTGTTACAGTAATTTAGCTTCAAATCACAGTTTCCACGAACCTATGGCCAAGGTGGACTTACCGTAGACAGGATTTGCATGTGTGGTTACTGAGAGCTGCTGCGCACGAGGAGCTGGGCCAGATTCCATGGGGATGGCAAAAATGGATCAAGAAATAATTCTGTTCTCCAGCTATTTATAATGTAACATAGAAAATAAGACACACATAAATTAACTATAAGGTCATTTTTGCTCAGTGTGGTGGAAGTAGTTTAAATAAATACTAGAATATGGCCAGACACAGTGGCTCACACCTGTAATTCCAGCACTTTGGGAGGCCAAGGTGGGCGGATCACGAGGTCAGGAGATTAGGACCATCCTGGCCAACATGGTGAAACCCCGTCTCTACTAAAAATACAAAAAACTCTCCGGGTGTGATGGTGGGCGCCTGTGGTCCCAGCTACTCGGGAGGCTGAGGCAGAGCGAGACTCCATCCCCCCACAAAAAAGTGTGTGTGTGTGTATACACACACACACACTTTATGTTTACATATTTATATTTATTTAGTTTATACATATATAAACTAGAAAATAGGGAGATAATTAATGAAGAGAAATGGTAGTTTGGAAGAAACAGAAAAAAACATAAAAGTAGGCTGGGTGCAGTGGTTCACACCTGTAATTAGCATTTTAGGAGCCCGAGGAACAGCTGAGGTCAGGAGTTCGAGACCAGCCTGATGCAGATGGTGAAACCCCATCTCTACTAAATACAAAAATTCAAAAATTAGCCGGGCATGGTGGCGGGCACCTGTAGTCCCAGCTATTCAGGAGGCTGAGGCAGAAGAATCTCTTGAACATGGGAGACAGAGATTACAATGAGCTGAGATCGCGCCACGGCACTCCAGCCTGGGTGACAGAGCGAGACTCCGTCTCAAAAATAAAAATAAAATAAAATACTAGAATAATTGATAGAAGGATGTTTTTGTGACCAGAAATATGCTATAGAACTGAATTCTTCTCTATATCAATTAGCCTGTTGGAAAATTGGTTTGATTATTCCAAGAACCTGTTGAGGAGGTCTAAGGTCTCCTCCTCTATTGAGGAGGTCTGAGTGAGGCCTTACTGTCCTATTAACTAAAGTCTGTGTTTTATCCTGACATCTTTAGTTTTACCTGATGCCTTTTTCAGTTCCAGGATCCCACCTTGCCCTGAGTTGTCACGCCCCGCAGGCTCTCCTTGGCTGGGGCTGTTTCTCAGATTTTCCTTGTTTTCGAGGACCTTGACAGTTTTGAGGAGTACTGGTCAATCATTCTGCAGGATGCCCTCTGTCGAAATTTATCTGATGTTCTTCTCATCATTTGATCGGTATTACGAGTTCTGGAGAGGAAGACAAGAGCGGCAAAGCGGCGTTCCTCTCGCCTCACATCAGAGGTGCATACTACAGGATTCCTCACAGTGGATGTTGACCTTGATCCTCCTGCCGAGAAGCGTTGGTGAGGTTTCTTCATTGCAGACCCACTCCCCCCACCCCACACTGAACTCCTCAGAGGGAGGTCACTGTGTGCAGCTCACACGTACGGAGCAGTGACTCACGCTTCCCTTCTGCAGGTGCAGTGTCCATCGATTGCTAGGAATCCTTCTGTGAAGGAGATTTGTCTCTTCTCCCCATTCATTTATTTACTTGTGCTGTGCAGTCATTTATTTATGTTGGTGGAGACTCACTCCCTGCCCTTTCCGAAGTGCTCTGTGTTTAGGTGATAAATTACGTACCCATTATCTTTGTTTATCACCCACAGCTCCAGCTCATCTTACTTCTTACTTTTGTTTTGCTTTGGCCTCAGATTTGCCACTTATATTACATTTTCATGGTTGTGCTTGTGGCACATTCCGTGTCGCGTGGTGCAATCCTGGAATATTGTGGGGAATACATAATTCTGTAGGTCACGCCTGAGTACGGGAAAGAGAAGTGCACGGAAGTGTGTGTGGTGGTCTCATGCTGCACAGGTGTGGCAGCAGCCTTGTGTCTCTGGGTATCAGAAATTATACATGGAGTAGCATAAATTGGAACCATGCAAATAAATTTATTTACGAATCATGTGGCCGGGCACGGTGGCTCACGCCTGTAATCCCAGCACTTTGGGAGGCCGAGGCAGGTGGATCACAAGGTCAGTAGATCAAGACATTCCTGGCTAACATGGTGAAACCCCGTCTCTACTAAAAATACAAAAATTAGCCGGGCGTGGTGGCGGGCGCCTGTAGTCCCAGCTACTCGGGAAGCAGAGGCAGGAGAATGGCGTGAACCTGGGAGGCGGAGCTTGTAGTGAGCCGAGATCGCCCCACTGCACTCCAGCCTGGGCGACAGAGCGAGATTCCATCTGAAAAAAAAAAAAAAAAAAAAAAAAAAAACTAGAATCATGTACTTTCAGCTTTGCTATCAGTCATCTCACCCTTGGAAAGCCAGAATAAGTTACTCTGGGCAACGTCAAGGAAGATTTAATTTCAGATTGATGTTGTTTCCTCAGATAGTCCATTCTTCTTTCCTTTCAGTCAGTCTCACAGGTGTTTCCCCAAACAAACATCCCTGCTTGCAACTGTATCTCCTAACACAACCGATCACAAGAGCACGCAGCCAAGCTGAGGGCAGAGTATGGATGCATGCATCTTATTCACTAACCTGCTAAGGCACTCATGCTGGATAAGACCCTCACATCTTCCCCCATTCCTAAATCCCTAATGCATCTGTCCCCTCAATCTTAGCAAGCTTAATGCTTAAAATAAACAGTTTTATGTAGAAAGTTATCCCATTGACATTTCTGGTCTTCTCCTCTACAAAGAAACTTGATATAAACATTTGTGTATAGCATTTTCAATGAGCATATGCTTTTATTTTTCTTGGATAAATACCTAAAATTGGCTGGGTCATACGGTAGGTGTGTATTTAACTTTGTAAGAAATCGCCAAACTCTTTTCCAAAGTTCCGTGTATTCTACATTCCTACTACCAGCGTGTGAGAGTTTTAGTCCCTCCACATACTGGGCAACACTTGGTACAGTCAGTTGTTTTAGCTTTAGACACGCTAGTGGGTGTGCAGTTGTATCTCATTGCAGTTTTACCAAATGGCTTTTTTGGTGATGTGTAATATAGTCTGATGGAACTCTTTCAACTTCCTTATTTTTTAAAATTGATACATAATAATCATACCCATATATGGGGTACATGTGATTATTTATTTATTTATTTATTATTTATTATTTTTTTTTAGACAGAGTCTCGCCCTATCGCCAGGCTGGAGTGCAGTGGCGCCATCTGGACTCACTGCAACCTCAGCCTCCCAGGTTCAAGTGATTCTCCTGCCTCAGCCTCCTGAGTAGCTGGGATTACAGGCGTCCCCCAACGCGCCCAGCTAATTTTTGCATTTTTAGTAGAGACGGGGTTTCACCGTATTGGCCAGGATAGTCTGGATCTTCTGACATAGTGATCTGCCCGCCTCGGCCTCCCAGAGTGCTGGGATTACAGGTGGGAGCCACCGTGCCTGGCCATAGGTGATATTTTGATCTCTGCATACAATGCAGTGAACATGTCAGGATACCTATCATCGCAAACCTCATTTCTTTGTGTTGGAACATTTTATTTATTTATTTATTTATTTATTTATTTATTTATTTTTTGAGATGGAGTGTCGCTCTGTCGCCCAGGCCGGAGTGCAGTGGCGCAATCTCAGCCCACTGCAAGCTCCGCCTTCTGGGTTCACGCCATTCTCCTGCCTCAGCCTCCTGAGTAGCTGGGACTACAGGCACCCACCACCACGCCCGGCTAATTTTTTGTATTTTAGTAGAGACGGGGTTTCACCATGTTAGCCAGGATGGTCTCGATCTCCTGACCTCGTGATCTGCCCGCCTCGGCCTCCCAAAGTGCTGGGATTACAGGTGTGAGCCACTGTGCCCAGCCGTTGAGAACATTTTAAGTCTAGTTATTCTGAAATACACAATAAATTATTGTTAACTACTGTTACTCTACTGTGCTATTGAACACTAGAACTTATGCCTTCTGTCTAATTATGTTTGTACTTGTTAAGCAACTTCTCTTCATCCCTCTCCACCAGTTCCCAGCCCCTGGTAACCTGCATTCTGCTGTCTCTTTCAATGAGATCAACTTTTTAAGCTCCCACATATGAATGAGAACGTATTTGTGTTTCTGTGCCTGGCTTATTTCCCTTCACATAAAGTCCTCCAGGCTCATCCATGTTGCCGTGAATGACGGGACATCATTCTTCTTATGGCTGAATAGTATTCCATTATATATATTTACCACATTTAAAAAATGAATTTAGCTTATAAATTGTCATAAATTTAACAAATTTTAAATCTGTTCATTTATTTAACAAACATGTATTAAGTCTTTTATATGCCAAGCTCTGTGTTAATGCGGCATTGGTTATACAAAGATGAATTAGATATTTATTTTTGTTTTGGTAAAGTTTGCAGTCTAGGAGCAGATGTGTTGGACATGTTCAAAGTCAAATTACAGTATATTGAGGTGTGAACTAGGTGGAAATTTGGGTTTTGAAAGTGAAAATAAGGAAAACATAAAAACATGAAAGGATCTCAATATTAGGTTATATAGAGAGAGGGGAGGCCAAGGAAAGAAAGTGGGAAGTAGAGACTGGAGATTGGAGGAAACTAGGAGAGAGAAAATTCTGAAGATTTCGAAAGAAGAAAGTTTCTCAAAGCAAGGCATGGTTAACAAATACAAATCTGAGGAGATGCCTACTGGTGTGAGATCTGAAATGAACACCTTGGGTTTGGAAAAGGGAGTCCACAAATGATCTTAATATGAGTATTTTTTTGTGTTGTAATAAAGGTGAAAGTCTTTTATCTAGCAGTAAGCTAGAAAACTTTTACTGATTTTTAAAAAGAAATTCTCTAGAAGGTTTTGATTTTTTTCTTTCCGTAGGTCACATATTTTACTCTTACTTTCATTCTCAACATTTCTAATACAAATACTATATATATATATATAATTTTTTTTTTTTTCTTCAGATGGAGTTTTGCTCTTGTCGCTTAGGATGGAGTGCAATGGTGCGATCTTTGTTCACTACAACTTCTGCCTCGGCCTCCCAGGTTCAAGCGATTCTCCTGCCTCAGCCCCCTAAGTAGCTGAGATTACAGGCACCTGCCACCACGCCCAGGTAATTTTTGTATTTTTATTAGAGACGGGGTTTTGCCATGTTGGTCAGGCTGGTCTCGAACTCCTGACCTCAGGTAATCCACCTGCCTCGGCCTCCTGAAGTGCTGGGATTACAGGTATAAGCCACAGCGCCCGGTCAAATACAATATTAATTTGGATTATATTTAGCTGTGTGTTGCTGACAGTCATACACACTATTGAGATTTTATTTCTTTTATATCATTTTCTTTTTGTTAAAGTCAATTTTAGAATTCGTATAGCATTTTTGAATTTTTGTTGTTGTTGTTATCAAACAACAATGTTTCATTCATTTCTTTTTCACTATTTGTTCCCAGTGTTTTTGGTTATATCTAAGTGTATCGTCTGAATTCTTAAAACACTAACATTTGTGGCAGTTGTTGCCGTACTGATTTTCTTCCCAGTTTTAAAAAGAATGACTGGGATTTTAAAGGGAGTTTAACATTAACTTTTAGTTTAAAATAATTTTGTTTCATCAGAAGAGAAACTATTTTTTCCTTTTTCAAAATATTTAAATTGGGAACGAATATTGTTCTTTTAAAAAATATTCTTCTGGCCGGGTGCAGTGGCTCACGCCTGTAATCCCAGCACTTTGGGAGGCCTAGGCGGGTGGATCACGAGGTCAGGAGATCGAGACCATCCTGACTAACACGGTGAAACCCCGTCTCTACTAAAAATTAAAAAAGTAGCTGGGCGTGGTGGCGGGCGCCTGTAATCCCAGCTACTCAGGAGGCTGAGGCAGGAGAATTGCTTGAACCCCGGAGGCAGAGGTTGTAGTGAGCCGAGATCGCTCCACTACACGCCACCCTGGGAAACAGAGCGAGACTGCATCTCCAAAAAATATATATTTTTCTGATGTTAGTTGAAAGTATATGTGTGTGTGTGTTTGTATTGTGTGTGTGTGTATATATATATATTTGTTTTCTTCTTTCAGTCTTTTTAACCTATGGTAATGGTGTCTATTCAGATTACTCTCTTCTCACTCAGCTGTAGATGCTTAAGACCGTCAAGCTCTCTATCTTGCCCTGTTCGGGTGGAGGCAGCGTAGGAGTGGATTTGGACCATTCCCGGTGTCTGAAACGATTGTTATTCATCCAGCGTGCCTGCAGTGAACTTCCGGCGTGTATGTTCTTCCCCTGGCCCTCTGCTTCTTACTCTCTGTAGTAGAGTGTAGCAGATCCTGTTTGTGACTTGTCCATATTCTTTTGGCCCACTGTGGAGGTCTGATGCAGCTTGGTGACAACTCCTTCTTCGTCCACCTCCATCTCTCAGAATGATGGTGTGAGGCTTCCTGAAATACACCTCACAGCTTATCTGAAAAGCTCCCCAATAAACTACTTGAACCCAATTCTTGCCTCAGAGTTTCCAGTTGAAAAAACACAGACCAAGACAGTGGGCTATGGTTTTGCTTTCCTGAGTGCACGTTGATTTCTCTTAGGAGTACCAGATCCTGCCTGGAACCACGCTCACCTGGCTGTAGTCTGAAGTCTTCCATTCTTTTATATTGACCACATTTTCCATTTCTACTTTCCTCTGACTGATCCCACTTCCCAGAAAACCCACAGAGCAGATCCTGTTTGCTGAAACCTTGCTCCAAAATGAATAGACTATTTTTTCCTCCACAGCTTAGTTGCCAGATCATGCTCCTTTGGCTATAGGATGGAGTTGAAATTTGCTACAGGCCTTTGCACATGAATTCGTCTGTTGGAAAATTTCTGAGGAGGCTATGAAGACTTGTGTGTTAGTCCCACTTGGTTGGCCCCATCCACTCTTGTTTTTTTCCTCCCCTTTCACATGGACTCATTTATTACATTCTAGAATGTCTCCAATATGAGTTTTCCTGCAGAATGGTGCACTTTATAATAATAGGTGGTTTCTTGTTCTTGTTGCTGAATGATTATGTTCCTGCAATAAATTCAGTTTGTTCACAGTATTTTAAAAAATTAAATCTATTACTAAAAAGTCTTCATTAGTATTTTCTTTGATTTTTTTTTACAGATATATTCAACATACATGGGTGTATAATTTTTAGACATTATTTTATTAAGGTTTGGAAATATATGTTTGCCAACGGGAATGAGTTAGGTAACATTTCAACTTCTACAATGTTACACAGGGGTTTACTTTTTAGAATTAATTTTTTGGACACAAACATTGTAGCATAAAATCTAATTTGCTGCACATATTTCAAGTGCTTTGAAAATGTTTTATATTTCACTTTATTTATGAGTCTACCTTATGAAAACTGTGGGTTTTTGTTACATCAATTTTTATAGTTTACTTTTTGGATACAGTTAGAATAATGAAACAACTCCCTTGACTGTACCACAGATACACAGAATACAAGTATCTCCCATACCTAATGGTAGTACAAAATGGGGTTGTGGAAAAGTTGCGG
This sequence comes from Pan troglodytes, assembly GCF_028858775.2. Lineage (NCBI taxonomy): Eukaryota > Metazoa > Chordata > Mammalia > Primates > Hominidae > Pan > Pan troglodytes. The sequence continues at coordinate 189,867,953 of NC_072401.2, forward strand.
CAGAATGAAATTTCTCAGTCCTTAGATCTTCGTCATTGCTGAGTCATGTTGACATTTTTGATTAAAGGTCAGTTGGTTCTTTCATCTTCGTCCTTGAATCCTCTTCTGCCTTCTGCTTTAACCGTTGGCTCACTTTGAGTAAGGCCTTTGCCCAATTCTGGAAACTGTTGGCTTATATTATTTTCCCACTCTACTAAAACTTCAAATCTTTCTATTCATACACATAAGCAAGAATGACCCCAGCCTGTTTTTGAGAAGGTTCTTATAGCGGTGTAACGAGAGGTGCATACATGCTGATGGGCTGCAATGAGGTTCTAAAAGGGATGCCCACATCACTTACTGGAAACAAAAAGGCGGGAGTGTTGCCCTTGTGCAGAAAATAAATACTTCAGTGCTGATTAGGAGTGGCTTTACTTCACCAGAAAGTCACAGGGCAAAGCTAGTGGTTAAAATTATCTCTATGATTTTATATAAATGTAAAATCATAAGGCTGAATTATAATACATGGTCATTTTTATAGGTTAAAAAGATGATTCAATGTCAGCAATTTAATAGGATTCAACCTAATACTATTTCCTTTGTAAGTGAGAAAACGGAAGCATAGGAAGGTTAGATGACTTCTGAGATCACACAGAGCTGGCAAATGAAGTAATACACGTTAGCTTGTTATACTGTGATACTTCCCAACATGAAACCCCTGGGAGAATTTTCGGCATACTGATTTTGCTTTGATAAAACCATTCTTGCTTTTGTAAAAGCTAACTGTTTTAATAAATTAGGAAAAGGAAAAAATGGGTGCCAATTCCAACCATTGAGAAGGTTTATATAATTTAATAATCCCCATTAAATTAGGTGATATAGAGTTTATGCTTTATACATTTTAAAGTTACGTTTCACTTTCTACCTGACCCTAGATTTAGATATCAATTGCTATACATTTTGCAAGAAATATAGAAAATATATTGATTCGTCTTACTTGTTTTTACTTCCTGTCTTTTCCCTCCCTCCCTCCCTCCTTCCTTCCTTTTCCTTCCTTCCCTCTTTTTCTTCCCTCCTTCCCTCTCTCCTTCCCTCCTCCCTCCTTCCTTCCTTCCCCCTTCCTTCCCTCTCTTCTTCCCTCCTCCCTCCTTCCCTCTCTCCTTCCCTCCCTCCTTCCCTCTCTCCTTCCCTCCCTCCTTCCCTCTCTCCTTCCCTGTCTCCTTCCCTCCCTCCTTCCCTCTCTCCTTCCCTCCTTCCCTCTCTCCTTCCCTCCTTCCCTCTCTCCCTCCCTCCCTCCCTCTCTCCCTCCCTCCCTCTCTCCCTCCCTCCCTCCTTCCCTCTCTTCCTCCCTCTCTCCTTCCTTCTCTCTTTTCTTCCCTCCTTCCCTCTCTCCTTCCCTCTCTCCCTCCTTCCTTCCTTACCCCCTTCCTTCCCTCTTTTCTTCTCTCCTTCCCTCCTTCCCTCTCTCCTTCCCTCCTTCCCTCTCTCCTTCCCTCCTTCCCTCTCTCCTTCCCTCCCTCCTTCCCTCTCTCCCTCCCTCTCTCCTTCCTTCCTTCCCTCTTTTCTTCCCTCCTTCCCTCTCTCCCTCTTTCCTTCCTTACCCCCTTCCTTCCCTCTTTTCTTCCCTCCTTCCCTCTCTCCTTCCCTCTCTCCCTCCTTCCCTCTCTTCTTCCCTCTCTCCCTCCCTCCTTTCTTTGCTCTACTTGGGGTGTGTGCTTAAAACGTTCTTTAATTAATCGCTTACTTATTTTAACTTCCTTCTAGAACAAGTGTTTAAATCTAAAACTATAATGTTAAGCACTGCTTTGATTAGATTCCGTGGGAAATGATACAAAGTATTTTGATTTTCACAGTTTTCTAAACAACATGTCATCAAGTATTCAATTTTCTCTTGACCAAGTTATTATTTAGAAAAATACTTTTAAATTTTCCAGTATATGGTATTTGGTGTTTAAACTCATACAATTAATTAAAAAATTCTACAGATTCCATCTGGAATTTAAAAAGTGGTATAATTACATTAAAAATTATGCAGAAAAATGAAAAAGCCATCCCCACCGGGCTAAAGTAAAAATTTAGGTCCATTTGGTAAATTAATCTTTTCTCACATGCATACTTACATTTATAGAATTGTACAAATAAGTTTTTTTGCAAACTTTACAGTTTGTTTTAATGTATTTCCACCAATTACTCCAAAAAGAAAGTTATTCATTTACCATTTATGCCGTGAGCATTTTCCATATTGCTTGCATAAATGTTTGTAATTATTAATTCTATTGGGAAGCATAGTATTCTAATGACTGAATGTGCTAAAACAATTTTTTAAATCATTGGACATTTAATTTATTTCTATTTGAGGGCTATGATAAACAATGCTCAGTTGAATTTATAACTCCTTCCCTGTTTTAGATTATTTTCTAAAGACATATTTACATAAATGGGGTTCTGGCCCAGAAAGTATGAATATTTTTATGGCTCTTAATGTAATGCCGAATTGCTTCCCTAAAGCACTGGAGCATTTAAAAACACAATCAGAAACGTGTGAGAGTACCCATTTCTTTATTCCCTTGCCAGCATGAGAAATTATCATTTTAAGCCATTTTTTTCTAATTGAAGAGATCTTAAAGGGTAATGTGTTTTAATTTGCATGCGTTATAATTTTTTGTAAGTGTTTATATGTTTCATTCCTACTTCTGAATCTTTTGTTCATGTCATTTGACCCTTTATGTATTTCCCTGTTATAACGTATATCATTATGGCTGACTTTAATAATTATTATTACATCAGTGCAATCTGTTTTTGCATATACTGCATTTTATTCTCTTCAGATACTACTCATGATACATTTATTCATTAGTATAGTGAGAACAATACTTAGTGTTTGCTGTTCAATACAGACCTTCGAAGACATATTCAATATCACCTACATTCTATTTGATTAAATACATTCAGACACTACATTACATTGACAATACATGTAAAAATTATAACGGTATAATGTCTGAGTAGCCAGAAAAACATGAAAATCACCCGTGTAGCCAGGAAAACAATCCATCCACCGTCACCTCTCAGTGTTAACATTTATGCATTAACAATGGTTTTCGTTTGATTACCAGCTGCTTTGCAGGGTGATTACATGCAAACCACGCCTATCTGAATCTTGGGGAAAACTAAATCTATTTTTAAACTAACAGGGTAGAAAAGAAAGATGGCCCAGTGTTGGCTCCAAGCAACCTCCATCTGGACCTCTTCCTGTGCATAGAAGCGCTCCCAGGGTGTGGAGGTGGGGCCGCCTGGAACCAGGGGCTGGAGTAGCGCAGACAGTTGATGTGTTCTGGACCGTTGTTTTGACCACGGCAATTAGCAGACCTGAAACGGAAAACGTTCCCCTGCGACCCTAGCAGGGGTGCAGCGGGGGTGTGGCTCGCTTCTTCAGAGCCCGGCTGCTCAAACCCCCGCGGGCGCAGACAGAGGGCGGTGCGGCTCCTCCCCACGGCGGTGTCTGCGGTGAGTGTTTACGGCTCCTGAAGCCCCGGGGGCGTGTGTTACAAGGTGCTCCCTTAGTTTGCCGTCTATAGGCGGCTCGTGTTAAGCAGCTCAATAGACCCCCTTCCTTACCGCAAGGACAGAGGGATTTCTGCATGCCGGGTTCTTGCCTTGGGGTACCTGAAGAATCGGGGCACACGTGGGCTTGGAGAATGAGTGTCAAGTTTTATGGAGTGGAAGTAGCTCTCAGCCTGTGATGGAGGCAGAAGGGAGATGGTTTCCCCTGGAGTGGGGCAGCTCGGTGGCCCCGGCCAAACTCCGCCTCGTCCTGCCAGTGGATGGTCACCAGCGTGCTCCTCCCGAGGTCGCCTCCACGACCAGCCGCTTGCACCTTCTGTCCATGTGCTCCTCTGGACGTCTGTGTGATTGCCTGCTAGAGTCTCGGTTGTTGTGTTGTTGTTTCCTTGAGGCGGAGTCTCGCTCTGTCGCCCAGGCTGGAGTGCGGTGGCGCGATCTCGGCTCACTGCAAGCTCCGCCTCCCGGGTTCCCGCCATTCTCCTGCCTCAGCCTCCCGAGTAGCTGGGACTACAGGCGCCCCCCACCACACCCGGCTAATTTTTTGTATTTTTAGTAGAGACGGGGTTTCACCGTGTTGGCCAGGCTGGTGTTGAACTCCTGACCTCAGGTGATCTGTCCGCCTCGGCCTCCCAAAGTGCTGGCATTACAGGCGTGAGCCACCTCCCCACCCCGCCCACGGTCTCGGTTTTTATAGGCCCGGGATGGGGGCGTCGCAGGCCAGGGTGGTCTTGGAAAATGCAACATTTGGGCAGGAAACACCTGTCCTCACCTAGGTCCGTGGGGGTGGAGCCCTAGCCAGGGACCATTCCCTTCTCTACCCAGCACTTCCCTTCCTGGCTTCGGTATTATTTAAAGGGACCACGCTCTTCCTTTCCCAGCACTAATGTATCAGATCCAGTCTAAACAGATTCCCACTGAGTCCAGATGGGGGGATTAATACCCTCAGGCCTGTGTGCCTGGTGGCTGTCTCTGGAGTAGAGTCTGTTCCCGCCATGAAGCTGTCGAGGCGGTCCCTCCAAGCTGATTGCGTTGCTGTTGTCGCTGCTCTTTCATATTTCTCCTGTGTCTCCTTGAGCCCTAGATCGGGTCCTGCTCCTTTGGCAGAGCGTAAGATCTGAGGGGTTGTAATCTGGGTTGGAGGCTTTATCTTCTTTTAGAACTTGGTCCCCTGCTGCCCTAGTAGTCCCCTTTCCCCATCTACCAGCACCCAGCAGCACCCTCCGCTGTGGCCGCTGAGCTGCTTACAGAAAACCAAAACCAAAATCAGGAGTGCTTTTGGAAGCAGAGTCAGCCTCCAGGTCTTTGCTCCACATTCGGCTTACCCTGTGGATGGCTGAGGGGAGTGAAACCAGGGAGCTCAATTAACATCTGGACCCTGGCCCAACCTGGAAGAGATCTCTTGGACTTGTGAGAATTAATTTAGGTTCAGAAAGTGCTTAGAACAGTGCCTGGAACAACGTCAGCTCTTAATAAATGGAAGGTATTATCTTCTATATATAGGTTAGTTCTGTTTCTCAAGTTCTCCCTGGATAAAGTTTTCACGTGATCAACAATGGCTGCTTGTTAGAAATTGTTGGAATAAAATAAAAAGCATGCCCAGTTGGACTGTGTGTTTAATGTGTACGGTATTTTTAAAAAATAACTTTTCCTATTAATTCTTTTGAACCTTTTTGATTTTTTTTTCACTGAGAGCAGAGGAAAAAGCTACATTCTTCATCAGTTCTAAATACTATAATCAAGAGTTAGACTCATTAGAATGGAAGGCTATGCAAACTTTGACTTTAGATCCTGTAGAATGTCTAATGTACAATAGGTGCTTAGTGAACAGTAATACATAAAACTTATATAACTTTTGTACCAAGTAGATCTGTAAGTGCTTGCTTTACCTATATTAACTCATCCATCTTTTAACTCACTCCTGTAACATTAGCAGCAATGTATTTTTTAAAATTTTCTAAATGAGGAGGCCGGGTGCAGCGGTACACACCTGTAATTCCAGCACTTTGGGAGGCTGAGGCAGGCGGATCACGAGGTCAAGACCATCGAGACCATCCTGACCAACATGGTGGAACCCCATCTCTACTAAAAATACAAAAATTAGCCCGGCGTGGTGGTGGGCGCCTGTAGTCTCAGCTACTCGGGAGGATGAGGCAGGAGAATCGCTTAAACCCGGGAGGCGGAGCTTGCAGTGAGCCGAGATTGCGCCACTGACTCCAGCCTGGGGGACAGAGCGAGACCCTGTCTCAAAAAAAAAAAAAAATTTGTAAATGAGGAAAACTGAGAAACATGGCCAAGGTCATTGAGCTGGTAGGACACATCTGGAATTCAAACCAAGATATATATTTTGAAGAATCTATATGAATAAAAGCCCCACTTTTGAAATTAAAAAATTCTGACAGAATCAAGTAAATGCAAATTAAAATAGTAACCAGACACCATTTTACTTCTATCAGGCTAACAAGAAAGAAATTATGACAACACTCAATAACCATGAGAATGTGGATCTCAGGAAATGCGCAAACATTCTGCTAGAGTGAAGTAAGTGTAGAGAGGTTTGGCAGCATCTGGTAAAGCTGGAATGTACACTCCCAAAACCTGGCAGTTTCACTCTCAGGTAAGCACCTGAGAGAAAGATTCTTGCACAAGTGTTTAGGAAGGTGCACAGCATTGCATGTAAAAGCAAAATAATTGAAACAGAGTAAATGTCCTTTGTCAGAATAAATTAATTGTATCATTGGTATATAATGCAATAACATATAGAAGATAAAAGGAATGAAGTAGAACTACATGTCTCATGCTTTTAGAGAAATCTCATACAAGTTGCAGAGCAATGGTAAAAGCAAATTACAGAATAATACGTACAGTAGGTGTGGCACCATTCTGCAAAAATTATAGTATTAATCACTTTATTGTTTTCAAAAAACATCCGGTGAAGACATGGGTACACTTCAAAAATGACTGTTATGACTAATCCATGCTGATGGACGGCAATACCATAGTGATGAAATATCATAGTGATTAACATATGAGTGAAAAGAAAAAGAGTGATACATTTCATTGTCTTTCTAAATGCACACTTTGTTATCAATAATTAAAATTTTCTAAAAGCTTCCAAATTGGAAGCTTCAGGTCTTTCAGGTCTATCCATAGAGTATTTCCTTCTTTATCTTTTTTTTTTTTTTTTGAGACAGGGCCTTGCTCTGTCACCCAGGCTGGCTGGAGTGCAGTGACTCAATCTCTGCTCACTGCAACCACTGCCTCCTGGGCTGAAGCAATCCTCCCACCTCAGCCTCCGAATAGCTGGGACTATAGGTGCACACTATCACACCTGGCTAATTTTTCGTATTTTTTTGTAGAGCCAGAGTTTCACCATTTTGTCCAGGCTGGTCTCAAATTCTTGGGCTCAAGTGATCCAATCCACCCGCGTCGGCCTCCCAAAGTGCTGAGATTACAGACATGAGCCACCACGCCCAGCCAACTGAGTAATTAAATTGAATACTTATAACTGATTTGAAAAAATATGAAGCTACAATCCGAAGAACTCGTTTATCAAAGTGCTTCCTTCTAGGTTGATGTATAAAATAGTTCTCTGGGCTGGGTGCAGTGGCTCATGCCTGTAATCCCAGCACTTTGGGAGGCCGAGGCGGTGGATCATGAGGTCAGGAGATCGAGACCATCCTGGCCAACATGGTGAAACACTGTCTCTACTAAAAATACAAAAATTAACTGGGCATGGTGGCACATGCCTATAATTCCAGCTACTCGGGAGGCTGAGGCAGGAGAATCACTTGAACCAAGGAGTCAGAGATTGCATTGCACCACTGCACTCCAGCCTGGCGACAGAGCGAGAGTCTGTCTCACTAATAATAATAAAATAAAATATTTCTCTGGCCTGGTGTGGTGGCTTACGCCTGTAATCCCAGCACTTTGGGAGGTTGAGGCGGGTGGATCATTTGAGGTCAGGAGTTCAAGACCAGCCTGGCCAACATGGTCAAACCCCGTCTCTACTAAAAATACAAAAATTAGCTGGGCAGTGGTGGCTCATGCCTGTAATCCCAGCTATTTGGGAGGCCGGGGAGGGGGCGGATAATACCTTGAACCTGGGAGGCAGAGGTTGCTGTGAGTCCAGATCTTGCCACTGCACTCCAGTCTGGGCGACAGAGTGAGACTCTGTCTCAAAAAAAAAAAAAAAAAAAAAAAAAAAAAAAAAAAAAGTTCTGCAAGTTCTCAAATATTTCTAAACTCTGACTGATGATGGGTAGCAAAGAGAGAATGTGTATACTTCTAGCATGCTGACTGATTTGTGTGTGTGTATTTCACATTAAGCTTCATCCTGGAAGTTTTGTAGTTCAATCACTCTGATTGTATGGCAATGTGACTGTGTAACTACAGCTAGTACAGCTTCAATTTTGATTGGTGGAATACGGAAGCTGGTTTGGATGAAATTACACTAGTCACTCAGCAAATGTGTGGGCTTGGTTCCAGGACCCTGACAGATACCAAAATCTGCAGATGCTCTAGTCCCTGGTGTAAATGGTGTAGGATTTGTGTGGAACCCATGCACACCCTCCTGTATACAGTCATTTCTAGATGACTTACAGTACCTAATACAATGTAAATACTATGTAGCGCTTATACTGTATCCATTTTTATTTGTATTGTTTTTTGCTATTGTATTGCTATTTTTTATTTTACTTTTTTCAAATATCTGTGGTCAGCAGTTGGTCGGCTACACCAGCTGTCCTTCAAGGGCAGCAATATGCATTACATCTATCAACACTAAGCCTAGGAATCGCTAACCACAGCTGCTGATTAGAGAGCATTTTACTTTATCAGAGAACCAACAAACTGCTCTTGAAAGGAAGGAATTACTTACACGTGCATCTGGGAAAGACGGGAAAGAGGTGGGTCACAGGCCTTCAGATGTAAGCACCTGTTATTGGGAGGACGGCTCATTGCACATGGGTCTCCCACAGTTCAGATGGGACATTGGCAGAAGCTGGAAGTACAGAGTGAAAGTCCACCAAAGCATTCTGGCTTCTCTTATTGCAACTATGAATAATGATTCTTTGGCTGGGCACAGTGGCTCACGCCTGTAATATGAGCACTTTGGGAGGCCAAGGCAGTTGGATCACCAGGTCAGAAGATCAAGACCATCCTGGCCAACATGGTGAAACCCCGTCTCTACTAAAAAATACAAAAATTAGCCAGGTGTGGCGGCATGTGCCTGTAGTCCCAGCTACTTGGGAGGCTGAGGCAGGAGAATTGCTCGAACCCAGGAGGTGGAGGCTGCAGTGAGCCAAGATCGCACCACTGCACTCCAGCCTGGGTGACAGAGCGAGACTCCATCTCAAAAAAAAAAAAAAGATAATAATAATAATGATTCTTCATTAAATAAATAACAATTTCTAGGACAAATGTAAAGCCAGCTGGGTCACTGTACAATGTGAGAAACCAGGACTCTCTTAGGCAAAGAACGTCTGTAGTCCCCCTATTAATGACCATCTATGGGTCTAGCATTTTCTACACGTGGATGTTTCTACCAGTGTACTCGCCTGTTAGCTGACTAATTGCATTTCCTGGTCATTCCTCTTTCTGAATTGATTTCTGACATTATGGCATATCTTTAATTTCCACCTTCTAAGAACTCTTTTCTTTTTTTCTGAGACAGAGTCTCTCTCTGTCACCCAGGCTGGAATGCAATGGAGCGATCTTGGCTCACTGTGACCTCTGCCTCCTGGGTTCAAGAGATTCTCCTGCCTCAGCCTCCCGAGTAGCTGGGATTACAGGCACCCGCCACCATGCCCAGCTGATTTTTGTATTTTTAATAGAGACGGAGTTTCACCATGTTGGCCAGACTGGTCTCAAACTACTGGCCTCAGGTGATCCACCCACCTCGGCCTCCCAAAGTGCTGGGATTACAGGTGTGAGCCACCGCGCCTGGCTAGAATGCTTGGTTTTCATTATTTCCTTGAATAGACCTGTAGGAGCTTTGCCATCATCAAGGCTGCCCTGTTAATCAAACCTCATAGTAATAAACAGACAGCCTGGTTTCCCAGCCAACAAAGATGCATGCATTTGACGGCTTTTGAATATTAATGTTGTTGAACACCTCCTGGGGCTAATCGACACAGGCAGAGAAGACTTCTCCAGGCTCTTCAGTACAATTCCGAAGGTCTACATGTCCTTCATTAGCATCCTGCAAGACTTTCAGAATGTTGTATGAAGATGAATCTTTATTTACAAAATAAGCTTTGAAGTGATTTGAAGAATACGTGAAGAGCTTCTTCTGAGCCAAGTATTCAAGGTATTTTCTTCTTGGATCCAAGGATGTCGTTCATGTGGGGTGCTTAAGTCTCAAGTTTCCTTACATCTCAGGAAAAGCGAGTGGAATACTTTCCTAAATTCATTCCTTCATGGATGTTGTGCCGGAGAGTCACAACTGCCTCTGCACATTGTGTATGACTGATTTCCTGATACTGATTTCCTTTTAAGAAAAATCCTAGCATTTGGAGGTAACAGTTCTATGGGAAGCTTTCATAAATTCTTCCAGTCAGGCACGGTAGCTCACATCTGTAATCCCAGCACTTTCGGAGGCCAAGGTGGGAGCATCACTTGAAGCTAGGAGTTTGAGAGTAGCCTGGGCAACAAAACAAGACCCTGTCTCTACAGAGAAGAAACAAACAGGCCGGGCGTGGTGGTTCACGCCTGTAATTCCAGCACTTTGGGAGGCCAAGACGGGCGGATCACCTGAGATCAGGAGTTTGAGACCAGCCTGACCAACATGGAGAAACTCTGTCTCTACTAAAAATACAAAATTAGCTGGGCGTGGTGGTGGATGTCTGTAATCCCAGCTGCTTGGGAGGCTGAGGCAGGAGAATCGCTTGAACCCAGGAGGCAGAGGTTACGGTGAGCCAAGATCTCATCATTGCACTCCAGCCTGGGCAACAAGAGCAAAACTCCGTCTCAAAAAAGAAAAAGAAAAAAGAAAGAAAGAAACCAAATTCTTCCACCTTCCATTCCAAATGCCTAATACTGTGTAGGTCTGCTGCTATTTACATATGCAGGAGACAAAAGACAGCAGAAATGAACTTGTATTGATGAGCTCTAATTAATCCTAAAATGCTGGTTTATCTTCTTTGATACTGTAACTGGCAGGATAAAGTCCTTCTTTCTCCACAAGGCAAGGATTGCGGAGAAAGCTGGTGCTTATTCAAGAACTCAAGAGGGTCCCGACAAGCAAAAAACTGTTGTCGACGGTCACTTGAGAGTTCTCTTTGACGGTCACTTGAGGGTTCTCTTTGTTTTGCTTATTCTTTTGGGTTTTGTTTTTCTTCTGAAATTGTATTACTAGTTCGGTGCCAAGAACTTTTCACAACTAAGTTTTTGTTCTGTGTTTCTCCCTTCCCCTGAAGTAGCTTTCATCATTCATTTATTCTTTCTTTCTTTCATGTATGTTCTCATCAGTGTTTCTCATAATGAACCGACTCCTTCCCAGGCACAGGAATAAAACAGTTACAGTCTCTGATCGCAGAGTCATGGTTTTGTGGAGAGCGAGGGCAAAGAGGCAAGACCTGGGCTTGACACAATGCAGCCATAAGGTTTGGTAAATATTTGGTTAATATCATCCATGTCCAAAACTAATGTAAAACCTGATAGCTTTGCTGCTTCTAGAATAGGATTACGAAGACTGATAGTAGTACCTATTTAATCTTTTATTTTTATTTTTTTATTTTTATTTTTTGAGACAGAGTCGTGCTCTGTCACTCAGGCTGGAGTGCGGTGGCGCCATCTCGGTTCACTGCAAGCTCCGCCTCCCGGGTTCCCGCCATTCTCCTGCCTCAGCCTCCCGAGTAGCTGGGACTACAGGTGCCCGCCACCACGCCAGGCTAATTTTTTGTATTTTTAGTAGAGACGGGGTTTCACCGTGTCAGCCAGGATGGTCTCGATCTCCTGACCTCGAGACCCACCCGCCTCAGTCTCCCAAAGTGCTGGGATTACAGGCTATTTAATCTTTATGTTTGCTTCTCAATATCGTGAGAATCCTGTCAGACCCTTGTTAGAGAATGAAATTAATTAAAAACATGGAGTTTTAAGAGTCCTTAGGGAATCTTCAGGCAAAAAAATAAAATTTGTTTTTTACAGTAGTGGTTTCACCCTTGCTCTCTAAGTGGTACCTATAATTCGCATTAGAACTTGTAGCCAACCATCGTCTAAACTGAGTATCTCTTGTTAACGGAAGTAGCATATCTGTGTCTCAAGTGGTAACTGAATGAAGAAAAGCACACACTTGATTCTATGAAATTCTATGAAAAAGTTTTCAACAAATAAAGCATATTGTTCAAATTAAGGGAACTCTATGAGGATTGAATTTTTGAGTAGATTAAACGTTGCCTGGGGAAATTAATGAAGAATATATCACAGGAAGAAATCCTGCTTTGGGAAGTCGGCCCCAATTTACATCGTCTGTTTCCGGTTACCCCTCATGGAACTGACCTGGGGCAGGTGATAACTGACCCTGCCTCCAGGTGTTCATTCGCTTGTTCGCAAATATCCAGGGCACCCATGGATCCAGTGGCCTGTCCCACATAACGATGAGTGTGATAATATGTTACCTTTGAGTTATTTCTGGTATTTTCACTTATACATGAACCTCTTCATTGACTACAAATTCTTTAAGGGCAGGGACAGCAACGTTGGTCTATTTTATACCTCACTTAATAAATTTCAAAAAGCCGACTGAAAACAAGGCTAGGGCCAGGCACGATGGCTCATGCCTGTAATCCCAACACTTTGGGAGGCCAAGGCTGGTGGATCATGAGGTCAGGAGTTCAAGCCCAGCCTGGTCAACATAGTGAAATTCCATCTTTACAAAAAACACAAAAATTACCTGGGCTTGGTGGCGCACACCGGTAGTCCCAGCTACTCTGGAGGTGGAGGCAGGAGAATCGCTTGGACCCAGGAGGTGGAGGTTGTGGTGAGCCAAGGTCATGCCACTGCACTCCAGCCTGGGCGACAGAGCAAGACTCTGTCCCCTCCGTGGCAAAAAAAAAAAAAAAAAAAAAAAAAAAAAAAAAGGAAAACATGGCTAGATGATCAATATTCAGAAAAATGATTTTACATTTAACCTATGCTTTTTTTTTTCTTATTTTCAGCCTTTTTCTTTCTTCCAAATCTCAGGAATTCGTTAAACTTTATTATTTATGAGCTTAAGTCAAACTTTTACCAGCTCAGCTATAAAAAATACTGAATAATAACTTAATTAAAAGCTTGAAAACATTTTAGAAAATCATGACAGATGGCAACTATTCCACAGTTAAGGGGCATTTTAAAATCACTGATGAGATATAGGGCTAGAAATAGTTTGCAACTTCGATCAATTCTCTTTTTATTTGCTTAAAAGTGGGTGTCAGACTCATTATAATGCTTTTAGAAGGTTGGTAATAATTGATATTTGATTGTAAAAAAAACCTTGTAAGCAATCTCATTTTATTCAGAAAACAATAATTGTCTGGAAATTCAATTTAATGCTATGATTATAGTCAGAATGCTTTATTTGAAATCGCAGACTCAATAGAAATTAAGATTTCACTTTCATACACTCATTATTTTTTTCTTTAAAAACAAAAGAAAAGCTTTTCCCAAATATATGAAGCTATTACAGAAGAGAAGGGGGTAATCAATTTCTAATATATAACGCCATGGCAATGAAATGAACTATAATTTAAATAAAAGCATCTTCTGTTAGGTCAGCAAAAATGCAAAGAAAGCATTTTACTAGCATCCCATTTCTCTCACAGTCAGAAAGATGAGGCTAATGAACAGACTATAAAGGTTAATAACAATCTCATTTTGTTCTATTTATTCTCTCAAAACATATTGCCATATTTTGACAAAGTCTTCTTGCCCCTTGAAAAAACAATTTCAAAGTAACTTTAGGAAATCAATCAATTTCTCCAGACAAGAAAATTGTATGTTTGGTTAAAAAAAAGCACTTCATACCTTGGATTAATTTGGTTCGATTTGTAACACTGAAGAGCACATGCCACTTACCTTTTATAATCTCTGAACCTCAGTTCACAATCTGAAGAAGTTTAGAGTGTCAGACCAATAGTACATATGACTACAGTGGGGTGATTACTGAAGTGAGCGAGATCACCCAGGAGCTCGTGTGCAATGCATTTTAGAGGTTCGTTCATTTTTGGCAGAGATAAGAGGTCACAGTCTTTTTAATACACATTTTTTGTGGCTTCTCTAACATATTTTCCACAGTGACTATTCCAAGCCTCCTGTCCTCCTCAGTTTTCAATTGCATGTTTCTTCCGTGTTTAGCTTTTTTATTTGGAAGAATATAAATTATTTATTTAGGAGGTTACTAAATTTCCCCCACATTATTCTTGGCTTTTTTTTTTGAGATGGAGTCCTGCTCTGTCGCCCAGGCTGGAGTGCAGTGGCATGATCTTGGCTCACTGCAACCTCCACCTCCCGGGTTCAGGCGATTCTCCTGCCTCAGCCTCCCAAGTAGCCAGAATTACAGGTGTGCACCACCACACCTGGCTAATTTTTGTATTTTTAGTAGAGACGGGGTTTCACCATGTTGGTCAGGCTGGTCCTGAACTCCCGACCTCAGGTGATCTGCCCAGCTTGGCCTCCCAAAGTGCTGAGATTATAGGCGTGAGCCACCGCGCCCAGCATGTTGGCGTATTTTTTATCAGCTATTTTTCTGGTCTCCTTTCTTTAAAAAAAATATTAGAGTGGGGTAGAGGGAAGAGCAGAAATTTGAGGTTGTGCTAAACTTGGCTAACTAAGTCGGTAATTCAACCTTGTAAGCTTCAGTTTTCTCATTTTTAAAATGGGCATAATGGGCTGGGTGCAGTGGCTCACGCCTGTAATTCCAGCACTTTGAGAGGCCAAGGCAGGAGGATGGCTTGAGCCCAGGAGTTTGAGACCACCCTAGGCAACATGGAGAGACCCCCTTCTCTTTGGAAAGTAAGGAATTAGCCAGGCTCCGTAGTGCATGCCTGTGTTTCCAGCTACATGGGAGGCTGAGGCTGGAGGATCTCTTGAGCCGAGGAGTTCAAGGATTCAGTGAGCTGTGATCACACCACTGCACTCTAGCCTGGGTGACAGAGTGAAACCCTGTCTCTAAAACAATAAAAATAAAAATAAAAAAGGGCGTAATGGTACCTACTTCACTAGATTGCTGGGAGATGCCTTATAGAAATGCTTAGCAAAATGTCTCTATTTAGCTGGTGCAAAATAAAAATCAACATTCGTACTTTTTTTAATGAAAAAGTACAAATCTCTGCATTCCTTATTACTCCTTTCTTTTGCATCTTAAATCTTTCTCCTGCCCCTGGCTTCTTCCTGTGGGCCTTCAGACATACAGCAGCCTTTCTCCATCCTCCCAACAACCTGCCCCTCATTTGATTCTCTGATCTGATCAAAAGCCGCCATCCTATCTTGCTGCCTTCCTTCTCTGGCATGTCAACAGCCACTGCCTCCATTTCTTCCTCCTTGTTCTCTATTCATTCACTGCAATGTATCCTCTTTCCACGGAACTCCTCAGAAACTGCACTTTCAAAGATTTCTAACAATCTATTAAATGCCACATTAAATGACCTTTTCTCTGTCCTCTGACTATTTAATATCTGCAGAAGGGGTATACTCATACCTTCTGGGAGCAATCTTCTTTCTTGATGAATGTGGCTCTCGTTGGAATTTGTGGTTATTCCAGACCATGCAAAATATATATATATTTATATCTATATTATATATAGATATATCATGACAATAGCAATTTCCGTCAAAAAATATTTTCAGGGAGAAAGTGAACATGCATTTTAGTACAGAGTATGTACTGGCTTGGTAATATCAGTTATTAGATGATTTAAATCCTCAAATTAAACTCTAATTATCAAAGTAGCAAGTACATTTTCTCTAGGAAATTACACAATACAGCAGTGGATAGAGGTTTTTTTATTTTGTTTTGTTTTGTTTTTAAACTTCACCTCTTCTTCTAGTCTTGCCATATAGCCTCGATTCATCAAATAAAATACTCAGGTCAAGAAATGTGAAACTCTGAGCTTGGCTTGGCCATAAAACTTTTCTTCTCCCAGATCAGGGCTGCTGCAGGCTGGAAGTGTGCTCTGTGAAAGGGGAGTCAGCTTGTCCCCTCCACATCTTTGCCTTGTGCGTTTCTTCCTCTCTTCCTTAGTGAACCGGAGCTTCAGCTGGTGCAGCACAGGTGGAAAGGTGGGCAAAGTGGGAGAGGCCAGACCTGACCAGCACCGAGTCAGCAGCACAGAAACCCTCCCCAGTGCCATCACCACTTGTCAGCCATTCCCTTTCCCTCTACATCTTCTGGGCTAGCTCCAGGCCCCAGGCCACCAGCTCCTCAACTAAAAAGCTTGCAACTAAAAGCAAGCTCTCCATTGGCCCCCTTGCAGCCGGCCCTCTCTCTCCAATCTAGAGGACAGGAGGAGGGGGCACTGCCCTCCCTGGGGAATGTCTTGGGGTTGGTAACTCAGGGATGCTCTCTAAAGAAATAACGGCACGAATAGTCTCCTCCTTCCTGCTCAGATCTCTGAATGTCCTTGGCCCGATTGAAGAGTCCAATAGCTGTGGAGATGGAGCTCAAAAACTCCGTTTGAATGTCTGCCCACATTGACATAGGATCTCACTTGGGAGCACCAACATAATTGCCTTTTGGTACCTAGAAAATCATTACTTTAGAAACCTGTAGCCCATACTCACATGCATATACTCACATACATATACTCACATACACACACTCACATACATACACTCACATACATGTACTCACATACATACACTCACATACACACACTCACATACATATACTCACATGCACATACTCACATACATACACTCACATACACGTACTCACATACATATATTGTGGACATCTTTTCATCTTAGGATATTCTTCTCTTGTTATTTATTCATTTTTTTGGAGACGGAGTCTCGTTCTGTTGCTCATGCTGGAGTGCAGTGGCACGATCTTGGCTCACTACAACCTCTGCCTCCTGGGTTCAAGTGATTCTCCTGCCTCAGCCTCCTAAGTAGCTGGGACTACGGGTGCGCACCACCATGCCCGGCTAATTTTTGTATTTTTTAGTAGAGATGGGGTTTCACTATATTGGCCAGGCTGCTCTCCAACTCCTGACCTTGTGATCCCCCTGCCTCAGCCTCCCAAAGTGCTGGGATTACAGACGTGAGCCACCACACCCCGCCTCTTCTTAACTTTTTGTAAGGGAGGATACTGGGTCTCAGAGATGTTAAGGATCTTGCTTAAGTATACACAACTAGAGAAATTTGTAAAAGTGGGATTTAACCCTATGTCTGCCTGATGTCAAAGCCCATGTCTATATCGTAACTGTGTATCTCTTTCCTACATTTATGTAGTGTCTCCCATCTTCTCAAAAATTGCCCCAACCTCCTGGCAGTGTAGATTTAGGTAAAGCTTACAATTTTTGTTTCAATGTTACTGCGTCTCCAGGGCAGGACAGTGAATGTTGACACATTCACAGAAGGTATGTAAACCCAGCTAGTTACAAGTTACGTCGCCTACACACATAGGAAAGAAGCGTGAACAGACCGGGCTTCTGCCCAGGAGAGGTTGTGGACCTCTGAGTTTCTCATTCATTCATTTCTTCAATTATCCAGTGAAGGGAACTGAGCACTCTGCCATAGTAATGAACAAGAAAGACAAAGTCTATCATCGAGTTTATTCTTCTGCTGGGAGAGATGAATACGTACAAGAGAATTCAGGTTGTTACAAAGTTAGATGTCTATAAATCAAGGTAATGGGGGTAATATGTCACGGGGATGTTGAAGGAAGCCTGAGCTCCTGCGTGAGGGGAGCCAAGGAGCTAGTCCTGTGAAAAGTCAAGGGAAGAACCTTGCGGTCGGGAGTGTGTGGGAGCCGCATTGAGACTGGATGCACGTGGCCCCACTTAGCAATTGTTGGAAGGTGGGTTCAGGTCTCTGGGTTGCAGGCAGCCCATGGTGGAGCCCTGGGCTGGAGCCTCAGAGGGGGGTGCCTGCATTGGCTTCCATCATTTAAAGCTCCTGAGGCCAGGTGTGGTGGCTCATGCCTGTAATCCCAGCACTTTGAGAGGCCAAGACAGGAAGATCACGAGGTCAGAAGTTCGAGACCAGCCTGGCCAGCGTGGTGAAACTCTGTCTCTACTAAAAACACAAGAAATTAGCCGGACATCGGGGCGCATGCCTGTAGTCCCAGCTACTCGGGAGGCTGCAGCAGGAGAGTCGCTTGAACCCAGGAGGCGGAGGTTGCGGTGAGCTGAGATCAGACCATTGCACTCCAGCCTGGGTGACAAAGCAAGACTCTGTCTCAAAAACAACAACAACAACCAGAAAAAAAAACTCCTGAAATAATGGGGTGGGGGCTGTCCACAGACATCCTCTTCCCTGTGCATCCCACCAGTGCCTGGGGGGCTGCTCCGTTCACCCCACCCCTTCACCATCATACGTAGGTAGAATGCCCTGCCTTCTCCTTTGTCTCATGTCATACTTCACAACAGTTTTCAAGGCCTGATGATCTCCATGTTTCAGATGAAACTCTAATGCTTGAAGCGGGTAGAGGGACAGGCTTTCCCGACTGGATTTCTGATTCTACTTGCTTGTGATTTCAGATGTAGTGTCTATAAAGAGACTTACGGATTGTGCCTGGTAGAATTCTAAGATGGACCCCCAAGACTCCTGGCCCCTGGAACCTCCTTCCAGTTATTCAGTCAAATGCTCATCTAGTTACTGCTGCGAAGGGAGTGTGAAGATATAATTAAGGGTCTAAATAAGTTGATTTTAAGAACAGGAGATTATCTACATGGGCCTGACCTAATTACATGAGCCCCCTCTAAAAGAAGAGAATTTTCTCTGGCTGGTCACAGAGAGAAAGTCAGAAATGTCCTCCGGCTGGTCTGAAAGAGCCAGCATTCACATACACGCTGCCCGTGGAGTGGGCCATGTGGTGGGAACGGTGCCTGCCTCTGGGGCATAGGGGGCATCCCTGGCTGACAGCCAGCAGGAAAATAGGACCCCCATCCTACAGCTGTGGGGAAATGACCCCATCAATGCCAGGGAGGTTGGACCAGGACCTCACGCTCCAGGGGAGTGCCACACCTGGCCAACACCTGATTTCAGCCTGGTGAGACCGGGAGTAGAAAATCCAGCTCCACTGTGCCCGGACTTCTGACCCACAGAAACTTTGAGGGAACCGGTTTACATTGCGTGAAGCCACTATTTGTGGTAATTTGTTACACAGTATTAGAAAATGAAAACACAGGCCAGGTGTGGCGGCTCACACTGTAATCCCAGCACTTTGGGAGGCTGAGGCAGGCAGATCACCTGAGGTCAGGAGTTTGAGACCAGCCTGCCCAACATGGTGAAACCCCATCTCTACTAAAAATACAAAAAAATTAGCCAGATGTGGTGGCAGGGGCCTGTAATCCCAGCTACTTGGGAGGCTGAGGCAGGAGAATGGCTTGAACCTGGGAGGTGGAGGTTGCGGCGAGCTGAGATCGTGCCATTGCACTCCAGCCTGGGCAACAAGAGCAAAACTCCGTCTCAAAAAAAAAGAACAAGAAAACACATAGACTGTTCACAGATTTTAGGAGCTCAGATTATATGAAGAAAATTATTATGGCTTTAAAGAGAGGGTTCGGAAGCAAGTCTTCAAGTCAGGAATCAGATGGTCAAATCATCATGTGAAATCACAGTTAAAATCAGTAATGTGATGATTTATGGACGGCATGTGGAGCCCATTCTGCATCTTCTTATAACTCCTTTATTACTGCAAATATTTGAAAGCAAATAAAAATACTGTGTCATAAACAATACCCTTGGGCCAGGCGTGGGGGCTCACACCTGTAATCCAAGCACTTTGGGAGGCCGAGGCGGGCAGATCACCTGAGGTCAGGAGTTCAAGACCAGCCTGGCCAACATGGAGAAACCCTGTCTCTACTAAAAATACAAAAATTAGCCGGGCATGGTGGCAGGCACCTGTAATCCCAGCTACTTGGGAGGCTGAGACATGAGAATTGCTTGAACTTGGGAGGCAGAGGTTGCAGTGAGCTGAGATCGTGCCACTGCACTCCAGCCTGGGTGGCAGAGCGAGACTCCATCTCAAATAAATAAATAAATAAATAAATAACCTTGTTCTGAATGCTTGTGCCCACAAATCCCTTTATTATTTATCAGGAATGCACATTTTATCAGACCACACACGTTTCAAGTTCAAGGCTCCACCTAAACATTGACATGTTAACACTCCTGCCATCCTCCAGAAAATGTTAACATTCAGCATATAAAAGATAATATGGCAGCACAGGCATAGATTTCTTGTTAGCCTGCAGAATTGTAAGTATTTAGCTTGATAACCTGCAGAATTATAAAACGGTAAAATATTAAATAATTCTGAGTAAAGGAGAAGCATCAAAAACATGTACCAATTCTGCCTATCTTCATTAGCTATATGCATACAACACAATGTGAATCACTCTTTGGCAAAGATGCAGTTCATTTGATCGGTGGAGGACACCAGCTTCAGATGGAAAAACTATAAATTTCACCTAAAAATCAAATACATCTGGTGCATCATCAGAGTGTTGAAATGTAACAGACGTGTCTTATACCGATGTTCATTTTGGGGAAGCTAAAATGGAGGAGCTTGCCAGTGTATCCATAGAATGTTGAAAATATACTGGGTGTTACCATTAGGAAATAGCACCTTTCTGAAGGTTCTCCTGAGTTGCTTTCAGTAGCAAGTGAGTGCAAGAAAACACCGGCAGGTGAGCATGGTGGCTCATGCCTATAATCTCAGCACTTTGAGAGGCTGAGGCGGGCGGATCCCCTGAGGTCAGGAGTTTGAGACCAGCCTGATCAACATGGAAAAACCCCGTCTCTACTAAAAATACAAAACTAGCCAGGCATGATGGTGCATACCTGTAATCCAGCTACTCAGGAGGCTGAGGCAGGAGAATCGCTTGAACCCGGGAGGCGGAGATTGCAGTGAGCCAAGATCGCGCCACTGCACTCCAACCTGGGCAATAAGAGTGAACCTCCATCTCAACAACAACAACAACAACAACAAAAGAAAAGAAAAGAAAAGAAAACACTGGCTCCTGTTTCTGCCATCACAAATTGGGAAGAAGCTAGGAAGATGTGCAGAACATTTTCTGGGTAGGGTGGGCTGGGCCATGTCCACATAACAAAAAGGAAGCCGACCTTTGAAAATTATCTAGCTCAGGCGACCGAGGAAGCCAAACCAGATAACTCAGACTCAAAATGAATCTCTTCCAGAGTAATTTGTACTGCCAGTTCGTCAGTGCTTGCACAAAACAGATGTTATGAAATGCAGATTTCAGAGGTCAATAATAAAATATCTGCAGGGTATTTCCGTGATCATCGATACAAGATTTGTACTGAGGAATGTGGAATCTTCCAGGACCTAATCATGCACTAATAATTTCAGCCTATTCTTGAATGTGATTTAACCTAGAAAATAAAATGCTAAATGGAAAACCTTATTCAAACCGAAATTGTACATGATGGAACTGTGTACAATTCTGTGACAGTGCACTTGCACATTTTAGTGTCGCACTTTGCTGAAAAGTTCCTTAGATGGGTTTCAGTCGAAGGTGCTGTAGAAGTTTATTTGTACTGTACTCAAAGTAAATGCGTTCTCTCCAGACTGCAAGACTGCAAGCACAGTCAATAAGATGAATGAGTTTCTCGAACTCATTTAGTGCCTTGTCTATAATAGTCCCATTACCAAGTCCCATGTAACTTGGCAACTTTTCATCGAGGTGGCCTCAGGACCGAATAAGCAAGGAGAAAATACAGCTTCTTGCCTTGGCACTCCATGCTGGACCTGATGCTCCTGGCGGGCTGTGATTGAAGGTAGGTCTTACTGCCCGGCCCTCTGAAGCCGCCTTTTCTAAAAATGTTGTACTTTGGAAAAGCACTTCCGCATTACAACTGAAAAGGCAAAGCCGGACTCAAATATCCAGTTCTGCATTAACCTTTAGGATTGCCTCTGGATTTCCGAACCAGTTAACTCTATTCCCTTTCTACATGGACATTTTAATGGAAAATGGTTTTGGCTGGTTTCCTGTACTTTGTGTACTGCCCAAGGGATAATAGCTTGACATAGGCAAATAACAACGGAAAGAGTTAACTCTAAGCTGAGGTTCTGTGCTTCAGTTGCCAGAAAGAATGGATTAATTAGATGTGGTTCACTAGAATAATTTATCTAGAAATCTAAAACCTTTCTTGCATAAAAATTCAAGCCCAAAGAGGCTTCTGCCATAAAGAAAAACAATATGGACTTTCATATGGCTTGTGAGGGAGACGTATACATCTCATCAAATGCATCGGGCTGAACCAGCTAAGTATACACAGGCTGCATTTAAATGGGAGAAGTATCTTGACTCTGGCAGTCAAATTTGGCCAAAGCACCACTTTATCTGTTCAGATGTCAGGTTGGTGGAGTAAACTTGACTGGGCTACGGTCCCTGGTCCACGCATCCACACAGTGATGGAGACGGCCTGAGTCTGGTATCCACGGATGAATTCTAAAGCATCTGTAAATCCCCTTAAAACTAGAAGCAAATTTTTGTATCTGTGTGCAGATGTGGGCTTTTGTGGGAATTAGGTGCTTAGCTTTCATCTAATTCTCAGACAGGACAATTGACCTTAAGTGTTTAAATATTTTCTAATTTTTTATGACTATAAACACAGACATAAATACACTATTTTCACAGATGAGCTATCAATGCTAGTTTTTTTTCCTTTGTTCCTTGCTCCTGCAATCTTTCCACATTCACCTGTATTATCCTCCCTTATCCCAGCTGTCATTCCAGGTAACCCATAGTAACAACATGATGTGGATGATTCTGTACTTTTCTCAAAACTCATAGTATCACATGTAAAATTTGTATATTTATACTAATGTATATGCATATATTTGAATTTATAGAGTATTTCTGGTCATTGTTTAAAAATGTGTCTTCTATTATATACACTCTGTATTTTATTTTTCTTATTTAATAATCTGTAATGGAAATCTGTTTAAGTTAGTACAGAAAGCAATTTCTTCGTTGTTTTGGCTGCATGGTATTTAGGGCACGGATGCGACATTACAGTCCTGTGCTGCTTAGTGATGGGTATATATTTGGAGAAATGTGTCCTTTAGTAGTGATTTTTGTTATATGACCATGACACCGTGTACTCACACAAACCTAGATGGCAGAGCCTTACACACCTGGGCGATATGACATACCTATTGCTCCTAGGTAACACACCTGTACCGCAGGTTACTGCACTGAATACTGCAGGAGGTTGTAACACAATGGTAAGTACTTGTGTGTTTAAACATAGCTAAACGTATAAAATGTGCAGTAAAAATATGGTATTATAATCTTATGGGATCACGGTTAGATATGTAGGTGGGCCCTCATTGACCAAAATGTCTGTAGTTAATCAGTCCCTGCTGTGGTGGGTGTTCACTTTTCTTCTTGATCTTGGCTGGGTTTTTAGTTTAGAAGTTTTCTCCAACCCCCAGCATATTTTTATGGCAAATTTTTAGGATAAAATCTTTGTAGAAAATATGTGGAGAGTGAAGATGTGGATGAGGAGACTTTCTACCTATTTATCTTGAAGGCTTAATCTGTAAAATGCGTCATTTTATTAAATATTATAATGACTTGCAAAAAGTTTTATCCCAAATTTACTGCCACTGTCAAAAAATCACCATAAAAATCTTACATATGCCCTAATCAAAATGAACGCTTCACCTCAGTACTGGTGAGGGGTCCCCAAGGGTGCTATGATGTCTTGTGCTGACATTTTAAAACCTACTGAGGCCGGGCACAGTGGCTCATGCCTGAAATCCCAGCACTTTGGGAGGCTGAGGCAGGAGGATCCCTTAAGCCCAGGAGTTTGAGACCAGCCTGGGCAACATAGTGAAACCCTGTCTCTACAAAAAACAAAAACCAACAACCCCAAAATAGCCAGGAGTGGTGGCAGGCACCCGTTGTCCCAGATTGTCAGGAGGCTGAAGTGGGAGGATTGCTCAAACCCAGGAAGCAGAGGCTGCAGTAAGTCGAGATCATGCCACTGCACTCCAGCCTGGGCAACAGAGAGAGACCTTGTCTTATAAATAAATAAATAAATAAATAAATAGGCTGGGCGCAGTGGCTCATGCTTGTAATCCCAACACTTTGCGAGGCTGAGGCAGGCGGATCACAATGTCAGGAGTTCGAGATCAGCCTGGCCAACATGGTGAAACCCCGTCTCTACTAAAATCACAAAAATTAGCCAGGCGTGATGGTGCATGCCTGTAATCCCAGCTACTCAGGAGGCTGAGGCAGGAGAATCGCTTGAACCCAGGAGGCGGAGGCTGCAGTGAGCTGAGATCATGTCACTGCAGTCCAGCTTAGGTGACAGAGTGAGACTCTGTCTCAAATAAATAAATAAATAAACCTATTGCACATTTGTTGATCATCACCCCTGCTTTCCCTAGCAGCTTAGCCCTCCATATGTCTTAGTGTTTGCTTCTGCCGGGCTTTTGGGGATACAATTTAGAAAGTATATTTAGTATCTTCACTCCGGAAATTACATAGCAATGTGTGTTTACTGTGGTCGAGAAAGAAACAATTCTGGCCTCTTAAATATAAACTTCCACAGAGGATCACCCATGCAGCGGAGTGGTCAGCATCCCCTTCATTCACTTTAACATTTTCACAATTATATAACTTAGCATCACACTCTGTTGTTGTTATAGCTCTTTGGATCCATGTAGGAATTTGTGTGTGTCTGTATCTTCTGAGAATAACTGACATATTTTGCTTGTAATCAGTGGCAATGTATGCAATCCATTGTGCAAAACTTGCTAAAAACAATTGTTTGTAAAATTTTTCTTTAAATGTTGAACAGAAAAAAAAAACACACAGAAAATTGTGTTACTCTCTTTCTTTCCCTTTTTTTTTTTGGGAGACGGAGTCTCACCCTGTCGCCCAGGCTGGAGTGCAGTGGTTTGATCTCAGCTCACCGCAATCTCCACCTCCTGGGTTCAAGCAATTCTCCTTCCTCAGCCTCCCGAGTAGCTGGGATTACAGGTGTGCACCACCATGCCCAGCTAACTTTGTGTATTTAGTAAAGATGGGGTTTCACCATGTTGGCCAGGCTGATCTCGAACTCCTGACCTCTGGGATCAGCCCGCTTCGGCCTCCCAAAGTGCTGGGATTACAGGCGTGAGCCACTGCACTGGCCCTCTTTATATATGCATAGATATTGACAATCTCATTTTTTCCCTCATTTTTGGGGGCTTAAAAATAATGACATGGGAAATATACAGTTACTGGGAAAATAAAAACACCTCAGAAACGTACCACAGAGGAAGGAAATAAAATTGCTCTCCAACTGAGGAATGCTAAGGCTGAGGTCAGCGATTGTTAAAGCTTTGTTTGGGAAGTTGAAGAAGAGTTTTAAGGCCTTTGATTCCCTCTTCCCTTTGAAGACATCAGAGTGAACAGAGACTGTTTTGTTTTAGACCCTAATAAAGGTGACATTTAAAAAGCTGTATAACCACAGAGCTTAGGCTTATTCCCGGGAGTGCAAATGGGATACACCAGTATTTAATGCCTGCATTACAATAATGCCAGGGTCAAGGACAGCTTGACTTCTGGATATTCCCAACCCTTGTGAAATACTACTTACTGGAATTTCCCAAAGCGATATGGTGTGTACTATGGGCATTCACAGGCCAGCCCTTCCAGCATCGTTCCCATGATTGGAGCCACAGTCTCTTCCCAAGCCCCAGGTGGCTGAAGATACTGCCACTGTCCTCAAAGCTGCCTGAAGGAGCAACATCACTGCACTGTTCCATGCATGAGGCTGTCAAGGCCATGCCAAGATTTCTCCAGTGCCTCCACCTCCATATGCTTCCCTTGATGACAGGGGCTGTGAGCACAACTTTCTTGCAGTGATAGGCAGAGAGACCCTCTGCCCTGCCGGGCTGTGCTGCCAGCTGGGTGTAGACCTAGAACACTGGGATCAGAGTCCCCCAGGGCTCTGCTCATGCTCCCGTAGCTTCCTCAGGACTCTTAGCTTCAGATTTTCTACTGACATCAGCTTGAAAAGATAAACTCTTCACTTGAACAATTAATACTTTTTTTTTTTTTGAGATGGAGTTTCACTCTTGTTGCCCAGGCTGGAGTGCAATGGCGCGACCTCAGCTCACTGCAACCTCTGCCTCCCGGGTTCAAGCGATTCTCCTGCCTCAGCCTCCTGAGTAGCTGGGATTACAGGCATGCACCACCAAACCCGGCTAATTTTGTATTTTTTTTTTTTTTTAGTAGAGATGGGACTTCTCCATGTTGGTCAGGCAGGTCTCAAACTCCTGACCTCAGGTGATTCATTCGCCTCAGCCTCCTAAAGTGCTGGGATTACAGGTGTGAGCCGCTGCGCCTGGCCTTTTTTTTTTTTTAGACGGAGTCTTGCTCTGTCGCCAAGCTGGAGTGCAGTGGTGTGACCTTGACTCACTGCAACCTCCACCTCCCAAGTTCAAGTGATTCCCCTGCCTCAGCCTCCCAAGTAGCTGGGACTACAGGCACCTGCCACCACACCCAGCTAATTTTTTTCTTATATTTTTAGTAGAGATGGGGTTTCACCATGTTGGCCAGGATGGTCTCAATCTCTTGACCTCATGATCCGCCAGCCTTGGCCTCCCAAAGTGCTGGGATGACAGGTGTGAGCCACCGCGCCCGGCCACAACTAATAGTTTTCAGGAGCGCGGTGGCCTCAATTTATACCTAATGCAAATTTCAGTTTGTTGGTAACAACAGCAACAGTGTGCATAGATGCAATTCAGCCCACTACTTACACGACTTCTCCCCATGCTTGTGTGGAGCAGTTTTTCTCCTTGGAGCCACAGATATTGCTCCTTTTCATTTGCATAGCTAAATTATTCATTCGAGTGATTTCCCAGAACAAAGGTATGATGTGTGTGTGTGTGTGTGTGTGTACCAAATGTTAAATAGATATATATATGCGTGTATGTATATACTTATTATATCTATGTCTACATCTAATAACCTTTGGTCAACAGAGCATTGCTCTCAGTTTTGAAAGTATTTTCTTCTTGTATCTCCATTCATATTTCAAAGATCAAAGTGTTCTGGACTTCTCCATTCTCCACTTCATAATCTTCCTTAATTTGCTTAAGCCTGCTTCACAGATTATCCCTGTGAAGATGGTATGGCAGGTCAATATCCCTATTTAAAAAATTTGTTTTCAGCTTTCTTGAAATATGATTGACAACTAAAAATCCTATCTATTGAAGGTGTACAATGTGATGTTTTGATATACATTCACATTATAAAATGATGACCACAATCAAGCTAATTAACATATTCATCACCTCACACCATCTCTTAATGTGTGGATTTACTCTTTCAGCTATTTTCAAGTAGATAATGTATTGTTATTAACTCGAAGCTGTATGTTTCAATGTCCAGAACTTAATTATCTGATGCCTGCAAATTTGTCCCCTTGGACTAATACCTCTCCATTCCCGCCCCACCTCCTGGCCTCTGGTATCACCCTCTGCTCCCTGTTTCTATGAGTTAGACTTCTTGAGGTTCCACGTACAAGTGAGATCAAGCAGTATTTGCCTTATCTCACTCAGCACAGCGGCCTCTAGCTTCATTCCTCCTTTTTTTCTTTTTTCTTTTTTTTTTTTTTGACAGTCTTGCTCTGTCACCCAGGCTGGAGTGCAGTGGCATGATCTTGGCTCACTGCAACCTCCACCTCCCGGTTCAAGTGATTCTCCTGCCTCAGCCTCCCAAGTAGCTGGGATTACAGGCCTGCACCACCACACCCGGCTAATTTTTTTATTTTTATTTTTATTTTTTGTTTTGTATTTTGAGTAGATACAGAGTTTTACCATGTTAGCCAGGCTGGTCTCGATTCCTGACCTCATGATCCGCCTGCCTTAGCCTCCCAAAGTGCTGGGATTACGGGCGTGAGCCACTGCGTGCAGCCGGTTCATCCCTCTTTAAGTGAGTTACTACGTGAACAGTACTTAGGAGAGTGCCTGGTAGCAATGAGCGTTCACATAACTTCAGCTCTTGCTGTTCCCTTTCTCATCTAGGTCTTTGTAGGGATCCCTGCCCCATCCCACCACACCCCTGCTATTCTCTCACACAAGCATTATGTAGAGAAAGAAGACTCAGCTAGAAGGCCTTGCTCTGAGATGCATCATGCCAGTTCTAGAATCCAAAGGTCTCTCCAGTCTTTCCCATGTTCCTGGAACTACTGGAAAGAGATACCTTGTCACTAGGTAGCACACACAGCCAGGAAGTCACCGTGCGGGGGTTAGATGACAGCATCGGGCTGTCTGTCCAGACAATATGTTCATGGGGTCAAAATACCGCGCTGTGGTGTGGCTCAGAATGGCAGGTCTACACCAGGATCCTGCAATGAGCATTGTGCTACGATTCGGCAATAAGGATTACAGGGGCAGAAAGGCATGATCCCTTTCCTCACCTGTCATAACGGTCATGGCTGACATTCCTACAGCAAAAGACAGGTTAACAAGAGAGGAGCATAACAAACTTATTTAATCCACCTTTTATGTGACGCAGGAGCCTTCGGAAATGAGGATCCAAACACTCAGGAAAAACCATTTTTGTGCTTCAGTTAGATGACGGACGGACAGCCGTGCAGCAGTGTGACCGGACGGGAGGGTCTGATCTGATGGTAACAGACGGAGACCTGTCGGTGCAGGCTCTTCCTGGCCTCTTTGCACAGCGCTCCTTCCTCCTCCTGTGGGGCAGGACCATCTAGAATGAGGGTCTTCAAGAGAGGGGAGAGAGAACGACTGTTTAAGGTTTTAAGGCTGTCTTTTTGGGAGAGGGGTCCTAGTTTGTAAGACCTGCCTTGGGGAAGAGGAATTCTGGTTGCTCTGACTGGCTTTGGGGAGAAAGAGCAGTGGGAGGCAGGAGGACGGGAGAAGGTCAGAGAGCCACTTTGCTGCTGAGGCCGCTCCTGAGGCCTTCCAATCTCCTTTAGTTCAATGTATTCCCAGGCCAAGCACCACAATTGCGGGATTGTTTCCTGAGACCTGTCAGGACAAAAGACCCAGCCCCTGGTGCCGCATCACTCCTAGATCAAAAGACAATATAACAGCATTCACTCATTCCAACCGGTTCAAATGCCAGTCCTGCTTCTTACTTATGTGTGACGTAATGCAGTGTCTAAACTGTTTCCTCCTCTGTAAACAAGGGATGTTAACAGTGACTACTTCACGGGGTTGTAGTGAAGATTAAGTGTATGTTATGTATGTAACATGTGGTGGATTGATGCATGGCATGTTGTGAAAGATTAACGTGTTAACATGTCAAGTATGACAGGGTCTTAAAGAGAGCGGAGACGCAGGGCAGGGGAGAGAGCTACCAACCCAGTCATAGGATAAAGGTCTGGATGGAAGAGGGGAGCAGAAACTTTGTGGAAGGCTGCAGTTGGGCAGCACTGCAGTTGGGGGAGGCCAGTTCACAGGGGTGGACCCAGGCAGCGGTGCATTTCCTGCATTAACCATGTTTACTTAAGGGAAATCTTTATCTTAGGCACCTGCTGATGTGAACCAAGATCCCCTCACGGAGCCCTTCCTGCTCCCCGTCTGAACTTCAAACAGGCCCTGTCCCCAGCTCCTGCTGTTTGTACTTCCTACCTCTGCGTTAGGCACTTCTTGCACCTGCCACTAACCTAATATTCATTTTGCCCGTAGGACGTGTTGATTGACTGCACGGAAGCTTCACAAGGAGAGGATTTTGCATCTGTTTCGTTCACGGTGTTGTCACTGTCATCATCAGCTGTATAATGGATGCTGGCACAGAGTAGGTGCTCAGTATGTCTTAACAGGGTGCGTGGCTGTGTGAATTAGTGGGAGAATTGTGACGGGACTCTGAGTCAACTTAGGGAGGCACAAGTATGCCCCTCGCTGGAAGAATTAGGGAGGGCAAGTAAGATAAATGCACTCCTCTTCTGAGAGGGCTTATCTGTCAATGGAAGAGATGCCATTTAGTTTACCATATTTCTTTTCAGCTCTCTCCACCCAGAGTTAAACAAGCTGGTCCTCATAGCCACCATCCAAGATTCCAAGTTTCAACTGCCCCATCTCAGGTGTGATGTCTGTGGAATATTGAGCCTGAAACATTTAACCTCCAAACCTAAACTTGAAGAATGATGATGGCTATCACAGGAAATTACATTCTAAATGGAACATGATACAGAGGAAATTAAGTCTGTCTCGCTGTCTTGACACGTAGACGCCACCAGTGTCTCCTTTAGAAAATGTGCACTTCTAGGCTCTAAGCTTTATGAGGGCAAGCACCACATCTGCGCCATTGTGACTTCGGTACCTGGTCTCCTTCACTGCTCGTTACATAGGAGGTGACAGGAATGATTTGATTAATGAATTTATGCATTTTAGTGGGTCATCTAACTCAGGTGGTATATTGAGAAAAAGATAGGTCTTTTCATAGCAGGCTATTAGTGGTAAAAGCCTGGATTAGAAATCAGAAAGAAAACTTTGGCTTTAGTCAAACCAATTATGAGAAGTTGACTAAATTCCTCAGTCTCTTCAACACTTTAACGTTTGTGGTATAAATGAACCATAAAATTATAGTTTGTAATTTAAGATGGAAAACATCACTTATTTTTGTTCCTTAAGTGAGTCAGAAGGTAAGTGACCTAAAGCATTGAAAATTATTACTTTTGTTGCATAAACGATATTTTAGAGAACCATTAAATAGTTTATCTGTAAAGTAGTGATAATTTCTGTTTTACCTAGAGTATAAAAGTAACGTGAATTTTGTAAACTGGGAAATACTAATAAAAAGTAACCTGTTATATTACATTTCAACTTTCTTTATTTGTCCAATGATTACTGCAATTGCAGAAGTTTTGCTTTAATACTCTTTCACCTTTTTATTGGTTTTGTTTTGTTTTTGCCTTTAGTAAGTACTTTGACTTTGTTGCTTTGCAGTTACGCAGAGTTAAGTTTTTCTTTGTGCTGTTGTCTGTACTAAATTTTGGTGAACTCTCTGTGCAGCTGCGGTTTTAGTGGTTCTTGGGTTGCTGTAGTTAAATACTTTAGGCCGAACACTTTATAGGATACGCTTATTCCAAGTAAATAACTCAGTAGGAAGCTCATTTCTGCATATTTCTTTACTGCTTGCTCATCTAGTGTGACAAATGCCCTTTCAAAAGATTAATAACACCGAATGCTTAATACCTTGGGCGAGGTAAGACCAAATTAGCTGGAACCGCAGATTTTGAATATTTAATAAAGCATTAATGAACAACCAACCAAATAAGAAACATACAGTTTGTTGTTTTGACAGACCTCAAACCAAAAAACTCTTTTTAAATTGCTGCAGTCTTTTCATTTTCACCATTATGGTTAAAAATCTACCAGTAATTTCATTATAAACTCTATTTCCAGAGAGATTCTATTTGGCAATAAAAATTAATTCTGATTTAAGAAGTTTTTTTATGTTGCTGTAATATACCACAAAATTACAGTTTCTAAATTCATATGACTGTAGGGAATATGAGTCTGCTAGCAATTCCCTCCCCTCCCCACTTTTTTTTTCTCCCACAGTATGGAAGACAAATGACCAGAGAGATTTTTAAAATTTTTCTTTCTTTGGGGCTATACAAAATATTTAATCAGTGATATCGTTTGTTACTCCTGGGCATATATAAATATTTGATATGCTTTCTTAAAGGAAGTAACAACCTGATAATAATTACTTTCCTGTGTAAGTCTTATCTATATAAATAAATTCAAATTATTAATATAATCCACAAGAATGAACACATTTTGCATAACTGAGAGATACTACTCTAAGCCTTGGGTATTTCTGATCCAAATCCCTACATAATTGTGTGCATATGTTAGTCATCGTAATGCTAGCTGCTGTAACAAAAAAATCCTCACGAATAACAGTTCATTTGAAGCTCATGAAGCAGTCCTGGATGGGGGTGTCTATTGGGAGGCTCTCTCCTATATAATCGCCTAGGCAGCTGGTGTGGAAGAGACTGTCATCTTCAAAGACTGTCATAATGGCTTCAAAGATTGTCCTAATTGCCTTCATCCCTAGTATCTGGAAGAGAAAACAAACATGGGTGAGTGTGTTTGTGAGTTTTATAGACAAGATCTGGAAGTGGAACGTGTCCCCTTGCACTCAGATGTCATTGACTAGAGCTCGTAGCCACAAGGGAGGTTGGGAGATGCAGGCTCGTTTCTTACATAAAAAGAAAATTGGCCAGGCATGGTGGCTCATGCCTGTAATCCCAGCACTTTGGGAGGCCAAGGAGGGTGGATCACGAGGTCAAGAGTTCGAGACCAGCCTGACCAACATGGTGAAACCCCATCTCTACTAAAAATACAAACATTAGCCGGGCATGGTGGCAGGTGCCTGTAATCCCAGCTACGTGGGAGGCTGAGGCAGGAGAATCGCTTAAACTCGGGAGGCGGAGGTTGCAGTGAGCAGAGATCATGCCATTGCACTCCAGCCTGGGGGACAAGAGAGAGAATTCCTCTCAAAAAAAAAAAAAAAAATTAGCCAGGCATGGTGGCGCACACCTGTAATATCAGCTACTTAGGAGGCTGAGGCAGGAGAATTGCTTGAACCCAGGAGGCAGAGGTTGCAGTGAGCTGAGATTGCGCCACTGTACTCCAGCCTGGGCGACAGAGAGAGACTCCATCTCAAAAAGAAAAAAAAAAGAGAGAGAGAGAGAGAAAATGACAACACAGATTTGGGAGAACAATGATTAACCTTTGCCATAGTATGCATGCTTGATTCACTAGTTAAGATCAAAGTAGTATTGCTACGTTTAAACTTTTGACATAAAATAAAGGCATTGGTGTTTCCTGTCTGTTTTCTGTAAATTATCTCCTGTGGGCAAATGGGTATCTAGTCCAAACTTAAGCAAAGTTGAATTAGAGAAGAAGTCTAGTTAAATACTGTTTATTTGAAAATATATTCAAAGTTAATCTTTTTCCTGGGAATACTGATTTAAAAAATTAAAGTTACCATGATTGAATGGATATCTTTGAGGAAACAGATAATTTAAGATGTATTTCATCAGCCTTCCAATACTCCTCTGTAATTGATCTGAGCCATATGACAGTGACTGGTCTGTAATACACTTCACTTGTCATAGTCAATGTCTTGGAAATCAAAGTCTTTGTTTATGCTATAGCTTCCTAAATTAAGTATTATAATGGAAGTCACATGGGATGAGACAATGATCCCTAATTTATAAAATATGAAACCAATAACTATCTCTTTAAAAAAATTGATTGGCCAGGCGCGGTGGCTCATGCCTGTAATCCCGGAGCTTTGGGAGGCCGAGGCAGGCGGATCACTTGAGGTCAGGAGTTCGAAATCAGCCTGGGCCGCATGGTGAAACCCCATCTCTACTAAAAATACAAAACAGCTGGGTGTGGTGGCAGGTGCCTGTAACCCCAGCTACTTGGGAGGCTGAGGCAGGAGAACTGCTTGAACCCAGGAGGCGGAGGTTGCAGTGAGCCAAGATCGTGCCACTGCACTCCAGTCTGGGTGACACAGCAAGACTCCATCTCAAAAAAAAAAAAGAAGATTATTGTAATATGGTTTTGTCACGTAGATCATTTCAGAAATCCTGTCTCTAGTAACCTCGGTAAATCAAATCCTTATTTTTAGCAAATCCATTAAGAACAGAAACAGACCTTGGAAGTCCTGGAAGCTGCTCCATTTGCTTCTAGGGCCTGCATGTCACCATGATCCATTAACCTCCTCTGTAACATTAATGCGTGGCTTGTATGCATCAGAAATAGGGGCACGATGATGAATAGGAGCTTACGGTCTAGTGAAGGGACACACATATGGCACCATCACCCTTTTCCTCTGCAGAGCTGGCACTGCATACATTCGTAGCAAAGAGAAAAGCAAAGGATGCAGGGCGGGCTGCCTACCTTTAGTAGCAGAACTGAAAATCAGTTCCTGAGTAGACGTATTGGCGGGAATGACACCTAGCTGTGACTGGCGAAAGATTCTCAGTCCTGGGCCCGTACATGCTGAACAATGCACTGTTGTCATCCTGAGTTCGCTAACCCAGTCAAGCATGCACTGGCTGTTTGGTAAAAATTAAATATTCATCATAGGTAGAACCATTTTTAAAGCGCTAAATGATAATTCCTAAGGAAAACTGTAATTGGCATTTCTATTCTTGAAGCTCTGACACCACTCATCTCTCTCTCTTAGCTTATAGAGTGGGGCATGATAAAGAAGCTCCCCCATGATTCCAAATACTACCCATCTAATCACCAGTGACAAGCATAGAGGCACGAGTGGCAGAAAGAAATACTAAGGGACCACGGCCAAGCTGGTTTTAGGGGTAGCCTTATCCTTCATATCTGTATCAGACAGTCAATAAAGACTTCAGGCTACCTCTCCTCCCATTTCCCTTTCTCTCCGTAGGCTATGCTCCAGGCCTATTCTCTCAGCCACCATCTCGTATTCCATGATATATATATATTTTTGTCACTGCATCTCATCAAAGGTTTTCTTTCCTGTGTCCCACAGCTTGGCACTTACTGGAGAGCTAATAGTCTAACCTAGCCACTGTAGTATACTTTCAAAATAAAGGACGCCTTAGAAAACGCAGGTTCACAGTGCTCCAAAGCGACTCCGCTAGTCAAGATCTTAGAGAGCATGGATTACTGGTGGTAAAAGTAACTGTGGGATGGAGATCATCTTAGTGCCTTTGGTAGACAGACTCCTAAAACAGCCTCCAGTAATCTCTACCTCCTGGTATTTATGCCTGTGTAATCTGCCCTTGTGGGTGGACTGTAAGTAATAATTCAATTCTAAACCAATACATACAGCAAAATAAATGAAATGCTGCTTATGTGGTTAGTTTATGAAAATCCATGATTTCCAGCTTGTTAGCAGGCTTTCTCTCCCGCCTTCTTGGCTTGCATGTAATAATGAAGAAAGCTGCTGTGTAGGAGGGGCCCACATGGCAAGGAACTGAGGGTGGCCTCTGCTAGCAGACAGCAGACACTGCAGCCCTCAGTCTAGGAGCCCACAGGGACTGAGTGCTGCCAAAAATCACTGAGTAAGCTTAGAAGAGAATCTTTCACAGGTGAGTCTTCAGATGAAGCTGCAGACCTCGGGCTGACCTTTTTTTTTTTTTTGAGATGGAGTCTCACTCTGTCACCCAGGCTGGAATGCAGTGTTATGATATCAGCTCACTGCAACCTCCGTCTTCCAAGTTCAGGAGATTCTCCTGCCTCAGCCTTCCAAGTAGCTGGGATTACAGGCACCTGCCACTGTGCCTGACTAATTTTTTGTATTTTTAGTAGAGATGGGGTTTCACCATCTTGGCCAGGCTGGTCTCGAACTCCTGACCTCACGATCCACCCGCCTCGGCCTCCCAAAGTGCTGGGATTACAGGCATGAGCCACCTTGCCCAGTCGGGCTGACGTTTTGATTGTAACCTTGTGAGAGACCAAGACACAGGACACTGCTAAGCCATGCCCTTATTTCTGACATAGAGAAACTCTGAGTCACTAATGTGTGCTGTTTTAAATGGCTACGTTTTGGTGTGATTTGTTACTCAGCAATTAATAGCTAACCCATGCCTTACACTGCTGCATTGAGATGGCTACACACTCTGCTAACTTGGGAGTGATCTCCTAGAGGCAGGAACAGTGTCTTCTGTATTTTAATATCATTACTACCTAACAATAAATACTTGTTAATTGAATGTATGAACAAATATACTTGTGTATGTAAAGCCACTGATCTCCAGTCCTCCTTACTGTTCAGCTTGGGACAAAAGTGTGTTCTTGTGGTCTCCTTTTGCTTGGCGGGGGCGGGTGGAGGGGAAAGGCTGGTAATTCCATTATGTTGGAAAGCTAAAGGGATATGACCATGTGGTCTTCTGTGTCTTCATACCAGTTCCTGTCAGAAGCCGTGGCCCGGCTCCTGTTGAAGCTGTTCTGCAGGCCTGTGTCCTATAACTTCTCTGCACAGCAAAGTTCTTCACTGTGTAGATTCTATCAATCTAACTGTCTTTTATAATTCACAATGTTTTAGATTCCAGAAGCACTTTATTGGCTGTGTATATCAGTGTTTTATCAGCTTAATTATATAATAATTACAAAGCTTTATCACTCTGTAGATGTATTATATGTTGTATTACAGCAAAGGAAAAATTGTAAATTCGGAGGCACGATAAATGTGCAAGTGTAAAACCTGGGGCCTGTGCTTGTGTTACTTCATGTTTATTGTTAAACAGTTAAATTCTAAAGCCCACTCTGCTGATGTTGATAGAGTGTGTAAATTGATAATAACGAATAATAATGGCAAAAATCAATCGCTAGGCTTTAGGGCTTGCCAAACAATGGAAGCTCTTGATATTTTGAAATGAGGGTATGCAAGAATGAAGCAAATTCAAACCGATGTGTTTGCTTTCAGCATGAAGAATATGAATTAGAAAAATCTGGAGGTGGAGAAATGGCATTTGCTGCCTCTCTCTGAAGTTAATATTCATTCAGCAATAAACCACTCCATTGTAAAGCAGATGTCTGGAGGAACTGAGAGATCCTCTGGTTTTCCAAGCATGGTGTGGACACATCGGCATTGTAAGATTCTTAGTTCTTCTGTTTTCCTTGTATTTTATAGCTGTTTTGAAATACTTTATGAACAAAGAAAGTAAAAATAGAAATAGGTAGAATATAAGAGTAAAACATCCAATAATTATTGGCATCAAGGAATTGAAATATTTCCTAAAGTAGAAAAGCTAGAATGCTCTCTGGGGGTTTAATTTAAATTATAGTTTTAGTTTTTTTAAACCTGTAATCAGTATACCTAAAGCAGGTGTTTGTTTTGAAGATAATAGTTTACAAAGGCTTTTCTCTGTGCATCGTAATCAGGGTAATATTTGAGTCATTTTAATTTATTTTATATGGTGATTATTAGCACATTACATGAACATAACACAGACCAGGTCTGTATTGTTCTTTTTATTATAGATTTAACTTTGATATAACAAGTTTTGAAGAAAGAAGAGGGTTGCCAATTACTTTTCTCATTGAAATTGAACATTTAAATTTCTAGTACTTAATACCATGAAAGCTGCATAATGGCAAAAAGCTTCATTATTCACCAGAAAGAATCCAAGAGCAGAATAATACATCCCTTGAAAGGATAATTATTTCAACAGAATTAGTGCATATTTTGTCTCTAAATTGAGGATAGCGGTAGAACTTAACTCATACGGCTGGAGTGCTAGATGATACTTGGTATTAAATCAAATGGGGGTTGTAAACTGCTTAGAGCAGTGCTAGGCACACAGTAATGGCTTGCTCACTTCAGATGCCATTCTTCTGCACAAGCGTCCTCATCTTGCTCATGCAATACTCAGATACACACAATTACACCTCTGTAGCTCATCTGATCTTCTCTACGAACCCTTGAGTTCATTTTCCAGCGCTTCTGTAACAAAATACCACACGTGTGTGGCTTACAACATCAGAATTGTATTTTCTGACAGCACTGGAGGCCAGGAGTGCAAAAGTTAGTCACCAGCAGGGCCACGCCCACCTCCGAGACTCTGGGTAGAATCCTTCCTTTCTTCTTCCTAGCTCCTGGTAGTGACTGTTAATTGGGGGTGTTCCTTGACTCACAGCCGTGTGACCCTAATCTCTCTGTCATCCTATAAACGTTCTCCCTGTGCGTCTCTGTCTTCTTACAAAGATACCAGTTAATTGGACGAAGGTCCATCCTACTCCAGAATGGCCTCATTTTAACTAATTACATCTGCAACAACCCTATTTCCAAATAAAGTCACATTCTTAGGTACCAGGGTTTAGGATTTCAGCATATCTTCTTGGCAGACACAATTTAACCAGTAAGAGCCCCCATCTGCTGACAAATTTTTTAAAGCATATATAAAAATATAAAGTCCTTTTGGGGCCAGGCACAGTGGCTCATGACTGTAATCCCAGCACTTTGTGAATCTGAAGGGGAGGATTGCTCGAGCTCAGGAGTTGGAGACCAGCCTGGGCAACATAGTGAGACCCTGTCTTTACCAAAAGTTTTTAAAAATCGGCCGGGAATGGTGGCATGCACCTGTAGTCCCAGCTACTTGTGGGGCTGAGGTCAGTGTAAGCCTAGCAGGTTGAGGCTGAGAATCAAGTGGCCATCGACGGATGGTTTATTTCTGGACTCTGAGTTCCTTCCACTAACCGGTATGTCTATCCTTGGTTGGTGTGTGACACTGACCACTGGAATGGTGACTCTGGCTATTAGTCTCCACTCCTAAATCCACATAAACTGCAGTCTCTTCTCCCAGTCTCAGCCACAAGTCCTCAAAGTCTGTTTGCATCTTTTTTTTTTTTTTTGACAGAGTCTTGCTGTGTCACTAGGCTGGAGTGCAGTGGCGCGATCTTGGCTCACTGTAACCTCCCGGGTTCAAGTGATTCTCCTGCCTCAGCCTCCCGAGTGCCTGGGACTACAGGTGTGCACCACCATGCCCAGTTCATTTTTGTATTTTTAGTAGAGACAAAGTTTCACCATGTTGGGCAGGATGGTCTCGATCTCTTGACCTCGTGATCCACCCGCCTCAACCTCCCAGAGTGCTGGGATTGCAGGCATGAGCCACCGCGCCCAGCCTGTTTGCTTTGCATCTTTTTTATAAGAAAACATGCCTTTTTTTTTTTTTTTTTTTTGAGATGGAATCTCACTCTGTTGCCCAGGCAAGAGGGCAATGGCACGATCTTGGCTTACTGGAACCCTTGCCTCCCGGGTTCAAGTGATTCTCCTGACTCAGCCTCCCAAGTAGACGGGACTACAGGCACACCCTCCGCACCCAGCTTTTTTTTTTGTATTTTTAGTAGAGGCGGGGGTTCACCATGTTGGCCAGGCTGGTCTTGAACTCCTGACCTCAAATGATCCACCTGCCTTAGCCTCCCAAAGTGCTGGGAGTACAGGTGTGAGCCATCGTGCCCAGCCAAAATATGATATTTTAGATTCATTTATTTGTCACCCTTTGTAACCAACTCTTTGTCCTTTGTTTCAACTTATAGAGATGAGCTGGGATCTAAGTAGATCTGCAGCCTCCCTCTTGTACTATCTTGGGAAATTGAGCTGAAAATCCAGAATGCCTTGTTTTTCCATTCCTCACTGGATGTTTCTAAAGTTTTGACTGCCTTTCGAACAATGACATTTTCCTCCTGTTCTACTTTCTTCTTTTCCTCTCATCACTTTTCCTACTCCACAACCTGCCATGCAGAGTGGAAAATATGGATGGAGTATTTTTAATTTGTTTAGAGTGCTTATATGATTTAGTGTTTAACTGCTTAGGTTCTGTAGCTAGTCACCCTAGCATAGGAAACTGACTCTGATATTTTCTAGTTGTGTGTCTTGGAACAAATTATTTAACTTCTGTTTTCCAGTCTTTCATGGCAAACTAATATTAATGAATTCAATGAAAATATAGGAGCTGTAAATGATTCTGTACATGTAAAGCGCTTGGAAGAGCCCTGGAAAATGGTAAGTACTCAGTCGCCTCAGGCTGATACTAACTAGCATTTCTGAATGCAACTGAACTTCATAGCCTCGCCCGGGCTTTGGCTTTTTGTTGTCTTGACAGCAGATCTTCCTCCTGACTCCAAGGTATTCATTGTCCAGTTTTATTGGAAGACAGGGTAAGGGTAAGAGAGATGGAACGGCTAACTACAAAGGAAAACTAAATCAGGAGATTATGTAATCAAGAATACAAAAGTGTTCTCCACCGGGTCTGGTGGCACGTGGGAAAAGTACAAAGAACCAAGAAGAAGCCTTAGAGTCTAGAGCCACGGGAAAGGCTGTGCTGATATAGTCAGAGGGAAATCAGTAAAGGGAAAGAGTGGGAAAGAGTCTACATTATCTTTAAGGCTCTTAGACTCTTTTTAAAGACGTGCACATATAGTCAGTGATAGGCCACCTAAATAGTATGGTCCTATACGATTATACAGAGAGCTGCACATTTTCTATTACCTCATGGCATCATAGCTGTCATAATGACATATCACAAAGCATTACCTTTTCTATGCTGAGATATGGTAATATGCACAAATATTTACCGCTGTGTTACAGTTATCCACAGTGTTGAGTACAGGTTTGTAGCCTAGAAGCAGTAGACTGTACCACGTAACCCAGGTGTCCAGAGGCTGTACCATCTAGGTTTGTGTACACTCTGTGATGTTCACACAAGGACAAAAATTGCCTAACGATGCATTTCTCGGAATTTGTCCCCATCATTAAGCAATGCATGAGTGTATATGGTGTTGAATTTTTTAACTTCTTGAAGTTTGCAGTTAAGCACAATTTATAAAATAAGAACTTTTCGACTCAGATGAATTATCTATGCAACATAAGCAGCAAATAGTTAAGGTTTCATAAATAGCAAACTCAATCGTTGATATTTTAAATGTTATATACGTTTATTTTTGTCTCCATTCAGACCCAATGTTTGGAATTGAGGAAGACTCATTAAAGTTGGAAAAAGTTCTAAATGATTTGTCAAATATATTAACATGGACTGTGGTGAATAAGAAGAATTATATCTTTATTTGTTGTACAAAGGGCCTTAGAATAGATCAGTAGAGGCAGTTATCAGGAATTGGAGTCACGTCTGAGTTTCTCTTCTGAGGAACTTGCTTTTTAGTAGGGCTTGTCCTAAAGCCCTCATTTAGCCACATTGTGTGATTTTTTATTTGAATTCCAAGAGTACTTGTGTAATCAAATGCCTGTGTGACAGTAAGAACTCTGGGTTTTCATTAGTAGTATCAGGACTTTCTTTCAGAAACAATGGTACTTGGAGTTAGCAAAGTAAAGACTGAAGCCTATCTACTCTTCATTTACGTACGGTACTCCCCCATCCTCATGCTTTCACTGTGGTCTCAAGACACAAGCAATGCGACATCTTAACTTACATAAAAGGATGGTAGGGAGCATTGTTGGAATAAATGGAAAGTGAGTAGCCGCTGCAAATGACTGTGACTTTAAGTTGGTGACTCTTCAGAACAGAGGTCTCCTTTTATCTTCTTTTTATATTACTTGGCATTTTGTGCAACTACTTAGCACCTGTCCATGAGGACTGAAAACTCTTGGCTTAACATTGAAGACCAGATTTATGCATGACCCATATCTCTACTTGGGGAAAGCTGGAAAGTGTCTGAAGATTGTTACTGGGAGGCTCTGTTCGATAGATAAAAAAATTCAAGCTGCATATTGAAGAGCTGGGGAGAGGAAAATAAAAACAAAACAAAAAAATACCCTAAAAGATACAAAATATTAAAAAAGAAATAGAAAGGAAAAGAAAAATGCAGGCTGCAATCAGGCTGGGACATTCCCTTGTTCAGGAGAGTAATGGTCATTATCAGTATCAACCGCAGTAGCTATGGCTCTCAATACTTCACTTAACTGGGAAGTTTAATCCAAATGTTTGCAACCCCTTTATTAAGCCAACTTAGAAGCATCCTCTTGAACTGGAAGGATTGCCAAAGAATATTGTAATTTTTTGATTGAAGGGAAGTTTGTATACAATTATTTCCTTATATTGATCTCAAGGCACATACTAGATGGTATGGATATGTCAATAAAGCACTCCTGGCCGGGTGCGGTGGCTCACACCTGTCATCCCAGCACTTTGGGAGGCCGAGGTGGGCGGATCACCTGAGGTCAGGAGTTCGAGACCAGCCTGACCAACATGGAGAAACCCTGTCTCTACTAAAAATACAAAAATTAGCTGGGCATGGTGGTGCATCCCTGTAATCCCAGCTACTTGGGAGGCTGAGGCAGGAGAATTGCTTGAACCCGGGAGGCAGATGTTGCAATTAGCCAAGATCACACGATTGCACTCCAGCCTGGGCAACAGAGTAAGACTCCATCTCAAAAAATAAAATAAAATAAAATAAAAAGCATTCCATGTATCACTCAAGTAGAAGGCAAACTTTATTTAGTGTCAGACAAATGAGCTACATTACTTTTTCCCTTGATTATTCTGTGTGCAAAGATGTAGGGAGAAGTTATTTTTATCTAGTTCAATCTCAAGTCACAATGTAACGCACTTTGTCTCACAGCTATGTGCTATTTATTCTGTGTATTAAATTCTTGTAAACCATGACGTGACTCCTAAACAAAG
The DNA here is from genome assembly GCF_028858775.2 of Pan troglodytes. Classification (NCBI taxonomy): domain Eukaryota; kingdom Metazoa; phylum Chordata; class Mammalia; order Primates; family Hominidae; genus Pan; species Pan troglodytes. Next base: position 189,909,788 of record NC_072401.2, read on the forward strand.
CAAAATGCAGCGTGAAATCTCTAGTGCCTTTCTCATTTCTACGACTACAAGATTCCAACTCTTCACATTTTTCTGTTGGGAAATATTCATAGTATTCATATTTAGCTATTTGTATAAAAAATAGCACAGCCTCTCTTGAGAGTTTCAATCAATATTTTTTAGCTATAAGTTTCCAAGAATGAAATCCTTTACTTAACAGAAAATGTTTTCGGGATATTATACCAAGTCATGGCTAAGTCCTGGTGGTACAAGGGACCTCAGACAGTATCCAACTCAATTCCCTCCTGGTTTAGGGAAAGAAACTAGACCACAATAAAATAACTCTATTTCCTTAGGTCACATCGCCAGCTGAAAAGCTAAGGCATTTAAAATGAAAATCTAGAGTGGTACTTTTTGGGATTATTTATTATTTCTATGTTTAATAATTTCCTGCCTCACTTTTGCCTTTCTCTACCGAAGCATTTTATAAACAAGAACATATGCAATAAAATATTAAATTTTAAATGAGTAAAAACAAAAATATAAATAAAAAGTCAAAACCAAGAAAAAGAAGAATATAAAATGCATGCTGAGGTCAAGAGTTTGAGATCAGCCTGACCAACATGGTGAAACCCATCTCCACAAAAAAAAAAAAAAGAAAAAAAGAAAACAAAAGGCCGGGCGCAGTGGCTCACACTTGTAATCCCAACACTCTGGGAGGCCGAGGCGGGCAGATCATGAGGTCAGGAGATCGAGACCATCCTGGCTAACACAGTGAAACCCCGTCTCTACTAAAAATATAAAAAATTAGCCGGGCGTGGTGGCGGGTGCCTGTAGTCCCAGCTACTTGGGAGGCTGAGGCAGGAGAATCACTTGAACCCGGGAGGTGGAGCTTGCAGTGAGCCGAGATGGCGCCACTGCACTCCAGCCTGGGTGACAGAGAGAGACTCTGTCTCAAAAAAGAAAAAAAAAAAAAAAAAAGGAATTATCGTCCACATCGGGGCTCCCAAACGGGTTTGCTGGAAGCGCTTGCAAGGCCATTGCAGTTCCTCCTGCCATCGCTCACCCTCGCTTCTCTCCCTGCGACCGCTCCCCTGACTGCTGCCTCCAGGGGTGAGTTTGGGCTGTTTCAGAACTTTATGTGTATGGAATACAGAAGGGTGCTTCCTCTTTAGCTGGGCTGCTGTTGCTCAGTAGTGTGCTTTTGGGGATCATGTGCAGCAGTGGTTCGTTTTCGTTTCTGAATAATATTTCTATTGCATGGGGTATCTAAGAATCTATCGACAGTATTGATGATGAATAGAGAGCTTTCCTCCAGTTTCTTTGACTGTTATGCATAACACTAGTATGGATAACTTTTGTGCATTTCTTTGGGTTCCCATTAGCACACAACTCATTTGAGCATATCCCTAGGACTAGAACTGGTGAACCACAGGAAATGTATATTTTACTTTGGTAAACAATGCCAACATTTTCCAACATGTAATTAGCCCTCCTGCAGCAGTGTAGGAGATTTAGTTCTACCACATGCTAGGCAGCACTTGGTATGACTTTCTTTTACATTAGATATTCTGGTAATGGTATTACATTGTGGCATTGGTTGACATTTTACTGATCCCTAATTAAGTTGAGACTCTTCATATGTTTGCCGGAAGGCTGCCCAAGAGAGTTCCGTTGACATCAGTTGTCATGGTAAAATAATCAACCGCTCCTCTTTACGTCCTAAAGTGTCCCTGATTGGCCATTTCGGTCTTCTCTTTGGGGTCTAGCCAGGTTTATGTCTGTCGTTTATTTTTATATAAGGTTGTTTGCATTTTTCTTATTGATTTGTGGGAATTTCTTGTATATTCTGATGATGAACTTTCAGTTATATTGATGACATATATCTTCTCCTACTTTGCAGCAGGATCTTGATAAACAGAAGTTTTTAATTCAATTCTAATTCTCAGTAGTGATTTTTGGGTCCTGTTTTTGTCCACTTTATGGACACATGATATTTTTCTATTTTCTTCTCCCTTCGAATTGAGGTCTTGTATTCTTCTGCTTATGGCTAATGTAGAAGTCAATATTAACTTTTTTCACATACATTTCCAATTTATGTCCACTTATTAAAACACTGCTTTTCCCCACAATACCATCTTTGCTATACATTGAATATCTATATCTGTTTTGTGTGTGTGTGTGTTTTTTTTTTATTTTTTGAACTCTCTCTTCTGTTCCTGTGGCCTATTTATTACTCTTTCACCAATAACCCACTGATTTGAATAGTTCAACTTTAAAATAAGGTCTGATCGTCAGTTTTGTAAGCCTTCCAACTTTGTTATTCAAGATTTTCTTAGCCATTCTTGGCCTATTGCATTGGGCATTTATATTTTAGAATCAGTTTATCCAGGTGCACAAAAAAGGTGGAGCTTCTCATTGGCGTTGCGGTGAAATTTGTAAATCACATTGGGAACATTGATATTTTGCAGTACTGGGTCTCCCAGCCTAGAAGCAATGTATATCTTTGCATTGATTTTGGTCTTCTTTAATATCTCTCAATAATATTTTGCAGTTTTCAGAGAAAAGATGTTTTATACCTTTATTTTTAAAATTATTTATTTATTATTATTATTTTTTGAGATGGAGTCTCACTCTGTTGCCAGGCTGGAGTGCAGTGGCGTGATCTCGGCTCACTGCAACCTCCACCTCCTGGGTTCAAGCAATTCTCCTGCCTCAGACTCCCGAATAGCTGGGACTACATGTGCACACCACCACGCCCAGCTGATTTTTGTATTTTTTTTTTAAGTAGAGACGGGGTTTCACCATATTGGCCAGGATGGTCTCGATCTCTTGACTTCGTGACCTGCCCACCTCACAGTCCCACAGTGCTGGGATTACAGGCATGAGCCACTGCACCCGGCTGTTTTATACCTTTTTTTAAAGCCCACCATAGACTGCATGTATGACAGCAGTCCCATAAGATTTTAAAATACTATATTTTTGCTGTACCTTTTCTATGTTTAGATTCTTTTAGATACACAGATACTGACCATTGCGTTACGAGTGCTTACAGCATTCAGTGCAGTAACCTGCTGCACAGGTGGGTGTGTAGCCTAGGAGCAATAGGCTGCACCACACAGCCGAGGTCTGAGGTGTGTAGTGGGCTGCACCATCTAGGTGTGTGTAAGTGCAGTCTATGTTTGCACAATGACGAAACTGATAGTGCATTGCTAAGAACGTATCTTCATGGTGAAGTGGCACAAAAGTAGCACTGATATTTTCAATGCTATTTTTAATGAAATTTAAGAAGATAATTTTCTAATTGTTAATTGCTGGTATACAGCAGTCACTTGGTTTTGTCTGTTGATATATCCAGCAACTTCTCCAAAATCACTTATTAGTTACATGTTCATCTGTAGAGCCTTTTGATTTTCTATGTGTATAATCAGTCAGAGTTAAGCATGCCAATACGAGGAGCTTGAAGGGTGGGTATTGGACCGGAAAGGTCTAAAGACGAGCCGCCTGCTGCTGGATAGTGCACAGTTCAGGAAGTTTGCCTGCTCTCACTGCTGAGGAAGTCCACAGCCCTGGCGTGGAGGGTAGGATAGTCCTATGCACCTATGATGTGATGGGATTCATCACCTTGAAGGGAGCCCGCAAGTGCTCAGCGCTGAATTCCTTTATGACACACAGACCTGTATTTTCTGTTTGAGTCATTACAGAAAAATATTATTTCTGTGGAAAGCTTGAGATTAAGCAACTTCTTCTGTTGTTTGTGTTTATTTTAAGTAAATGGAACTTGACAGAATGTTTTATTACAGAGGCCCAGTAACTACCAGACTAGTGAATAAATTTCGTGACGATCACCATAGGAAAGTCTAGAGTCTTTGAATGAAAAATTGTCATTTTTACAATGAGAAGCAAGAATTTTGAAACATTAAGTCACAATTTTCCAGTCTATAATCATCAATCAACTGCCTAATTAATAAATAACCTTTTAAATGGTTTGGACTTCATTTTGGTTAGAATCACTTAGGCAAATGGCAAATATTAATGTGAAATTAGAGCTGGCAAGTAAGTAGTTATGAATAATTTGATAGATTATAACAGCCCTTTTGTAATATTTTAAATCACTCTTATTGCAGTTAGCAGACAATAATTGTCAGAGTATTTGCATATTACTTTAGTTAACACATGGGCTGTTTTAAAATGAAGTATTTTTGCTCTTATCCTTCCACTGGAATTAATGGGTGATGTCATGTATTTGCTTTGCTTCTTACCATTGTATTGATTTTATCACCTGATTGTATACTGTACAACATAAAATTATTATTATTTTTGCCATCAATAAGAAATTTACTTGTTTTAAAAAAATCCAACTGCTTTTTAAAACTAGCGTAGGGGAAGAAAATATACCTAATGATGCCTGCTCACTTGGAACCTGCTTTTTAGAAAGCAGCACATAGGGTTGAGATAAGCTGCTGTGACTAGAATTTGTAATCTTACTCAGCTGGTATTCAAAGGCAGTAAATGTGAAGGGGCTACTGAAAGCAATGAACTTAATAACCACATACCAGAGAGGACATTAGCTGTGATATTACAGATGAATGCAGGCTGCTATGTAACTTTGTGTCTTTGCTTTTTAAAGTGATAAATGGAAGCCCTGCAAAAATCCGTGAGGTGAGCATATGATAGCCGCTGACTCTAGAATGAACAGTATTAACCCCACTGGTTTGGCGCATGATGAAATGAAGGACAGATCCATTGTGTTTTCAGTAAAGGACAGGATGGTATGTAAATTCAGTGTGAGATCTTGATATTTAACTCAACAGCTAAAATATTTCCACAACAACTTCAGCTCTCAGAAAAAAAAATGTAATCCTAATATTTCCTTCAATTAATCTAAATTCTTCTTTAAGACAAATATAATTTAAACTTGCCATAAAAATGGTGGGTACTTGTGGGAACATTCAGTCACTCCTATTTTTAAATTTTGTAATTTTTTGTGTCTTATTATTTATAATCACTTTAAAATAATTATAATTATTTTTCTCAAGGTTTGACACATTATAGCTATTCTTAACATCATTCAATCTTTACTGTCAGGTAATTTTTGTAAAATTGAATAATATACAACATATGAGCTCAAGATATTGATTAGAAAACTAAATTATCATAATTATGGTTACTCGATTTGTAATGAGATGTTAAATTTCTTCTTTGGTATTTAGTGAGACTTCAAATATTCTGTGTTCTGTATATGGTATATTATAGCTCACGTGTCTTAATTTTATTGATAGGTTTCAATACCTCTGTTTCTTTTTTTTGCCTGCTTGATATACCACTTTCTGAAAAGGGTATTTTGTAATCTCCAACTGTAATTGTTGATGTCATGATTTCTCCCTACAATTTAATTGTTGCTTGATACACTGTAATCCTATAGTTAGTTACATATGTGTTTGTGGTAGGCATGGTGGAGAATCTGTTCTATTATTCCCTGAAATATTTTATATATATTTAGCATTCTTTTTTCCAGCATGACATTTTTACTGTAAAATCTTTGTCAGATACTGAGATTTCTACTCCTGCCTTCTTTTGGTTCATATTACCTTAGTCTCTCTTTTTCCATCCTTTGAGCCTCAGTTATCCTGTTTTTGATATCTACCTCTTCCTTTTCCTGAATCAGAAAATAACATATATTTATGTCCTACAGTCTACTGGTCCACACCCCCACCACAGCCATATCATATTGATAATGTCTTCATTTTAGTTTTGGATTAACTTGAATACATTTTCTTTTATTTTGTCCTGGCTTTATTTTTTTTTTTAGACAACAATTTAAAAAATAACTTCTACTGCATATAACCTCTACTTTCTATATCACTTATAACATACTTGAATATTGTCTTCAATTTCTTGAGGATACTCTTAAGTACATATCTGTCCATTGCAAACATTTTAAAAACTGTATGCCTGAGAATATTTTTATTACAATCTTACAAGTAATGGACTATTTAGCTGGGTAGAAAATTCTAGCTAAAATGATTCTCCTTCAAAATGGTAAAAATGGGTTTCCATTATCTGTTTGCATTCAATGTGTTGGTTTGCTCATTTGTAGATGATCTTTTCTATTTAAAAGTTTTTTGAAGTTTGTTCTTATATACAATATTTTCAAATTTTCCTAGAATTTATCTGAGTGTGCTTTTTTTTTTTTTTCCTTTCAGTTGTTTGGTCCTCTGTGAGCTCTTTTACTTAAGATCATTCATCTTTCTTGAATTCTGAGAAATTCATTTCCATTTTTTGTGATATAGTTCCTCAGCTTCATTTTTATTTCTCTACTCTTGAGACTCATAATTTCGATGCTGGCACATTTATTTCTAGCCTGTATTTCTCTTAGATTTTCTGTTCTATCTACTCTGTGTCCTTTATTGCTGCCCTCTGGAAGGTTTCACCACTTAGCTTATGTCTATCCTACTATTTATATGAACATTTCTTCTTCATTTCAACTGTGACATTGTTCACACTTACATTTTTACCTAGTTCAGGTTTAGAGATGCTTTGCTCCTGTTTGATATTGTTATTGTCCTCCCTGTCTCATAAGCATATTTACCATGCTTAGCTGAGCTCCTTCATCTGTGTGTTCTTGTAATTATGTTTCTGATGCATAGATTGTCTCAAGGATCAGTTTTGAACTTCTCCTTCTTTCTTTTTTTTCTTTTTTTTCAGACAGAGTTTCGCTCTTGTTGCCCAGGCTGGAGTGCAGTGGCACAATCTCGGCTCACTGCAACCTCTGCTTCCCGGGTTCAAACGATTCTCCCGCCTCAGCCTCCTGAGTAGCTGGGATTACAGGTGCCTGGCACCACGCCCAGCTAATTTTTTGTATTTTTAGTAGAGATGAAGTTTCATTGTGTTGGCCAGGCTGGTCTTGAACTCCTGAACCTCAGGTGATCCACCTGCCTCGGCCTCCCAAAGTGTTAGGATTACAGGGGTGAGCCACCGTGCCTGGCCTGAACTTCTCTTTCTATCTATACTCTTTCTCTGGTGATCTCATCCTGCTTCATGGCTTTAAATATTATTGTTATGGCATGATTCCCACATGTTTACCCCCAGTTGGAACCTCTCACTGAGTTCCAGGCTCAGATATCCCACTGCCTATTTCTTATCTCTGCTGTCTGTATAACAGGCCTCTTCAACCTCAATGTGCCAGACTGACATCCATGCATTCTGCACACGTGCCAGCTGACCTGTCTTCTCCATTTCAATGAAGACATTTCATTCTTCCAGTTATTCAGACCAAACGTCTTTCTACCTTCCACATTCTTGGTTCCTTTCTTTCATACATATTCTGCATCCAGTTTACCAGAAAGCTGTTGGCTTTACACTCACAATATATCCAGGATGTGACCACATTATACCACTCCACTGCCTTATCTCTGGTCCAGACCACCACCTTTTGCCTGGGTTGGCCCCGTAGCTGGTCTTCTTAGTGTACTTTTGCCTCTTTCTACTCAACACAGCAGACAGAGGAGAGTCTGTTAGCAGGTAGGCCAGATCATGTTAGCCTTTTGCTCCAAACTGTCTAACAGCTGTGTCTCACTCACAGTGATTGTCAAAGCCTCGCTGTGACCTACGGGGCTCTACCTGATGCCCATCCCCCTTCACCTCTGACTCAACCCTCTGACTTCAGCCTCTACCTCTCTCTCTTACTCACCCTGTTTTGCCCACATTGATCTTATTCCTCCTCAATATGCCAGACTTCTTTCAGGACTTCTGTCAAAAGTCATCTTTCTTCCCTCACCCCCATCTAAAATTTCACCAACATTGTTGACCATTTTATAGCTCCCGTCCCTAATTCACTTTTCTTTCTTAGCATCCATCACAACCTAATATTATATATACCTGTTTATCCTGTTTATCAATTAAGGTACATTTACATACAGTAAAATTCTCCCTTTTTCGTATACAGTTTTGTGTGTTTTGACAGATGTATACAGAAGTCGAAACACCATCACAATAATGATATAAACAGTCTCATTGTCATAACACACTGCCAGACTCTTTCTGAAACTGGCTGTACCATTTTGCATTTTTATACAAAACGTGTGAGTTTCAGGTGCTCACCGCTGACAGCTGCAATTGGCATTATGAGGGTTTTCTCTTTTTTGGCCATTCTAATTGGTATTTAGTAGTATCCCATGGTTTTAATTTGCATTTCTGTAATCATTAATGATACTGAGCATCGTTTCATGAGCTCGTTTGCCATTTTGATGTTTTTCTTGATAAAGAATCTGTTTGAATATTGCGCCCATTTTCTTACTTAGGGTTTTTCTTATTAAATTTGAGAGTTCTTTATATGCTCTGGATGTAAATTCTTTATCAGCGAAATGATTTGCAAATGTTAGTTTTCAGTCTATAGATTGTACTTTTACTTTTTTTGTTTTTTGTTTTTTTTTGAGACGGAGTCTCGCTCTTTCGCCCAGGCTGGAGTGCAGTGGTGCGATCTCGGCTCACTGCAAGCTCCGCCTCCCGAATTCACGCCCTTCTCCTGCCTCAGCCCCAAGTAGCTGGGACTACAGGCGCCCGCCCCAACGCCCGGCTAATTTTTTGTATTTTTAGTAGAGACGGGGTTTCACCATGTTAGCCAGGATGGTCTCGATCTCCTGACCTCGTGATCCGCCCACCTCGGCCTCCCAAAGTCCTGGGATTACAGGCGTGAGCCACCATGTCTGGCCTGTATTTGTACTCTTAAAAGTAATTTTCAAAGAACGGAGATTTTTACCTTTGATAAAGTTTAATTATCACCTTTTTCTTTTATGGATTTAATCAAAGTTCAACCACAAATGTAAACACAGTAGAAAATCTATCTATCGATTGTCTATCTATCTATGTATCTATCATCTATCTTTCTATCTAGATCATCTATTCTCGACAGCAAGAGAGAAAGAGATTTATTACAAGAAATTGGCTTACATAACTGTGGAGGCTGGCTAAGCTAGTTCAATATACGCAGGGCAGACAGTCATGAAGATGAAGCCCCTCATCAGGTTGAACCGTGGGCACGGGCGTGGGCAGTATTTTTACAGAATTTCTACTCTCCAGGTGTTTATTCCTGGTATATAGAAATCTGATTGATGTTTGTACATTGACCTTGTGTTTTGCAACCTTACTGAAGTCACTTATTTTGTTCTAGCAGCTTTTATTGCAAGTTCTCTGGGATTTTGCACAAAGACAATTATGCTGCCTACACATTGTGACGTGTTTCTTTCTTTCCAATCTGCATGCCTTCTGTTTCTTTTTATTCACTTATTGTGTTAGCTAGGACCTCCAATGTCATGTTAATTTGGAGCGGCTTGAGTAGCGTCCTTCTGTTGTTATATATCTTACGTACTGACTTCCCCCGTTCCTCGCCAGGGTTAGCACCACAGGGCGGGATGTGGAGGTAGGGCTGTTTCTTTTTAGGATTCTTGACTCTTTCTCCAATGCCAGTAACAACGCTCTAGTAAGCAGTCAATAAATATCTGATCTTTATTATGCTGTTTAGTTTGTTTTCTTTCTCTTGAGGGAGTTTTAGTTCTTGTCTTGGAATTTGGGCCTGTGAACACATATTTGCAAGGTCATACCATGTCCTAAAGACCAGACCCCGCTTGGTGGGTTTAGGAAAGAGAGGGAGGGTGAGGCCCAGTGTGGAGAGCCCAGGCCCCTGGAACTCTGGTGGACCACTGCCATCTGCTGCCACTGCTTCCAGCACATCATGGCCCTTGGGAAGAAGTGGTGCTGGAGGAGGCCCCGCCTCAGGGGAAATGCACCAGTCTGGGGACTTGCAGGAAGAGGATGGAAGGGAAAGGTGTAAGAGCAGGTGGCCATGCTCGCTGATTTCTGCCCCAGCTAGGATCTCCTAAACCTTCACGTTACCCCAAGGACACCTGCATAGGTGGTGTGGGCTGTCCTTAGCATTTTTGCAGTGTAGCGTCACGCAGGAATCATTGAAAAGCATTTTCTTCCACCTTTTGACTGCTCCATCCAGTGACTATGCCCAGGCTACCACCTTCAGCCTTCCACCCGCCTCCTCCCTATGCCCAGGCTACCACCTTCAGCCTTCCACCCGCCTCCTCCCTCCTCCCTATGCCCAGGCTACCACCTTCAGCCTTCCACCCGCCTCCTCCCTCCTCCCTATGCCCAGGCTACCACCTTCAGCCTTCCACCCGCCTCCTCCCTCCTCCCTATGCCCAGGCTACCACCTTCAGCCTTCCACCCGCCTCCTCCCTCCTCCCTATGCCCAGGCTACCACCTTCAGCCTTCCACCCACCTCCTCCCTCCTCCCTATGCCCAGGCTACCACCTTCAGCCTTCCACCCGCCTCCTCCCTCCTCCCTATGCCGAGGCTACCACCTTCAGCCTTCCACCCGCCTCCTCCCTCCTCCTTGCCACAGCTTTTACTTTTCTCAGGTATTCTCTCTCTTTCCTTTTCTTTCTTAATAACTTTTTTTTTCTTTTTTTTGAGATGGAGTCTTGTTCTGTCACCCAGGCTGGAGTGCAGTGGCGCGATCTCGGCTCACTGCAACCTCCACCTCCCTGGTTCAAGCGATTCTACTGCCTCAGCCTCCCGAGCAGGTGGGATTACAGGCGCGCGCCACCACGCCCGGTTAATTTTTGTATTTTAGTAGAGATGGGGTTTCACCATGTTGGTCAGGCTGGTCTTGAACTCCTGACCTCGTGATCCGCCCGCCTCGACCTTCCAAAGTGCTGGAATGACAGGCGTGAGCCACCGCGCCCGGCCTTAAATAACATTTTTAATTGCAGGAAATTCCAAATCGATGTGCAGAGAATATTGTCATGCCCCCATGTCCCCTTCCTCCCAGTTAAACACTATTTGCTCGTGGCCAACACTGCTAGGCTCCTGATCGATGCTGAAAGCCACCTCCGGGCATCACACCAGCGGTGAATTTGCATCGCGTCAATTTAGCAAAGTCGCTATTGCACTTCCTAGAATTTCTTCTGCGGCACAGTTCCAGGGAGCCTGGCCCACAGGGGAGCTGCGTGAGATCCGGAAGGCCGCAGAGCGCTGGGCCAGGTTGATTTGATGCGTGGGGGGTCGGTGCGGGGCATGAGGCTGCCGCTTCCAGACATGCTGTTGCTTCTCTTCCGTCACAGGCAGAGCGGGCCTTGCCGCTCCCCGTGCTCCGTGAGATCCTCCTTCGGCTTCTCTGGTTTCTGGCCCAGGCCAGGGTCTAGCTCCATGTGAAAAGTCACCTTCTCCTGCAGGCACCTGCGCATTGAGGGTGAAGGCTTGAACGTGGCGAGAGATGAACCCGGCTCACAGCTTGTCCTTGTGTGGGCTCTGGCCCATTCTCCCAAGTTCCAGTGTCGCCCCTCTTCACCCGCTGTACATCATGTTACCTGCCCAGCTACCCGCCTGAACACTCAGTCTCCAGCAGCAGCAGCAGCAGCAGCAGCAGCCCCACCAGCACCAGCAGCAGCAGCAGCAGCAGCCTGGCATAAATGGTGTGACCAGCTCCCCTAGGAGCTGAAGTTCAAATCTCCAGAGTAACCCCTTACTGTTTACCTCTCCTAGGGGTTCTGCTTCTCTCATTGAACCCTTACTGGAAAAATATCATTTCATCTATAAATATCAGTATGGATCTCCAAAAAATACAAACTCATTTAAGTAACGAAACCTGCATGTCCTTTTCTAAAACACACACAAAATTAAAAATGACTTCTCTCGAGTCTCTTTCACCCTCCCAAACACACTTTGAGAATCTATTTTCCCAGAACTGATCTTTGGGGGAGAAACTCATGTAACTCCCATCTTCCTGGCCCACTAAAATATACCATCTGATGAAATTCTATTAGCATATTATTGTTTTAAATACTGGTATCTCCGATAGAGGGCAGATATCTTGTAAAAAGATAGGCTATTATAAATTATTTGTGAAAAGCATTGGCTTGTCTAGAATATCTTTTGATTGTCTGTTTTATGGTCACTTTAAAGTCACTTTTAAATGTATTTCTTTCTTTCTTTTCTTTTTTTTTTTTTTTGAGACAAAGTCTTGTTCTCTCGCCCAGGCTGGAGTGCAGTGGCACAACCTGGGCTCATAGCAACCTCTGCCTCCTGGGTTCAAGCAATTCTCCTGCCTCAGCTTCCTGAGTAGATGAGATTACAGGCGCCCACCACCACGCAAGGCTAATTTTTATTTTTATTTTTAGTAGAGACGGGGTTTCACCATGTTGACCAGGCTGGTCTTGAACTGTTGACCTCAGGTGATCCACCCACTTCAGCCTCCCAAAGTGCTGGGAATACTGGCATGAGCCACTGCACCCGGCCCTCCCTTCCTTTTTTTTTTTTTTTGAGACAGAGTTTTGCTCACACTGTCGCCCAAGCTGGAGTGTGGTGGCACGATCTCAGCTCACTGAAACCTCTGTCTCTCAGGTTGAAGTGATTCTTGTGCCTCAGCCTCCCTAGTAGCTGGGATTATAGGTGCCCACCACCACTCCTGGCTAATTCCTGTATTTTTAGTAGGGACGAGTTTACCATGGTGGCCAGGTTGGTCTCGAACTCCTGACCTCAAGTGATCTCCCTGCCTCAGCCTCCCAAAGTGCTGGGATTACAGGCATGAGCCACCTTGCCCGGCCTAAATGTACTTATTTCTTAATGATATTAGAAAGTTTGTATATTAATGTGTTGGCACAGAGTATGCACCTATGCTAGTATAGGGACAATTATTGTGATGGATATAATTTTAAAAGCCCTGTTATTATTAGGGAATCTAATATATTGGTATTGGTGAAATTTCTTGATAAAATTTCCTGGATTTTACTCCATCATCCATTAATATTTGACTGAATTTATGAGCCACTAGAAAAGTAGGTAGATTATATCTGAACCTGTTGACGTAATGATTGTGAATCTGTTTAGCATTGGAAGTGACTTTTGAGCAAATCAGATTGTAATTACTAACTTGGTAATCAATTGATCATTGTTCAGGGAGATTAGTGTAAGATGTCCTTCCATAATCAGAAACTGAAGTAGTCATTTTCTCAGCATTTATTTTTATCAATACTAGTAGCACCAAATGATGCTTTATAGCAAAAACAAGTAAAGAAAAGAGAAAATATATCCTTTTTGGAATTTGAAGAGAGTTTTAAAGTTAGAGCCCATGGTTGAAATAGCCATCACAAAGGAACCGAGGATTAAATTAAGGAGTAGGTCAGGGATGACATTAAGGTTTTGATAATAACTGAAAATTAGAATCCTTGCCCTGCAAGAAACATTCCCACACACAAGCAGGAAGACTGCTACACAAAACCCATTTGTTGTTTTACAAGACACACATCTGCTAACATATTGTATTTGGTTGCCAGTTACCAGGAATAGTTTTCTGTTTGTTTTATAAGCAAAATGTGATGATTACTCTGAATTAAGGCAGGAAGAAAGCTTGTGGGTTCAGGTTTTATGGCAAAGAAGTTGGTTCTAATAGTTAAGGCCCAGACTCCTAACTCATACTGATAATTCTTACCTTGTCTACGTGTGGTGAGGAGATTCTTCCACAGTCTTAGAATTGAGGATAGGATTACAACGCCAGTGTGCTGACTATAATGAGCAATCATTTATTTTTCACCAGAAAGGGAAAACAACCTTTCTGAGAAATATTTGCTGGAAGCCTGGAAATTAAAATCTTATGGGACAAAGTAAGATCATTATTTTCCTCCAATATGCAGACTTGATTATATTTCTAGCCCTATTTAAATGTATGAAAAATCAGTCATGTTATTAATGATTATTTCAAGTTGTTCCATTTTTCAGTTAAACTGATTATGTGTAATAATTTTAGAAGAGTGGCATCATTACTACAGTTAAAATTCATAGACTCTTCCTGTTTGCCTGAACATTTCTAAGCATATATTTAAAAAAATAAAACTATTCAAATTTTTGCTACAAAGATGTTTTTCTAATTGATTGTCTTGTTTCTGTATTGTAAAAGCATTTTGAAAAACATTTTTTAGAGTTTAGGTAAGTTTAGCTGTATATTCTATTATTTACTTATTGGCAAGATGTTAAAAAAGTTGATATTTCAGAATTATTGAAACATAGCTTGTGTTCTTTTTTTTTTAAACAGAGTCTCGATCTGTCACCAGGCTGGAGTGCAGTGGCACGATCTCGGCTCACTGCAACCTCCACTTCCCAGGTTTAAGTGATTCTCCTGCCTCAGCCTCTTGAGTAGCTGGGACTACAGGCTGCGCCACCATGCTCAGCTAATTTCTGTATTTTTAGTAGAGACGTGGTTTCACCATGTTGGTCAGGCTGGTCTCGAACTCCTGACCTCGTGATCCACCCACCTTGGCCTCCTGGAGTGTTGGGATTATAGGCATGAGCCACTGCGCCTGGCCCATGTGTGTTCTTTAATAAGTGAATAAAGCAAACATAATATGGTTTTTAGAAAGACATATTTGTTTAGTTTGTAAATTAACTTACATGAAAGCATTGCTTAAAATGTCCTAATGTCATGTAAAAACTTCAAATCCATTTAGTTATTAAATTCTTCCATAAATATTTAAATTATATTAATGAATCCAAGAACATTTATATATAATTGAATACAAGCATTGAAAATGCTTTTGCAATAAAGTAAAAAAAAAAGTTTTTGCACATTTTCCAAGGCTAAGGAAAACTTATATAGAACTGGAGAAGAAAATGTTTAGAGGTGCAGGTGAACTAATATAAAACTGAGTTGTAGTGGTCTTACGTTTTCCATCCTTCCTCACTCAAGGCTACGGGAATTGCAGCCACTTAATTGAGATTTATTTGCAACACACTATTGCAAGGGAAATAAAGAGTTTAGCTGGAGTCACCTTTTAGTTTCACAGTTTAATCTATTGTTGTTCACATGATATGTCTTCTCCAGCTCAGGACGTGTCCTGTTCTTCCAGGTCCTAAAGTAGGATCCCCAGAGAAAAGCAAAGTCAGTCCGGGCACGGTGGCTCATGCCTGTAATTCCAGCACTTTGGGAGGCTGAGGCGGGCGGATCACGAGATCAGGAATTTGAGACCAGCCTGACCAACATGGTGAAACCACGACTCTACTAAGAAATGCAAAAATTAGCCGGGTGTGGTGGCGGGCTCCTGTAGTCCCAGCTATTTGGGAGGCTGAGGCAGGAGAATTGCTGGGACCCGGGAGGCGGAAGTTGCAGTGAGCCGAGATTGTGCCACTTCACTCCAGCCTGGGTGACAGAGCAAGACTCTCAAAAAAAAAAAAAAAAAAAAAAAAAAGGCAAAGTCAAAGAAGATAAATACCTATGCCCGTATTTGCACATGGGTTAAATTCCTCCTGGGACAAAGGGAGATCAGTCAGTCTTCAACAGTCTGGAGCAGTGTGTTAACATTATAGGGTGGCAGTCATATTTATGCTACAGGTCAAAAGCTAATAGCCACTGTAGAATTCTATCCATTTTAAGGGAAAACTTAGTCCCATAATATAATATGATGTAACCTAGCACAAAATAGCATAGAATAACACAACGTATCAATCTATGATCCAAGTAATAGCCAACAAAACTAAAGAGTTTACAATCTTGTTATATTTTTCTTACAAACATAAAATAATTCAACATTTCTAACATTTTCAAATAGCCCCTTCTAGTGAATAGCAGCTGTTTCAAATATTACACTCTTATTGCAAAGTGTAATTTTGTATTACCTAATGTCATAAAATACAGAAACATTTGACTAAGCCTGTCAGCCAATTAAAAAAAAATACACCTAGTGTTTTCATTATGTACAATGGAGTTTAAAAATAAATATGTAATGAGAATAAAATCTAACTTCACAGTTTGCTGAACTTTTGACCAACTGTTTTTGGGTAATTTGGATATAGACGATCTCCTCATTATTAAATTCATTCAAAATAAAAATTAACTAAAAGGTTTAAAAGTTATTTATTCATTTAACTGGCATACGTGTATGCCCATGACTGCCAAGCGGTCGACTAGGTACTGAGTATTACACAATGGTAAATAAACAGGCAAAATTGTAGTTTCCTCTGTGGAAATCAGTCTAATGTAGTGCTACCTACTGTAATTAACTAGTAGAGTGTATATGTGTGTTTTGTTTTCCTTGTTTTTATATAGAACAAAAGGAAAAATACATCACCATGATAAAGACCAAGTCTTTCTTCTCTCTTTCCCCGTTTCTAGAGGATTCCAGAAAAGTGATGAGTGACTAATTTTGGGAAACATGGCTTCATCGCAGGAAACAGGTGAATACATCCCCATCCTGTGTGGGAAGGAAACAGGACAGCCATTGTTGGGTGGCAGAACCTACAAGGGGCATTACCCTGTTGATTTACTCACTACAGGCAAGAATCCCAAATGCAGGTGGGAAATTTTACTGGGCACCGATGACTCAGAAGAGTCCATTGTAGTTAATAGAAGTAAAGCCAGAAGTCACCTTAGATCATCTACTGACCACATGGGAAAAGCTGAAATAAAAATCATAACACTAGAAACGCTTTACTCAACCTCTGCTGATCTGATTTATTGAATCAAAGCTTTCATTTGCTTGAGATGTGAAACATACTGATCTCAACACACTGACCAGGGTCTACGCAGTGGTGCATACCTGTGGCTCCTGGAACACGTCCTCTCTAAGACTCCCACATCCTTCTATTCCTGCCTGGTGACAATGCTTAATAAGAATGGTTGTTCCCAAACTGATTTACGTTGGTTATATTTCATAATTACAAAATTTTATTAAATATTATGTAAGTAGGCCGGGCATGGTGGCTCATGCCTGTAATCCCAGCACTTTGGGAGGTCAAGGCGGGCGGATCACTTGAGGTTAGGAGTTCGAGACCAGCCTGGCCAACATGGTGAAACCCCGTCTCTACTAAAAATACAAAAATTAGCCGGGTATCTTGGCGCACACCTGTAATCCCAGCTGCTTAGTAGGCTGAGGCATGAGAATCACTTGAACCCGGGAGGCAGAGGTTGTAGTGCCCCGAGATTATGCTACTGCACTCCAGCCTGGGGGACAGAGCGAGACCTTGTCTCAAAAATAAATAAGTCAATAAATAAATAAATATTATGGAAGTAACAAAATAAGTGTGGAAAAGAAAATTGTTTCTATACCAGCTAAGTAAAATGGATTGGAAATATTTGATAAAGCAAGTAGGTAAGAAAATCATGAGTGGTGTAGAAGGCACGTGTTACGAAGGAGGGTCAAACCCCAGATGGGTTCTGCATTCAGATCGCTTCTCAAGTGGCTCCTTTTCAAAGGAAGCTAAACTTGAATTCATAGATCAAGAATTACGGTTTTAGTTTAGGTCAGAAAAATAATACCTATTGCCAGTCAGAATCACATATGCAAAAGGCCTCAGCCCTATGGCAAATGTTGGGCAAATGAATGCAAATTTATTTGTTTTGAGTTAAAATAACATGTTTAGGAAATGTAGGTATATATTTTAAAAATAATCAATTCATTTAACCACAGATCTTGATAGTTTCAAATAAAACTATTTCTCATATTTACATAAATCATTGAGACAGTCTGAATTATTATAACTTAAACAGTAAAAGAAGTAAATAGATTAGAAATGTGTGAACAAATGAATGGGTGTAATGAGTAAATGTTTCTATTCTAAAATTCAAACTTTGGCAGGGTGTGGTGGTTCACACCTATAATCCCAGCACTTTGGGTGGCTGAGGTGGGCAGATCACCTGAGGTCGGGAGTTCGAGACCAACCTGGCCAACATGGTGAAACTCCATCTGTACTAAAAATACAAAAAGTAGCTGGGTGTGGTGGTGCACACCTGTAATCCCAGCTACTTGGGAGGCTGAGGAAGGAGAATTGCTTGAACCCAGGAGGTGGAGGTTGCAGTGAGCTGAAATTACGCCACTGCACTCTAGCCTGGGCGACAGAGCGAGACTCTGTCTCAAAAAATAAAAAAAAGTTACTTTCAAATAAGAATTTTAAATTATCATTTTCTATAGGGACAATAGAAAAAAATGCCTTGCTTCTTGCATGGTTGATCGAAATTTGAATTTCAAAAAGAATTTTGTTGAGACATTCTAAAAAAAAATAATTTTGCATGAGTTTTCTTAAAGAGTGCCTCCAAAATTGTACAGCCTAGGCTGAAGTTCACTGTTGCAGTCACGGCTTATTACAATCTGACCACCTGGACTCAAGTGATCCTCCCACCTCAGCCTCCTGAGTAGCTGGGACTACAGGCATGTGCCACCATACCTGTTTAGTTTATTATTTTTTGTAAAGATAAGGTCTCACTATGTTGTCCAGGCTGGTATTGAACTCCTGGGCTCAAACAATCCTTCTGCCTCGATCTCCTAAAATGCTGGAATAACAGGCATGAACCATCATGCCCAGCCTAGAAATAATTATTTTAGCTTTTTAACTGTTTATTGGCAATGTGAAATTTTTAGGATTGTTGTCAAAGTTTGGAAAA
Organism: Pan troglodytes; assembly: GCF_028858775.2. NCBI lineage: Eukaryota > Metazoa > Chordata > Mammalia > Primates > Hominidae > Pan > Pan troglodytes. The sequence continues at coordinate 189,928,203 of NC_072401.2, forward strand.
CTTCTATCGAGTTGCTTTTGCATAAGCACTGTAAGATTGAGAACATTTTTGCTGTGTTAGTGACAATTCCACACCTCTTGCAGTATGAGGTAGGCTAAGATATGTGACCTGAAACGGTGGGCTCTGAAAAGCATGTGGATGCTCCTAGAGTCACGCAGCTATGCCTGCTGACCGTAGTGTTGCCACAATGCTTCACGGTTGCAAGGATTCAGGAAGTCATGCTTCACCTGATTCCTTTACAAAAAAAAAATCATAACGTGTTTATATTGTTTATAGTTGGCTTTTTTTTCCCCCTGAGACAGTGTCTCGCTCTGTTGCCCAGGCTGGAGTGCAGTGGCACAATCTCGGCTCACTGCAGCCTCTGCCTCCCGGGTTCCAGTGATTCTCCTGCCTCAGCCTCCTGCATAGCTGGGATTACAGGCATATGCCATCACGCCCAGCTAATTTTTGTATTTTTAGTAGGGATGGGGTTTCGTCATGTTGACCAGGCTGGTCTCGAACTCCTGAACCCAGGTGATCTGCCTGCCTCAGCCTCCCAAAGTGCTAGGATTACAGGCGTGAGCCACCGCATCGGCCTATCGTTGGCTTTTGGAAGTGGCTTATGCAATAGATGGTCCTGACGCTTAAGTTTGATTAGATTCACAGTTGACCTAGCTGGAAGAACCAATCATTCACAGATAGGTGAGGGAAGGAACTGGGTCCAGAGGAATAACATCCAAAGAAACTTCATGTTTTCACAGTGAAATATTCGCTCATGCTGTGTGCCAAACTGTCTAGGATTCTGCACTGCTGTTGATGGCCACTGCTGCACTCCCTTCTACTCTGTGTGCTCAGGTGTCATTGTTTATTGATGTTTTCATCTTTATCATAACCATAAGACTACCTTAAGTTACACAGTGCTTTTGATTTTTGAGGAATGTACACACACACACACACATACACACACACACATATTATCTCATCAGTTTTTGCTTTTTTGTTACATCCCTATCAGGCAAGTGGAGTAAGTAGGGTTGACTCGCCCAGAGTCACCTGTTTCAACTAGAACATTGTGATACCACATATTCAGGGTTTGCTCCAGGCTGTATCAAGTTCTTTTCTGTATCGTATTTATGATATTATGATATTTGAACACGTTCATAAGTCTGCTGGCATTTTAGGTTAGTTAATGTGAACCGCTGCCACAGACGACCTCTAGTCGTAGTAATCACAGTAAATGCTTATTTCTCAGTCCAGTATCTTAAAGGCCAATGAAGGTACTTCTGATGCGATGGCTCTCACCCTTCCTGAGGGGCCCAAGCTGCTTTTGTCTCATGGTGCAGCCACCTGAAATGCAGTCTCCAGTAGAATGAGAAGGCATCCAGGAGAGGGCATGCAGGCATCAACCCCGCGACACAGATGGCTGCTGTCACACGCTGCGGTAGTGGTCACATGGCTGTGCCTACATGCTGTGAAGTAGGGAAACATATTCCCTGGCTTGGTAACAACTTTCTGTACAGGGAATAAGTAAGGAAAAAATGTACTTTATTTCAAAAATCAGTTATTTCAGTCAAGTTTTTAAAAAGACAAGGTCAAAAGAAGAGACAAACTTATAAATAGTTTCTTCTTGGCTACCACACCAAAACCTTACTTTTAAGCTTAAACCACGAAGAAAGATGCTCAGGATATGAAACTAAAAAGACATTCAGAGGGCAGAGTACCTATATATAATTCTTTTATATTTATATTTTCCATATCCATATCTTGTGTGAATGCATTTTTGTTTGGAAACCTGAAATATAATTTATTATAGATTTCTATTCTAATGTATATTCTGATTTAACCCCCATATATTTTTAGAAGAATATTATTAAACATTTTGAATTCATTCAAGGGCATTTTTTTGTTTTTTCTTGTGTGTTTGTTTTGTTTTGTTGCATGTGGTATTTCAGAATACCTTATGGGACATGAATCCCTTTCCAGGGAGCTGCAGTTTAGTGGGCAGATAAACCGCATTCATGAAGTCAAATGCAGTGGGGAAAATGCAAATGCCTGAGAGATGCATGTAGAGTACTTGGGAAGTCTGGGCAGGAGGAAGCGGGAAGGGGGTTGAAAGTTGAAAAACTTTGGTGATAGCAAGATAGGCTTTTCCATTCAATTTTTATGTTTTCCTTCATTTAAAGAAAAAGTTAATAATCCAAGTGCATTTTTAACTACCAGAAAATAGAAAACGATATAAATGTTTTTGACAGAGTAAAAAGCTATTTCTTGGCAAAACAAAGTTAGTATTAGTTTTTCTTTTGTAGAAATCATTCTCAGTAACCAAAACAGTATGGTACTGGTACCAAAACAGAGACATAGACCAATGGAACAGAACAGAGACCTCAGAAATAATACCATACATCTACAGCCATCTGATCTTTGACAAACCTGACAAAAACAAGAAATGGGGAAAGGATTCCCTGTTTAATAAATGGTGCTGGGAAAACTGGCTAGCCCATATGCAGAAAGCTGAAACTGGATCCCTTCCTTACACCTTATACTAAAATTAATTCAAGATGGATTAAAGACTTAAATATTAGACCTAAAACCATAAAAACCCTAGAAGAAAACCTAAGCAATACCATTCAAGACATAGGCATGGGCAAGGACTTCATGTCTAAAACACCAAAAGCAATGGCAACAAAAGCCAAAATTGAGAAATGGGATCTAATTAAACTAAAGAGCTTCTGCACAGCAAAAGAAACTACCATCAGAGTGAACAGGCAACCTACAGAATGGGAGAAAATTTTTGCAATCTACCCATCTGAAAAAGGGCTAATATCCAGAATCTATAAAGAACTTAAACTAATTTACAAGAAGAAATGAAACAACCCCATCAAAAAGTGGGCAAAGGATATGAACAGACACTTCTCAAAAGAAGACATTTATGCAGCCAACAGACATATGAAAAAATGCTCATCATCAGTCATCAGAGAAATGCAAATCAAAACTGCAATGAGATACCATCTCACGCCAGTTAGAATGGCTATCATTAAAAAGTCAGGAAACAACAGGTGCTGGAGAGGATGTAGAGAAATAGGAACGCTTTTACACTGTTAGTGGGAGTGTAAATTAGTTCAACCATTGTGGAAGACAGTGTGGCAATTCCTCAAGGATCTAGAACTAGAAATACCATTTGACCCAGTGATCCCATTACTGGGTATATACCCAGAGGATTATAACTCATGCTACTATAAAGACACATGCACATGTATTTTATTCTAGCACTATTCACAATAGCAAAGACTTGGAACCAACCCAGATGTCCATCAATGATAGACTGGGTTAAGAAAATGTGGCACATATACACCATGGAATACTATGCAGCCATAAAAAATGATGAGTTCATGTCCTTTGTAGGGACATGGATGAAATTGGAAATCATCATTCTCAGTAAACTATCGCAAGAACAAAGAACCAAACACCGCATGTTCTCACTCATAGGTGGGAATTGAACAATGAGAACACTTGGACACAAGAAGGGGAACATCACACACTGGGGCCTGTTGTGGGGTGGGGGGAGGGGGGAGGGATAGCATTAGGAGATATACCTAATGCTAAATGACGAGTTAATGGGTGCAGCACACCAAGATGGCACATGCGTACATATGTAACAAACCTGCACGTTGTGCACACGTATCCTAGAACTTAAAGTATAATAATTTTTTTAAAAAAAGAAATCTTTCTCCTTTGCTCACCAAAAAGATTTAGTGGAGATATATGTATCTCCACTATAATATATGCAGCAGATATATTTCTATTTCCTATATACATATAATAGGAAATAGAAAAATATGTTGATAAGCACAGAAATTATGTATTATGAAGAGTTTCAAGATAGTTTTTACTAGTTTTATAAATTACCATTGCCTTCTCACTGTCTAAGAATTTAAACTCCGTAGAAATATTTCTTTCTTTTTTTTTTTTTTTTTTGAGATGGAGTCTCGCTCTGTCGCCCAGGCTGGAGTGCAGGGGTGCGATCTCGGCTCACTGCAAGCTCGGCCTCCTGGGTTCCCGCCGTTCTCCTGCCTCAGCCTCCCGAGCAGCTGGGACTACAGGCGCCCGCCACCACACCTGGCTAATTTTTTGTATTTTTAGTAGAGACGAGGTTTCACCGTGTTAGCCAGGATGGTCTCCATCTCCTGAAGTCGTGATCCTCCTGCCTTGGCCTCCCAAAGTGCTGGGATTACAGGCGTGAGCCACTGTAAACTCCGTAGAAATATTTCAAACATTTAAAAATTCAAAGTGACGGCAATTAGCCCGGCAGAAACAAATCTGACTGTGCTTTCCTTGTCCCTTGAAAGTGTCATTGAAGCTCCTGTCTAATGAAGATTGTGGCATCAGTATTCAGGCTTCTCACCTGCTCCTCGTAAGAACAAATAGGGATACTTAGAGGGAAACAGTTTGCTACAGGTAGTGTTCTACCAGAGAGACAAAATGCGAGGGGCCGAGCCGTATAATCAGGTGTGCTGAAACTCCACGGAGCACTGCTTAACAAGGTTGCTTTTTGTTTTTGTTTTTCCTCAGTGTGGTTAGCAAATTAATTGACTGGAGAAAAATGCACATTTAGAAACAAGCTAATGTGCGCGGCATGCAAAGCCGCGCCTTCTGCACCTGCCAGTCTCTCCTCCCCGCTGCCGCCGGGAACTCCCCGCGATCCCAGATCGGCCTGCGCTGCCTTCCTCCTTCCCTATCCCCGGGACGCCCGCGTCACCCTCAGCCTCGCGTGCACGGTGCGCTCCCGCCAGGGCCGCTCACGCCCTGATTTCTGTCCCGGCTCTACTCCCCTCCCGCTCGGTAATTAAACAGGGGATGGCTGAGCACCTGCCAGGGCGCCGGCGGTGTGCAGGGCCCCGGGCTCCAGGCCTTGCTAAGCGGGCTGGCCCGCTCCCGGGGCTCGGTGGAATGAGGGGCAGGACTCGGTGGCCCGCACCGCCACTGCCAGCTCCTTGTTTGCAGACACTCCTCTGCGAGTCTGACGATTGTGCCCTTGCTTAATCCTCGGACCCGTTCTCTGTTCTCCTCCGCAGTAGGAAGCAGGGGTGCCGCAGGCCCCACCTTCCCGTGCCAGACACGGACGAGGCCTTCACGCAGCCCTGGCCCTTTCCATTTCCCAGGGACTTGCTTCTCGTTGGCTCAGCCCCAGGGCCCTGGATTCCTCTGTCCTCGCGCTGGCCCGCGGCCAGGCCGCTCCCTTTGCTCGCAGTGGGTCTTGTAGCTTGCTGCTCGGCTGTGACGGCCACCTTGCACCTGTCGGTGCTGCAGGGCGCTCTCCCTGGGCCTGGGACATCGGTCTCTGCTTCACTTCACCTCACGGGTGGGCCCGGAAGGCTTCGTCTTCCTACGCCTCACCTGAAGCTAGGCTGTGATTTTTTAATGAGCTCTTCCATACATTTATGGAGTCCCTGCTATAGGCTCAGAATCGCTCTAGGTGTCAGAGATGCAGTGGTGAAAAAGAAACGAGTCTTATCATCCAGCCTGTGTGTGGACAGAAAAGATTTAAAGCCAGGCCCTGTTGTGCCTCATTGCTCCAGGAGACGTTTTCCTGGCTGAGTCAAAAACAGAAGCTGCCTGGATTGCACCTATCATAGGAATAAAAACTAGCATTTATTCTGTATTTACTATGAATCAGACCCTTGTGACTGTTATATGTATTAATTTAATCTTCTAGAAGTCCCACAAGGTGGATACTCATGCCATCCCATTTTACAGGTGAGAGCACTGAGGTTCAGAGTGATTTAAGGCCACCCAGGTAGTAGGAAGGGCAGATTCAGTGTTTCCTCTTAAGCAGTCTTCATAGATCCTTTATGCCTAGTCAGTGCCTTTGAGGACAAAAGAAGAGAGAAGCGGGGAGCTGTGAAGAATAGAGAGGTGGCCAGAACAATTTCCCTTATGCTGGGAAGGGGAGGTAGGCTTGTGAGCAGGGAAGACCCACATGCCACATGCTGGTGGTGCCTGGGAAGTTGACCGGACCCCAGAAAGAGGGTATGCCCAGGGAGACTGCAGACTGTCAGCTTCTCAGCACTGGCCAACACTCTCATACATCACGCGTGGCACAGAAATAGAGCCGTCAGATGCAAGGGTCCTCCTGATCTTGAACCATGCAGTTGTCAGTGGTGAACAATGAGGCTGAAGAATAATGGTCCTTTCCCATTTATTTAGGTGGTCACAACTGGGTCCCAGTATGATCCTTGGAGGGGGAGAGGGCCCTATAATGTTTGTACTTAAATGTCCTGACATTCCCAGGGGTGGAGCCTCAGAATGAGGACTGCGTTCTTTAAAGGAATAAAGAAATGGCCGTGTCTTGCACCTGGGTTTCTGGTTTGATTCATAGCTACAACATGGCAAATGTCAATGAATACAGACCCTGTGTCAAGGGATGTGCTATTTCCTTGATGCATTGTGGTGAATAAAAAAGCCTGACTTGGGCCGGGCGCAGTGGCTCACGCCTGTAATCCCAGCACTTTGGAAGGCCGAGGCGGGCAGATCATGAGGTCAGGAGTTCGAGACCATCCTGGCCAACACGGTGAAACCCTGTCTCTACTAAAAATACAAAAATCAGCTGGGTGTGGTGGCACGCACCTGTAATCCCAGCTACTTGGGAGGCTGAGGAAAGAGAATCACTTGAGCCAGGGAGGCGGAGGTTGCAGTGAGCCAAGATTGCGCCACTGCACTCCAGCCTGGCGACGGAGCAAGACTCTGTCTCAAAAATAAATAAATAAATAAATAAAAAAGCCTGACTTGGCTGGGCATGGTGGCTGACACCTGTACTCCCAGTACTTTGGGAGGCTGAGGTAGGTGGATCACCTGAGGTCAGGAGTTCAAGACCAGCTGACCAGCTGACCAACATGGTGAAACCCTGTCTCTACTAAAAAAAAAAAAAATTAGCTGGGCATGGTAGCGCATACCTGTAATCCCAGCTACTTTGGAGGACAAGGCAGGAGAATCACCTGAACCTGGGAGGTAGAGTTTGCAGTGAGCCGTGATCACGCTATTGCACTCTAGCCTGGGCAACAAGAGCGAAACTCTGTCTCAAAAACAAAAACAAAAACAAAAAAACCTGACTTAATAAAGTCCACAGTTGAATGGGCAAAGCCAATATTAAGTAAATACAAAATTTAAATACAAGTTGTGCATTATAAGAAACCAGGATGCTCTGAGAGGAGATAATGGGGAGATCCACCATGACTGGGGTCAGGGAAAGTCCGTCCTGAAAACTTCACACAGAAAGTGGAGGTGAAGGTGCTCAGGAACACAGGGTGGGGAGGAGAGATTCTGAGCACAGAGGACAGACAGTACAAGCAAAGAGTAGAAAACAGTCACAAAATTGAAAAGACACCTGGGTGCCCAAGGCATAGTAAGGGAGGGGCACGTGGGATTCAGCTGAAGATGTAAGTCAATTGGGTCGGGTCCGCGTCAGTCCTGTCCAACCCACGGCCCATGGGCCGCATGCCACCCAAGATGGCTTTGAATGCAGCCCGACACCAATTCGTAAACTTTCTGAAAACATTATGAGAATTCTTTGCGATTTTTCTTTCTTTGGCTCATCAGCTATCGTTACTGTTAGTGTATTTTATGTGTGGCCCAAGGCAATTCCTCTTCTTCCATTGTGGCCCAGGGAAGCCAGAAGATTGGACACCTCTCATGTAAGCAGCAGCCGGAAACTGAAGAACTTCATGTGTCTCATCAACGGCTTGTAGTTTAATCTTACCTGAAATTGGAAAACATTGAGGGCTTTACAAAATAGAGAAAACAATTAGATTTACTTTATACAAGATCATTTGAATGGAGAGAGGAAATGGCAAGATCAATTGAGAAGCTATTGTTATAGGTGAGGAAAAAGTTGGAGGTGGCTTACGGTGGAGACAGGCAGCGCAAAGAGAACAGGATGCACCGGCAATGGATTTTAAAAGCATAACTGATAGGACTGGGGGAAGTGTGGTGTGTAGGAGGCAATGGAGAAGGTGATGTCCGGGAGATCCCTAGCGTGCTGGAGGTGATGTCTACTGAGATGGAGTAGGAACAGATTTAGGATCAAGATTAAGAATTCAGATGTGCGGCTGGGAGAGATGGCTCAAGCCACTTTGGGAGGCTGACGCAGGCGGATTATCTGAGGTCAAGAGTTCGAGACCAGCCTGGCTAACATGGTGAAACCCCAACTCTACTAAAAATGCAAAAATCACTGGATGTGGTGTCGTGCACCTGTAATCTCAGCTACTGGGGAGGGTGAGGCAGGAGAATTGCTTAAACCTGGGAGGTGGAGGTTGTGGTGAGCAGAGATCACGCCACTGTACTCCAGCCTGGGTGACAGAGCAAGACTCTGTCTCAAAAAAAAAAAAAAAAAAAAAGAAATCAGATGTGTGAGCTCCAAGAAGACATTTAATCATACTGAATATCTGGATACTTATTTGTCAATTTAAAACCCACACTTAATTTACAGATAGATAGATAGATAGCTCTAGATAGATCTTATATACACATAGATAGGTCTTTTATAGTAGATCCTATGTATATTTTATAGTGGATCTTTTATATGTATCGATATAGATCATATATATCTGTTGCTATTTGTCTAAAGCAGGAGAAATCTGAAGACTAAGCTCACATGTGCTGATTTTATCTTGAGGTATTGACATAAACAACCGGAATGAATGCAAATAAAGTCCACAATGCTTCTGGAATGTTCTATAAAGGCAGATCTACATCTGCAGAATAATATGCTTATGTAAGTCAGCAGAGCTTTAATTATTTAATTGTCTTACCACACTAGCCCAAGAAAGATTTTAAGCCTAAGCCTTTAAAATAAACATAATTTACAGATGCTATAGAGAGAGAAGTAAAGTCATCCACTATTGATCCTGTGTCCTTGATCTGCCTTACCCTCATGATCATAAAATAGAAAGTACATAAATTAAGGTTTTCAAATAAATATTCATGGCATGGTGATGTCTAGGCAAATTTCTTTGAGTAGAAAAGCTACACGCTGGCTTCCTCTAAGATACTGAAAGGGTCACGAGCTGGAGGGAGGCAGTCCTGCAGGTGATCAGTGATGTTTTTAATGCTACAGACTTGGACACGATTTTCATTTTGGTTGTAAGGATTTTCATTTTTCCTCTGTGTTTTACATATTTTCTCTCGTTTCTACACCCTAGATACCAGACTGAAAGCTGTGAGCAAATAAGAACTCTAAAGTTCTACCTTTCACTGTCACACACCATTTCTGTAGCCTAATCAAAATGCGGCGTCTTTTTCCTAAGGCAATGCCATATTTTTCTCTCATCATGACACTTAATTTAAAGGTGGCAGACTGGAAGATGCAGTGTCCTGTGACAAATTTGTAAGCCGTGAATTGATCCCTGCTCCACACACAGCAATATCCAAGCATGGTCTCTGGCAACTTACCATAAATCATCTTTTACTTCTTTGCTCTTAGACTTTCTGAGAGCTGAATGGCAATGCGGAGACGGATGGGGGTCAGCTCTTCACTGTCATCCATAGCTGCTGGTAATTTACGGGCAATATAGAACACCTGTGAGTTATGGTGTCTTTTGTTTGCCTGAGTTGTCCTTTGCTGAGGACTGCAATGCCTACATCATAATGTTTGAGTGTTTACTATCATGTACTACAAAAAAATACCTAAGTCATAGAAGCATGGCATTATACCCATGAGCTTTAAGGTTTATCCAATCAAAAAGCCATTTCTCTTTTGGCTTGATGCCCTGCGTCTGATGTACAAGGATGCTGGAGGAATATGAATGCCAGTAAGCCACATAGAGCTACAGCAAGCTCTTCATTTCATGGTCATTAAGAGAGCTGAGAGGGACTTCATTATAGCAGGTCTTCGACAGATGAAATGGTTCTGCCTGTTCCCCGGCTCTCCACAAACAACCGCAGGAGGTACTGTGCCCACGTTGTTATGAAAATGCACTTTATAAAAAGTAAACATAAGCACCATATTAAGAGGAATGGAAGAAATAAGTACCTTGCTGTTTGGAAAATCTCAAGTGTGAGTTTATTCCTATTAGATCCTTTTAATTTGTGGAAGAAAGTACAGTCTTAATTGCATGAATATTATTATCATTAATTAATATTAATCAACCAGATATACTCTCCCAATTTTTCAAGCATTTTCTGCACTCTTTATAATCATTGATGTTTATCACTGGCCTAAGAAGTGAAACACAAACCTGCAACATCAATTAAGAGATGATGGATTATGGCCAGGCACGGTGGCTCACACCTGTAATCCCAGCACTTTGGGAGGCCAAGGCGGGCAGATCATGAGGTCAAGAGATGGAGACCATCTTGGCCAACATGATGAAACCCTGCCTCTACTAAAAACACAAAAATTAGCTGGATGTGGTGGCGGGTGCCTGTAATCCCAGCTACTCGGGAGGCTGAGGTAGGAGAATCACTTGAACCTGGGAAGCAGAGGTTGCAGTGAGCCGAGATCATGCCACTGCACTGCAGCCTGGAGACAGAGTGAGACTCCGTCTCGAAAAAAAGAAAAAGAAACAAAGAGATGATGGATGATATAATAGTAGAAGGATGAGTTATTATGAGTGACAAACATGAAGGAGCTGTGGTGGGCCATAAGAAAATGTCAGCATTTATTTAACGCCGGTCTAATGATCCCCACCTGGCAAGCATAGGCATGTCTTCATTTTCACTTTTAATTTACCTGGCACATACATTCACTTATCATACTGTGAGATCATCATAGGTTTATACATCTGTACTTCTATTGATATAAGTTCTGAAATAATTAAGAACATTTGAGATGGGGTGGTGATTTTTTTTAAAAAATTAGCATTCTAAACTAATTCTAGACTAGTTCTCATATATTAGGCATTCACCTTTTAAACAAATAAAGGAACAGATAAATAAATGGAAATGGAAAAAAGAAATAGGGTAACAGAAATACATAGTTCAGGGGCCAAGGTGTAGGTCTATGAATATAAAATCAGTGTTTTCGCAGTTTCGTATAATTTAATAAATTTGAAATAGAAACCACATAGGGTGCTACACAAACTTTTAAAATTAAATGTACAGTCTGTGATTTACAATGGTTTGATTGAGGATTTTTCAGCTTTGCGATGGTGCTTAAGTGACAGGCATTGAATAGAAACCATACTGCGACCATTCTGTTTTTCACTTTCAGTAGGGTCATTAGTAAGTTATATGAGATATTCAGCCCTTTATTTACTACAAAATAGGCTTTGTGTCAGAGGATTTTGCCCAACTGTAGGCCACTGTAAATGCTCTGAGCATGTCTAAGGTGGGCTAGGCATGGTTGTGATGTTCTGTGTGGTAGGTGTATTCGTGCACTTTCCACTTAGGTTGTTTTCAACTTAGGATGGGTTTAATGGGGAGCAGGGGGTGCACACAACTCCATTGTAAGTTGAGGAGAATCTGTGTTCTGTTTTCAAAATCCATATGTTAAAAATGATTGATGTCAAATAGGCTTCCAAAACATATTCTAAAATAGGCAAATCCGCTGAAGTATGGAAAGAGCACGACACAGTTTTACTGCACATTCCCCTGGAAACCTTTGTCTGAAATTTTCCAAATATTCAAAATAAGATATTATAAGTTCTCTGGAGAGGGATTTATTTTTAGGAAAAGGCTGTCATTGCTTGTGGAATCCATATTCATAAGTGGTTTTTGTATTTGGTATTAATTCCTCTATACTATAAGAGCCAGAAAGACATGTGCTGTAGGGTAAGTATACTAACTCTGATACGGTTTCTTTCAACAGATTGTTCTCAATAATTAAAACGGCAACAATAACAACAGAAAAATCAGATGTGAATAGACTCTATGTCTTCTAGTCTTTATCACAATAACCTGATATTTTAATCCTGTTAAGTACTCTATTATTCCAGAGTATACAAAGAGAAACAGTGGCGGTGTGTAGGCAGGATAGATTAGGCTGGTATAAACTCTTTTCATATAAATGTATGCATTGACGTGCAGGCATTGTGATGCCTCCTAAGTCAATTCAATTAAAGTCATAAAAACTTCACAAAGCTGACCACACCTGTCAAAAAAATGTCAACGCTCATCAGCCTTCTATTTCTTCTTCTTTTTTTTTTCCTAGCCTAATTCAGGCCACTCCCCATTTTAGGAATTTCTAGATTGCAAGACTTAAACTTAATGATTTCACTGAACTTTGCCTATTATACTACATTTTCCTTCTTTGTGTCAGAAAGGCATATAATTGTGAGAAATGTGATTTAGAATAAGGGAGAGCAGTGATTTTTAATAAAAAATAACATGATAGATTCCACAAAATACAGCACCATTTCAGAGAGCTTGAAGTTATAATAAAATTCTAGAGTGAATAATTATATAACGGCTTATGAGCTTTCACAAAGCAAATGGTAATCAGGTTAAGATAAATTAACTAAGATTAAGAAATACCAGATTATTAACTACTTTTTAAAATAGTCTTTTTAGACAGGAAGATTTGCAAAATGCTATCAACATGTCATATATGAATTTCAATAAAAAATGTGACAAAGACATTCTGGGGAGTATTTTGGGCAAGCTAGTGACATGTAGATTGTATAGCCACCCACGTGAATTTGTAATTGACTGAAGGCCTTCTTTCACAGATGCTACTGCTGGTTCATAGCTGTCCTGGACAGATGCCTGTAGAGTGTGCTCAGGCCCATGTGTTCAGCCCTGCCGTGCTCACTATTTCATGGACTGGTGATCGAAAGAAGAGATGGAGCCACTCTAATGAGATAAAACAATAGGAACTGTATAGAAACAGAGCTGGGTAGATGGAGTGGAAGAGTGGTACATGTGGCCGGGGAGGTGGCTCACACCTGTAATCCCAGCACTTTGGGAGGCTGAGGCAGGTGGATCACCTGAGGTCAGGAGTTCAAGACTGGCTTGGTTAACATGGTGAAACCCTGTCTCTACTAAAAATACAAAAATTAGCCAGACATGGCCAGGTGCGGTGGGTCACGCCTGTAATCCCAGCACTTTGGGAGGCCGAGATGGGTGGATCACGAGGTCAGGAGATCAAGACCGTCCTGGCTAACACAGTGAAACCCCGTCTCTACTAAAAATACAAAAAAAAAAATTAGCCAGGCGTGGTGGCGGGCGCCTGTAGTGCCAGCTACTAGGGAGGCTGAGGCAAGAGAGTTGCTTGAATCTGGGGGGGCGGAGCTTGCAGTGAGCTGAGATTGCACCACTGCATTTCAGCCTGGGCGACAGAGGGAGATTCTGTCAAAAAAAAAAAAAAAAAAAAAAAAAGAATGGTACATGTGAAAAGGACTTATAGCCCCTCCGCTTTTATTCTTTTGTAATTTTGTAATTTATATTTACAGATTGCCCTTTTCTTTTTTTAAAAAAAATACTTATTTAAGGATAGGCAATCTGTTTGCTTGAACTGGCAGTGTTGTAGAAAGGTTCCAGCAAAGAGCGTTTTCCTCCAGTGGAGCTGACTTTGTGCTCAGTCTTTACACCACGAAAGTAAGGGTCATGTGGTTGTGGTATCTGGGGAAAGAGAAAAATGTCAGATTCAGACATAGCTCCGTAACTTGAACGTAACTTCCTCTTTTAAAAATTATTTTTAATATAACATAGTTTTCTGTGAAATAAAGTAAAAATATTAATAATAGTGGATTTAATGTCGAGCAGGATACATAATTTACACTATCTACAATACTTACCCACTGATAAACTCCACACGATTACAACTGATTCATGAAAATGAATAAATAAACAATTCAGCTCAGTTGAGTTAGAAACATTTCCAAAATTAAATGGAAGGCAAGCGTTATAAGCAAACAAAAAGTGTTACATGAAAGTGAGGATAAATGTTTTGCAGTAAATTATTAATAGATACCCATTTTTTATTTTGAAGATTGAAATACTACCACATTTTAAATACAGTAAGTTCAAACACAATTTAATGAGGAATAGTCAATAATATTCAATATAACTATAAAACCAGTGATGTATAATAACTGCTACATAAAATTGTAATACAGAGTTTTAATTTTTTTGGTAAAATATAGTTAGACAACAATCATATTAAATCAGATTGGCATTACCTACAGTGCCAATTCTTTCCTGAGTTAGAGGTTAAATAAACATGTGATTGAGAATTTCAAGTTGAATCTAAGGACAAAAAGTTAGTCTCGCCCAGTTGTGTTGACACAATCTGGCCAGGTGGGCTGGCTGGAACTGGATTTGACAAAAAGTAGTGGGGACTGCTCCAAACCTCCGTGTATGCAGCAAAAGGTTAAAAATGCGTTTCAAACGTTTCTGCTGAATAAAGTTAGAAACGAGCAGACTGTGTCTCAAAGTCGACATTTCCATGAAGATGAAGGAGGCATTGAGTGCCTGTCCACGTGCCTCCATGGCCAGTGCATTGAAAGGAAATTTACACCTTTGAAGGGAGCTGGTGGACCTTTGGCTGATTATAGAATACAATCATGGCGACTCACAGAGCCACATAAATTAAAATAGGAACTGCCTGGATGGTTGTTTAAAACCTCCAGAAAAATACCTCAAAGGCAAGATGTTAAATGCTTGAATCAGACATCTCTTGTTATAAGTGAAATCTCTGTTCCTGCTACATTTTAGTAACATTATTGCAGGAATTTGGTTAAGTGTGGATGCAAAGGACAGTTGTATCGTTAAACAGGGCTAACTACAGTTGCAATATTTTAGACAAAGGATCACGTAGAATCAGAACCTGGATTTTTACATACTGTGGCCTTATCTGCAGTCCATCTTTGTGTTTGCTTGCTTAGCTTTCACAGATGTAAACTACATTTCTAATAAGGGCTCATAAATTTGATCATAAATGTATTTTCTTTAAGAACTTCGAGACATTCATTGGCAATTGATTATTTATTTTTTGCTGATCTTATGGCCACACTTATTTAGGTGACATCCTTTAACCTGATTTGTGAATTTAAACTTGGCAATTAAAAAGCAGAAAACAAAACACAACTTTGCATTAGATTGGGTGTAGTGAAGTCTGTGGGTTAGCCCATATGTAACTTTACCTTTCACACTGAATTTGTTTTTCTATTTCTGAATAATTCAGTAAATCTATATAAATTATGTAAATGACCAATACCTGAAACACAAGCTAAACCTACACAATAGATAGTCACACACACATATATACATCTGAAATGTAATGAATAATTCAAAATTTGAATTGTAAAAAGCATTACAGAATAGATTTCAATGACAAGAGATTTGATCGACACAGCAAAATAAGTCACCACAGTCAAAAGTTTGCCCCCATTTAATGCTGGTGCCTGAGCCATCCTAACAGGTACATGAAAACTTTGACAGAAGACCATGCTTCTTTTTATTTGCTTTGAGCAGTGCCGTATATACCTGTCTTGTACTTTTTACAGACAGTTTCAGTTAGAACCACTTTGATACAAGAATACTACTGAACATTTACATTTTTAGCAGAGGTGCTTTCTTTTCTTCAACCAGCAACAGGCATAGCTGCTGCAATGGTTCTCTCTCCAAGGTGGCTGGAGCTGGCACTTCCAGGAGGGTGGGAATCAAAGCTGCAAAGAGAAACTTAAAGTACTGGTCTCAGGCTCTTGCCCATGTGAAGCATAAAAGTAGAGAGAGGAGGCCGGGTACGGTGGCTCACACCTGTAATCCTAGCACTTTGGGAGGCCAAGGTGGGCAGATCTCCTGAGGTCAGGAGTTCTACAGCAGCCTGGTCAACATGGTGAAGCCCTGTCTCTACTAAAAATACAAAAAAATTAGTCAGGCATGGTGGTGGGTTCCTGTAATCCCAGCTACTCTGGAGGCTGAGACAGGAGAATTGCTTGAACCTGGGAGGCAGAGGTTGCAGTGAGCCGAGATCATGCCACTGCACTCCAGCCTGGGTGACAGAGTGAGACTCCGTCTCAAAAAAAGAAAAAAAGAAAAAAATTTTAATCAGATGCCATGTACATGGAGAACAGAAGCTTGAAGCAAAGATTTAGAAGGGGCTAATTTATGTCTATTCAGGGTAGGCACAGAAGTTTTTTGGTAAGGTGCATTACTTCTGGCAGAGCTGTATATTGTAAAGTAGACAGAGGATGATGTGCTGTGTGAAGAATAAGGTTTCCCAGTGGTCATGGCAGAAAATAATATAACAAGTAAATGAATGTTATCTTCAGGTGGAAGGAAATTTTTCATATGGCTTTTTTTTTTTTTTTTTTTGAGAGAGAGAAGGGAGCCTTGTTATCTTTCCCACGCTTCAGCCTCCTGAGTAGTTGGGATTACAGTCACCAGCCACCGTGCCTGGCTGAATGACTTTTTAAAAGCTTTCCATTTAGATCACCATATTATTTATACAGTGTTGGGATGTTCAAGTAAATTATCTCTTTGCTTTTTCTTTTTTTTTCTAATGAGATTAACTTAACAATGCAGAGCAGGATTTCTTTAGTCTTGGTGGCTTATCCTAAATCATATTGCAAATGAGGTGGATTTAGTTTGTCTTCAGCATAGCATGTTTACCACCTGAGAATGATAATGCAGCAGCAAATAGTTACTATCTACTGAGAGTGCAATACACCAACTATGCCATGTGTTGAGTTCATTCATTCCTCCTGACCCATGGAGGGGTAGAACATTTCAGTAACTTAGACTGTAAGATTTGAGTTCTTTAACATTAGAGTCATTGCTCCAAACTCCTATATTAATAATTGCAAATTGCTCATTCACACAATGATTTACAATTATTAATATTCTTTGTTCCTTCACTTTTCCCGCAAATACTTATCAAGCATCTTTTCTATGGCAGGCAGTGTTTTTTAGGGCACAAACATTGCCCAAAGTCTTTCCCCTTGTTTTGTGTATGTTCTAAGGGGTAAACAGGCAATACAATATGTATAATGAAGAAGCAAACAATAATAAGACACAAGGTCAAATACTGTTGGTAGTAGCGCAGCTGTGAGGCAGATATACAGTATAGCGGATATATAATATAGCAGTTTGCTATATTAAATAGGATTATTTAGGAAGGTGACATTTGAGCAAAGGCTTGAAAGCCACAGACACTTTTCATGATGCTAGAACAAGATTGAAAACAACCCCTTCCTTCCTGTCAACTTACCTATCCCCAGGCTGCTATGGGTATTGGAGGACACGCTACCATTGCCATACTCCTGGGACGCAGTGACAGGATAATGGATGTTGAAGTGGTGGCTCTTTACCCAAACAGAGCATTTACACTTAGAGACGTGGGGCTAGATATGTCAGGCAATATTCCCCATGGTCTGTCTGACTGTTTGGTCCTGCCGTTATTGGGGTAGGCTAGTTCCTTGGTGTTCACGTTGCATTTTCCTCTCTTCCAAATGCAGTATCAGTGCCTTATTCCTCTTTATATACCCATGTCACCACTTCCACAAGCCCAGTATTTATGCCAATGCATTGCAGAAAAGTACTAAGTAAATTTTTAGATATTGTAAAAATGTTTTTTATTTTCAAGATACATCTTTTTACAAACATAATACTTTTAGTGAAAATTACTTATGAATGGCAACAAGAAGAATCAAATTGTACTGGCAAACATAAAATGCTTTAGTTTAATCAGACATTTGCTAGTGTTGTCTTGTTTTCTGGTGCCGAGAAGAAAGCCTTAACATGCAAGAGAAAGTGAAAAAGTCTAGGGGCTGAGACCATGTGAACAAACGTCTTTCTGTCCTCTTTATGGTGAATTAAACTTTGCTCCTCTGACAGGCCAAATACAACTAATTCCATATTGGGCTGCTCTTTCCTATGGTAAAGCATGAAAAATCTATCCATGTATCTATGTATAGTTATAAGTTAATTCAGGCACATGGTTGCCTTAGAATGATGAAATACATGCTTACAGAAAGCAATCTATTGGTTGAGACTAGGAAAATGCTGGCTGGAGCCCATGCTGTCTGTTGGAAACGGAGCTATGGAAATTGCCAGCTCTAAATGAGATAGGAAATTTGTTGATTGGTTTGTTGGATTTCTTTTTCTCCATTATTTTCCAAAAGAAGAAGCAGGTATGAATTCTGGCAATTTTCTATTTTTCCCTTGCTTCCCAGATTTAGCTCACTGATTGCATAATTTTCTTACCGCTCATTTTTCAGGAAAGTCCATAGGCATTAGCCACCGCCTTTTGATGCCAGTATGCATCAGAAGGCAGTGGCTAACAGGGAGTGTGTGTCATTTCCCCGGGGGCCAATCAGCTAAACTCAGTCACATGGTAAGTCAGTTGAAAGGAGGCAGTGGGAATCATAGATATGGGTGATATTTTTTTTTCCTTCCCATGGTGCTCAGAGGGCACAAAGGAATTCTAAACAATCATCTTATTAGTTATAAAAATTTTTCACCTCTGCAGACCTTCACACTACACTTCAATGACACTATTAATTTCTCTTAATTGAACAGGTGCAAACTTTTATCCTGTTTTATATTAATAAACAGGTTTGAAACCTCTTTGTTTCAAACATACCATTTAAAAATTAGTGCTAATGTTTAGTTATGATGGTCTCTGCCGTAACACATTCATGCATCAAGCAATTAGTCATTTCCTAGTGTGCACACTGCATTGTTTTAACCTCCAAAGAAGAATCCAGATTTGCTCCCAAATCTAGAAACATGGTCAGATGCACTACTTGATGATGAATACAAAATCTTGACAATTCAATTTTGGTAAACAATAAAGAATGTGTATATGCCACACCTATGGAATATATCAAGTAAGCTGACATCAAGGAGCACACGGCTAATATCCGAACACTTAACAATGAACACTTTCTAGTGACATTTCTAGGAAATCACACAAAGTAGGAGCATGGGTCAAAATGATTAGAAGGCAGCCAGGAAAGTCTTCACACTGGCATCATAAATTTTATTCTTTATATACATTTCTTTTTCTAGTTGCTAAAATTAGGAAAGCTGGTAGAAGAAGAATGGGAAAATTGAAGGTAAATAAGTGATAGAGTGTTTATTTACAACTGTGCCTAAGTTCAAAAAGAAAAAAAAAAAGAGAGAGAGAATTGGTTACCTGTGAAACTGTTACCTACCCATCTGGGACAGCTGCCCTCTGGTTTCCTTCAGAACTCTACAGAAAAGACTGACTTAGACAAATGCTTCTTTGGAAAAGATTTTTCTTTCACCTGGCAGCTTCTTTGCATTGCTACTGCATTAATCTTTTTCCATGCCTGTTTTGTTTTCATTTTTTGTTTGTTTGTTTTTGAGACAGAATCTTGCTCTGTCACCCAGATTGCAGTGCAGTGGCGTGGTCTCAGCTCACTGCAACCTCCGCCTCCCGGATTCAAGTGATTCTCCTGCCTCACCCTCCCGAGTAGCTGGGATTACAGGTGCCCGCCACCATGCCCAGCTAATTTTTGTGTTTTCAGTAGAGACGGGGTTTCACCCTGTTGGCCAAGCTAGTCTTGAACTCCTGACCTCGGGTTATCCACCCACCCCAGCCTCCCAAAATGCTGGGATTGCAGGCATGAGCTACTCAGCCCGGCCTCATGTGGATTCTTTGGACTCCAGATTCTCCTCCTTCAATCCAGTTTTATACATGCAACCACCACGCATAGCTTTCTCAGGCAGAGTTATAATCACATTCCTATTTTGCTTGGAAAACTTTACACAAATTTGAAACTAGTACATGCACAAGGTTTATAAAGATGTAAAAACAAACATAGAGTATAATTAAAGGAAGAATTTGTCAAATAGCAACTAAGATTAGGTGATGTGACTATATGAGTACTTTAAAAATGTTGTTTGAGTTTTCATATTTATCAAATTCTCTAACAAATTGGTATTAATTTAGTAATTTAGTAATCAGATACAAAATGTTATAAATATATTTATAACATAATACTTTTTTTCTGGCTCTTTCTCTTATTTTGTACACTAAGTGCAGTAAGATGTACCCGAGGATTTCTTTCAAGTCTTGGGTCTTTAAAAGATCAAGCGACGCTTGGGAGAGGACAGGGAAAATAAAATATGGACTGAGTAGTGTAGATGCTCAGCCTAGCATTCATGAGGTTTTTAAAGTTTCTACATGATTCATTCCAGCTCATGAGCTAAACTGCTACATGACACATTAGAACTGAAGGACTCACTGGTGCTGACGAGTCTGCCTGGAGTGTCCTTAGACATCCAAGCGGTGTCATGGTGATAGGAGTGGCTGGTCAGGGAATCGAGACTCTTGGCCATTTCTTCTTAAGAACCATTGCTAACAAGAAGCTTTGATCAGCTGCAGGGAAGCAAAACTCATTCCTGGGGAAAGGGCATGAAAAGAACCAGGAACCATTTGAGAGCACAACTTAACAGATGGACACTTAAGAAAAGGGTTGGAATCTTTTTTTTTTTTTTTTTTTTTTTGAGACAGAGTCTCGCTCTGTGGCCCGGGCTGGAGTGCAGGGGCGCGATCTTGGCTCTCTGCAAGCTCCGCCTCCAGGTTTCAAGCCATTCTCCTGCCTCAGCCTCCCGAGTAGCTGGGACTACAGGCGCCCACCACCACGCCTGGCTAATTTTTTGTATTTTTAGTAGAGATGGGGTTTCTCCATGTTGGTTAGGCTGGTCTCCAGCTCCTGACTTTGGGTGATCTGCCTGCCTTGGCCTCCCAAAGTGCTGGGATTACAGGTGTGAGCCACCGTGCCCGGCCTGGCTGCTGCCACTTTGCACCCTTATCTCTTTCACACTTCCATTAAGAAGCGTGGCTATGAGCCTGTGATTGGACCTTCTCTGAGAATCCAGCGAGTGGGCACTGGAGAGGAGGAGGTGGGGGACTGGACACCCCACTGCAACACTTCCCCAGCTCCTGAAGTGGGTTGCTGTGTCCATTTGGAGAGTTAGAGAGAGATCTTTCCCAATAGCCCTTCTCTACCATCTAATGCCTTTCTGTGAAGAGATGGGAATCTATTTT
This sequence comes from Pan troglodytes, assembly GCF_028858775.2. Taxonomy (NCBI): domain Eukaryota; kingdom Metazoa; phylum Chordata; class Mammalia; order Primates; family Hominidae; genus Pan; species Pan troglodytes. The sequence continues at coordinate 189,949,135 of NC_072401.2, forward strand.
AAAAACTTGGTCCGTTTCTTCCTCTTCAGATCTTCTGAGTTGACGTTACCACTTTGTGAGTTTACTGAAAGCAAAAAACAAAACCCAAACAAAAACCTATCACAATCAGCTTTTACTCAAAGGTAGTTTGGGGAGTAGTTAGTCAAAAGGATGGAGAGTTGGACAAAAATTGTCCTATGTCCCAGGCACTTAGGGGGAGACTGCAGGTCTTTCTCTAGGCAGTCACACATCACAGCTTTCTGGGCAATCTGGGTCTGGCTTCTGACTTCTGCAGTGCAGATACAGCAGAGGGTCCTGTGCTATGTGTTGTGATCACTATATACTGTGATCTCAGTATCCCCAAATGGGATTACTCGACTGCCAGGCAAATAGCACCGGGTCGTTTAATGATGGGGTGTTGACACACGTAGTGTGATGAATCCCTCATTGCTCACCTTCCAAGAGGAGGTATCACAGTCCCCTGCTGGCTGGATTTCAAGTGCTGGAAAAGCCTAGGATTGACTGCGGCAATTGCAGCGCTGGGTAGAGTTCAGTGGGTGGAAGCCGGGAAGATACCACATCGTTAAAGGCATATTCATTATCTTAAGAGCAGGCAGCCCAGGGGAAGAGTGTATTTCAGTTCTTGATAGTTTGTCAAGGCACAGTACAGTTTCTTTGTTTGATAATCAGTTCATTTTCCTAATTCAAAAGGCCAATACCAGGGCAAAAGACATCTGAGACGGAAAGTTGAACTTGGTTTCAGTGTGTATGTGTGTTAAGTGCATGAGAAAACCTGTAAGCTACATGTCACTTGGAGTCTTCTTTTAACCTTAACATTCACTCTGTTTCATATTGTCTGTAAAGTTCAATGCCCTCTTCAATAATTCTTCAAATCTGTGGATAAGAGTGTGTGTGTGTGTGCGTGTGTGTGTGTGTGTGTGTGTGTGTGTGGAGGGGATCCATATGATTAATTTCTGGGCCCTCATTCTGGTCTCTGTTACGTTCTTTGCTGTTATTCCTTTATCTCTACGCTAGCATTTATGTGTATGTTTAACTCACTCCATTCCTTGATTTTTCCACCAAAAACAAAACCAAACCAAATAACCAGAGTCCTTTGTTTAATACAACTATGCTTTTTTTTTTTTTGATCTCGTGAGATAGAGGAGGATTTTTATCACTGGGATGTGAACAACTGTTCTAAGGAGAGAAGCTGTCCAGTCCTTCAGAGTGCCCTGTTGTCCTCTGCCGCTCCCATTTTTCTCCTGTGTGTGCCCTGTTCCCTCTGCTTCCTCAGATTCTCCTCCTCAGTTACTATCAATTTGTAGAAGAGCATGCTCAATTATTTTATTCGCTTCCTGCTACCATATTTGCAGAGTATCACCTTTCACCCCAAACAGCTTATTAAGATAATTTCCACAAAGGATAGCAGGATTCCCAGTGCCAGCTTTTAAGATAATTACTCAACAATCCTGACACCTGATTTTTTATAGGCTTGATGACATTGTAATGAAGTCCATTCTACTTAGAATTTCAGTAACAAAATCTTCTGGAACTGCCTTCCCCGATTACAGTTCCTGTTTATACCCCAAACACCCAATTTGCCCCCATCCCTCCTCCTTCTTCCCTGCCTAGTCGTAGAGCATGCCCACACCTCCCTTCCTCCTTGGAACAGATGAGACACGGCCAGCCCTGGTTTTCCTTCAATCAGCAGTGTGGAAGCAGATCATCCTAGCTCTTAAAGGCTCTCTCCCTGGTCAGCAGACATATCTCAAAGTGACTGAATGCTCTTCTTCCAGAATGTGCTAAGGACTGTCTGACATTCTTCCTTAAGGCTGAACCATTATTCGTTTTTGAGAGTCCTGGAATATGGAAGATGAACTCCCTCCTACTCTAGCTTTTGGGACTCCTTTCTATTTGGCTGCTCAGTAGTATAACTGTACAAAAGAAATAAACAGCTAAAGTTGAGTGGCTTTTTCTGAGTCACTTCACAGGTTCAATAAACATGCATCATGCCATGTCTTCCCTCATTTGGGCTGCTGTAACAAAATACCGTAGATGGATGGCTTATAAACAATAGACATTTATCACAATTCCAAAGGCTAGAAGTCCCACATCAAGGCACTGGCAGACTTCATGCCTGGTGAGGGCCCATTTCCTGGTTCATAGACAGTGTCTTCTTGCTGTGTCCTCACATGGCAGAAGAATCGAGGGGATCTCTGGGGTCTCCTTTAGAAGAGCACTAATCCCATTGAGGGGCCCCACCCTTGTGACCTCATGTAACCCAAATTACCTCCCAAAGGCCTCACCTCCATCAAAATGGGGGTTAGATTTTTTTTTTTTTTTTTTTTTTGAGACAAAGTCTCACTGTCTCCTAGTCTGGAGTGCAGTAATGCAATCTCAGCTCACTATAACCTCCACCTCCTGGGTTCAAGCAATTCTCGTGTCTCAGCCCCCTGAGTAGCTGGGATTACAGGCACGTGCCACCACACTTGACTGATTTGTGTGTGTGTGTGTGTGTGTATTTTCAGTAGAGATGGGGATTCACCATGTTGCCCAGGCTGGTCTCAAACTCCTGACCTCATGATCTGCCCACCTCGGCCTCCCAAAGTGCTGGGATTACAGGCGTGAGCCACCGCCCCCAGGCGGGGGTTAGATTTTAACACAGTCAGTCTACAGCATGCGGTTTTCTTTTCTTTTTTGGTGGGGAAAGAGTCTCGCTCTGTTGCCCAGGCTGGAGTGCAGTGGCACGATCTCAGCTCATTGCAACCTCTGCCTCCCGGGTTCAGGCAATTCCCTGCCTCAGCCTCCTGAGTAGCTGGGACTACAGGCACCTGCCACCATGCCTGGCTAATTTTTGTATTTTTGGTAAAGACGGGGTTTCACTATGTTAGCCTGGCTGGTCTTGAACTCCTGACCGGTCTTGAACTCCTGACCTTGTGATCCACCCGTCTCGGCCTCCCAAAATGCTGGGATTACAGGCATGAGCCACCGTCCCTGGCCTGCTGTTTCCATCTTTATGGATGTGTATACCCAAGGTTTAGCCCCACCTATAAGCAAGAACATAAGATATTTGGTAAAATTCAAGTTCTACATGCATGTTCTTTTCTAAACATTGCTACCCTGAAGAATAAACTGAGAACTTTTATCAGAATTGAGTCTAAGCTGACACACAACATATCACTAGAGCGGTCCTCTCACGTTTCCATGATACCATTTTCCTACCATCATGGTGGGCCTGATGGACATTGACTTATAAGCCAGAGAGTCCTTCCAGTTTTGATTGCACTTAATTTCTAGCTCAGAGACCGGCAAATTACGGCTGCAGGCCAAATCCAACTCTCTGCTTATTTGTATATTTCCTCTGAACTAAGAATAATTTTTACATTTTTAAATGGTTGAAAAAAATTTCAAAAGAGTAAGTTTTTTTTTTTTTGAGATGGAGTCTCGATCTGTTGCTCAGGCTGGAGTGCAGTGGCGCGATCTCGGCTCACTGCAATCTCCGCCTCCCAGGTTCAAGAGATTTCCGGCTAATTTTTGTATTTTTAGTAGAGACAAGGTTTCACCACGTTGGCCAGGCTTGTCTTTAACTCCTGACTTCAAGTGATCCACCCGCGTTGGTCTCACAATGTACTATTACAGGCGTGAGCCACTGCGCCCGGCCCGAGTTAGGTAATTTTTGATTCAGCTTTATAGGCAGGAAAATGAGACTCAGAGAATTATAATGCCCTGCCCAAAGACACACAAAGTAGTAAGTGGTAGAAAAGGAGGTTTAAGACTACATCTGTTTTTATAGAAATAAATACAAAGCAAAACCAAATCACTTTGTACTGTAATATGTCATAGTTCATGAACAAAAGGCACTGTGTGCAGAAGCCTTATGTGCAGAACTCCATTCCAAATAGATAATCTTTTTTCCTTCCTCTATTGTTAGAATCAGGAAGATTTTTTGTAATTTAAGATACTGCGTTTCTCCCTATAACCCACTCCATTGGCAGCACTGTGGCTAACCCTCTTTCTCATGGCTCCCTCTACCTTTAACAAAATTTAAAACAGGTAATTGTGCTGTTAATTGGGGCTTGGGGGATGTTACCCTTCCTTCCTCTGGAAGGGTTCAATGTTCAAAGGCATCTAGTCATTATTTAGTGGTGAGGTAATGTCTCTAGAATTTGGAAGTGAAGCTCAAACAGAAAGAAACAGCAGGACTGGACGGGCTTCCAAAGAGTGACTTATTTTAAAGAGACCGATTCATCTTTTACTAATTGGAGATACCTAGTTCCAATTAATTTAAGGTAGTGCCTCATCAAAATATGACCAAAGTAAAAAGAATATTTTGCAACTCCATCAAGTTCATTGTAAACTTTCTTAAGAAAAAAAAGTTTTGGCTGGGCGCGGTGGCTCAAGCCTGTAATCCCAGCACTTTAGGAGGCCGAGGCGGGTGGATCACAAGGTCAGGAGATCGAGACCATCCTGGCTAACACGGTGAAACCCCGTCTCTAGTAAAAATACAAAAAATTAGCCGGGCGTGGTGGCGGGCGCCTGTAGTCCCAGCTACTCGGGAGCCTGAGGCAGGAGAATGGTGGGAACCCGGGAGGCGGAGCTTGCAGTGAGCCGAGATCGCGCCACTGCACTCCAGCCTGGGCAACAGAGAGACTCCGTCTCAAAAAAAAAAAAAAAAAAAAAAAAAAAGAAAAGAAAAGAAAAAAAAAAGAAAGAAAAAAAGTTTTAATCTAATGCCATGTACACGGAGAACGGAAGCTTAAAGCAAAGATTTAGAAGGGGCTAAGTTATATATATTCAGGGTAGGCACAGAAGTTTTTTGGTAAGGTGCGTTACTTTTGGCAGAGCTGTATATTGTCTTTTGTGGGAGAAGGGAGAAGTTTTTTTTTTTTCTTTTCTAATTCAAATTTCACCATGGCATGAGCTCAATATTCTTCAAGACGAGAATCTTGAGGTCTTGCTTCTCACTGCATAGAAAGCCAATCACAGAGATGATGAGTACTGCCAGGGAAGAAGGCATTTTGGGTGTTGCAGCTGAAAAGATGGTAGATCAGTTTTAAATCCACCTCCCTAGCTGACTAAAATGAGGGGTTTATATTAGCAGGGAAGAAATGGAAAACAGGAATTCGGGAGGGGTAAGGAGGAGGAGTTGGCCGACAGGCAGCAGGTGATCAGTTAGACAATCGTGATGGGTGAGGGGTCTGGCATCTCATCGTCCAGAGGCTGTGATCTGGTGAGTTTCAGCTTCTTTGACCAGGAGGCCTGATGGCTGGTTTCCTGTTAAAGGAACTCAGGTAAGACAAATGTACCTTTTTCAAGTTTCAAGACCGGGAGGGAAAATTTCTACATTGTATTAGTCAGGATTCCCTAGAGTGACAGACAGACACGGTTCTCTAAGTTCATATATATATGAACTTATATATATAGGAGTTTATTAAGTATTAACTCATATGGTCACAGTGTCCCACAATAGGCCCTCTGCAGGCTGAGGAACAAGGAGAGCCAGTCCAGGTTCCAAAACTGAAGAACCCAGAGTCCGATGTTGGAGGGCAGGAAGCGTCCAGCATGGGAGAAGGATGTAGGCTGGGAGGCTAGGCCCGTCTCTCTTCTCACATTTTTCTGCCTGCTTAGATTCTAGCCACCCTGGTAGCTGATTAGATGGTGCCCAGGCAGTTTAAGGGTGGGTCCACCTTCCCCAGCCCACTGACTTCAGATGTCAATCTCCTTTGGCAACCCCCTGACAGACACAACCAGGATCAATACTTTGTATCCTTCGATCCAAACAAGTTGACACTCAGTATTAACCATCACATATGTTTACACAAAAGAAACCATAAACTTCAATTATATGGGACAACTGGGTCAGTTTCATTCCTACCTTCGTTTTCTCAGAGCCCATGTTGATTAATGAATATTTTGAAGATGAATTCCATTTCTACAGTACATTGAGTACAATGGAGAGTAGAAGAAATCAGTATTCAAGTAGCTGCAAATTGATGACTTTGCATTCCGGTTTAACTCTAGCAGTTGACTAGAGTAGCCTGTCTTAATGAGTTTATTCAATGCTATGTTCCCTGAGAACATATTTGCTGTTTGCGTAGTCCCTGATCTGCGGGGAATCAGCTCACAAAGGAGTGGCCAACGAGTGAGGTGGGAGGGTGCGGTCAGGGTTGACTGTGAGGTTCCCTCCGTGGCAACTTTGCAGCCTCAACAATACTTTTTTTTTCTTTTTTTAATAACGTTTTGCTTTTTTGGTTCACATACTTCTTTCATGTTGCCATGTTTAAACATTGACAACACTGCTGACCAATTTATTTAACAGGTCCATATTCTAAATTCATTGAGGAACATGACAAAAATGTGGATCCTACTAATTAGTATTTTGTTCCACCACTGATAAAATATTTAGCAGATACACTAATCTAATCTCCGTTCTTAATGTTGGCTTTAGAGGAAACAAAATCGTGTCTTAATAATAAAGAGAAAGCTGGATGGAAAGTAAGAATAATCAGCTTGCATTCTGCATTTCCCTTTGAAGTGAAACCAGAGAGGTAGAAGAGTTTCAGTTGCGTTGCTTACATCAATAGATCAACCATTTAAACAAAAGTGTAACTAACCGCAAATGCTTAAAGATTTGGCGTCATTCCAATGTTGACTTTTTGTTGTTGTTGTTGTTGTTTGTTTGTTTGTTTTTTTCTTGAGACAGAGTCTCGCGCTATTGCCCAGGCTGGAGTGCAATGGTGGGATCTCTGCTCACTGCAACCTCCGCCTCCCAGGTTCAAGTGATTCTCCTGCCTCAGCCTCCTGAGTAGCTGAGATTACAGGTACCTGCCACCACGCCAGGCTAATTTTTTTTTTTGTATTTTTAGTAGAGACAGGTTTTCGCCATGTTGGCCAGGCTTGTCTCAAACTTCTGACCTCAAGTGATCCACCCGCCTTGGCCTCCCACGGTGCTGGGATTACAGTCGTGAGCCACCGCGCCCGGCCAGTTGAGTTCTTTAGATCATTGTATTTTGAACCATTCATATAAACTTGTTTTTAATGAGAGATGACCTCCTTGATCTTCCTACAGCCTCACAGGATGGGACTACAGTCTACATTGAGAGGCTCACCTCAGGAAGATCTAGCTACTGGTAGAGGTCGTCAATCTTGTTAATGAGCTGACTATTGGCCTCTCTCTGGTGTGACATCCTGGCACCCTTGATATCTACAGAAAGAAATCAGTGCTGGCATTCAATGGAAATCTCCAAATGGGCTTAATTGGACTTTTTCAGGTTAAGATAAAATGTTCAATTTTTAGCTTAAAGATGATTCTGGGACCATAAACATGCCAGATTTGAGTTCAGTTAAGGTAATTATGTGGGCAAAAATAAAAGTGCAATTAGGTTGTTCTAGCCTTAACTAAGTGCAATTATCAAGAACACTAACCTGGAGAAAATAGGTTCATTCTTTACATTTTACTAAGCTTTCCAGGTTTGCTGCTTCTATTTTCACCTGTCAGTGGGGATAGAACTACCCAAGACACTTCCAAACACTAATTCCAGATAGTCTTTCTTTTACAAAAAACAGTGTTAAAAAGTTTTTAAAAAGAAAGTAAAGGAAGATAGCTTTCTTAGGTATTCTGTCTCTTTTTTGTAAACAATGAAAAAAATGAGAGAATTTTTGGGTGTATTTTGAGTACTATTTGTTGAATTGATAATGTAGTCAGAATGTAGAAAAGAAAATATGAATTATAATTTAAAAGTTTTACTGTTTTGGTCAGGCTGATTGTTTCTAGTTAATTACTGATAAATCAGTTGCTTTCTCACACAAGTTCTATCTAATCATTAAAACATCCCCAGTGTCTGGAACACAAGATGATTCGTCTGATCACTTTGGTTCTTATAATGAACAAATGAAGTTGAGTTTATGGCAAGCTCTGGACTGTGGCAGCGACTGGCAAGATTAAAACAGGAGCCTGGCAATTTTGGTTTACAAAATACAAAATAGTATCCATTTCAGAATTGTCAATTTAGCAAGGTTGCTAGTTTAATAAAATGAAAATATTTAATGGCAAAAATATTTGGATTTGTTAAAAATCTGAGAATTGTCTAATCTTTCATGGCAGGTGATCAATGCATGGAAAAGGATAGAGCTCTTCATCCTAGTTCTTCTCCAGGTTCCAACCTGAGTCTTTGTTCATGTGTAAACATGCTATACACCAACTCAGCCCACTATAAATATGCTATATCATGAACTGTTTCATCAAGGAGTTCCTTTAATCCAACAATTTCAAGGACTCTTTAAAAAAAAATTTTTTTTTTTGAAATGGAGTCTCGCTCTCTTGCCCAGGCTGGAGTGCAGTGGCGCGATCTCTGTTCACTGCAAGCTCCGCCTCCTGGGTTCACGTCATTCTCCTGCCTCAGCCTCCCAAGTAGCTGAGACTACAGGCGCCCGCAACCACGCCCAGCTAATTTTTTGTATTTTTAGTAGAGATGGGGTTTCACTGTGTTAGCCAGGATGGTTTCAATCTCCTGACCTTGTGATCCTCCCACCTCAGCCTCCCAAAGTGCTGGGATTACAGGTGTGAGCCACCGAGCCTGGCCTTAAAAAATACTTTTTTTTTTAAGAGATGGGGTCTTGCTATATTGCCCAGGCTGGTCTCCAACTCCTGTTCTGAAGCCATCCTCCTACTTTGGCCTCTCAAAATGTTGGGATTATACACGAGTCACCATGCCTGGCCCCAGGGAGCCTTTTTAAAAGAATAAATATGTATGTGTATATTTTCTCCAAATATTAAATTTGGAAACAAATGTATCATACTTTTTTCCAGTGGTGTTTATTTGCCTAAATATAGGAAGTAAGACTAAGGAGCTAAACTGTTGCTTCTACACTGCATTCAGGAAATTTGTTTTTCCTCAAAATTTTTATTCATTTTACTATTTTTTGGATGTTATGAAAATTTTTTTCTACTGAATCGGTGGAATCAACTGGATTTACTAAGTTAAAAAAAACAGTAATTTTCAATTAGCCATACACTGTATATCTAATTTCATGTTATTGTTGTATTTAATTCATGCAACCTTCTTAGAAGGTAAATGTCACTGCAGTTTTCATTTTGCAGAGAAAAAAATGAAAGTTAATGAACTTGCCCAATGCTGGGCAACTATGAAGTGGCTGAAGCCGTGTGTCTTTATTTCTAAGTTAATAGCAGAATATGTATAGTTAATGGTTTGAGCACTGGTGTTAGACACATTTGGATTTGAATTCTGTTTCCATCATTTACTTCTCTAGATACTTAATTTTACTTTTCTGAATTAGAAAGATACTTAAATTTACTTTTCTAACTCTTGGTGTATTCATCTCTAAAAGGTATAGTAATAATATTGCCTCCTAGGATACATTCACGAGGTTTCAATGGGATAATGCAAACAATGCTTTTAGTGCTGTGCCTGGAAATTTTTAGATTTTAAGTTTTCAAAAAGTATTTATATTATTACAGGCATAAAGTAAGCCAAAATTTAGCCCAGGGGAGGTACTTGATGTTTTAAATTAGTTTTTGTATTCTTAGCCTGGATACATGTATGTAAACCCAAGTTTGATTGTTTGTTTAATAAAAAATAAAGAAAGAAAGAAATTCTTAAGACTCCTGGAATCTTGAGCTCCAAGGCTGGAAGTGTTTTCCAAGAGCAAAAGGTTGATCAGTTACTTCACGTCCTGGCTTCTTAAATATTACTAACATTTCAACACCAGAATGAAAAGGAGAAAGTGAGGGAAGGAAGGAGTGAGGCAGAGTGTAGAGTGTGCTGGTGATAGGATGCCCAGAGAGATAACATTTGCAATGGGACTTTACAAACCTCAGCTTTACACAGTTAGCCTTTGTATAGGATACATTCTAAGGAGAAATCCTGTGAGATGTTTCAGATTAAATTGTAGATTCCAAAATAAAAACAATTGGGCTGGGCGCAGTGGCTCACGCCTGTAATCCCAGCACTTTGGGAGGCCGGGGCGGGAGGATCACAAGGTCAGGAGATCGAGACCATCCCGGCGAACACGGTGAAACCCCGTCTCTACTAAAAATACAAAAAATTAGCCGGGCGTGGTGGCGGGCGCCTGTAGTCCCAGCTACTCAGGAGGCTGAGGAAGGAGAATGGAGTGAACCTGGGAAGAGGGGCTTGCAGTGAGCTGAGATCGCGCCACTGCACTCCAGCTTGGGCAACAGACAGAGTGAGACTCCATCTCAAAAAAAAAAAAAACAAAACAAAAACAAAAATAAATAAATAAAAAAAAACAATTGCGTTAGTTTGATAGGGCTGTTGTAGCTAAGTTCCATAACCTGATGGCTTAAACCACAGAAATTAATTGTCTCACAGTTCCGGAGGCCAGAAGTCTGAGATGATGGTGTTGGCAGGGTTGGTTTCCGTTGAGGGCTGTGAGAAGAAATCCATTCACGTCACTCCCCCAGCTTCTGGTTTTGCTGGCAATCTTTTTTTTTTTTTTTTTTTTTGAAATGGGGTCTCACTGTGTCACCAGGCTGGAGCACAGTGGCACAATCTCAACTCACTGCAACCTCTGCCTCCTGGGTTTAAGCGATTCTCTTGCCTCAGCCTCCTGAGTAGCTGGGACTACAGGCATGCGCCACCACTCCCAGCTAATTTTTGTATTTTTAGTAGAGACGGGGTTTCACCATGTTGGCCAGGCTGGTCTTGATCTCTTGACCTCGTGATCTGCCCACCTTGGCCTCCCAAAGTGCTGGGATTACAGGCGTGAGCCACCCCGCCCTGCCTCTGCTGGCAATCTTTATGATTCCCTGGTGTATGTAAGCATCACCCTCCATACCCCTGATTATCTGCCTTTATCTTCACATGGTGTTCTTGCTGGGTGACATCTGTGTTCAAATTTCTCCTTTTTCTAACCACACCAGTCCTATTGGATTACAGTTCCAGCCTACTCACTATGATCTCATTTTAACTAATTATATGCGTAATGACCCTGCTGCCAAATAAGGTCACATTCTAAAGTCCTGGGAGCTGTGAATTTTAGAGGCCACAACCCACCTTAACAGCAATCATCACAGATGGATATATGGAGCAAATCCAAGATGGGAAAATTAACATCACAGGGATAATCATAGTTTCATATTAAGTTAAAAATTGCCCTCAGAAAAAAATTAGCTGAATGATTGAATGGCAAGAATGTGTCTGGAAAGGCTCTGAGGGGTTTAATTAACCACAACTTTTTAAAAGCTGACAAATTCATGTGATGACTAAAAACATTAAAGCAATTAGAGCCTACATTACAAGTCTAGATCAAGAGAAAATGATAATCATCATCAACACTCATTCCAGAAAAAAACAAATAATACTCATTGATGAAAGTTGTAGCTAAACTCAAAGAATACTCAAATAAGTTTTCTGTTGGATAGTAGGACAATACTGAATCCCTCTTCAATGGAAAACCCTTCAGCAGAGGTGGACAGCCAGCTGTTGCAAACAGAAGAATTTGGAAAAGTTTCCTAAGAAAGCCAGCACATCTGCACCTTTGTCAATTGGCATGAAATGGCAGCTGTAGGTTTCCACGTCTCCAGGGCTCTCCGGATTTTACTGTCCATCAGCGAGCTCTGTCTGGCTCTCCCAAGTGCAGGCTGTGAAACAGACCAGATCCCTGGATCAGATACATTGCGTGTGTTTGAAATGGGCTCTTGCGGCCGGGCGCGGTGGCTCACGCCTGGAATCCCCGCACTTTGGGAGGCCAAGGCGGGGTAGTCACGAGTTCAGGAGATCGAGACCATCCTGGCTAACACGGTGAAACCCCGTCTCTACTAAAAATACAAAAAATTAGCCGGGCGTGGTGGCAGGCACCTGTAGTCCCAGCTACTCGGGAGGCTGAGGCAGAAGAATGGCGGGAACCCGGGAGGCGGAGCTTGCAGTGAGCCGAGATGGCGCCACCGCACTCCAGCCTGGGCGACAGAGTGGGACTCCGTCTCAAGAAATAAATAAATAAATAAATAAATAAATAATAAAAAATAAAAATGAAATGGGCTGTTGCTATCTTTTGGACCCACTTAAGCCTTTGAGAACTGTCCCACACTGGCCGTGTGGGCGATTCCCCAGATGTGGCTGAGGCTATGGTTGACTTTCCAACCTGCTGGATTCTTCCAAGTGCATTTCTCTTTTGATTTAGTCAATGAAGTGTCTGATCCACAGTACTTCCAAGACCAGTCATTTCTGGCTGAACTTTAATCTTGATCCCTTCAGGCTAGCAGGGGGCATCCGTTCAAAGAAGGTTAGTAATTCAATCACCCCTGAGCTAAGAAAGGCATTTTAATCTAGTAATTAAAATGTAGGCATCCGAGTTAAATAGACTTGGTTTTGAGTCCCAGTTCTATCTCTTATTATTAGGCAAGTCATTAAACAGTGTAAGCCTTAGTTTATTATTTCTTCAAAATTTGAATGAAAATTTGAATTCTCAGCCTGTTCTGAGAATTAAATGAGATCATGCCTATGAAACACTTAGTCCAGGATCCAGCAGATAGAAAGCACTAGTAACTTATAGCTTCTTGAAAGAAGCAGCAGCAGATTGGAGGGAGGCAGTGGAGAGGAAGACGCACAAGAGGAGAAAAGCTTATGGGCACGAAGGATGTCATTCAGGAAGCCAGAGCTGTAATTTTAATCCAACACAGAGGGCCTCCCTAGATGGGAGCAAATAGGCTTAAATGGTTTTAGACTCGGTCATATCTGGAGGGACTGAGATGGGCACAGGCTCAGCTGAAAGCAGCAAGAGGCTTTCCAGCTAGGTGGGGTACGGAATCCAGGAGTGATACTAATAACCTGTACATGGGACTCTAGGCATTTAGTCCAAGTTAGGGAGATTTTATATGGGAATAAAGATGGATGGAGAAGAGTGGAGAATAGGCAAGAGATGGAAATCCATGCAGAGACAGCTGCACTGCAAGTGATCTGATCTCAGTTGAGGCACTTCATTTTGAGTCTAGAAATTATAGAGGCCTCTAGTCTCTGGCAAGAATGATGGGAGCAAAGCAAGACCCAGGCTGACAAGAATTCAGGTACCATAAAGGTTATACAGATAAAGACCTAGACAGGGATCTCCTTATTATAAATAAGAGGGTTGGTAATGAAAGAAACTGGATTCATTAGGTAGAGGTTAGGAAAGACTGTGGCCGGGCGTGGTGGCTCACGCCTGTAATCCCAGGACTTTGGGAGGCTGAGGTGGATGGGTCACAAGGTCAGGAGATCAAGACCATCTTGGCCAACATGGTGAAACCCCCTCTCTACTAAATGACAAAAAATTAGCTGGGCGTGGTGGCACATGCCTGTAGTCCCAGCTACTGGGGAGGCTGAGGCAGGAGAATCACTTGTACCCGGGAGGCAGAGGTTGCAGTGAGCTGAGATCGCGCCACTGCACTCCAGCCTCATGACAGAGCAAGACTCCGTCCCCAAAAAAAACAAAAAAAAAAGATTGTGTCTGTTGAAGGAACTCAATAAATGCTTCCTAAACAGTGTCACTTGAACAGTTTTAATTTCTCACACATTAAGAGCAGGACTGTCCTGGGGTCTGAGGTGAGGCTGAGCTTATTAAAGGGGACAAAGTCATTACCTATTATGGAGGAGATAACTCTAAGGATAGGGTACGAAATGCCACAGAGTCCCAGTTCTCATGAATGCACTCAAAAACCTGAAAAATTATGAAAGACAGGGAGAAAGTCATTCAAATACCTCTGAGCAAGGAAGAGTCAACTCCACACTGAAACCCACGATGGCCGTCACATTTCATGGTGAAGTACGAAGCGGGTAACTGCCTAGACAGAGTGAGGCCAGTTGGTCCTCCAGGTGAGGGGCCTGAGTGCCAAGGAAACCCTTGCCTCTGACAATATCCAAGTGTTTCCTGGTTCCTCCATGGTTGGCATTTTCAGGCAGAAATGCCTGTGGCAAGTTAATGTGTCTACTTAGTTACTCAGTTTTCTTCTCTTTTTTCTTTTCTTTCTTTTTTTTTTTTGAGACGGAGTCTTGCTCTGTCCCCCAGGCTGGAGGGCAGTGGTGTGACCTCAGCTCACTGCACTCTCAACCTGCCAGGCTCAAGCAATTCTCCCACCTCAGCCTCCTGAGTAGCTGGGACTGCAGGTGCACTCCACCATGCCAGGCTAACTTTTCTATTTTTTGTGGAGACGGAGTTTTGCCATGTTGCCCAGACTAATCTGGACCTCCTGGACGTGGTGGCACATGCCTGTAGTCCCAGCTACTTGGGAGACTGAGGCAGGAGAATCACTTGTACCTGGGAGGCAGAGGTTGCAGTGAGCTGAGATCGCGCCACTGCACTCCGGCCTGGTGACAGAGCAAGACTCCGTCTCAGAAAAAAAAAAAAAAAAAAATTGTGTCTGTTGAAGGAACTTAAGTGATCCTATTGCCTTGGCCTCCCAAAGTGTGGGATTACAGGCGTGAGCCACAGTGCCCGGCCTAGTTACTCGGTTTTCTAGGAGAAGTGTCTTAGGGACTGATGTGGCTTCGACCTGTTGCTTGGAAAAGGACAAGCCTGTCAGAAATACATATCCCTGTGGAAGAAATTAGAACATATTAGAAACAAAACCTCTGCCAAATATGCGAACTTTGCTTCAATACTTCATTTGATTTGAACAATGGAAGTGAAACTTACCTTGGACAAAATCAAGGGAACTTTACACCCTTGTCTTCCCTCTTTTCACGTACTTTCCCCTCTGCATTTGGTGGGGAAAGCCATTCACCTGGACGAACTCCTCAGACCTTCAGATTTACGTCTTTAACACCTGCCTATCAACTGCATGATTTTCTGTCTTTTTCTGACCTGGAAAAAAAAAAAAAGATTTTCTTCTCCAGACCACATGGCAAAGTCTTTCTGATTATCCGTTGGTCCTTAATATAACATGAAGGCAACTGTCAATTTTTTTTTTTATACTTTAAGTTCTGGGATACATGTGCAGAACGTGCATGCTTGTTACATAGGTATACATGTGCCATGGTGGTTTGCTACACCCATCAGCCTGTCATCTACATTAGGTATTTCTCCTAATGTTCTCCCTCCCTTTTCCCTCCACCCCCTGACAGGCCCCAGTGTGTGATGTTCCCCTCTCTGGGCCCATATGTTCTCACTGTTCAACTCCCACTTGCGAGTGAGAATGTGTGGTGTTTGGTTTTCGGTTCCTGTGTTAGTTTTCTGAGAATGATGGTTTCCAGCTTCATCCATGTCCCTGCAAAGAACATGAACTCATTCTTTTTTATGGCTGCGTAGTATTCCATGGTGTATATGTGCCACATTTTCTTAATCCAGTCTGTCATTGATGGGCATTTGGGTTGGTTCCAAGTCTTTGCTATTGTGAACAGTGCTGCAGTAAACATACGTGTGCATGTGTCTTTATAGTAGAATGATTTATAATCCTTTGGGTATATACCCAGTGATGGGATTGCTGGGTCAAATGGTATTTCTTGTTCTAGATCCTTGAGGAATCACCACACTGTTTTCCACAATGACCGAACTAATTTACACTCCCACCAACAGTGTGAAAGCATTCCTATTTCTCCACAACCTCTTCAGCATCTGTTATTTCCTGACTTTTTGTTGTTGTTGTTGTTTTTGAGACGGAGTCTTCCTCTGTCGCCCAGGCTTGAGTACAATGGTTCGATCTTGGCTCACTGCAACCTCTGCCTCCCAGTTCAAGCGATTCTCCTGCCTCAGCCTCCCAAGTAGCGGGAATTACAGGCACTCACCATCACGGCTGGCTAATTTTTGTATTTTTAGTAGAGATGGGGTTTCACCATGTTGGCCAGGCTGATCTCGAACTCCTGACCTCTTGATCCACCCACCTGAGCCTCCCAAAGTGTTGGGATTACAGGTGTGAGCCACCGCTCCCTGCCTGTTTCCTGACTTTTTAATGATCACCATTCTAACTGGCGTGAGATGGTATCTCATTGTGGTTTTGATTTGCATTTCTCTAATGACCAGAGATGATGAGCTTTTTTTCATATGTTTGTTGGCTGCATAAATGTCTTCCTTTGAAAAGTGTCTATTCGTATCCTTTGCCCACTTTTTGATGTTTTTTGTTGTTGTTTTCTAAATTTGTTCCAGTTCCCTGTAGATTCTGGGTATTAGCCCATTGTCAGATGGATAGATTGCAAAAATTTTCTCCCATTCTGTACGTTGCCTGTTCACTCTGATGATAGTTCTTTTGCTGTGCAGAAGCTCTTTAGTTTAATTAGATCCCATTTGTCTATTTTGGCTTTTGTTGCAATTGCTTTTGGTGTTTTAGTCATGAAGTCTTTGCCCATGCCTGTGTCCTGAATGGTATTGCCTAGGTTTTATTCCAGGATTTTTATGATTTTTTAGATCCTATATTTAAGTCTTTAATCTGCAGCAATTGTCAATTTTATTTATTCATTGCTTATCTGTATTTTCTAAAGTTGCAAGGAAAAAAATAGTATTTATTTTTAAACGACTTTTGTTAAAATTATTTATTTATTTATGTAGGCCAATAGAGTTTATTAACCTATTGATCTCTGGGGAAAAAATGGATATAGTGACTTGATTATATGGTTATTTGAAATCTTTACTGAAGAAAAGTCACAAATTCTTCTATTTGAAGTTAAATATGAAGCTTCTACAAGTGACTGGACAACCTTGTTTATTTGTACCTGTTTAGTACTTTCCACAAGTAACATTTTATCTGTAATGCTACCAAGATTTTTTAACAGAAATAACAACTCTATTTTGAAGGAATCTAAAATTTACATGGAAAAGCAAGAACTTTTCTATAATATTTTGTGATATCAAATTTAATTTCAGGAAGGTAATCCATTTGGAATTCATACTCAAGAACAGGACAGACCAGAAGCATATAGTACAGCTCAATTGTAATTTTCCAAATGTTAATTTCATGTTGTTTCTTCCTTTGATTTTTATTCTCTTTAAAATATTTTTCATTATAATTCTCAATTCAATAGATGCCTGCTTATGCAGCGCTAACATATTTTCAACTTTCATTTACACATTCTACAGATATGCGTTAAACACCTACTGTATGCGAATCACTGGGTGAAGAACTGCCAAGCAGTGAACCAGCCTGGCAGGTTTGTCTGCTCTCGGGCAGCCTTCGTTCTACCAATTGAGCATTGGATAAGAAACTGTGATGCTCTGAGGTACAAAGAGGACTCAGGTGTCCCTAATCCAGTCTTCAGGACAGGCACCCTAAAGGAAATGGCCTTCACACTGGGAAAATGGAGCATGAGCAAGAGATAGCAAAGCCAGCAGGGGTGGGGTTGGAGAAGACATCTCAGACAGAACAGCATAGGCAGAGAACAGTCTACAGCCTTACAGGACACGTTAGTTTCAAGCCTTTAACTTGGGGAAAAACAGATGCTATTGAAAGTTTTCATCATGGGAGTGACACGCAGGGCTGCTGCATGTTACCACACACATTACAACATGCATGTTACAACACCTTATTGTACACAGGATGGTACCTGGGATGCATGAAGAAGAGTACCTCATTTAAGTGAGTGCTACTCACATTGTGGACATCTGATATTTATATATTTATTAGAGTGGTTTTCTGGTAGATGGAGATAAAATGGCTTGTTCTAACAAAATAAGTATCTTCTGACAATTTTTTGACAGATGGAAGTAAATTGTCTTGAGGAAAGGGCCTTTTAAAAATTTATACAAAGGCAGTGGATCCGGCTAGCAGCAGACTCTGGCTGTAACCGTTTGCATTTTAAAATACCCCTCTCATGAACATTTGGAGAGTAAATCAGGAGAAGGAGGTGGCTGTGGGATGCCATTTAGGAGGCTCTTGTGTTGTCTGTGTGAGGCATGATGGTGGTTTGGATTAGGATGGTGACATAAGGTGAAAGACAAGTAGACGTGAGAGATATTTAGTGAGGAAAATCAACAGGCCTTGACAGTTGAACAGATGTAGGTTGGAGATTCCTAGATTTCTGGCCCTTAATTTATCAATTTCACTTGTGATTTTAATAGAAATTAATCATCTAGCTCTCAGACGTCTAGCTACTCTCCTGACAAGCCAAGGGACTCCCTTAACAAGACCTGATTTCTTGATTCAAGGTTGAAATGCATCTCTTGGTATTCTGCTTCAGTCAGCTTTGGCCTTTTTTGGCTGCCAAAACAATCGAAAACTGTTATGCAGTTGGTGTCTGTTATAATCCTCGGTTTGCATTGGACCGTCCTATTTTTTCATTTCTCCAGCTGCTGAATAGCTGAATTCCTTATGATTACATCCTCCCCCTCTCTAGTGCTCTCTAGAAGCTTAAGCTCAGGATTTTCCATGGAAATTCATTTAGTTATTTCCTCTTCATTATCATACACTCTTCAATTCAACTCTTTTGAATTTTTCTTCTGTTCTCTGATGAGTTTATGCTTTCTAACTTGGTCATGGCTGAAAATATCATTAACCTGCTGCTGTTTTCTGTATTTGTCATTAATAACAACGTTGGAAATTTGGTTTGACTCCCACCCTGAGGAGCTAGGCAGTGGGCATGCACACGCGCACACACACACACACACACACACTCACACACACACACACACTCACTCCAGCTCAAATGCTTTGCAATTGGAAACACCACTCCTCTTCAGGCCTTTGTAAGAATTATTATGAGTGTTGATAGCAATTCAATTCTGATTAAGTTTATTAAAAAGTAGCCAACATCTCATGTACATTCAAAAGTGTTCCCTCTTTCATTAATTATATAATTGAGCAAAAAGTTATTTTATCTAAATGTTTAAAGCCTGGCCACTTTACTATGCTTCTTTTTCGATAACTTAAACATACCAATTTCTCTATATAATAATTTTTAATCATTTGACTTTGAGGATTCTACTTTAATGGAAAATAGGAAAAATGGATGTCATAATACATTCTCAGTAGGGACTTATCAGCAAACAGAAACAATCTACAAATTTCATGGAGGAGTTTGATGGTGGTTACATTTGCCACAAGACATGGTGGTTTCCGATGCCCAGATGATGACCTGCCCTCGACCACTCCAGATTTAGTGTGTTCTTTGCTCCATTAGCAGCAGGGACTATGGGAAAGACATTTCAATAAGATTAGAAAACAAAAAAACAGGGTGGGGCCTTTGGTTAACACATGGTTAACAGACTATTCAAGGAGAAGATAACAGCATAACTGAAGTATTTCAGGTAATCGGGATTTTAACTGCACTCAACTCACCATGGTGAACTCGCCCTTAGAAAATACTTTTCAGCTATGGGTGATGACGACTTTTCAATTTTCTTCCTCTTATTTTCCTTGATGTCTAGTGCTCTCTAGAAGCTTAAGCTCAGGATTTTCCATGGAAATTCATTTAGTTATTTCCTCTTCATTATCATACACTCTTCAATTCAACTCTTTTGAATTTTTCTTCTGTTCTCTGATGAGTTTATGCTTTCTAACTTGGTCATGGCTGAAAATATCATTAACCTGCTGCTGTTTTCTGTATTTGTCATTAATAACAACGTTGGAAATTTGGTTTGACTCCCACCCTGAGGAGCTAGGCAGTGGGCATGCACACGCGCACACACACACACACACACACACTCACACACACACACACACTCACTCCAGCTCAAATGCTTTGCAATTGGAAACACCACTCCTCTTCAGGCCTTTGTAAGAATTATTATGAGTGTTGATAGCAATTCAATTCTGATTAAGTTTATTAAAAAGTAGCCAACATCTCATGTACATTCAAAAGTGTTCCCTCTTTCATTAATTATATAATTGAGCAAAAAGTTATTTTATCTAAATGTTTAAAGCCTGGCCACTTTACTATGCTTCTTTTTCGATAACTTAAACATACCAATTTCTCTATATAATAATTTTTAATCATTTGACTTTGAGGATTCTACTTTAATGGAAAATAGGAAAAATGGATGTCATAATACATTCTCAGTAGGGACTTATCAGCAAACAGAAACAATCTACAAATTTCATGGAGGAGTTTGATGGTGGTTACATTTGCCACAAGACATGGTGGTTTCCGATGCCCAGATGATGACCTGCCCTCGACCACTCCAGATTTAGTGTGTTCTTTGCTCCATTAGCAGCAGGGACTATGGGAAAGACATTTCAATAAGATTAGAAAACAAAAAAACAGGGTGGGGCCTTTGGTTAACACATGGTTAACAGACTATTCAAGGAGAAGATAACAGCATAACTGAAGTATTTCAGGTAATCGGGATTTTAACTGCACTCAACTCACCATGGTGAACTCGCCCTTAGAAAATACTTTTCAGCTATGGGTGATGACGACTTTTCAATTTTCTTCCTCTTATTTTCCTTGATGTCTACCTTCTGTGCATATGGTCATTAAGGAATGCCAAAAGGTGATGTAAGAAAAGTAGAAGAAAATGACATTATTTTATGGCATTCTCTACAAAGAAATATGGGCAGTGGAGGAATAATTGTCTCATATAACTTTGGGATTATGTGTAAATTTCTATTATTAATTGCTGTCTAACTTTCATTTATATAAATTTCTGCATCTACTGTATTTTAACTACACAAATTAATATACTTTCAAAAGATTACTGAGTTCTGTTTCTCCTTTCAACATCCAAGATGTTGGGTTTTTGTACAGTGGGGTCCTCTGCAATATTGGCTTGCAAGAAAAAGTGACCATGTTAGAGCATTCCTAACAGTGCATCGAGAAATGACACAAGGCAATATGCTAGCGCACAAACATTGTCAGTGTTTCCAACTCTAGTCAGGTACTATAAGGTAGACAGCTCAATTGAAGACTATGATGGGGGTTTGTGCTATCTGATGTCAGAAAGATATTCTTGTAGGAAGAAAAGAACAAACTTTTTTAAAGTAGCATCTCTCAATATTATTCTGAGTAAATGGTTCCAAGAAAGCAGAAACAAGTTTATTACATAGGAGCTTCAGGACTAAATGGAAATCCAGGCTCAGGGCTTGCAGGAAGAGGGTTAGAAGCCAGAGGCTCAGAACCCAGTTGAGAAGGTGGAGCAGGAGGAGCAAAAGGAAGTCATCAAGTTAAAAAGACACAGTGGGAGTCAGAAAATACCAAAACCAATAGCCAGGTCTTTGGGAGCTTCAAGAGCAGTGATATACACATAATCAAAGACTAGGTCTTAAGAGTCACAACCACTGAAGGATATTCAAGAAAGAGATTTTAAAAGGTTCCTCAGGAAACGTTGTTGAGTGCCTGTGGTTGGGGTTCCACTAATGAGCTTCAAGTGTGCATCACACACACACACACATTATTTTTCCTAAAAAAGGTATCGTAGCTTTCATTAGATTTTCAAAGGGGTTACCAACATCTCAAAGAACTAAACCCACAGTGTTGTAAAGGC
Organism: Pan troglodytes; assembly: GCF_028858775.2. Lineage (NCBI taxonomy): Eukaryota > Metazoa > Chordata > Mammalia > Primates > Hominidae > Pan > Pan troglodytes. The sequence goes on from NC_072401.2 coordinate 189,970,471, forward strand.
CTTCCTAGAAGCTAAGGATACGTATGAATGGTATGTTGTAAAGGTCCTCCTGGAAGCTAAGGATATGTATGAATGGTCATTAAATTATGATATCTGGGAGCAAATACATGTACCAAAGGAAGACTGACAATCCCACATTGATGAAGACCATCACCAGCCTCCATGTGAGGGAAATTTAACTGCCAAACAAATGTGTAACACTGATGTTTCTGTATGTGATGAAAATGTCTATTCTGCTCACAGTTAATCTCTACTTCTGGACACTCCTGCTTTCTATAGAAGGTGATTAGATTAGAAAAAAAGTATCTGAATGTTGAAAGAGAAACTGGGTATCATAAGATTAATTATTGAATGTTGCCAATATCACAAAAATACAAAAGATAATTCAAGGCTACTATGAACACCTTTATGTGCATAAACTAGGAAACCTAAAGGAGATGGATAAATTCCTGGAAATACACAACCCTCCTAGATTAACCAGGAAGAAACAGAAACTCTGAACAGACCAACAACAAGCAGCAAGATTGAAATAGTAATAAAAAAAATTGCCAGGAGGCGGAGGTTGCAGTGAGCCGAGATCACACCACTGCACTCCAGCGTGGGCGGCAGAGTGAGACTCCATCTCAAAAAAAAAAAAAAAAAAAAATTGCCCCAGGGCCTGTCGGGGGCATGGGGGACAAGGGGAGGGGAGCATTAGGACAAATACCTAATGCATGCAGGGCTTAAAAGCTAGATGACGGGTTGATAGGTGCAGCAAACCACCATGGCATTTGTATACCTATGTAACAAACCTGTATGTTCTGCACAGGTATCCCAGAACTTAAAGCAAAAAAAAAAAAAAAAAGTATTTGACATTAAAAAAAAAATTGCCAACAAAAAGAAAGTCCAGGACCAGATGGATTCACAGCTGAATTCTATCAGACATCCAAGTAAGAACTGGTACCAACGCTATTGACACTATTCCACAAGACAGAGAAAGAGGGAATCCCCTCTAAATTATTCTATGAAGCCAACATCACCCTAATATCAAAACCAGGAAAGGACATAACAACAATAAAAGCTACAGACCAATATCCCTGATGAACATAGATGCAAACATTCTTGACAAAATACTATCTAACAGAATCCAATAGCATATCAAAAAGATAATTCATGATTATGAAACCATGATCAAGTGGGTTTCATACCAGGCATGCAGGGGTGGTTTAACATACACAAGTCAATAAATGTCGGCCGGGTGCAGTGGCTCATGCCTGTAATCCCAGCACTTTGGGAGGCCAAGGCGGGCAGATCACAAGGTCAGAAGATCGAGACCATCCTGGCTAACACAGTGAAACCCCGTCTCTACTAAAAATACAAAAAATTAGCTGGGCGTGATGGCGGGCGCCTGTAGTCCCAGCTACTCAGGAGGCTGAGACAGGAGAATGGCGTGAACCTGGGAGGCGCAACTTGCAGTGAGCCGAGATTGCGCCACTGCACTCCAGCCTGGGCAACAGAGCAAGGCTCTGTCTCAAAAAAAGAAAAAAAAAGTCATACATCACATAAACAGAATTAAAAACAAAAATCATACGATCATCTCAATAGATGCAGAGAAAGCATTTGACAAAACCCAGCAACCCTTTATGATTAAAACACTCAGCAAAATTGGCATAGAAGGGACATACTTTAATGTAATAAAAGTAATCTATGACAAACCCACTGCCAACATTATTCTGAATGGGGAAAAGCTGAAAGCATTCCCCCTGAGAACTAGAATAAGACAAGGATGCCCACTCTTACCTCTTCTATTCAACATGGTACTGAAACTCCTAGCCAGAGAAATCAGACAAGAGAAAGAAATAAAGGGCATCCAAATCAGTAAAGAGGAAGTCAAACTTTCACTGTTTGCTGATAGTACGATTGTATACCTAGAATACTATAAAGACGCCTCAAAAAATCTCCCAGAACTGATAGAAAAAAATTCAGCAAAGTTTCAGGATACAAAATTAATACGCACAAATTAGTAGCTCTGCTACACACCAACAGTGACCAAGCTGAGAATCAAATCAATAACTCAATCCTTTTTACAATAGCTGTAAAAAAAAAAATACTTAGGAATATACCTAACCAGGGAGATGAAAGATCTCTACAAAGAAAACTACAAAACATTGCTGAATGAACTCATAGACAACACAAACAAGTGGAGACACATCCCATGCTCATGGTTGGGTAGAATCAATATTGTAAAAATGACCATCTGCCAAAAGCAATATACAAATTCAATGCAACTCCCATCAAAATACCACCATCATTCTTCACAGAACTAGAAAAAAAATCATAAATTTCATATGGAACCAAAAAAGGGCCTGCATATCCAAAGCAAGATTAAGCAAAGAGAACAAATCTGGTGACACTACAGTACCTGACTTCAAACTATACTATAAGGCCACAGACACCAAAAGAGCATAGTACTGGTGTGAAAATAGGCACATAGACCAATGGAACACAATAGAGAACTCAGAAATAAAGCCAAATACTTATAGCTAACCAATTTTCAAGAAAGCAAACAAAAACATAAAGTGAGGAAAGGACACCCTATTCAACAAATGGTGCTGGGATAATTGGCAAGCCACAGGTAAAAGAATGAAATTGGATCCTCATCTCTCACCTTATACAAAAATTACTCAAGATGGATCAAAGACTTAAATCTAAGACTTGAAACCATAACAATTCTAGAAGATAACATTAGAAAAACCCTTTTAGACACTGACTTAGGCAAAGACTTTATGACCAAGAACCCAAAAGCAAATGAAACAAAAACAAAGATAAACAGATGGTACTTAATTAAACTAAAAGTCTTCTGCACAACAAAAGAAGCAATCAGCAGAGTAAACAGACAACCCACAAAGTGGGAGAAAATCTTTGCAATCTATATATTTGACAAAATACTAATATCCAGAATTTAGGAGGAACTCAAACAAATCAACAAGAAAAAAACAAACAATCTCATCAAAAAGTGGGCTAAGGACATGAATAGACAATTCTCAAAAGAAGACATACAAATTGCCAACAAACATGAAAAAATGCTCAGTATCACTAATGATCAGGAAAATACAAATTAAACCTACAATGTGGTACCACCTTACTCCCACAAGAATGGCCACAAAAAATAAAAAAATAATAAATGTTGGTGTGAAAGTGATGAAAAGGGAACACTTTCACACTGCTGGTGGGAATGTAAATGAGTACAACCAGTATGGGAAAGTATGGTGATTCCTTAAAGAATTAAAAGTAGAACTACCGTTTGACCCAGCAATCCCACTACTGTGTATCTATCCAGAGGAAAAGAAGTCATTATAGGAAAAAAGATACTTGTACACACATGTTTATAGCAGCACAATTCACAATTGCAAAGATATGGAACCAGTCCAAATGCCCATCAGCCAACAAGAAGATAAAGAAATTGTGGTATATATATACACCATGAAATACTACTCAGCCATAAAAAGGAACAAAATAATGGCATTCATAGTGACCTGTATGGAAATGGAGACTATTATTCTAAGTGAAGTAGCTCAGGAATGGCAAACCAAACATTGTATGTTCTCACTAGTAAGTGGGAGCTAAGCTATGAGGATATAAAGGTATAAGAATGATACAGTGGGGCTGGGCCTGGTGGTTCATGCCTGTAATCCCAGCAGTTTGGGAGGCCAAGGCAGGCAGATCACCTGAGGTCAGGAGTTCGAGACCAACCTGACCAACATAGTGAAACTCTGTCTCTTCTAAAAATACAAATATTAGCTGGGAGAGGTCATGGGTGCCTGTAGTCCCAGCTACTCGGGAGGCTGAGGCAGAAGAATTGCTTGAAGCCAGGAGGCAGAGGTTGCAGTGAGCCAAGGTTGTGCCATTGCACTCCAGCCTGGGTGACAGAGGGAGACTATCTCAAAAAAAAAAAAAAAAAAAAGAATGATACAGTGGACTTTGGGGACTCGGTTGGAGCTCGGGGAAGGGTGAGAGTGAGGTAAGGGATAAAAGACTACACACTGGGTACAGTGTACACTGCTTGCGTGATGGGTGCACCAAAATCTCAGAAATCACCACTAAAGAATTTTTTTTTTCTTTTTTGAGACAGAGTTTCGCTCTTGTCGTCCAGGCTAGAGTGCAATGGTGCGATCTCGGCTCACCTCAACCTCTGCCTCCAGGGTTCAAGCGATTCTCCTGCCTCAGCCTCCCGAGTAGCTGGGATTACAGGCATGTGCCACCACGCCAGGCTAATTTTGTATTTTTAGTAGAGACAGGGTTTCTCCATGATGGCCAGGCTTGTCTCGAATTGCTGACCTCAGGTGATCCACCCGCCTCGGCCTCCCAAAGTGCCAGATTACAGGCGTGAGCCACTGCGCCTTGTCCACCACCAAAGAACTTAACCAAGTACCACCTGTTCCCCAAAAACCTATTGAAATAAAAAATAAATAAAATTATTGTGTGTTAAATAAATACTTCTATAAACAAATAGAAGGCATTTTTGTCAGCTCAGTAAGAAATAAACACACAGAAAAAAAACCAATGCTGCTGGCTGCCATCAAGTGACTACCTGAAATGTCTTATAGTGGCGAAGTAAATTCACAAATTTCCATTATAGGGAGACATTTAATATCTGTATTTTACAGACTTAGCTCACATAATAACACTACTAAATGTCCCTTTCTATTAACATTTCAGTTAAATTTTCCTCCAAAGTGATATGTTCAAGTGGAGGTTTCAGCAAAATTGACACATTTGGCATATAAATTAATCATCAGGCCTAATTATGCCAGTAGGTTTGTTTTTTAAATCGGGAAATTGGCACAATATATGTATAAGTTGTTGCCAAGACACGTATTATATATTTGTAATCATTGAATATTGCTCTAAATTATTAGTAGTGACTAATATCAGAAATAAATTTAATAGATTACCTTAATTAAATAGTATGTATTTACAAAACAATAAGAGAAAAAATTGTAGAGATATTTAGTTGCACCTGTTCAATGATTAGTTTACCAAAAAAACTGAGATTTGTATATGCCGAGCTGTGCATGTAAATGTATTATGATGCTATGCTAATGGCTTAAGAGAGGGAATATTCTTTTAAAAAGTTTATTTTACATATATAACGTAAGTATACTGAATTGGAATTATATAGGGAAGATGGCAAAATATAAAACAATTTAGACTAAATTATCATCATTCTGAAGTTTCACGAGGTTATAGATAGAAAATAGCCATGATTTAGGTTTGTTTATTCCCTATTTTTTCATTGTTTCTCACTAAGATTTATTTGGAAATAAATAAAAATAATACTGAATAGATTTTTATTTAAAACCAGCAAAATTCTTTTATTATTTTTTTTTCTTAAGTCTTATCACACCAAAGTTTAAATGAAGGGAAAATTGAAGAAGAAAGAGAGATAATTGATATAAATAGCACAGAACAGTAGAAAGCAAGAAGACTGCTTTAGGCTACTAATTAAAAGAGACAAGATAATTTGCAGTGGTGTGGATTCAACAATAAAGAGAAAAAGAATACAACAAATTATTCTTGATGGGAATTAAGACTGCTTTTAGTAGTAATTCTTATATTAGAATGTAAGTATGACTCTAATTAAAATAATACCCACAGTTGTCAAGCTGTAAAATTAGCATATTGACAAGACTCGTATTTTTTCCAAAATGTACTTGTACCATTATTCTCCAACAGTCTAACACATTTAATGGTATTTGGAAACCTATTAGAAAAGGTGTAAGTATTGCATTCCAAAGGCTATTTAAAACCTTTCCCAAGAGCACACAATTTCCATAAGACTAGATAAAAACTTCTTATTTTTACGAGTGCATTTTACCTCAATGTAAAGCAAATGCAATACACTGTCTCATGCAACATTGTTAATTTTTCCAACTTAAATCAAAGAGGCTATAAGGTAGATAACTCAACTGAAGACTGTGATGGTGGTTTGTGCTATCAGATGTCAGAAAGATATTCCTGCAGGGAGAAAAGAACTAACATTCTAGAGTAGCAGCTTTCAGTGTTATCTGTGTTATCTCCTCAAAAACCTCACAAAATCCCTGTGAGGCAGTTACTGTTACCATTTTACATACCAGGAAACTGAGTTTCAGAAAAAGGTTATGTAACATTTCCAAAAGTTGATCTAATTAGTACATACCTGGCAAACTACAGAAACAACCAGCTATTCAAATAATTGATCTTTAGCAAAATATTAAATTGTCAAATATCTAAACAATAACTTAAAGCTACTGCAGTAATTAATTTGAAAATAATTCAACAATATTTAAAAATTTTATCTTCCCCATTATATATGTAATAAAGATGAGAATAAATTTGAAAACAATGAAAGAAAGAAAGAAAACCACAGTATTGATATGATTTAAAGAAAGCCTCTCAGTATTTTTGTGAGATCCTCTTCGGTGTTCTTTTTCTTTTCATTCTCTGTTGTTCTTTCTGTTCTTTTTGTTTTCTTGGTGTTAATATTTGTGGTCATAATATATTATATTTATATTTAATATAAATTTGTGTTTAATTCTGCTTCCAAGCTACTTTAAACCTAAGTATATGATTAACTGATTCTAATAATTTATCAAGTAAATGTACCATAAATTATTTAACTCTTGAAGCATATTTAACATTTAATGGTCTCCCATGTTTTGCTATTATAAATAATACCAAGCTGAACAACTTGCACATAAAGTCTTTTAAACACTGTACTTTAGATAGATTTTTCAGAAGTTAAATCACTAAATATATTTAGAGCTTTTGATAAATTTAGTCAAATTCCTTTTTAAAAAGTTAAGCCAATTTATGCAAAAGAGATAAACATTCAAATGTTTACATTACGTTAGCCTGGGAGCAGCTCCTTGGCTGCAGCACCTGATGAAAGCCTTCTTCTTTGGCAATACTCATCATATCAGTACTCATCGTATCAGTACTCATCGTATCAGTACTCATCACATCAGTACTCATCACATCAGTACTCATTGCATCAGTACTCATCGCATCAATACTCATCACATCAGTACTCATCACATCAGTACTCATCACATCAGTGATTAGCTTTCTGTGCAGTGAGCAGCAGGACCTAGATGGAACCCCTGGTGTTTCAGTAACACCAATATTCCATCTCTGTCAGCAGGAAGAATTTAGAGAAATGCAGAAGAATTATGCTTTTGTACTTGTTCAAACTTACCCATGAAAACAAAAATAGCCAGGGTTGGTTATCTTATAATTAATCTTTTCTTTTTTCTAAGTCAGAACTTTGGCCAACTGCAGACAGGGAAAATGAGTCTGTGATTGCTGTATCATCCCTGAAGCAAGGCAGCTAAGGATCCTTACTCCAACAGACAAGCTTTAGAGCGGGCATCCATCAGCACAGATGCAAATAAAGATCAGTGATCAACAGAGACTATTAGGATGATGGAGGAAAATGAGATCTGGACAAATAGATATTGTAAATAGCTTATTTTTGCTAAGGATCAGATGACAGTTAACACCAGAACAGAACAATGCTTAACATAATTCTCAACTAGCATATATTTTTGAGAAAAAAAAACACATTCAGCATATTCATGTAAGGTTGCAGAAAGATTCCTGAATAGGGCAGACACTAATGACATTTGCTGTTAAAACTGTTCCCCACAATATGCACATGAGAATCCCAGAATGGTACATGAATGAAGCCCATTCTTTCTTTTTTTCCTCTCCTTTAAAAAATTATGATGAAGTATACATAACATAAAATTTACTGCTTTAACCATTTATAGATGTACTATTTACTGGCATGACCCATTGTTTCTTGAGTATGCTAGGGTGACATCATGTTTTTAAAAGGCACACATAAGTTCCTATAAGAAAAGAGATGAAAGCCATTATTTCTGCTCAGGGAGATCAAGGAAAGCTCCTGAGATGCTATGACATCCAAATTGGGTCTTACAGAAGAAGTAGGCGTTTCTAGACAGGTAAGAGAAAATGACACTTCACATAGAAGCCCCTGAGCAGTGCCAGAATCATTAAAGTGTAAGACCTGCATTTTGAGGGGCAGTGAGTAATTGGTCTGAGTAGAGCTTAGACTGATATTGAATTATTAATAATAGGGAAATGAATTTCACTTAAAATTTTTATTTTTTGAGGCTCTAGCCTGTGAGACAAGAGATGCAGAATCTATTTCTTACTTCATCCTGTTGCCCTCTCCTGAACCCATAGCCACATGTACCTTATGAGAGGAGGTGGCCTTAATCAGTGGCAAGCATTTTCTGTAAAGAGACAGGTAGTACCTGTCTTCCGCTTCGCACACCATACGGTCTTGGTCTTTGTTGCAGCTGCTCAACTCTGCTGCTGTAGTGTGAAAGCTGTCACAGACAACCCGTAGAAAAATGGGCAAGGGGAGATGTCACCTGCGGGGTGCACTTTACCAGCCCTAGGACTAGATCATCTCTAAGATAATCTCCTGCATTCATATTTTAGAACTCTAGCATTCTTTTTTTTTTTGAGACGGAGTCTCGCTCTGTCGCCCAGGCTGGAGTGCAGTGGCGCCATCTCGGCTCACTGCAAGCTCCGCCTCCTGGGTTCACACAATTCTCCTGCCTCAGCCTCCCGAGTAGCTGGGACTACAGGCTCCTGCCACCACGCCTGTCTAATTTTTTGTAGTTTTAGTAGGGACGGGGTTTCACCGTGTTAGCCAGATGGTCTCGATCTCCTGACCTCATGACCCACATGCCTCGGCCTCCCAAAGTGCGGGGATTACAGGCGTGAGCCACCACGCCCGCCCTAGATCTCTGATTCTATTTCTATTTTCCAAATTGTGTTGTTTCACATCAGCTTGATTACAAAGAAGAATATTTTTGGATGAGGGGATTTAAAAAATTCACATTCTATTGCTCTTTTCCTTGCAAAGCAGTAACTGAGTGTCTTCCCTTAGTCTCTGCAAACAATCGACGTGGACACTCAGTTTCTAAGTTGAAGGATATGAATTCTAGATTCTTCTCTAAGAAGTCAGAACAGGAATCACAAAGCAGCTAAAGCTAATGCTCTGTGGAGGAATATGGCTAACCTTACTCTGGGCTAATCTAGGTAATGTGAAATATAAATTAATAATAATTTACCCTTGACTGTAACTACAGGGATTGTTTTACTGGTAGATGTGTTCTCAATTATTTTGGTTTTGTGTGGCTCAATAGCAAGGGAATGTAACTGTCTGGTGTGCGATTCCATTTAGTGTCCATATTAAGTCAAACTTAAGCATGTGTTTGAATAATGCATAACAGATGAGAATTATCAAGAAAAATAAGATTATTAATATTTCTAGTCCAGTAGGAACTAAAGCCAGGCTGGAAGTGGAATGAAGACAATGAGCCCAGCTCTTATCCTGCAGAATCCTGTGGAGGCATAAACTAATTAAACAGTTTTGCTTTAATAATCTTTGTATCTTTCTACAGGGTGAACTCTCAGATTGAATAGTTGCATAGAAGCAGTTGGGAAATGGAAGAAGCTTCTCAGTTGATGAAAAACTGTGAGATATCAGTTAGCATTGTCAATCAAGGAAAATTTCTAAGGAAAGTCTCAATTATTTTAGGAGATTTATCTGCCAAAGTTAAGGACATGTACCTGGGAGACAGGTCTATGCCATTCTTCAAAGAGGATTTTGAGGGCTTCAATATTTAAAGGGGGAAGGATGGGATATTGAGAAATACACAATTCTCATGTGAGAGGGCGGCAGGGGAAAATAGCCATTCGTGCCTTTGCCTGGTTCAGTGAATCTGCTTTTTTTTTTTTTTTTTTCTAATTGAGATGGAGTCTTCCTCTGTCTCTGTCGCCAGGCTGGAGTGCAGTGGCGCGATCTTGGCTCACTGCAACCTCCACCTCCTGGGTTCAAGCGATTCTCCTGCCTCAGTCTCCTGAGTAGCTGGAATCACAGGCATACACCACCACACCCGGCTAATTTTTGTGTTTTTAGTAGAGATGGGGTTTCACCATGTTGGCCAGGATGATCTCCATCTCTTGGCCTTGTGATCCTCCCTCCTCGGCCTCCCAAAGTGCTGGGATTACAGGCACACCGTGCTCAGCCGAATCTGTATTTTTCCATAAGATAAGGTAGACAATAGGGCAGAGGAAACAAACAGATATGCATTTGTCTCTGCTGGGCAGAGGGACGACTGAGTTACATAATGTGTCCCCACACCTGTGAAAACGAGCTGTCGATTTACATTGCCCTGGTGAATTTTAACAGAAATGTTTAGATCTCGGGACCACGAGGAATTTCCTTAAGGGCAAAATGTGAGGGATGTATGTAGCTTTTGATCTTTGTAGCCATCTTTTAGGAACCAAAATGGGAGGCAGGTTTGCAGGACCCAGTTTTCACCTTGACTTTTCCCTTTGGCTTAGTGGGTTTGGGGTGCTGAGTATTGACAAAGAGTCAAACTCTGTAAAATATTTGAAGAGATTTATTCTGAGCCAAATTCAAGTGCCCATGGCCCATGACACGGCCCTCAGGAGGTTCTGAGAACATGTGCCCAAGGTGGTCGGAGTCAGCTTGGCTTTCTACACTTCAGGGAGGCACGAGGCTTCCATCAGATACATTTAGGAAATGCATTGGTTTGGTCCAGAAAGGTGCGCAAATTGAAGCAGGGACTTCCAGCTTATAGGTAGAGTAAAACATTTTCTGGTTGACTGTCGAGTTTATCTAAAGACCTGGGATCAATAGAAAGGAATGTCTGGGTTAAGATAAAGGCTTGTGGAGACCAAAGTTCTTATTTGCGGGGGAAGCCTTCAGGCAGCAGGCTTCAGAGAGAATAGGTTGCAAAATGTTTCTTATCAGACATCAGACTTGAAGTCTGTGTTGCTGTTAGTGCTGGAGAGGTAGAATGAGGCATGTGTGACCAGACTCCCCACCATGGCCTGAACCAGTCTCAGGTTAAATTTCAACAGTGCCCTGGCTGACAAGGAAGTCCATTCAGATGGTTGGGACGACCTTAGATTTTATTTTTGGTTTACTCGAGATTAATTTTTCTTTCACAATTATAAAACAAAGAACACTTTTTTTAAGAATGTAATTTTTAGAGCTAGTTTCTTAAGTCTGTGAAGGTATATTAAAAGATACATTAATCTCAGTTTACCTAGTAAGAGTGTTTTCAGGAAAAATGCAGTTTTTTTGTTAGTTTGTTTTTTGTTTTTTATTTTTTGGGGGGACAGAGTTTTGCTCTGTCGCCCAGGCTGGAGTGCAATGGTGCAATCTCAGCTCACTGCAACCTCCGCCTCCCAGGTTCAAGTGATTCTCCTGCCTCAGCCTCCCGAGTAGCTGGAATTACAGGTGCCCGCCACTACCCCCTGGCTAATTTTATTATTTTTAGTAGAGATGGGGTTTCACCATGTTGGCCAGGCTGGTCTCAAACTCCTGACCTCAAGTGATCTGCCCGTCTCAGCTTCCCAAAGTCCTGGGATTACAGGTGTGAGCCGCCACACCTGGCAAGTAATGTTTGTAAATCAACAATAAAACACATTTTTCAAGTTTAGTTTATGTCTCTCTTCATTCCGTCCTTTGTGAGGAAAAACGTCGGTGTATGGAGACAAGTTCAGGGTCGGAACCGAGAGTCAGGGTGCCCTGAGAGCCAGCCCAGAGAGTGGCAGCACAGCTTCTCCTTCTGTCAGAAATGGAGCTGGCCCTGGGTACTTGAGTTCCGCACTAGAGACCGCATTCGCCTCTGTCCCTCACAATGAGATGACACCATGTAATAAGGTTCTCTGCTGTGAACTTCACCTCACAGTCTCACCTTACTAAGTAATGCACGCCAGGCCCACACTTCTGATACTTGGAAACACTGACGGCTGAGCAACCTTAGAATCCTGGGTTTAATTTGAGGAAGCGTTGGTGAGCAGCTAGGGCCTCTGGCTGACTTCCTGGGGCAGAGCTGCCCCATCGGCCTGAGCTGGTTACAACAAAAGTCAGCAAACTTTTCTTATTAAGGGTCAGAGGGTACATATCAGCCTTTGTGGGCCATTCAGTGTTGCTCACAACTCCTCTTATCTGCCCTTGTGAGGCAAAAGCAACCATAGACAATATGTAAATGCATGAGTGTGGTTGTGTTCCAATAAAACTTTATTGGTGAACACAGAAATTTGAATTTCATATCATTTCCATGTGTTACAAAGCAGCCTTGTTTTTTTTCCCCCAAAATTTAAAAAATAGAAAAGTCTTTTTTTGTTTGTTTGTTTGTTTGAGACAGAGTCTCTCACTCTTGTCGCCCAGGCTGGAGTGCAGTGGCGCGATCTTGGCTCACTGCAACCTCTGTCTCCCAGGTTCAAGCAATTCTCCTGCCTCAGCCTCCCAAGTAGCTGGGATTACAGGCGTGCGCCACCGCACCCAGCCACAAAAGTCATTTTCAGCTCGCAGGTTATGCAGGTCATACTTGGCTTATGGTCTGTAGTTCACCAAATTTCAGGTTACACAATTTTGTGGGAGAGAAATAAAGTTCTGTTTTTTAAAAATAATTCTGAAGTGTCTTGGGAATTAGATGAGCTTAGCCTTAACTCTAAATTTTAGACGATCTCTGCCATTTGTGTTAGAATCCATTCATTCGGATACTTCTCCTTTATTGCCACCAGGGCATGGAGGCAGAATGAGCTGCCCACGTTTTTCTCCTTTGCTTCCCTCTTGCACTCCTTTCCTTAACTACTTTGATTCCTTGCATGGAGGTGGACCTGCCAAGACATTTTTAAGAGCATGCTAGGGACACCTCAAGGTGTTTTTATAACCATTTCAATGAGTTAGAACTTTTTCTTTTTAGAAGAAATATATAAGGATTATTTCTTCCTCATAAGTTACCAATGAATAATTTACTTACTACACATCATTATGGATGGAATTGTTCCCCTAAAATTTGTATTATTGAAGTCCTAACCCCCCATGAGACATATTTGGAGATTTAGGAGGTAATTTAGGAGGTAATTTAGATTAAATGAGCTCATAGTGTGGGGACCTAATTTGATAGAACTGATGTCCTCATAGGAAGAGAAAGAGAAGCTGGGCATGGTGGTTCAAGCCTGTAATCCCAGCACTTTGGGAAGCCAAGGCAGAAGGATTGCTTGAGCCCAGGAATTTGAGACCAACCTTGGCAGCAAGGCAAAACTTGATCTCTACAAAAAATGCAAAAAATTAGCCAGGCGTGGTGGCACACGCCTGTAGTCCAAACTACTAAGGAAGCTGAGGTGGTAGGCTCGCTTGAGCCCAGGAGGTCAAGGCTGCAGTGAGCCAAGATGGCACCACTGCACTGCAGCCTGGGGGATAGAATGAGACCCTGCCTGAAAAAAAAAAGAGGAGGCACCAGAGACCTCTCTCTCTTTGCACTCACAGGGGAAAGGTCATGTGGGAACACAGCTAGGAGGGAGCCATCTCCAAGTCAGAAAGAGGGCCCTCACCAAGAACCAAGTATGCTGGCACCGGATGGTGGGTCTTCCCTGCCTTCAGAACTGTGAGAAATGAGAAAATAGCTTTCTGTTGTCTAGGTCACAAGACTGTCATACTTTGTTTTGGCAGCCTGAGCAGACTAATATATTCCATATATGGGGGTTATAATAGTTTGCTAGTCAGCCTTTTTTAGTACCCTTTACCTTATCCTTAAGCCCACTAGTCAAATAGTGTCAACAGTTTTCTATATATTCTTTCTTTGGATAAAAAGAAAACTTCATGAGCATTTTTGACTTATATACCTCATTGATCAGCTTTGACTCTCAAAATAAACTTTGAAAAGGAACAAAAAGGAAACAGCAGTTTTGAAAGTTAGGCTTTTAAAAAACTGCAAGAGCCAAGCACTTGAGAGAAAATAGACTTTTCTGAATTCCAGGTTTAAAATAGCAAGAGCCAGAATTTATGTTTTGAATACCAAGTCTGGGTGTATGTCAGAAACTATGGAAGGATAGAGGCTACGAACTAAGGAGAGGTTTCCATGACAGAGCAAAGAAAATAGGAGGATTTCCTAGAACAGGAGAAGGAGCTTGGGGATTGGACGTGGGTCTGGGTAGCGGAGGTTTTCCATAGGCCCTCAGAGAATATTTTAGACATAAGAGGCAAAATGCATGACAGGAAGTGCTGCCTTTTGGGGAAGATGTGACTAAGCTCTTAAGTAGCAATGGTGGGACACAGCATACGTGGAAAGATGCTGACATCAGCAGCAGATTCACTGGTATTAAAGGAGGAGCTCCTGGCTGGGCGCGGTGGCTCACGCCTGTAATCCCAGCACTTTGGGAGGCCGAGGCGGGCGGATCACCAGGTCAGGAGATCGAGACCATCCTGGCTAACAGGGTGAAACCCCATCTCTACTAAAAATACAAAAAATTAGCCGGCGTGGTGGCAGGCGCCTGTAGTCCCAGCTACTTGGGAGGCTGAGGCAGGAGAATGGCGGGAACCCGGGAGGCGGAGCTTGCAGTGAGCCGAGATCGCGCCACTGCACTCCAGCCTGGGCGACAGAGGGAGACTCTGTCTCAAAAAAAAAAAAAAAAAAAAAAAAGAAAGAAAGCAAAGGAGGAGCTCGTAAGCCCAGTAAGACTAGACATCTCTGGGAAAGCCAAGACTGAAGGCTAGGGGCCTCTTTCCCAATATGTGTGTGTTTTTATAATCCTTTTGCCCTCAGACTAAGGGAGGAGAGGTGTATCTTTAAGAGTGAGAATCAGTTCAGATATAAGTTTAAATTTTTCATTGAGAGAAACCAAAATATTACATTTAAGTATCTATGTAAGCATCTAAATTTTAGAGCAGGGTGACTGCATTACCTTGAAGTAGTAAAGCTTCAGGTCAATCCACATAAGCAGAAGCTACCCTGTGTAGAATCAGAGGAAACTGAGCTCAATTATGGAAAAATTAAAATTTTATGTCTGCATAACTAAATTGTGACTATAACGTTGACTCAGCTGCAGGGATTGGCTAATATCTATAATAAAATGAAACAAAACGATTGCTGCAGGTATTTATCTAAACTACCTCATGAAACAGTCCCAATAAACTTGTCAACAGCATGTACCCATTATAGTAACTCAGATGTGCTACAAGTTTCTGAAATTCTTTCTGAATCATAAAAAAGCCATATTATGTTCTTGGTATGTATATATATTATGTTCATGGTATGTATACCATATGCTATGGTAAGTGAATATTTCTGTACTATAATCATTGTAAATTGGTAATACACATATCCTGTTAGGCAGGACATTTGGCTACATGTAACATTCTATTTCCCAACAACTCCACTAACAGAATTATTTTGATAGAACCCCCTTAACATTTTTAATAATATAATGTTTCTTTTTCTCATAGGGGTATTCAGTTTAACAGGCTCATTGATCAATTTTGATCATTCCACTTTTCTGTTCTAACACTTTCAGGGGCTATCACTGCCTATGAATTTTATGAATTCCTAGTCCATGCATATTGGACTCACTAAGACATGGCTCCAATGATCATTCAAAATTCCAGATGGGCTACTTATTGTTCCCTGATAACCCTATACATCCCGATTTGTTCTTTTCCTCCTACTTTCTCCTTGGAATGCCTTCTCCAACCTTTTTAGCCTTCTCCCAACCCCCCTTGCCATTCATTTCATCCATCTCAAATGTACCTTTTCCCTAAAGGATGCTCTGATCTAGCTTTTTGAATATGCTCGTTTCAGTATCCCATAACCCGCATTTTGGACTTCTCTTGAGACTTATCCTGTTCTGTTTATATTATATTTATTATGACATTTTCTTATCTGTACCCCATATGGTATTCTCTTTGTAGTAATGACTATGTCTTATTTTTTAAAAATCTCTCTCTCATATTACTGTATTGAGCATCATCTATTCTGTCTATATATTTTTTAAAAAAATAACAGAACAATATAGTTTAAGCTGCTACAATGTCTTCAATCTGGAAATCTGTGTTTGCTCCATGAAAGAGCACTTTAAAGAAAAGACGTGCATGAATTTGCATGTGATTAATCATATGTCACTCTGCTTTCAAATCTCCTTCTAGGCAAGAAAAAAGAACAGTGAAGTGTGGAAGCTTGAGAGCTCAGTAGGGCTGCTCAAGGATATAGAAAATGAGGGAGAGTGATTACAGAGGAACTTTCCAGGGATAGAAGGGCCCGGGATGGGGGAGCTCCTGCTGATGGCTGAGACTATGAGGACAGCCTGGAGAGCAGGAGGGAGGGCATGAACAGGAACAGAGTTTAAGATATAGAGGACAACTCAAAGCTACAGCCCCAGCCCTGGTGAAAATAGAGGGAGAAAAGAAAAATACACATATCTTAAAGATACAGTTGAAAATAGTGTGTGAAGTCAGTAGGAGAAATTGTATGACAAGCAAGGAGTGTGTGATTAGTTTACCTGATAGAGTTGCGATTGGACACTGAGCTAGGTTGGATGTATAGTGGGAATAGTTTTGATTTTTAAACGTACACTGCAAGTCATCTGGGTGTAAAGCAGGTTGCTATGCCGAGTTCCAGGCACGTAGCCAGTTGTCAGGTTTCATATATGCCTATAATGGGTTCCCACTTCCTCACCTGTGAGAGAGCTGATCAATGGGTAAATTGGTCCAAGAAACTAACACCATTTGGATACAGAAATCACACAAGGCACTGAACCAGAAGGAGCTGCTCCAGATGTGAAGCGGGCTGCTAGGAAATCTGACGCCTAGCGGTGCCACTGTCACTGGCCGTTTGTTGTTCCAGAAAAAGGCCAAAATCCTGGGAGACTCTTTTAGATACAGCAACTGCCTGGGATAGAATTGAGGCTCCACAAAAGTGTTCTTCATGTGGGAACTACAAGGTCATCAGCGGAGAGAGCCTTCCAGGAAATTCGCGTACATCAGGCCCCTCCCGTTGGAGGTGAATCCTCACTCCCCACACCCCCCGATGCTCCCCTTTATCCTGGACACAGAGGGTTGCTCTCAGGCTTCTCCCTAGCTCTCCCTGCTCACCCCATGCTTAAGAGTGAATTAAATATGTATGCAAATGTATTTTGCAGATTGTACATTAAATTTTAAAATGCAAGATTTTTTTTTAAATCAACTTTCTGGCTACTGGGACCCAGCATATTTTCACTAAGAGTATCAATAATAGCATCTTCATCTTTTCTTGACAAATAGTTTGGACAGTTGTGATAATTTTCTGATCCTCCAAGCTTTTATTGGGATCGACCTCCTTGTCTCACCTCCACGTTTTCTTTTTTCCACTATGGACCTTGTTTCCATTCCACACTTTCTTTCTTCTTCTTCTTCTTCTTCTTTTTTTTGACACGGAGTCTCGCTCTGTCGCCCAGGCTGGAGTGCAGTGGCGCGATCTCGGCTCACTGCAAGCTCCGCCCCCCGGGGTTCCCGCCATTCTCCTGCCTCAGGGGTTCCCGCCATTCTCCTGCCTCAGGGATTCCCGCCATTCTCCTGCCTCAGGGGTTCCCGCCATTCTCCTGCCTCAGCCTCCCGAGTAGCTGGGACTACAGGAGCCCGCCACCAAGCCCGGATAATTTTTTTGGTATTTTTAGTAGAGACGGGGTTTCACTGTGTTAGCCAGGATGGTCTCAATCTCCTGACCTCGTGATCCGCCTGCCTCGGCCTCCCGAAGTGCTGGGATTCCAGGCGTGAGCTACCGCGCCCGGCCCCCCAACTCCACACTTTCCAATCGCTAATGAGACATTTTCCTCTGCGCCCCAGTGTTCAGCCCCCACCCCCACCTACTTCTACTGTCCTTGTACTTCAGCTTCACCGGAGCTTTCCTTCGTTTAACAGGTATTTTAACTCAAGTCATTCCCCTTCTCCCTTAAAAAAAACAGAACTTGGCCAAACAAAATTGGATCCAGGAAAGGCGTGACCGCGGATGGAGGATTGTGTTACTTACCTCAACTAAGGCGGAAGGTGTTTCTCATTTGCTTTCCTACCATTCCTTCAAACTCATTCTATTACGTTCCCTTTTCCTGCCATGACAGGCGTCCTAGTTGTCCCCTTAGGAGTTCTCCGATGTCCTGTATGGGACCCCCAACGAAGGCCATTTCTCTTCCATACGAACCCTTGGTCATCCTCATTCCTGCTCTGAAGGCTGCCTGTGCCAGCAGCCGACCGTGCTGAGCGGGTCCCTGCAGGGCGACTGGAGCTTAGCGGCGCAGCACCTGCCTGAGGCGTGGGGGCCTCGCCCCGCCCTGGAGGGCGGTCCTGCTCCCGGCCCCGGCTCTTGCCGCCCACCTTTCCCATCTGCTGTCAAGACTCAGCACTAGCGGCCGCTTCACGAAGCCCCGACACTCTGGAGAATGCAGCCGACGCTCTCGAGTGTATGGAGGAGTCCTCAAGTTTCTGCAGCTCAGCACCCAAGCCTGGAGTGCGCTTTAAACCTGCTCTGAGGCAAACAACCCCAGCTCCAACAGAAGCATATATGTGACTTGAATTTGTGGGGAGCAGGGGCAGTCATTGAAGCTGCCGCAGAATAATTACTCTTGGGAATTCCAGTCCAGGAAAGCTCTCTTTCAATGGACCTTCTCTCAGAAATACTTCCCGGTCCTCTCTTTCATGGCCTGAAGGTAGATGATTTGGATTGATAGAGACTTCTGGGCTTCCTCTTGCTGAGTCTTGCTCAGAAGAAGGGGTTATTTATCTTCTATATAGTCATCAACTGAGAGGACCTCAGTCAAAACATTGAAGCAAAAGAAAAAAGTCTCATTGGACATTCTTTTACATGTGCTTCCATGGCATTGTGAACATATGGACATAGCAATGATCAAAGCGGTAGTTTTGCATTTATTGTGGCCATCATTTAGCTAGTGTCTGTCTTCTCCACTGTGCTGGAACTCCATGAAGGTCGGGGCCGTCTTTGTTTTGCTCACTACTTCATTCCTAAGGTCTTACACAAGGTCTAATACGAGGCATTTTAAAATTAATGATCAGATAGGCCGGGCGCGGTGGCTCAGGCCTGTAATCCCACCACTTTGCAGGCCGAGGCGGGCGGATCACGAGATCAGGAGATGGAGACCATCCTGGCTAACCCAGTGAAACCCTGTCTCTACTAAAAATACAAAAAAATAGCCGGACTTGTTGGCGGGCGCCTGTAGTCCCAGCTACTCGGGAGGCTGAGGCAGGAGAATGGCGGGAACCCGGGAGGCGGAGCTTGCAGGGAGCCGAGATCGCACCACCGCACTCCAGGCTGGGCACAGAGCGAGACTCCGTCTCAAAAAAGAAATTCTTGTATATTGCATGTAAGTACGGATTCTCTTTTTATGAACTAAAATGAAAACATTGGATAGCCTATTAACTTATAATTTTAAACTCTTCTTAGTGGTCATTTTTGTTTTGTTTTTAATTTTTTTCTTTTTTTCAGAAACTGATGAATGCTAATTAGTGGTCATTATTGAGGAATAAGTAAAATATACATTTAATTACTCATTCATTCACTCAGCAAAATCAATGATCACTTACTACTCAGGTACTGGGATTATGGAGATAATAAAACAGCTGATTCCTTTCAAGCATGTACCACGGAATGAATGAAATGGACACCCAAATACAATAAAATGTGAAGATCTATTAGGACAAAGCTATGTGTTTGCGAGAAACATTTTCTGGATGCTTACGATATTCCAGCCCCTTTGTGCACACATAATTTCTTATTTGATTTTTCACAACTGTCCTGTGAGTCATGCTTTATTCTCTTTTTCTTTTCCCAATGAAAAAAAAACTGAGACTCAGTGAATTTTAACCTCTTGAAAAAATTGGTCCGTTGTTCAGGCGTAAGTCTGTCTGCTTTCAAAGCAAACAGTTTTTTGTTTATGGCACATTACTAAGAACTGCAGTTTTAACTCTCTGCGGGTGGACAGCAGCACAAAACTAATTAAGGTGCATAAGTGAGAACACTAACAATAATCATAATAACTGCATCTATTATTTATGGAGCAACTGTGCCGTGCCAAGCATCACGTTAGCTCCTTTACAAAAATAAACCAATCTCACCCTAAAACAACTCTAAAGTATTGGCCTTATCATTCTCCTTTTGTGTAATGGGACATCGAGGCTCCTCACATTCCAGTAACTTGCTCAAAGTCATCCAGGCAGTAAGAGACAGAGCTAGGATTTGAAATCAGTTGTGATGATGATAAATCTATGCTCTTAACAATTTTTTAAAAATGGCTCTTCTGGGATTATTTGGCATTAACATGGGCCAGATGAATACAGTGTGTTTGATGGCAGGTAGAAAATAGCCTTCAGGAACTTTAAACCAGGCTGCATTTCAATGCCGAAGTTTAAAAACTTGTTTTGTTTCTGGCTCCCTATGTACTCCTGAGCTTTTGGTGCCCCTGAAGAGATGTTTTCTATCTTATATTTTGTCAGGATAATTCAGACAATATTTACCGCCAATCAACAGGTGTAGAAAAATCCAACAGCTCCCTATGGGAAACAATGGAACATTGGTTAGTATAAATATTACCAGCAAGGACCTCAAAGGCCTCCCATGTTCTTGTTCCTTCAACCAAAATTCATTCATCCATGGGCCACTCTGATCCTAAATTTGTAAACAACTGTCCAGTAATTAATTCACTAAAATGAATAATATTCTCAAGCAATTGCATGCAGTTTCACAAATGCTCTTATCATCAGATGCCCATCTCTGTGACATCTATGAGCTGTTAAGGCAGTGAAAGTGGAGAAGAACATTTTTCATAAATGTGCACATGGTGACTTACAATTCAAGGTTCTAATCACCGCTTGAGCTCTTAAAACATCTATTTGTCTTTCTAATTTAGATTGTGTGTCTCCTGAGCCCTGAGCACATATTCTTTATGCCTGGTACAGTGCCAGATCCATCAGTGTTACACAAATAATTAATCTTCATAATGATAGCTTGCAGAGGTAGACCCGCAATTACTGAAGGGCACCTTGACATCCCAGGGAAATCTGCTTTGAAAATATATGTGTGTGTGGCAGATACCACTGTATATGAAGGCGAATCATTTCATTTTTTAGGTCCTCACTTCCTGGTTGAGAAAGGAAATAGATGCTCAAATGTTGGACTAGAAATTCAGAAACTTAATCATCCATGGCCCTTTATATTTTAAACATTCTTTTAAGTTTAGACAATAACTTTATATTTCTAGGTTTCATTCACTTTCTTCTAAGGTTTGTAATACAGAATCTGACTAGATTCCAATATATAATATTTGGCATATCTTTATGTTTCATCCCATTTTGGTAGACTGGATATTGCAGAGCAAATATTCTTTCTTATAAAATGGTACCACTGGCGTAGTGTTCAGGGTAGCAAGAGTCCAGCACAGTTCTTTGTCCTTGTCTACTTACATCTACTTACAGCACACATGGCACTCTTTTTTTTTTTTGAGATGGTCTTGCCCAGCCCAGGCTGGAGTGCAGTGGCGCAATCTTGGCTCACTGCAAGCCCCGCCTCCTGGGTTCAAGTGATTCTCCTGCCTCAGCCTCCTGACTAGCTGGGATTACAGGCGCGCACTTCCACGCCTGGCTGATTTTTGTATTTTTAGTAGAGACAGGGTTTCAGCACGTTGGTCAGGATGGTCTCGAACTCCTGACCTCCTGATCCACCAGCCTCGGCCTCCCAAAGTGCTGGGATTAAAGGTGTGAGCCACCATGGCCAGCCTCATGGCACTGTTTATATGTCCAGAAGCCTCCAGTGGGAGGACGAGGGACTTGGGATTCAAATCTGTCCACCACTGCACATGAAGCACGTAGAGTGCCCGTTTAATAGCTTGCTCAAGTGTACAGTGGTGTACTGTGCAGTGAGCAGGGGAGAAAACACTTAACATCCCCAAGCCCAGTTCTGTCACCTACATCATAAAAGTACTATTAAGAACTTCCAGCATTTAATGAGAATTAGTGCATATAAGTTACTTGACAATAGAGTAACTGCTCAATCAAGGTTAATTTTCTTCTCTTCCGGTTCCCTCTGTCTTTGCACTCTCTCATTCTAGTAGCTCTTTTCGTTGGTGCATAATTCCATATTATTTAAAACAAACATTCATCAGCGGCTCATTTGTCATAAATCTGGAAGAGGTGAAATTAAAGTAGTTATGTGCATGGAAAGCCCACCTTTGAAGTATTTCTACCCAACCCGCGTGTCCCACAACTAACTTACCGCTCTGTCTGAAGCCACCTCTGGGTGAAGGTATTAAATGTGCCTGTTGAAATACAAATACCAGGAGTGGGGGAACCACTCGAAAGAAGTAGAGATGGTCTTTCTCCTTACAGTTATAATCAGTTGGGGAAGAAATGTTTTCAAGCTTCATACTTGATTCTGAGTTTTCTGACATAATCACAGTGAGATATACTCTCAGAGTGACTCACCATTACTGAAAATGTGTCTTATCAATTAGTCACGCTAGAGAGTGGAGAAAAAAAGAAAAGTAACGTTATAGAAAGCCAAAATTAAAACAGCTTCTCTCTATATATTTTTCAAAATGTTCTTAAAGGATTTCAGTATGTCCCAAGGCAATGGGTTCATGCAATTCCATTCAATCCATACCTGCATGTGCCTACCGTGAGTTAGGCTCTGAAACTGGTGTTCCATGCACAAGGCCAATTCAGTCTGAATAACACTGAAGGGGACAGAATTAAGAGGAGAATTTCTGGGCCACAGGGTAGAAAGCGTAAGAATGGCCTTGCAATGGGCAACCTATTCAGCCAGGGCCAGCATGAGGACACATACGACTCTAGAGGGCAGGTAGGAGCTGAAAGTGAGGACAGCTGAGGTCTCACCCTGAAGAGGAAAGGGGAATGGAAGGTCAACTCCACTAATTGAGAATATTATTCAGTCCAACCTCAATACAGATTTATGGTCAGTGTCACCCTTTCCTAGGAACAGGCAGCACGCTGTGGTGGAAGGGTCACAGACTCGGAAGAAAGCATATCTTTGATCCGTCCTAACTCAGTCTCTCCTAAGAGACGCAGTCTTGTGTAATACCCTTAATCTGCCTGAGCATTAGTTTTCTTAGCTGCAAAATGGAGTTAATAATTCTTGATCTGTTTCACAAATATGTCATAAGAATAAAGAAATATGAACTAAAATGTTTTGACAATGATGGATTATCTAAATACCAACCATGCTTGTAGATGTTCTTAAAGTTCATATCAAAGGGGTTAGGAGAAATGATAAAGGATTACTCTAGGTTTGCTTTTTATTGAGGTATTTATTCATGTGGTTGAACATCTTAAAGCCAAAGAAAGAGTAAGATGCTGGTGAAAACTTAGGTGTTATTTTCTGTATCACTGGATGCTAGAAATGATTATTGGAAAAAACTCTTTAATGAAACATGCCACCTGAACACTCCAGGAGGGAGATGAGCAGAAGAAAATGTCTTTGGCCTTTTCCCCAGTGAAGCCTGATCCTTTATGACTTGGCTTTCATCGATATTTTGTGCACTCAACAGAGACCCTCAAATATGTTTATTGAGAATTCACTGTGAAAACCGCACTCCCTTAGGCACTGTGTGAAAGGGAAAGAAAAGAAGGATGTGAGAAAGAGGGATGTTTACGCGCTTTCTAGAGCTTCTACTCAGCCTGGTATGATTCCAAGCAGACATTTACTGTGTTACACAGATGCTATATCAGGTTCTGGAAGAAGTTTTCCTCCATAAAGATAACTTCCATCCTAATTGTGTTACCATGTCACTTAAATAGCTTCTATCAGGGTCATTTCTGCCAGTAACCCTCAAAAGGAATCAAGGACTCTGTGATGTTAGTAAAGGCAAGATGTCAAGGAAGCTGCACCAACTTTCTTATAAGGACGGGAAGAGAATATATATCTCTGCTTACCCAAAGACAAATATTTGAACTTCTTTTTCTGTTCATCAGTGGTAGAATGCTGTGATATTTCCCTTCTCTTTCTCTTTTGGCCACACCAGACAGGAGAAGGGAATTTAAGGAAATGTGGAGCATAGTAGTTACAGGGAAGATGGCAAAAGACATGTGTTGTTTGAGTTTGTTTCAACATTGATGAGGTGTGTTAGGCAGTATGAAGAGGGAGAAGAGAGTGAGAGCAAGAAGGAACTGTAGGGAACACCAGTAGGACAGAGGACAGGGAGAAAAAGAAGACATGCATGAGATTAAAAGAAACTGGCCGGGCACTGTGGCTCATGCCTGTAATCCCAGCACTTTGGGAGGCTGAGGTGGGCAGATCATGAGGTCAGGAGATTGAGACCATCCTGGCTAACATGGTGAAACCCCGTTTCTACTAAAAATAGAAAAAATTAGCCGAGCATGGTGGCAGGCACCTGTAGTCCCAGCTACTCGGGAGGCTGAGGCAGGAGAATGGCCTGAACACAGGAGGCGGAGCTTGCAGTGAGCGGAGATTGTGCCACTGCACTCCAGCCTGGGCGACAGAGCGAGACTCCGTCTCAAAAAAAAAAAAAAAAAAAAAATAGAAAAGCCCCTATAGGCAAGGTTAGCATAAGGCAAAATTGCGAAGTACTCAGTGTGTATCGTCCGGAACAGGTCTTTTTTGCTCTGCAATCCTTCACATAATACAGAAACATTGCAGTCTCTTTTATCAGGATCTACTCTATGATTTGTTATGATCTGTCACTTTGAGATAAACATGATTGGTAAGTGTTAAAGTGTTACTCTCCCCTGTTTTTCATTTCTTTTATTTTGTTTTGCCATTTTTTTAGGGGGAGGCAGATGAATACATTTTGTGTTAAAATTTCATGCATTGATACTATCGGTGAAGCATGGACTTCTAAGAGAATATCTGATTGAGACAGAAAATTATGTAATAGTTCAGAACATGAATTTTGAATTTGCCTTTGGGTAAGCTGATTTCCCTGAGGCTGTTTTTTTAACGTGGAAAATCAGAGTAATAATAATTGCTATCTCGTAAATATATTTTTTAAATTTCTTTTTAATTTTTGTCTTTTTTTAAGTAGAGACGGGGTTTCACCATGTTGGCCAGGCTGGTCTCAAACTCCTGACCTCAAGTGATCTGCCCGCCTCGGCCTCCCAGAGTGCTGGGATTACAGGCGTGAGCCACCATGCCCGGCCTATTTTTAAAATTTCATAAAATTTTTTACACTAGAAATTGTTCACTATATTGTACTATTGTCATTATTATTTTTCAACTCATTTTGGCTATGAGCACTAAACTCTAACCTGAATATCATAGTTTCCTAGTTTCTGAGGCAATTTGGACTAAGGCAGTTTCAGAACTAACACAAGAGAATCTGGAATTGTCTTTATAAGACTGATGTCCCTGTGTCTGAAGGGAGGCCACGGAAGCCCAGCCATTCCCTGACATGCGCTCCAGTTTCACTCTTAGAGAATAAGTAGGAGTGGGCGGGCTTTGTCCCCAGTCCTGCCACCCAGCCTCCTTTTCCCTGGGGTTTCCTATGGAAGGAGCTGCGTGTGTAAAGAGCAACACTCAGCGACACATCAAACCCAGTGTCTCTCTGGCTGGACCCGTCCTCAGCAGAGCCCCTGGAGTGCTTCTGGTTCCAGCTGCATTTGAAAACTGGCTTTTGGCCGGGCGCGGTGGCTCACGCCTGTCATCCCAGCACTCTGGGAGGCCAAGGCGGGTGTATCACGAAGTTTGGAGTTCGAGACCAGCCTGGCTAATATGGTGAAACCCCGTCTCTACTAAAGATACAAAAAATTAGCCGGGTGTGGTGTCCGGTGCCTGTAGTCCCAGCTACTTGGGAGGCTGAGGCAGGAGAATCACTTGAACCTGGGAGGCGGAGGTTGTAGTGAGCCGAGATCGAGCCACTGCACTCCAGCCTGGCAACAGAGCAAGACTCTGTCTCAAAAAATAAAAAAAAAATAAATAAAAATAAATAAATAAATAAATAATAAAACTGGCTTTTTCCAGGAGGCCTGCGTGAGGACTCTTGCTTCCTCTTCACTCCCTTACATCTAAGATGCTGGACTGAGGAGGAGGCTGCGGCCTGATTTGCCCTCCCAGCCTTAGCTGAGAAGCTGGAAAGAGTGGAGGCAGACGAGGATTTCCAGCACAGCCTCCACTTGGCAGTTCACCTTTAGAGGCCAGGCCAGGCTACAGCAGGGAGTCTGAGGACCAGCGGGACTCAGGGCAGGGCCTGGGTTCGCCTGTCAGACCAGGTTGGGCCATGTACTGGCAAATGTGGTCCAATGACTGACCTAATGGAAAAATAATTTCTGTAGGCAAAAGGTCTGGCCAGGGTATAAGGAGGGACAAAAGGAAGCGGCAGGAACATGGGGAGGAAGTTCTCTCCTTATAAAAATTGTATAAGATTTGAACTGTTCTATCTCAACATGTTTTTGAATGTGTATCATTGAAAAACAATGGAGTCGGGTGTGGATGCTAAAATTATTTTAGATAGTTCTTTCACTGTGGCCCCCACTGCCCCGAGAAAATGTTCCCTGAGTCCCATCAATTCTAAAAAGCACTAAACATTTTGTTTAAAAATAGATCTGGCTGGTGTGGTGGCTCAGGCCTGTAATCCCAGCACTCTGGGAGGCCAAGACGGGTGGATCACCTGAGGTCAGGAGTTTGTGACCAGCCTGGCCAACATGGTGAAACCCTGTTTCTACCAAAAAATACAAAAACTTAGCTGGGTGTGGTGGCGGGCACCTGTAATCCCAGCTACTTGGGAGGCTGAGGCAGGAGGGCTGCTTGAACCCAGGAGGAGGAGGATGCAGTGAGCTGAGATCACGCCACTGCACTCCAGTCTGGGTGACAGAGCAAGACTCCATCTCAAAAATAAATAAATAAATAAATAAAAATAGATCTGAAAAAAAATTAAGGAAATGATGACTAGAAACTACACAAGTGAGAAGTTATTTGTCCGGGAGAATGGGTGACTCACTGTATTTCTTTTAGATTGTATCAAGGTATGATTACAAAAATCGATAACAATTTTATAGAAAATAAACAGAGAAGCAACAAGCTAAACCTACTGAGAGAACATAACTTGACTGTCATTTTATGTATATAATACAGTATTATTTATAAAACTGTAATAGATAAGAGTCAGGTATACAGTATACATTTCAAAGTATTACCACAGCAATGAATAGTATTTACAGTTATCTATAATTGTAGAGTTGTTAACATGTACTTTTATCTGGATTTCTTACCTTAACAAAATACGGTCACTTGAGTCTTTATAAGGTCATATACTCATTTTTCTTTTTCTTTTTTTTTTTTTCTTTTTTATTGATCATTCTTGGGTGTTTCTCGCAGAGGGGGATTTGGCAGGGTCACAGGACAATAGTGGAGGGAAGGTCAGCAGATAAACAAGTGAACAAAGTTCTCTGGTTTTCCTAGGCAGAGGACCCTGCGGCCTTCCGCAGTGTTTGTGTCCCTGGGTACTTGAGATTAGGGAGTGGTGATGACTCTTAACGAACATGCTGCCTTCAAGCATCTGTTTAACAAAGCACATCTTGTACCGCCCTTAATCCATTCAACCCTGAGTGGATACAGCACAGGTTTCAAAGAGCACAGGGTTGGGGGTAAGGTCACAGATCAACAGGATCCCAAGGCAGAAGAATTTTTCTTAGTACAGAACAAAATGAAAAGTCTCCCATGTCTACCTCTTTCTACACAGACACGGCAACCATCCGATTTCTCAATCTTTTCCCCACCTTTCCCCCCTTTCTATTCCACAAAACCGCCATTGTCTTCATGGCCCGTTCTCAATGAGCTGTTGAGTACACCTCCCAGATGGGGTGGTGGCCGGGCAGAGGAGCTCCTCACTTCCCAGTAGGGGCGGCCGGGCAGAAGCGCCCCTCACCTCCCAGACGGGGCGGCTGGCCCGGCGGGGGGCTGACCCCCCCACCTCCCTCCCGGATGGGGCGGCTGGCCGGGCGGGGGGCTGACCCCCCCACCTCCCTCCCGGACGGGGCGGCTGGCCGGGCAGGGGGCTGACCCCCCCACCTCCCTCCCAGACAGAGCGGCTGGCCGGGCAGAGGGGCTCCTCACTTCCCAGTAGGGGCGGCCGGGCAGAGGCGCCCCCCACCTCCTGGACAGGGCGGCTGACCGGGCGGGGGGCTGATCCCCCCACCTCCCTCCCGGACGGGGCGGCTGGCCAGGCGGGGGGCTGATCCCCCCACCTCCCTCCCGGACGGGACGGCTGGCCGGGCAGAGGGGCTCCTCACTTCCCGGTAGGGGCGGCCGGGCAGAGGCGCCCCTCACCTCCCGGACGGGGCGGCTAGCCGGGCGGGGGGCTGACCCCCCCACCTCCCTCCCGGATGAGGAGGGAGGACGCTCCTCACTTCTCAGATGGGGTGGCTGTCGGGCGGAGGGGCTCCTCACTTCTCAGATGGGGCAGTTGCCAGGCAGAGGGTCTCCTCACTTCTCAGACAGGGCGGCCGGGCAGAGACGCTCCTCACATCCCAGACGGGGCGGCAGGGCAGAGGTGCTCCCCACATCTCAGATGATGGGCGGCCGGGCAGAGACGCTCCTCACTTCCCAGATGTGATGGCGGCCGGGAAGAGGCGCTCCTCACTTCCTAGATGGGATGGCGGCTGGGCAGAGACGCTCCTCACTTTCCAGACTGGGCAGCCAGGCAGAGGGGCTCCTCACATCCCAGACGATGGGCGGTCAGGCGGAGACGCTCCTCACTTCCCAGACGGGGTGGCTGCCAGGCAGAGGCTGCAATCTCGGCGCTTAGGGAGGCCAAGGCAGGCGGCTGGGAGGTGGTTGTAGCGAGCTGAGATCACGCCACTGCACTCCAGCCTGGGCGCCATTGAGCACTGAGTGAACGAGACTCCGTCTGCAATCCCGGCGCCTCGGGAGGCCGAGGCTGGCGGATCACTCACGGTTAGGAGCTGGAGACCAGCCCGGCCAACACAGCGAAACCCCGTCTCCACCAAAAAAATACGAAAACCAGTCAGGCGTGGCGGCGCGCGCCTGCAATCGCAGGCACTTGGCAGGCTGAGGCAGGAGAATCGGGCAGGGAGGTTGCAGTGAGCTGAGATGGCAGCAGTACCGTCCAGCTTCGGCTCGGCATCAGAGGGAGACCGTGGAAAGAGGGGAGAGGGGAGAGGGGAGAGGGGGGAGGGGGGAGGGGAGAGGGGAGAGGGGAGAGGGGAGAGAGGAGAGGGGAGAGCTCATATACTCATTTTTCAAAAGGAAAAGTATTTCCACTGTAGAAAGATGTCTGTTGAGAAAATAAATCTCCCTTCAGCACAATTTTAATTTCAAAATGCTGCAATACCCAGACCACAATCCTAGCTAGCATTAAGAAAAATCACATCGTACAAGGAATTATCACTAACAAAGGAATAAGGATTTTGAAGGCCGTTCTCAAGGAAAGAGCCGCATTGTTGAGTAGGAGTAATCTCAGGGGATGGCTGATATCAAAGGAACAGTGAAGTCTTTCTGCTTCGAGTACAGGATGGAGCACAAAGCAAGACTGATTGTCATGTTTTACCTGCAATCAGGGTGGGGGAAAAAACGAAAGGGCTTTTCAAGAGTTGAAGGAAAAGGCTTTAAGGCAGAACAAGTGGAGATTAGAGCTTTTGTTTCACAGTGATCTTTGCTTTCATTTATACACATTCCTGATTTATACTTAATGACATGAAAGTGGCTAATTTTCCTATTCGTAGAAAATATTGCTAAGTGTGCAAATATGAATTACTCACTGCTTCTCTTTAAATGTACTCAGTT
The DNA here is from genome assembly GCF_028858775.2 of Pan troglodytes. Classification (NCBI taxonomy): domain Eukaryota; kingdom Metazoa; phylum Chordata; class Mammalia; order Primates; family Hominidae; genus Pan; species Pan troglodytes. Next base: position 190,000,101 of record NC_072401.2, read on the forward strand.
AACAGGTCAGGTTTTCTTTTTTAATTTTTTTTTTTTTTTTTTTTTTTTTTGACACCGGAGTCTCACTCTGTACCCCAGGCTGAAGTGCAGTGGCGCGATCTCGGCTCACTGCAAACTCCGCCTCCCAGGTTCAAGTGATTCTTCTGCCTCAGCCTCCTAAGTAGCTGGGATTACAGGCATGTGCCCCTACGCCCAGCTAATTTTTGAATTTTTAGTAGAGACGGGGTTTCACCATGTTGGCTAGGCTGGTCTTGATCCCTTGACCTCGTGATCTGCCTGCCTCGGCCTCCAAAAGTGCTGGGATTACAGGCGTGAACCACTGTGCCTGGCCTTAATTCTTTTTTTTTTTTTTTTAATTAGCAAACGAAACAATCAACAAGGTGAAGAGACAGCCCACAGAACGGGAGAAAATATTTGCAGTTTATCGAACTGACAAGTGATTAGTAACCAGAATATACGAGGAGTCCAAACAACTCAAAAACAAAAAAACAAATAATCTGATTTTAAAATAGGCAAAAGATCTGAACAGACATTTCTCAAAAGAAGAGATACAAATGGCCAACAGGTATTAAAAAAATGTTCAACATCACTAATCATCAGAGAAATTCAAATCAAAATAATCATGAGCTATCATCTCATCCCACGTAAAGTGGCTTTTATCAAAAAGACAGGCAATAAGGGATGCTGGCAAGGATGTGGAGAAAGGGGAACCATTGTACACTGTTGGTGGGAATTAAATTAGTACAACCACTATGGAGAACGGTTTGGAGGTTCCTCAAAAAACTAAAAATAGACCTACCATATGATCCAGCAATCCCACCGGGTATATACACAAAAGAAAAGCACTCAGTCTATTGAAGAGGTGTCTGCACTTCCATGTTTATTGCAGCACTGTTCACAATAGCCAAGATGTGGAATCTATCTAAGTGTCCATCAGCAGACGAATGGGTAAATGAAATGTGGTACATATATAGAGAGAATGGAATATTCTTCAGCCATAAAAAGAATGAAATCATGTCATTTGCAACAACGTGAATGGAACTGGAGGATATTATGTGAGGTGATGAAATAAGCCAGGCACAGAAGGACAAATATTGCATGTTCCCACTCACGTTTGGGAAGTAAAACAATGATCTTATGGAAATAGAGAGTAGAATTGTGGTTATCAGAGTCTGGAAGGGTAGTGGTGGGGGAGATGAAGAAAGAATTGTTAACAGGTACAAAAATACATTTAGATAGAAGGAATAAGATGTAATGTTCAGTAGCTCAATAGGGTAAACATAGTTAACAGTAATTTATTGTGTATTTCAAAATAACTAGAAGATGGGAATTGGAATGTTTCTGACACAAAGAAATGATAAATGCTTGAGGTGATGGGCATCCCATTACCCTGATTTGATCATTACGTGTTGTATGCATTGTATGCTTATATCAAAATTTCACATGTACCCCAAAATATGGACAACTATGATGTATTCAAAAACTAAAAATAAAAAAATTATGAATATGAGCAACTAGCATCTAGGCAACTGGGTCTGCTCTGTTTAATGATTTCAATAATTCAACAAATATTTATTGACTACCACTCATGTATTAGACACTAAGATATTTGTTAATGATACAATGGTGAATCAACAGATAAATGATTTCTCCTGATGCTTATACATTAGTAAGGAAGATTAAAAAAACTCGTAATCAAGTTAAGTGTGACAGGCATCATATGCTACTGGAACATGTAGAAGGGGTTTCTGTGTCCCTGCAATCAGAACAGGTCTTTATGAGTCTGAAGTATGAATCAGAGTTAGGTAAAGCAGAGAGGGAAGGCAGTTTAGTTTCCTTGGTACAAGACACTGTATTAAACACTGCAGTAGAGAGAGTTGTAAATGATAATTCTGCACTTACAGAATTTGCAATTGAGTAAATATGAGAATATTATCTAAATTTACTGAATGCTCATTGTGTGCTAGGTGTTATTAAATACTTTACTTGTATTGATTCCTTTAATCCTCATGACAACTGTATGAAGGACTTACTGTTATTGACCATCTAAAGGTGAGGAAACAGAGGAACAGAAATAGGAAGTAGCTTGCACAGATCTTCCTGATCTCCCTCATAGCCAATGACAGGCCTAACATACAAATACAATGACAGGCCTAACATACAAATACTTGGCGTCTGGGTCCGAAGCATGCACTCTTTTTTTTTTTTTTTTTTTTTTGAGACAAAGTCTTGCTCTGTCACCCAGGATGGAGTGCAGTGGCATGATCTCAGCTTACTGCAACCTCTGCCTCCCAGGTTCAAGCAATTCCCTGCCTCAGCCTCCCAAGTAGCTGGGATTACAGGTGCCCGCCACCACACCTGGCTAATTTTTGGATTTTTAGTAGAGACGAGGTTTCACCACGTTGGCCAGGCTGGTCACGAACTCCTGACCTCGTGATCCACCTGCCTCGGCCTCCTAATGTGCTGGGATTACAGGCGTGAGCCACCGCACCCGGCCTCAAAGCCTGCACTCTTAAGAAGCATTTTAGTATAAGAAAAGATTGACATATATAATTGCAGATTTACAAATAACTGCAATGCAGTAAATTACAGTTACTATAAGAGCATCCTTATGTCGGAACTCACTGGAATGCCTAGGGCTTGGTGAGCCTTAGCTTTTTAAGGAAAATTTGTATTATTTTAATTATTTTTATGTACAGAAAACTCAACAGTGTACATTTAACCAAGTTTAGTGGGAATTTCTTTAGCCTTTGCCTTTTTGAGCTTTGGTGCAGATCTTCCTGTAGACTAGACATCCCAGCCTTGCCTTCCCCTTGATAATGCAGTAAGGGACCCCCATTTTACGACACAGGGCAGGCAGAAAGGTAACCAGCTCGATGGGATCCACGTCGTGTGCAATCACCACCAGCTGAGCTTTCATGTTCTCCACCAAGGTGGTGACGGTATTAACTCCAGCTCGAAGGACAGGTGGTCTCTTAGTGGGGACGTCCCCTTTGCCGGCAGCTTTCTTCTCAGCTGGGGCCAACAGCCTCTGCCCCTTCTCTTGCTTTGTCTTTAGTCTGTACTTGTGGGCCAGCTTAAGCAGCTGAGTAGCTGTTTGGCAGTCCAGGGCCTGGGTGAACTGGACAATCGCAGGAGGCACTTTCAGCCGCTTACAGAGGATGGCTCTCTGCCGCTGCAACCTGATATAGCAGGGCCGTTTCACAAGGTGGGCGAGGTCTCTTTTGGGTTGGATGTCCTGTCCAGTGCCAAAATTCTTAGGCCTTTTCTCAAACAGGGGATTCACCACTTTCTTGGCCTCCTGCTTCTTCATGACAGCAGGGGCCGGAGCCACCTTCTTCCCCTTGGCCTTCTTTCCTTTCAGCATCTTGAGTGGCGGAAAGAGAGAGACACCCTTTTTCTTTCTTTCTAGACTCTCGCTCCCATGGACTTTTGGTAGGTTCACTAGACAGCACACACGGTTTTCCCTTGAAGCAAGGCATTTCTGTCTGGTTGAAAGCACACTCATGGCCTCTAAATGCTTGTCATGCAGTCTGCAAACAAGATGTTTAAAGGAAGTTGAAAACTCATGTTTCTCCTTGTGGAAGTTCATCCCTCTTTCTGCACAAGGTGGACTACAAGAGGTCCTTCTGGCTGGACCAGACTTATTTTCAGGAAGCAGCTCTGAATCTGTAGAAAAGCTTGAACATAACTAGTTCTCAAAGTGATGCTGCATAATACAAGAAGAGGCTACCTTCATTTGATGTTTCTATGATTACTGTAGGTCCACCTCTACCGTGATACCGACTTACTAGGGATTGCTAACATTTAGGCATACTTGCATCGTAACAACTTAAGTTTAACTTTGACACAAAGGCCAGTGAAGGGATCGTCTACTATAATTTTCAATTATGTTGAAATGTTTCCAGAATAACTATCTTTAAACACTTTATGTGTCTAGAAATGCAGGTTACTTGGTGAAATCTAATCTCAATGGAAAGCTTTGATGCTCTGTATCAAATGAAAACTAATTTAACTAAGCCATCTATGCTGCACATTAATATTAAGCAATTATATTAACTAAAAGCACTGTGAATACATGAATTGCTTTCATTAAAAAAAATTTCCTTAATTACCTTCTAAGCAAATATTCTTCACTAAACTTTTTAAGTATTTGCAATACTCAAATAAAATAGGTAATGGAGATGTCAATTTACATGAAATACATATTTCTAAAAATCTAACTTGCATTGCAAGTTTAAAATATGTTTACAAAATCCAGAATTAAGTATAATTTTATAAGGCTATTTTGATTTGGATACTGTTATGTTATTGGGAGAAAACAGTATTTCTTGTTTTTCATTCTTTACTAGCTCAAGGCTTGTCAGGATGCCACTCATATCGTATTGTGATGTTATGATGTATGCCCATACCACTTTCTGTCTCAAGGAAAAGGTCTGTCTCCTCTTATCCACATTGGCCGCTGTGCCCATCTCTCTGGTTTCCATCTTGCTGGCACTAAGGTAGCCCCTCATGTTCACAGAGAAGAAAGGCTGAGGAGGTACATGGGTTTTTTGTGACCGCAAGCTTTTCAGCGCTTGTGTGACTCTAACTTCTGTGAAATTTCTTGATTTTCCTCAAGTAGGACTTCAGGGGATTCATGGAATATAAAAGATGGAGCAGTCAAAGGGGGTTGTTCTCTGGCTGGCAGGGGTGGGGGTCACAAGGTGCTCAGTGGGGGAGCTTTTGAGCCAGGATGAGCCAGGAGAAGGAATTTCGCAAGGTAATGTCATCAGTTAAGGCGGGAACAGGTCATTTTCATCTCTTTTGTGATTCTTCAGTTACTTCAGGCCATCTGGATGTATACGTGCAGGTCACAGGGGATATGATGGCTTAGCTTGAGCTCAGAGGCCTGACACAAACATGAGTGAATGCCACAAATGGCACCTCCATATGAGGAACTGGGGCAAAAGGAATAGAGCGAGGGGGCTTTTGTTTGGCAAATTGTGCCTCTAAGACCCACTCTCAGGGTTGTATTAAAAAATGTAATCGAGCCTGGCCAACATGACAAAACCCGTCTCTACTAAAAATATAAAAATTAGCCGCCCGGCCCCGGCCCCCCGGGACGGAGAGCCGAGCAGCCCCGGCTCTGGGCTACGGACTATGGGCGAATAGCTCTGACCACCCGGCGAAGCATGCCGCCTGCCTTGGCCTCCCAAAGTGCCGAGATTGCAGCCTCTGCCTGGCCGCCACCCCGTCTGGGAAGTGAGGAGCGTCTCTGCCTGGCCGCCCATCATCTGGGACGTGAGGAGCCCCTCTGCCTGGCTACCCAGCCTGGAAAGTGAGGAGCGTCTCTGCCCGGCCGACATCCCATCTAGGAAGTGAGGAGCGCCTCTTCCCGGCCACCATCCCATCTAGGAAGTGAGGAGCGTCTCTGCCCAGCCGCCCATCGTCTGAGATGTGGGGAGCGCCTCTGCCGCGCCACCCCGTCTGGGAAGTGAGGAGCGCCTCTACCCGGCCGCGACCCCGTCTGGGAGGTGAGGAGCATCTCTGCCCAGCCGCCCTGTCTGAGAAGTGAGGAGACCCTCCGCCTGGCAACCACCCCATATGAGAAGTGAGGAGCCCCTCCGCCCGGCAGCCACCCCGTCTGGGAAGTGAGGAGCGTCTCTGCCCGGCAGCCACCCCATCCAGGAGGGAGGTGGGGGTCAGCCCCCACCAGGCCAGCCGCCCCGTCCGGGAGGGAGGTGGGGGGGGTCAGCCCCCCGCCCGGCCAGCCGCCCCGTCTGGGAGGTGAGGGGCGCCTCTGCCTGGCCGCCCCTACTGGGAAGTGAGGAGCCCCTCTGCCCAGCCAGCCGCCCCGTCTGGGAAGGAGGTGGGGGGGGTCAGCCCCCCGCCCGGCCAGCCACCCCGTCCGGGAGGGAGGTGGGGGGGTCAGCCCCCCGCCTGGCCAGGCGCCCCATCTGGGAGGCAGGTGGGGGAGTCAGCCCCCCGCCCGGCCAGTCGCCCCGTCCGGGAGGGAGGTGGGGGTGTCAGCCCCCCGCCCGGCCAGTCGCCCCGTCCGGGAGGGAGGTGGGGGGGTCAGCCCCCCGCCCGGCCAGCCGCCCCGTCCGGGAGGGAGGTGGGGGGGTCAGCCCCCCTGCCCGGCCAGCCGCCCCATCCGGGAGGGAGGTGAGGGGCGCCTCTGCCCGGCCGCCCCTACTGGGAAGTGAGGAGCCCCTCTGCCTGGCCAGCCGCCCCGTCTGGGAGGGAGGTGGGGGGGTCAGCTCCCCACCCGGCCAGCCGCCCGGTCCGGGAGATGAGGGGCGCCTCTGCCCGGCCGCCCCTACTGGGAAGTGAGGAGCCCCTCTGCCTGGCCAGCCGCCCTGTCTGGGAGGGAGGTGGGGGGGTCAGCTCCCCACCCGGCCAGCCGCCCGGTCCGGGAGATGAGGGGCGCCTCTGCCCGGCCGCCCCTGCTGGGAAGTGAGGAGCCCCTCTGCCCGGCCACCGCCCCGTCTGGGAGGTGTACACGGCAGCTCATTGGGAATGGGCCATGATGACAATGGCGGTTTTGTGGAATAGAAGCGGGGGAAAGGCGGGGAAGGGATTGAGAGATCGGATGGTTGCCATGTCTGTGTAGAGGGAGGTAGACACGGGAGACTTTTCATTTTGTTCTGTACTAGGAAAAATTCTTCTGCCTTGTGATCCTGTTGATCGGTGACCTTACCCCCAACTCTGTGCTCTCTGAAACATGTGCTGTGTCCACTCAGGGTTAAATGGATTAAGGGCGGTGCAAGATGTGCTTTGTTAAACAGATGCTTGAAGGCAGCATGCTCGTTAAGGGTCATCACCACTCCCTAATCTCAAGTACCCAGGGACACAAACACTATGGAAGGCCGCAGGGTCCTCTGCATAGGAAAACCAGAGACCTTTGTTCACTTGTTTATCTGCTGACCCTCCCTCCACTATTGTCCTATGACCCTGCCAAATCCCCATCTGTGAGAAACACCCAAGAATGATCAATAAAAATAAATAAATTAAAAAAAAAAAAAAAAAAGATGGAGCTAAAACAGACTATTTCCCACATGTTCTTAGGCTTAAATGTTGAAGTGTAAATGTTTAAGTTGTATTTATTTATTTAGGACAAATTATAATTGCATATAATTATGGGGTGCACAATGATGTTGTGATATATGCCCACAGTTTAGAATGATTGAATCAAGCCAATGACATATCCATCTTTTTTTTTTTTTTGACAGAGTCTTGCTCTGTTGCCCAGGCTGGAGTGCAGTGGCAGGATCTCAGCTCACTGCAACCTCCACTTCCTGGGTTCAAGTGATTCTCCTGCCTCAGCCTCCCAAGTAGCTGGGACTACAGGTGCACACCACCACGCCCAGATAATTTTTTTTTTTGTATTTTTTAATAGAGATGGGATTTCACCATGTTTGCCAGGATGGTCTTGATCTCTTGACCTTGTGAGCTGGCTGCCTCAGCCCCCTAAAGTGCTGGGATTACAGGCGTGAGCCCCTGTGCCCGGCTCCCCATTTTAAATATATATCATTTATTCCTCCTGTTTAAAGCTTAATACCCTTTGACCAACATCTCTCATTTTCCCTACCCTCCAGCCTCTGGTAACCACCGTTCTACCCTCTGCTTCTGTGCATTTGACTTTTTAAAATTCTGCATGAGTGAGATCACAGGGTATTTGTCTCTGTGCCTCACTTATTTCACTTAACATAGTGTCCTCCAGGTTCATCCATGTTGTAAATGAAATAATTTCTTTCTTTTTCTTTTCTTTTTTTAGGCTGAAGAACATTCCATTGCGTGTATATATCTCATTTTCTTTTTCCATTTATCCGTTGATTGACACTTAGATTGATTCCCTGACTTGGCTATTGTAAACAATGCTGCAACAAACATGGAAGTGCTGATATCTCTTAGACATATTAATTTCAAGTCCTAAGGGTATATAGTTAGAATAGGGTTGCTGGAACATATGGTAATCCTATTTTTAGTTTTCTAAGGAAACTCCACACTGTTTTCTGTAATGGCTGTGCTAATTTATATTCCCACCAGTGTACAGTGTTCCCTTTTCTTCACATCCTCACCATCACAGTTGTTATCTTTCCTCTTTTTGTTGCTAGCTCTTCTGATAGATGATATATCATAGTTTTAATTTCTATTTCCCTAATGATTAGTGATATTGAGCATTTTATATATATATATATGTATATATGTTGGTCATTTGCATGTCTTATTTTGAAAAATATTTATTCAGTTTCTTTGCCCATTTTTAAATTGGATTTTTTTTTTTTTTTTGCCATTAAGTTTTTTGAGCTCCTTATACATTTGGGGTATTAGTTCCTTATAAAATGTATTGCTTGTAAATTTTTTTCTGATCTGCAGATTGTCTCTTCACTTGTAGTTGTTTTCTTTGTTGTGCAAATGTTTTTTAGTTAACTGTAATCTTATTTGTCTATTTTTGTTTTTGTTATTTGATCTTTTGGGGGTCAAATAAAAAAAAAAAAACATTGCCCAGACCAATGTTGTGTAGTTTTCTCCTCTGTGTTTTCCTAGTACTTTTTATAGTTTCAGGTTTTACATTTAAATCTTTAATTCATTTTGGGTTTATTTTTGTATACTCTGTGAGATAGGGTGGGATTAATATTATTCGTCTGCATGTGAATATCTCATTTTCTCATTGTCCTTTATGGGAGAGATTGTTCTTTACGCATTGTGTGTGTTCTTGGCATTTTTATCAAAGTCAATTGATGCAAGGCATGGGTTCATTTTTGTGCTCTCTATTCTGTTCCATTGGTCAGTGTTTCTGTTTATACCAGTGTCATGCTGTTTTAATTACTATGGCTTTGTAATATAGTTTGAAGTCAGGTAGTGTAAGACCTCTAGCTTTGTTCATTTTGTTCAAGACTGCCTTGGCTAGTCAGGCTTTTTTGTGCGTGTTTCTGTATGAATTTTACGATTTTTTTTCTATTTCCATTTGCATGAAATATCTTTTTCTGTTACTTCACTTTTAGTCTATTTGAATCTTTAATAGTGAGGTAAGTCTCTTGTAGGTAGCATATAGTTGGGTTTTGTTTTTATACATCCTATTTCTTTGTCAAGTTTCTCATTTTGTATTATTTTTCATATTTTATTTAATCTTCTATCCTTATATTCTTATAGCTGACTGAACTTCTTTAAGAGAACTATATTAATTTTTTGTTAGTCATTTCATAGATCTCCATTTCTTTAGGGTCTATTGTTGAAGCTTTATTTGTTTCTTCTGGAGATGTCATTATTCTGATTCTTCATAATCTTTGTGTCCTTACATTGGTGCTTGTGCATTTGAAGAAATGGTCACCTCTTCTGTCCTTTACAGGTATTCTTTGGCAAAGTTATACTCTCACTGAAGTCTAGCCTGTGATTCTAGGTCGGCTTCCTGGTAACGACACTAAGCAGGCAGAGCTTGGAAGTCTAGCCTGTGATTCTAGGTGGCCTACCTGGTAACAACGCTAAGCAGGCAGAGCTTGGAATTCTAGCCTGTGATTCTAGGTTGGCTGCCTGGTAACGGCGCTAAGCAGGTAGAGCTTGGCGTTAGACTCTCTAGCTTGCTGAGCCTCTGCCTTTGCTTTGAGATCAGATGGATCTGAGCTCTTCTATTTGGTGAGACCACTGGCTCGGTTCTGCAATCAGGCAGAGATGGTAGCTGGGTCCTCTGATTGGATGAAGACACAATGTGTATTCCCTAGTTAAATGGTACTGCTGTTTGACTTTTGGAATTTGGGTAGGGCTGCAGATTAGGTCCTAAGGTTAGGCTGAGTCACTGATTGGGAGAATCAGGATCAGCTGCTAAGTTTGGTAGAAATGCATAATATTGAGCTTTGCTTCCCTGCCTGGATGTAGCTTTGGTGTGGGATTTGAGGTTGAGGTGAGCTGCTATTTGAACTCCCAGGTTGGGGTGGTCTAGCCCCAGTATGTAGCCAAGATATGCCATGATGGGTGTCTCACTCCATGAGCAGGGTCTTCTTGGGTCTGGTTCTTGGGATGAACTTTTAGGTTGAGCCAAACTCCTCTTAAATGCCCAGGTGGTGCAAGTATAGTCCCTGTGCTTTGCCAAAATACTCTGTGGTAGGTATCTCTCTTCTCAGAGGGAGGAAGTTGGGGGAAGCCTGAAGCTGAGCATGGAGGCTGAGCATCTAGGGATTTAAGCTAGATTGATCTTTCCACTGTGCTTCTGGGGTAACCAGCTTAGCTTTGCAGGTGGGCTATGGTACTCCCACCTATGTGGTGCTGTTTAAGAGGCTACTACTAGTACCTCTCATCAGGCACCTCTGCTGACAGTAACTCAGAGCTACCACCAAGATACAAGCCCTGTCTACTGTGAGTAACATCTCCTTTCTTTGCTTGTATTTGACCCCAGGTGACCTAGTCATGCCATGATCCCATGTTTCCCATGAGGTGAGAACAGATTGGGCTTCCTGAGAGGCATCTTGGAGTGCTAGTTAAGCTGGATGGCCACCTTATGTTTTATTTTTCCACTTTAGAAACTGTGGACCCAGGGGAATCCTCTCTATGTGGTACTGTGCCCACTGGGGAGGGGGAAGGGGTAGCACAGTCAGAGTGACACTGTTGTTACCTGTCTGATGTAGTTTTTATGTGGTTCTGTCTCAGGTTTATTTACAATTTTGGAATTTTCGCCAAGATGGTCTTGTATATAAATAGTTGCTAGTTGACCTTTCTTTGGGAAGAGCTGAGATGTCCCATTCTGCCATCTTGCTGATATCATTCCCTTTGTTTCAAAATTTTTAATTTAAAGCTATTCCCTAGGTTAATTGCTTCTAAATGTGAAGGGTGTATTATATCAAAAAATATAAATTTGGAGTCACATCAAAAGAAAGAAGAAGAGTGAGAAAAACTACTTTAAATCAATTATGAGGTCAAATATATGCTCCAAAATATTTTTTTCTTTTGCAATGTAAGGATCAATTCAGAAAAAAGAAAATGTTTGCAGAAGCCTTTCTTAAATGTTATTTTTTCTTAATTTTTATCAACAATTGCTCCTTGTGTTTAGTTTTATTTTAAACAGCTTTATTGAACTATGATCGACATACACTAAACTTAAACATTTGACAAATTTTGACATATATATATACACATATATATAAAACATCACTATAGTAAAAAAATGAGAATATCCATTTCCCAAAAGTTTTCTCTTGCCCCTGGTAGTCTCTTGCACCTGACCTTTCCTGCCACCTCTCCCTTCCAAAAACAGTATATACTCCATTTTTTTCTGGCTTCTTTTATTTATGTCATTCAGAATGAATATTTTGAGATTTATCCAAGTTGTAGCATGTTATTAATAGTTTATTGTTTTTGGTGTTGTGTGGTATTTCATTCAATTGTTAGACCATTGATGGATATTTGGGTTGTTTTCAGTTTTTGGCTATTACACATAAGGCTGCTATGAATGTTTATATACAAGCTTTTATGTGGACAGGCATTTTAATATTTATTGGGTAATACTTAGAAATGGAACAGCTGGTAGGTATATGGTAGGTTTACATCGAACTTAAAAAGCTGTCAAAATGTTTTCCAAAGTGGCAGTGCCACCTCACATTCCCATCAGCAGTATATGAGAATGTATATTACACCACATCCTCTCCAGCACTTGTATGGTCAGTTTAAAAAACACTTGTATAGTCTAATAGGTCCATGGTGGTAGTTCATTGTGGTTTTAATTTGCACTTCTTTTGTGACCAAAGATGTATAGCATTGTTTGTCATTGATAGATCTTCTGTGGTAAACTCCCTATTCACAGCTTTGGACCATGATTTCAATTGGGTTTTTTGTTTTTTTTTCATATTATTGAAATTTAGGAGCCATTCATATATTTTGGGTCCATCTCCTATATTAGATATATAATTTTCAAATTTTTTTCAGTCTGTGGTTTATATTTTAATTTTATTTATTTAATTAATTTTTGGTGGGGGGAGACAGGGTCTTGCTTTGTCACCCAGGCAGGAGTGCAGTGGTGTGATCACAACTCACCGAAGCCTCAACCTCTCAGGCTCAGGTGATCCTCCCACCTCAGCCTCCCGAGTAACTGGGACCACAGGTTCACACCACTATGCCTGCATGGCTAATGTTATTATTTTTTGTAGAGACAGGGTCTCACTATGTTGCTCAGGTTGGTCTTCAACACTTGGGCTCAAATGAGTCTCCTACCACGGCCTCCCAAAGTGCTGGGATTACAAATTTGAGCCACTGTGCCTGGCCTTAATTTTCTTAATAATTTTTATTTTTATTTTTTTGTTTGAGATGGGGTCTCACTCTGTCGCCCAGGCTGGAGTGCAGTGGTGTGATCTCAGCTCACTGCAAGCTCCGCCTCCCGAGTTCAGGCCATTCTCCTGCCTCAGCCTAGCTGGGACTCAGGTGCCCGCCACTATGCTTGGCTAATTTTGTTTTTGTATTTTTAGTAGAGACGGGGTTTCACTGTGTTAGCCAGGATGGTCTCGATCTCCTGACCTCGTGATCCACCCGTCTCGGCCTCCCAAAGTGCTGAGATTACAGGCGTGAACCCCCGTGCCCGGCTGAAGAGTAGGAGTTTTATGTTTTGTTAAAGTACAATTTATTACTACTTTCTTTTATGGCTTATCATTTTGTCATCTGTAAGCTATTGTTACCTTATCTAAGATCACCGAGGTTTTTTTTTTTTCTTTTGTTTTTCTGGAATTTTTAAGGGATTTGGCTTAGTCTCCTGGAGATGGAGTGAGAACAAAGATCCTAGAGAAATAGTGATGGAGTTATATTTGGGTGAGGCTGCAAAGAAGATTGGTGTGGGGTTCTGGAAAGAGCAGGGGTCTTTTTCAAAATGATCATGAGCAGTACTCTGGGGATGTGTGAAAAACTCAGAAAGAATTCCTTTGACTACTTGGTGCTGTTTAAGAGGCTACTACTGGCCGGGCCCAGTGGCTCATGCCTGTAATCCTAGCACTTTGCGGGGCTGAGGCGTGCAGATCACCTGAGGTCAGGAGTACAAGATCATCCTGGCCAACATGGTGAAACCCTGTCTCTACTAAAAATACAAAAAAATTACCTGGGCATGGTGGCGCACACCTGTAATTTCAGCTACTCGGAGGCTGAGACAACATAATTACTTGAACCCGGGAGGCAGAGGTTGCAGTGAGCTGAGATCGCGACACTGCCCTCCATCCTGGAGAGCGAGACTCTGCCTTTAAAAAAAAAAAAAAAAAAAAAGTGGCTACTTCCAAGGCCTAGGCATTTTCAGTTCCCAAAGATCTATGGAAATGGCAGAACTGGCAACCTTTAAGGAATCACAAAGGCTAAGACAACAAACATCTCAGTCTTAGTTACTTAACTAGCACGAACTCAGATCTGAGGATGAGGGGCCTCCCTGATGGGTAGGAACTTGGTTTGATCATAGAGTCCCAAGAATGAGCTAGAATATCCTGCTAGCTTTGCAATATGCAAACTTGGTGCCAGGTTAATGCAGAATTAATTTAAAGAAAATAACAAAATGCAATATCTTTCATACCTCGTAGTTACAATATTAAAACTAATACACCACATACTATATAGATTAATTCCAAGTTGCATAATTTCTTTATACCGTTCTTCTCAGAATGGTAGTCTAATCTAGGTCTATAATTCGTGCTGACCCAGGGCAGTGACCTGAAAAAGTTGGCACTTTCAGATTTTGAATATGTTGTCTCAGAGCATTTTATCTCCAGCTTTGCTAAGGACACGTCTCCCTCAGCTTTCCGTGTCCGTCCCTGTTTCAGGCAAGGTGAGTTAGGCTCACAGTGAGCTCGGCCAGCTGTGGCTGTGTGTATTTGTGTGTCTGTGTGTTGTAGTGGTAACAGCATCAGCAGTGTTTGTTGCAGATCAGCTAACTCTGGTAAGAAGTTTCAAAGCTGGTTGTTATTTACTTTTTCGCTTTTTTTTTTGTTCCACCTGATAATTTTCCAAGTTAATTATTTATGCTGCAGAAAAATTATAATGGGGTATGAAAGCAATTCTGTGCTGTATCAGCTTTCTATTTTCTCTTTTGATCAAATATCACTATATTTAATACATATTTTTTCACAATTCACAGTTTAGGATTGCAGCCACTTCTCAGTTTCATGATGGGTGGAAGTTTAGTTTCTAGTTTTTGTATGTTTAAATAGGTCTCCATAGGTTTTAAGAATATGTCTGATACTATTTTAACAAATCTTTAGCCTCTGGAGTATGTATTCTGTGTGTGTGCCAATACTACTAAGAACTCAGTTTCTCTTTAAAACATATTTTTATGCCCTCCATCCCTGCTCCACCCCATCATTTTTCCTGGGAGCAGCCAAAGCCATAGACAGAGTAGGAATTTAAATGTAATTTACAAATGCTGTCCTTCTCATTCCTCCTTCTGTGGTGATTTGTCCCAGGTCTCCTCTCTTCCTCTTCTAAGTCTGAATCAATATCAGTTAACAATGTCTCACCAACACTCCTATGAGCTCCACCTCACAGATTAGCAGGGCCTTTTCTCATTTCAGAGGTAACAGTTGAATGTGAATGAGTTGAATCAGGTTGATATAGGTTTCTACTGGATTTTCACTTTTCCACCTATAAAAATGAGAAAAATGAGAGACAGCTGAAAAAGGACCAAAGACTGCCTCTGAGGCTGTATGAGCAAGCTGCTTATCCCTGAGGCTGACACTGTTTCACTGACTTCAATAATATCAAAGATGGAGTTGGATTTGAACCTAGGTCTCTCTTATTTCGAGTACATTACATTAGATTTTGTATTTACTGTTTCCTTCTGTTACTCTAATGGAATATGATACGGTCATAGACTATATTAATTAAGACATACTTCTCAGGTATAAGTGGGTATAGTATAATAATGCTACTGCTTTTCAGTAAGTGGATTAATTTGACACGGGAATTCACAATTTGGCCATTTTATAAACAGAAATTATAAGGGACTATCTTGCAGAAAATTTTGTCCAAAATTTTGATTAAAACAGGATAATAACAAAATAAATTTATACAAATAAAACTTAGGAATAAAGAAGGTGACACGTGACCAAACACTGCATCAAATTTGTTAGCACCTTTAACACATATATCCCGACTTCTAATTTTTTCCAAAAACCCACATATTTTTATTTATTTATATATTTTTTGAGATGGAGTCTCGCTCTATCACCCAGGCTGGAGTGCAGTGGCATGATCTCAGCTCACTGCAAGCTCTGCCTCCCAGGTTCACGCCATTCTCCTGCCTCAGCCTCCCGTGTAGCTGGGACTACAGGTGCCCGTCACCACGCCCGGTTGATTTTTTGTATTTTCAGTAGAGACGGGGTTTCACCATGTTAGCCAGGATGGTCTCGATCTCCTGACCTCGTGATCCGCCTGCCTAGGCCTCCCAAAGTGCTGGGATTACAGGCATGAGCCACCGCACCTGGCGTCCAATTTTTTTATGAAAGGTGATTTTCATATACAGTCACAATACTTGGGCATTTGTATGATTATTCAACAACTTGCAAATGATGCTGTCAGTAATTTTCAGGAAGAAACAATGCTCTTCCCTAATGGAAGTGTTGATCTGGTATATTCTAATGATCTCACTCAGAACAGTGAAATACTTAGGAGAGATCTTCTTCTTGGACTAAATGTAAAGACTTTTAAAAACTCCAGATTATACTGGTTATGACTTTTTAATAAATATGACTTTATTAGATACATTTTGAAGGGACTTGTGTCTTATAGAACTATAATAAAAGAGCAGTCTATCTTGCGTTTTAAACCAGTTACTTTGAATATCAGCCTGTGGCTTTTAAAGCTCTGAACAGTTAGAACTGAGCTGTATTTCTGTAGTTGATGGACTGTCCACATGGCCTAGAGCACATTCAAATGATGCTCCTAAATAAGCTTCCAGTTATCACGGAGGCACATGTAAACGGGCAGAAATTTCACATCCAATCATTGTACAAGAGGAGAAAATTCTGCTTGTATAATAGAAATGATAACCTTGAAATACTTGAGCACTCATCTTTGAGGAAAGCAGAAAGACCCGAAACCTATCATGTGACGAGCCCGTGAAGCCTAGAATCACAGGGCAGCATTAATTTCATGGGATCTAGCGAAAGAGGATCTAGATGGTCATTCCAAGTCCTATGTAGCCTGTTTATCATCCCCATTTTACATGTAAATGTATGCAATAGGTGTCTTTACATGAGTAGACTTTAAATATAGGTAATTTATAGGCACAATTCTTTACCAAATATTTAAACACAATTTCTAAAATTATTCAAGGTTTTATCCTATTGCACAGTTAGACTCTATTTCAGTTGAAAAATACACGTCAAATTGAAAGGTGTGAAATTATTTTTTTAAGCCGGTACTATAAATTATATGCCAGAAATATATGGTCACTTTCCCTAGTCATAGCAAATGTTCAGGTACCAAGTTAACTTTTTAAAAACTTTTCTAGAAGATCCATGGAAATCAGCTGTCACACTGCAACAGGACTCAGGAGGCCTAATATGTGCATTCCTGATATATTCAGCTGTTTTAATACAAGGTAGAGTAATACAGTGGAAAACAGACTACATATGGAGTCAGAATCATATGCAGCTTTCTTCACTCAATGTTTTAAATTTTTTTAAAACATTTTTAAAATTTGTTTTAAAAAATGTTTTTAAAACATTTTTAAAAAATGTTTTAAAATGTTTAAAAATGCTTAAATTTTTTTTTTTTTTTTTTTTTTTTTTTTTTTTTTTTTGAGATGGAGACTCACTGTGTTGCCCAGCCTGGAGTGCAGTGGTGCAATCTCGGCTCACTGCAAGCTCTGCCTCCCTGGTTCACGCCATTCTCCTGCCTCAGCCTCCCAAGCAGCTGGGACTACAGGCACCCGCCACCACACCCAGCAAATAAAAATGTTTTTAAAAACAAAAGTGAACCACCTTTGTTCACTCATTGTTTTTAAAACTTTAGGTACTATTTAGTGTTTTGGAACTTTACCTGCTTATTAACTGCAACATGAATTTAATAATATTATCATAAAAACTGCATTTAAAAAGAAGATGCACTGAGGTGATGAGTCACATACAACTGTGGGCAGGCAAGATTTTCTTGTTCCCTGTACCTCGTTAACTCATTAGTGCAGGATACAGATTGGATAACATCTGCTAGTGAGGAACTCTGCATTAAAATGCCTTTCCATAGGTGTCACTTTCTCCTGTCCCTGCAGTGCCACCACAGAAGCCCAGCCAGCTGATGGCTTTAGCCAATGTGGCAGCAGGGAGTGTGAGGCTTCTGGCTTTGCTAGGACTCAGGCCAGCTGTCTCCGTCACTGGGCTCAGGGTGCTCCCTTTAGTTACAAAATCAGACCTCGTGTTGTGGAGCCTGTGCATGTTTGCATTGCTCTTTTGAGTTAAAAATCATTTAGACCTAATGAGTTTAGGATAAAGGACTATAAACAGCCTGTCTTATCCAAGTTTTCTGCAATGGAGTCTGCCAGCTCATGCCCAGTTAACGATGTGTCTTTGGAGCCATTAGGTATTTTCTATTTTTTTTTTGCACATAAATATGCTTTGTGGACCTTGTAGAAAGAGGTGACTAGAGACTGGAGCAAGATTCAGGTCTTCCTGGATGCCCTGCTAAATGTCATATGATTACATTGGTTAAAGTCCTAATTCTTCATTAATACTAACATATGTGATGGTGGGTTGCTTTCATGTATTTCTGATAGTAATCATTAGTGCTGTTTATTATTAATATGATCATTTTATCCTTGATTTCCTAGTATGCTGAAGAAAAGTATGTTATTCAATCAGCTTTGTGCTAAACTATAGTATATTTGGCCCTTAAAAGTCCTTTGCTTGCTCCCTGAATGTTGAAGTTTCTTACTGTTCCTTCCAGGTCTTCTCTTTTCACTTTCCAGCATAATCTCATCTGCTTTTATGGCATTAATTATCTCTGCATTGATTACTTCTAAATTCATATCTCCATGCTTAATATTTTATTTGAGATTCAGTTCCATATTAATGTGTCTACTGGATTCCCCAGAGGCATCTTAATATGGATAAAAAATTCATTTTTATGGCCAGGCGCAGTGGCTCACGCCTGTAATTCCAGAACTTTAGGAGGCCAAGGTGGGCGGATCACGAGGTCAGGAGTTCGAGACCAGCCTGGCCAATATGGTGAAACCCCGTCTGTACTAAAAATACGAAAATTAGACGGGTGTGGTGGCAGGCTCCTGTAGTCCCAGCTACTTGGGAGGCTGAGGCAGGAGAATCACTTGAACCCGGGAGGCAGAGGTTGCAGTGAGCCAAAACGGTGCCATTGCACTCCAGCCTGGGCAACAGAGTGAGAATCCGTCCCCTGCCCCAAAAAAATCATTTTTATAACCACCTACATTTATTTTACTTCCCGTTTTAATGAACAAAGTCAATGGCATTATCGCTTGCATTTTCATTCGGATCCACTCTGCTCCATTCTGTCCCGTGTCCTCTTGTTCACCTGCAAATCCACGTAGTTGCTGAGTTTCAGGTTATTCCATCTCAGGGCAGAGCCACTGCTCTGACTTCCATGGCTTCACCTCAGACCCTCATCCGATGCCGCCTTGGCTATTCCAGGAAACTGCTCTCTGCTTCTAGTCTTATCACAGCTGGGAGGCAGGTTCTCAGCCATGCTCGCCCCCTACCTGGAAACAGACTCGGGGCTGTTGTGGGGGGCACGGTGGGAGTGAGATCGGCCCTCTGGGTTGTGTGGGATCCGCCCGATACTGCCACAGCTGATGCTGTCTTGAAAGCACCACCTCCCAGCAGGAGCCCAACCAGCACAAAAATCGTGCACTAAACAACCAAAGCTAAGGACCCTCACAGAGTCCACTTCACCCTCCTGCTGCCTCCACCAGAGCAGGTGCTGGTATCCATGGCTGGGAGACCCACAGATGTTTCACATCACAGGACTCTGCAGACAACCCCCTTTACCAGCCCATAGCCTGGTAGACTTGCTGGGTGGCTAGACCCAGAAGAGAAAAAACAATCACTGCAGTTCGGCTCTCAGGAAGCCACATCCCTAGGAAAAGGGGGAGAGAACTACATCAAGGGAACACCCATGGGACAAAAGACTCTGAACAACAGCCTTCAGCCCCAGACCTTCCCTCTGACAGAGCCTACACAAATGAGAAGGAACCAGAAAACCAACTCTGGTAATATGACAAAACAAGTTTCTTTAACACCCCCCAAAATCACACTAGCTCACCATCAATGGATCCAAACCAAGAAGAAATCCCTGATTAACCTGAAAAGAATTCAGAAGGTTAGTTATTAAGCTAACCAGGGAGGGCTCCAGAGAAAGGCAAAGCCCAATTTAAGGAAGTAAAAAAAAAAAAATGACACAAGAAATGAGGGCAGAAACTTTCAATGAAATAGATAGCATAAATAAAAAAGAATCAAAACTTCAGGAAACAATGGACACACAGAAATGCAAAATGCTCTGGAAAGTCTCAGCAGTAGACTCGGACAAGCAGAAGAAAGAACTTCAGAGCTCAAAGACAAGGTTTTTGAATTAACCCAATGCAACAAAGACAAAGAAAAAAGAATAAGAATATATGAACAAAGCCTCCAAGAAGTCTGGGATTGTGTTAAATGACCAAACCTAAGAAAAATCGGTATTCCAGAGGAAGAAGAGAAAAATAAAAGTTTGGAAAACATATTTGGGGGAATAATCGAGGAATACTTCCCTGACTTTGCTAGAGACCTGGACATCCAAATACAAGAAGCACAAAGAACACCTGGGAAATTCACCACAAAAAGATGATTGCCTAGGCACATGGTCATCAGGTTATCTAACGTTAAGACAAAGGAAAGCATCCTAAGAGCTGTGAGGCAAAACAAACAAACAAAACAAAAAACCAGAACCTATAAAGGAAAACTTACCAGATTAACAGCAGATTTCTCAGCAGAAACCCTACAGGTGAGAAAGGATTTGTGGCCCTATCTTCAGCCTCCTTAAACAAAACAATTATTAGCCAAGAATTTTGTATCCAGCAAATCTAAGCTTCATAAATGAAGGAAAGATACAGTCCTTTTCAGACAAACAAATGCTGAGAGAATTTGCCACTACCAAGCCAGCACTACAAGAACTGCTAAAAGGAGCTCTAAATCTTGAAACAAATCCTGGAAACATATCAAAATAGAACTTGTTTAAAGCATAAATCTCACAGGACCTATAAAACAAAAATACAATTAACAAAACAAAACGAAAAACCGAGGTATACAGGCGACAATAACACAACGAATGGAATGATACCTCAAGTCTCAATACTAGCATTGAATGTAAATGGCCTAAATGCTCCACTTAAAAGATACAGAATTGCAGAATGGATAAGCCTTCACCAACCATCTGCTGCCTTCAAGAGACTCACCTAACACATAGGGACTCATAAAATCTCTTGCTAATTTCTCCTCTCCTTTGCTCCCCAATCCTATACCAGAAGGCAAGAATGTTAATCTCTTCCTTAAAATTGCCACTTGCTTCCCATCTATTCGATAAAGTCTAAATTACCTATCTTACGCGTGGTTTTTAGTTGTCTGTTGCCTACCTAATCCTCTGACCTCATATTCCCAATGTTTATATCATTCACCATGACTTGGAACGTTTCATTCCTTATATTATCCCTTCCCTAGACCTTCCCTCTAATTATCTCTTCCATCTGGACCTTTCCCTTCCTCAATGGACAATTTCCATTCATTATTTAAGGCTCAGCTTAATTTACTCCCTTGTGGAGCTCTTCCTTATTACTCCCTAGTCAGTCGCTCCCTCCCCAGCACTGTCTCTAGGCTTGTATCACAGCACCACACCACCTTCTGACTTGTCAGCCTGGCTCATGATACCTTGCTGCCTTTAATCAAGTCTGGTTCTTCAATTATGATCACAGTGTTTGCTACATAGTAGAAGATAAAGAAATACTTGTCTGTTGGATGAATGCTCAAGTAGCAATGAACTTTGCCTATTCTTTTTTAACATAAGTAACTTAACAATACTTCTTTTACTCTCATTGAAGGTATTTAAAATACTTTCAATTCCTCACCCTTCAACATCCATCTCAGCCCTCAGTTCTACTGCAGATGCAACTATTTTTAAGGCAACTTTTTAGATATATTGTAAATACTGAAAATAAAAAATAACTATTTAAAATGAAGATCATTCAGGAAAACTTACTATTTCATCTGCGTTTAGTTCAATATGCCAATTTCATGTGCTGTATTTATAAAATTATTCTTTAATAAGCATCACTAATATATCTATGAGAAGCCATTAATTACTGCCTCTACAAAAGGCTAGTGTCAAAGGTAATGTTATCTCAAAATCTGAGATGTTTAAGTTCCAAACTTTGTCAATTTTTTTTCTGTAATCAAGAACCCACATGTTGGATGTTTTACTGTAAAATATTACTGAGTAACATTTAACATGGATTTAAAGCTGGAGCCAATAAATTTATTATGGTGTAAATTAGCTTCTTTATAGAATTTTCTCCAAAGTTGTTTGATAACATGGGAGTTGGAATGAATGGAATGTACTCAATAACTATTTTTAATCTATTTAGTTATGAAGGACCAAATAAATGGGTGGATGGATTTCTAGGCACTGTCTTGGGAGACAAAAGATAAAGAGTAACTAAGCTGAATTTCCTTCCTTTGGCAAAAGCTGTCCCTTAAACAACTGGTGTATTGTCAGAAAGTGATTTAAACTATGTTCATGCAGCAACAAGCATCTGTTTTGTAAATAACCGAAACATTTTGTTCAGGTGGCAAAGTGGTATCTTCAATTTAGAACTGACCAGCCTTTGGTGAAATGCTTCTAATTAATCTAATTGCTTAATTAAATCCATGCTCAAGGGATATTTTTTCAACCAAAGCCTCCTAATTGTTTATCAATGAGTGTGATTCACATTCTGCTTTATCTGTGAGCTCCTTCTTGAGCTCCTTAAAGATAGCCAAAGACAGGGGAAAAGAGGTTTTAGAAACACTGCCTCACATTGAATGGACCTTAGTCGATGGGTAGAATAGAAGCTGGCAGGTCACAGTGTTTCTAAGTAGAGCACAGCCAACCTTAGGCTTCATCTTACCATGAAACATAGAGCCTCCTTCCTTTGTGATTCACAAAGCCCTTTCCATCACTCTGGCCATCCCTCCAGCTCTTTCGCCTGTATTTCCCCGTTTCTGCTCTTGTTTCCACACATTCTCTCTGAAACTCTCAAAAATACCTTCTCCTTCCTTTCCATATTTTCTTCGTGTATTTTTCTTTTTTCTTTCTTTTTACTTTTTTTTTTTTTTTTTTTGAGACAGAGTCTTGCTCTGTCACCCAGGCTGGAGTGTAGTGGCATAATCTTGGCTTACTGCAACCTCTGCCTCCCCAGTTCAAGCAATTCTCCTGACTCAGCCTCCTGAGTAGCTGGGACTACAGGCGCCCACCACCATGCCTGGCTAATTGACATATATATATATATATATATACACACACACACACATTATATATATATACACACATATATAATGTGTGTGTGTATATATATATTTTTTATTTTTAGTAGAGGTGGAGTTTCAACATGCTGGCCAGGCTGGTCTTGAGCTCCTGACCTTGTGATCCACCCACCCTGGCCTCCCAAAGTGCAGGGATTACAGACATGAGCCACCATGCCCGGCCTTCTTCATGTATTTTTCAAATTAGCAATTTATATTTTTTGAAATTGAAAATAACATCCAATAGATGAACAGCATATCATGCCAGAAGCCTTGCTTTCAATGCATTTGCATTTGCTTTATCATCGTCTCTTCTGATATCAAGCCTGAGATTTCTCACTCTGAAAATAATTTTATCTCTTGTCAATCTTGTTATCTCAGCTACATCTCTTAATGTTGATTACACCCAAATCCATGCTTACTGAACACAGTCATATGTTCTAAGTGAGCTAACATGTGTAAGGCATTTAATAGTTGGCCTGGTACTTACTAAGTGACATGAAATTTTTGGCTATTACTATTACATCATCATCATCATTATCATTACTATTATTATCATTATTCTTGTGTTTCTATTAGGTTGCCTCAGAGCAAATCAAATGCATATAACCAAATGTTTTAATCCTTATGTGTATGTTTTTTAATGTAAATTCATAGTTTCCACTCTCAAACTTGTCCTTCTTCCTTTTATGCTCTGCATTGAACCACTGTTAATTTCTTACCAACCTCTGTTACATCTCTTGTATTCATTTTCTCTTCTCCACGTAGATCCCGTTGACTTTGGCTTACACTCATTTCATTTCACTGGGATTCTTCTCTAGATGCTCAACTTTTTCTTCAAACTATAATTCATCTTATCTGTGGTAATCAGTTTATTTTTTAAAGCATAGTTCTGTTTACATGACTTCTCACAAGCTTCCAAGTCTCTATTACCTGTTGAATAAAGTTCACCGTCCTTCATGTGACACTGAAGGCGTTCAGTCTCCCGCTTTCAGATAATGTTTCTGGTGCGGTCACCTGCCATTTTCTTTCACACCTAGAGTGCAACGGATCTGCATAGTATTTAATGCTCCTCATTCAATGACTATGTAGTGAAGTGTTCCTGGAAGCCTGGTTCTAGTTTAAGTGTCTTCACCCAGTGATAAGACTGACACGATCACCGCTCTGTGATTAACATTACTTTGCTCACGCTCCCAACTCTGCTCCCTTCTCCAAGATACTTTTGTGCTCATTCATCCACATCTGATTTATCTGATGTGAAACTGATCATAGGTCTCCTTATTTATGAAGTATTCTGGTCATTCCGACTGAAAGTCCTCTTTTTCTTCTTCATTCTCGTGTTATTTATTTATATCTTTTTCATCGCACTTAGCCTTTTCACTCTTGGTCAGCTTTCTGTTCAGTGTTCAGGGAATACATGAAGATTCTCTGAACCCGCGACAAGGAATGCTGTAGCTTGGAATAGTCTTTCTAAATCCGGAGGCTGCTTTCTTCAACTGTGTGTGCCTTTCACAAGTTTCCAACTTCTATTCGGAGCCAGCCAGTGCTGTGTCTACTGGTACAAAACACAGTGTTGTAAGGCTACACGTGGAAATGCGCTTAAACTAGAAGCAATAACAGACATAGTTTAGTGTAAGTTATATTTTTTCTGTGAGTTTTGAATTTTGTTTTCACTTTTATATTTCTGCAAATGGAAGATGGCAAAAGGGCTGTAAAGAAGTGAAGATCAGAAACTGCCTCAAATTTCAAGGCAAGAAAAGGCAGATTGTTAGAAATATCCATCTGATTGAGGAAAAGTGACATGTTTGCTTGAGGTATGTGTGTAATAGATTCCACTGACCACTGCACGGAATATGTGCAGACATAGCTGATGCTGCAACCTTATCTTAAAAACTCATCCTTTAAAAAATAATTTCCGCATCACAAATATGCTTTTTCTTTATTTCTTCTCATACCATTTTACCGCCTAGTTACCAATTTGCTGAAAACATAGTTTCACAAGAATCCTGATTTGCAGAGCACAAGTTTCCTTAGCTCGAGGCTGTATATATGTTCTGAAATGGAAATAAAGTCTCTTTCAATGATTGGATTCAGTGGAGCTGGGTTTACTGTAAAGGGAACTTTAATAGCTATTTTTCAATGAACACAGACCATCTCCTTTTGATTAAGTTTAACTATTAATGTAATTTGACAAGGAGGTGAGAAGCTCATGCCTCATCTTCATCTGCTGTCTAAAGTAACTTAAGCAAAAGCAAAGAAGCGAAGCAGTAAGGTGTTGCTGCTGGAAAATTCTGTCTGAAAATGCTGTTATTTGAAATTACTTATAGAGAATTCACTGAAGTGAACTATTTCAATAATATTTTTATGTTAACGAAGGTTATCAATGATAAGATGAGCCAATTATAATAGTCTTTTATAATTTAAAATGAATCACTGGTTATCTTTTCAACACATTTTATGTCCAGGAGAGCAGCACATCTGCAGTGCTTAAGTGTGCAGTCTCTGAAGGCAGGTGGGAGGTTTGAATTCAGTCTCTAGGGTCCGTACTTCTGTGACCTTGGGTGGCACAGAAGGCTTATCCTTTGTCTAAGCCCTGACTTCCTCAATAGTAAAACAGGGATAATAATTCTACTTACCTCAAAGTTAATACTCTATAGGCTGGACACGGTGGCTCACGCCTGTAATCACAGCACTTTGGGAGGCTGAGGTGAGCAGATAACCTGAGGTCAGAAGTTCAAGCCCAGCCTGGCTGACATGGTGAAACCCCATCTCTACTAAAAATACAAAAATTATCCAGGCATGGTGGCACGTGCTTGTAATCCCAGCTACTCAGGAGGCTGAGGCAGTAGAATTGCTTGAACCCGGGAGGCGGAGCTTGAAGTGAGCCGAGATGGCGCCACTGCACTCCAGCCTGGGTGACAGAGTGATATTTAGTCTCAAAAAACATTTTTTTAAAAAGTTAATACTCTATAAATTTTAGCTCTTATTATTTATTTATTGTTAAGAAAATACTCAACATTTTGAAGGAAATGATTATATCTTTCAACATTCTTGTGACTTTTCTGGATATCTGCTGATTTGATGCATTTTTAAAAATCAAAATATGTAACATGTTTTTACCTTATTAATCTAGCATACCATTTAAATATACAACAGTGTTTCTTCTCTTGACTAATAAGTGAACGATAATGATAATTCAACAACTACATGATTTATTATCTGATCTGAGGTTTAACTTTAAATGCCAATATCATTTTTAAGGTATTTTAAAATAGACTTTATTTTTAAAGCAGTTTTGTGTTCATAGCAAAATTGAGCAGAAAATAGAGTTCCAATACATCCCCACCTCCAAACATTCATAGCCTCCCAACTGTAAGTATTTTCATTGAAAGTTTAATGATTGAGGGTTGCCTGCTTTTACATAATTTACTATGTATTTTTTAAAAATTATAGGCCAGGCGTGGTGGCTCACACCTGCAATCCCAGCACTTTGGGAGGCTGAGGCGGGTGGATCACCTAAGGTCAGGAGTTCAAGACCAGCCTGGCCAACACAGTAAAACCCCGTCTCTACTAAAAACACAAAAATTAGCCGGGCATGGTGGCGCTGCCTGTAATCCCAGCTACTCGGGGGGCTGAGGCAGGGGAATCGCTTGAACCTTGGAGGCGGAGGTTGCAGTGAGCCGAGAATGAGCCAGCCTGGGTGACAGAGCAAGACTCCATCTCAAAAGTAAATAAATAAATAAATAAATAAATAATAAAATAAATAAAATTTTGTTAATAGATGTTACTATACATGTTCTGGTTAAAAACCTGAGAAAGTATTTTATTACATTTGAGGAATGGATTT
Source organism: Pan troglodytes (assembly GCF_028858775.2). Classification (NCBI taxonomy): domain Eukaryota; kingdom Metazoa; phylum Chordata; class Mammalia; order Primates; family Hominidae; genus Pan; species Pan troglodytes. The sequence continues at coordinate 190,026,435 of NC_072401.2, forward strand.
GAGAGTATTTGTACTTCAGGCAATAAGAAATATTGATCAAATCTAAAAAAAAGGATCATAAAAAAGCATTTGATACTTTGTTTATCCATATATTTGCGAACATAAATGGAGTTTTTTGGATCAGATGACATAGTATCTATTTCCTTAATCTGTGGGTTAGAATATAAAATGTGATTGATTACAAAATAACTTGTTTTTCATGAAAAAAATTAGCAACTCTTGTAAAATGCATCTGAATAAGGAGAAAGTGTGCTACAAATGAGTAAAGAGAAACGCTGACTGGCTATACAAATACATTACTCATTAGCACACAAAAACTGTCTCACTTAACCAGGGAACTCCTTCCATTCCATCAGGCATTCCTCCCAGAGCACGTTCTTGCCTTTTAAATCATCAATCATTGCTGCCACTTTAGTGAGACCAAAAGGGTTAAAACTGAAACCCAGCCATTCCCTCTCACTTCTGCAAATGCAGCTCAGCTTTCCCTTCTCTGGTCTATAACAAATGCCACCCACTCTTTCCTCTGGGGTCTTCTCTGATTTGTATGGCCAGTCCCCAACCCGCCTCCTGAACTTCCATGCAACAGTTTCAGACCCTCAGCAGTGGAAAGTCTTAGCATAGATGTTCTGTGAGCTTCAGGGCTTAACCCCTCATGAAACTTGACCTGAATCCGTCAGTGGATAGAAAACGGATTTCATATTTAGAATCAGCATAACTATTTGTTACAATTTTCCAGAGTGTTTTTTTTTTTCTTTGGAGACTGAGTCTCACTCTGTCCAGCCCAGGCTGGAATGCAGTGGTGTGATCTCCACTCACTGCAACCTCTGCCTCCAGGGTTCAAGCAATTCTCTGCCTCAGCCTCCTGAGTATCTGGGATTACAGGTGTCCGCCACCATGCCCGGCTAATTTTTTTGTATTTTTAGTAGAGATGGAGTTTCACCATGTTGGCCAGGCTGGTCTCGAACTCCTGACCTCAGGTGATCCACCCACTTTGGCCTCCCAAATTGCTGAGATTACAGGCATGAGCCACTGCGCCTGGCCTCTCAATATTCTTGATATTATATGTACTTGTATTTTCTTTGTATTTGAAATTATCATTAGGAGGGTAATCAGACAACTTAGATGTTACAATCTATACTAGTCACATCACATTACTTTATTGTTACTAGTTTCTGTGAATGTGTCTTATCTTTTAAATTAAATCCAAAGCTCTTTGAGCCAGAAACTTTGTCTTGTATGAGGTTTGCTATATAAGTATTTGGAGGGAAAATTGAGTGACTCGTTCTTTCGTAAAACTGTTATATCGGAACACCACAGCTTCATGAAAACACATTAACTAGAAGTTATTACACTGGAGTTCGATCTCCAAATAGTGTGGGTTGATTAAGTTCCATTAGCTCTGTGGCTTTAAGCAAGTTCCCTACTTCTCAAGACCTTATTGAATTCACTTTACAATAGGGTGACTGGGTCAGGTGATGTCTCCAGTATTCTCCCTTTTAAAGTTATATCACTTTTCAAAAAGAAAGTCTGTTCTAAGAAAGAAAATATGACTCGAAGTCTGAATTTGCCCAAATACTAAAGAAAGGCTAAAGTTAAAGCAAATCTTATTCATAAAGAGCACTAGTAAATCTATTTCTTTTTGATGCTTGAATGTTTTCTATGCTGGAATGTTCTTGGTACATATTAGGTTATAAAATGACTCATCTTTAGGACATTTCAGTGCCTGAGGGTATTTTCTTTGTAATCCATGTATTGAAATTTGACTCTTGATAGCACATGCCAAGCACATAGTTCCATAATATGATTTTTTAAAATTACAGATAATGAATATCAGATGAACACAACAGAAGACACTTAGAAATAAATCACATTTTGACCACTTTTAACAAATACTCTTAGATCAATGTCAGATATGAGTCCTTAAAGTTTGGCCACAAAGATAATAAACACTTTATCAAATCTCTATCTTCATAATGTGTGCTCTTCTGAAGAATTATTGTCTCTAACAATGCTCTCAAAGAGCTACCAGAAAGGTTATTAAAATGAAAACTATGGTCACTGTAGTCAGAATACAAAACAAACACACATAGTCACAGTTCATTTGCATCCATTTGCACAGTGCATTTGTTTGATTTTACAAATAACTGATAGATGAGTGGAAATAATATTCAATGTCTTGCAATTTGCAGAAAAGAGAAGCGCGACTTTAATCTCAGAAGAAAATATTTCCCAGAGAATGTGAATATCTAGTATGTTGTGCTATCAAAACTCTATCCCTTTATTTTATGTCCTTGCTTGACATTTAGTTGGGGTTTATTCAAGGATTATTTGATTGGAAAAGTGCCTGCATATTTGGATATTTAAATACATTTGATTTATGTCTCAAGTGACATTTGTGGAAAACATTTTCTGTTTTAGAAACAGTCAGGGTCAGGGAGGTCTCGCCGAGGGGAGGCAGGGACTCAAATGGACTGGCCACATGGAGCATGTGTATCTCGGAGAAGAACATTGCTGACCTCTGTAGGAAGAAAGATGTGCACAGGTGGGTCTGGTCTATGCCACACGGATCCCAGTAACAGCAAGCAGGCCAATGTAACAGGGGTAGAGAAGCAAAGGAGACATTTGGAGAGGCTGCCATATTTTAAAGGTTTTGTGGCCATGTTTAGATTTGGTTATAAGAGTCATAGGACACCATTGGTCTTCTGTTTTAAAGACACCTCTCGCTGCTATAGTGGGAGGAAGGAGAAATATTAGCATCAGGTACAGGTGAACCATGTTTGTGTCTGAGGTAGATGCCCAGCAAGATGAGATGTGCAAGGTCCATCTACATAACTGTGAAGGACAAAGGAGTGGGGGCAGAGGCAGGCAGGGGAAGCCTTCAGACAGTTGTGCCAGTGGGACACCTTGAAAGGAGAGGTAAGCTCGGACAGCCTGAGACCCAGCATAGTGCTGAGGAGGTGCTGGCAAGGCCAATGGGGGCCGCCTGGGAAAAGCTGCTCTCTAGAAGAATCCTGTTCCAGGCATGAATAGCCTTGACCTAGTCCTCTCTCCTAGGACTGGGAAGAGCCTGGGAGAGGGTGGCCTGGTAGGAAAGAGTGGCAGCTGGGGACTGTCACCTGCCTGCTCCTTGCAGCAGGTTCTTGTGAAGGGAGAGCCAATCAGGCACCTCCATGGGCACCAGAACGTGAGCGCTTTGGACTAGGGTGGAGGTAGTGGAGGTGGTGAGGTTTTGCCGGGGTTCTAATATATTTAAAGGGGAGAACCAATGATATTTACTAAAAAATAAAATGTGAAATGTCAGAATTCTTTGAGTTGAGATTTTGGGTGAATGGTTATGACAATTCCTAATGGAAATTGGAAAATATTTGGAAGGAATGGGTGTCAAGGTCAGGTAAAGGCAGATAAGAAACTGTTTCAGGCATGTTAAGTCTGATTTAACTATTCACCATCCACTTCGATATGTGACAATGGCAGTTGGATATATTTTACTGGGCGGATGGTGGCCTGTGGTATTCCTTCAGCTGCCATTGATGGATAGATGGCTTGTAGAGCGTGAAGACCATCGAGGAGCGGAGTACAGCTGAGGAAGAGAACGGGGTACATTCACGACACCCCAGCGCTCCGCAGCATCTAGAAATTGGGATAAGAAAATGGATCTAGCAAGGGAGTAGAAGTAGCCAGGTAGAAGAATAAGTAGTTTATATAAAAAGAGAGGGTCTGACTCAGAAAATAAGTAATGTAGATGAAAAGGAGGGGATCGATTTGAGAAACATCTACTTAGGATTGGATTATGAAGTAAAGAAAGGACTTTAAGAAGGAGGCAGTGGTCACTTGCTTCAAATCCTGACAAGAGGTTGAAAGGATGATACCTCAAATGGATCACTGGATTTAGCAGTGTGGAGGTTAGTGGTAACACTGACAAAAGTGGTTTCAGTGGAACACTGATGAAAGCATTATTGGAGGGAATGTAAGACAGAATAAGAGAGCAAGTAAAGGCAGTGAGCATAGAAACTACTCAGAGGAAATCGGCTGTAACAAGAAACAAGATGGAGAATTGCTGTCCTCTCAAGAGAGAGGCTTATGTTTTAAGAGAGTGACAACACAGCAAGCTTAAATGTTTGTGGGAAGGCTCTCTTAGAGAAGGCAAAAACGTATGATCCAGGAGGAAAAGGGGAGAAGCACATGGGAAAATTCTTAGAGGAATCAATAAGAGGGGATGGGATCTACTTCATGTGAAATCAGTTTTGCTTTAGAGACAGCATAAGTAGGTCGCTTGTTTTACCAGAAGGAGAGGCAAAGCGCACAGGTCCAATGCAGCTGAAGTGGTTTCCTCGCTAGTGGAAATTTGTAGACATTCTCTTCTGATTGCTTTCAAACTTCTCAGTGAAATAAGGATCAAGTCACAGTTAGGCAAAGAGGTGCGGGGTGGGCATGGTGGAGAGTTGAGAAGGGGTGGTGTGAAAGTCACTTTGGTGGAGGGAGAGTAAATGAACTTAATGACTCTTGTGACACTGTTGCGCAGTCCTGAGTGCCTGCTTGAGTTCATTCCTGTATATTTAACGTGAGGCCAACCAGCAGGTTTAATGTTTTTCTGTATTCATTTCCAAGTCCTTGGGTGTGAGCACAAACAGGCACAGGCCATATGTAATCATTGTGGTGGTTTTACTAGGCAGATGTGACACAGGAAAAAGGGCAAGGTAATCGAGAGTAAATAGAAGGGGGTGGTGACAATGACTGATGTAAGATTGACGCTGGGAAATGAAGGAACTGAGAGCTGGAGGGGTGCAATTAATAGAGTGCGGGCTTTGTGGGTTCAAAATATTTAGAATGGGGGCCAAAACGGTGAAGGAGACAGCAAGAAAAGATTATGGAGGAGACAGAGTGAGTCTGGATATGAAAAAAAGTCCAGCATGTGATCACAAGAGACAAACTGGAAGAGGCTAGATGAGCAGAATAGAGGACAAAGAACCAAGAGTCCTGGGTATTGGTAAAACCTGCTGTGGTCCGGATGCTTGTGTCCCTCTAGATTCCTATGTTGAAACCCTCATCTCCAAGGTGATGGCATTAGGAGGCGGGGCGTTTTGGGGTGCGACGGTATCATGAGGGCAGAACCCTTGTGAGTGAAGTTCATGCCTTATACAAGAAAGCCTAGGGCGTTCTTTCCTCTCCACCGTGAGGATGCAGTGTGCAGTGAACTAGGTAGCAGGCTGTCACCAGACACCACACCTGCCGGCACCTGGATCTCAAACTCTCCAGCCTCCAGAACTGTGAGGAAGACATTATTGTTGTTCATAAACCACCCAATCTATGGTATTTCGCTACAGCAGCCAAAATGGACTAAGACAGATCATTTACATGGGTAGAAAAATCACCAGGAATAGCGATGGTGAGAAAAACAGCAAGCCAGACACAAGAATCACCCGTGATGAAGGGGATGGTAAATGACTAGGGAGAGTGACAGAAGGCCCAGTCCCCTGACATGAGCCTTGATGGAACTGGAGCTTTTAGCAGGAACCAGGGCAAATGGGCTTGAGGCAGCCCAGTAGTGTGCATGGTGTGAAAGGGAAAAACAGCCCTCAGTTGACAGTGTAGTACTTTCCTAGGGCTTCTGTAGCAAAACACCATGCACTTAATGCCTTCAATCAACAAACATTTATTCTCTCACAATTATGGAAGCCAGAAGTCTGCAGTCAGTATCAATGGGCCAAAATCAGGGTGTCAGCACTGTTACCCTCCCTTGGTGGCTCCATAAGGAAACCGGTTCCTTGTCTCTCAGCTTCTGGTGACTGCCAGCATTCATTGGCTTGTGGCCACATCACTCCAATATTTAGGGTCAACATTTTTTGATCTCCCTCTGCTCTGTCTTCATATCTCTTTCTCCTCTGTGTGCCCTAAAATCTCCCTCCTTGTCTCGTAACAGAATATGTGTGATGTGTGATTGCATTCAGGGTCCGTCTGAACAATCCAGGACAATCTCCCCATCTTGAGAACTTAATCATATCTGCAAAGGCTTTCTTTTCTTGCCATATGTTATGGTCACCTGCAAAGACGTATGGGCCCCTGAGGTTTGATTTGAATGTTGAGGCTGATGATGCCACACACAAGCTAAGGGGGTATGAAAGGTTCATACTCACATACTTCAGGCTTCTGGGGAGAGCAGGTGGGCCTCACAAGCAGATCCAATGTGACCTAAGAAAGCAAGGGAAGAAGACTGGCCCAAGATGTTATAGTGGTTAGGGGTGGGGCTGGGGTGGGGTCAAAGTTCCCATGTGTAGGAAGGGCTCATATGGTTTGACTCCCCCACCAGTGCCAAGGGAGGGGGCTCCCCATCTTCCCTGTTGGCTTATCCAGATGCGGGCATAAAGGAATACCAAGGGGTGAGGCCTAGAAGCTGTCAGGAGTCAAACATCAAGAAATGGGGCCAGTCTGGGCCTGGTGGCTCATGCCTATAATCCTAGCTGGGAAGCTGAGGCCCAGAACTTTGGGAGGCCCAGCACTTGAGGCCAGGAGTCTGAGACCAGCCTGGCCAACATGGTGAAACCCTGTCTCTACCAAAATATAAAAGTTAGCCAGGGGTGGCGGCACATGCCTGTAGTCTGTAATCCCAGTTACTTGGGAGGCTGAGGCAGAAGAATCACTTGAGCTCAGGAGGCAGAGGTTGCAGTGAGCCGAGCTCACACCACTGCACTCCAGCCTGGGTGACAGAGTGAGACCCTTCCTCAAAAAAAAAAAAAAAAAAAAAAAAAAAAAGGGAGGGAGGCCAGACTACTCATTACATCATATAAGGCAATTTTCCCAGGTTCTAAGGTTCTAGGGATTAGGAACTGGCTATCCTGGGGTGGGTGGTAGAGTCCAGCCTACCACAGGGAGTTATGAAACATAAGCATGGTCCTCAAGGGGGAACTGAGATTAGGGTTCGATCAGAAATAGGAGGGGCGTATGAAAGAAGTCAGTGCTATAGATTTTTATGTAGTTACCAATGAGCTGAAACCCATTTCCCCATTTTATCTGTTTTGTTCATTGCTGTGTTCTCAGCTTCTACAACAGTACTTGGAACATAGTTGGCATTTGATAAATATTTTCTAAATAAATAAATGAATAAAAATGGACGACATTTCTAATGTAAAGAAGTTATTGGAAAATCACAATGGAAAGTTGGATTTGAAATTTAGGCATCTTCACGAAGTTCATATGCACTATTACTTTAAAATTCTGTAGCGTGGAAGGGAGATGGCAGGGGAGTATGTCACTTTGTGACACAAATGAATGAACAATGCTGATTTCATGGAAAACCCCATCTAAAATTCTGAAACAGAACACCCTGCCTCCCACCTGACATAGCTGCTTCTGTTAGCGTTTTCCAGCCCTGTGTCTCCACACAGAACAACCCCAACCGCCTGCTCTGTTGTGGGTCAACACGCTGCCTTTCCAAGCACTCTGAATACACCACAGACGTGTCCTACTCACAAACGTCTTCCTGGTGGCGCCCCTTCAAATCTAGGATCTACAATATAGAAAGAAAATTTTATTTAAGTAGCTGTTCATAAGACACTAACTGAAAGATGTGCATGCGCGCACACACACACACACACACACGATGTACAGTGTCACAGAGGCTCTAGCTATGGTTATTGGACTTCCGAAGGATGCAGAAGGAGAGAGTGATAATTAACCATTACGTTAGAGCAAAACCCAAGATGGTTCCTGCACGTTGATTTTCTACAGTGATTAACTTTTTTTTCTTTTGTTTTTGAGACGGAGTCTCGCTTTGTGTCCCACGCTGGAGTGCAGTGGTGCGATCTTGGCTCACTGCAACCTCTGCCTCCCAGGTTCAAGCAATTCTACTGCCTCAGCCTCCCTAGAAGCTGGGATCCCAGGTGCCTGCCACCACACCCGGCTAAGTTTTGTATTTCTAGTAGAGACGGGGTTTCACCATGTTGGCCAGGCTGGTCTTGAACTCCTGACCTCAGGTGATCCTTCGGCCTCCCAAAGTGCTGGGATTACAGGTGTGAGCCACTGTGCCCAGCCCCTCTACTGCATAACTTAATTACCACAAAATAATGCACTAGATCTTCATATTTCCTCCCACGGGGCACTCATTCACCAAGGGACTCATTTCCAAGGTCTTTCACCCTATTTCTTTTCTTTTGAAAAATATTCAGGGAATGAGAGTTTAATATAAATTGTCATTAGCCAATATTCTTAGCCAGTCCTACACCTTTAAGATGGCCCATCTTGACGTCTTGTTCAATGGGTGCCAAGCTGGCAAGTGAGCATGCACATCATCTCGGATTTCGTCCCCAAACACAAGGGGAAAGAAACAACGTCTCCCACTGTGAAGGATGGTGGCATCGTTAGTGGGAGGGTGTCCACTAGATCTGTCTTCTTCTACTGCCCTGTATTTTCTCATATCACAGCGTGACCTCTCTAAATCTGATGGAAGGAGAAGGACTGAAGTCAGAGAGGCTTGTATCTGATGGAAGGAGAAAGACTGAAGTCAGAGAGGCGTGTACGGAGCTTTGAGTTTTATTGTTTGACATGCAAGGGTCTGATACTTTTGTTTCTGGTCTCCTGTCAGGGTGCCACTGACAGGGCCTTACACTCTGCTGAGTGTAGCCCGTAGCCCTTTGGTGAGCACCTTGGCCTGCACAGAAGGCCCCTGTGCTCAGCAGAGTCTTCAGGGAGAAATTCACTCCTGGGTTTTCTCGGAGCCTGAGAATCCTCTTCAAGGTCTCAGTCTTCCATCTCTAGTCCTGCTCTGCCCTCTCTCTGAGTTTACTAAGATTGTGGATCTTCTAGGTTTTCACAATGGACTTTTCCTTCTCATTTTGCCCTGCTCTGTGCTTTGTATTTGTGCAGCATGCAGTTGTCTGAGCCCTGTGCAGAGTCTCAACTCCCAGCCCTCTTGTTTACCTAGCATTGTGAATGCACACTGTGATTCTGGGTGGCATTTCTCTGGAGCTGTGCATTCTAGGATTCCGGTCAAGAGATAAATAATGCTCACATGCTTCCTCAGAGGACTAGGACTGACCCCGCCGCATGCATCTGAAGAGGTAATGGTCCCTACAGTGTGATCCTTTTTGGGCAAGGCTTGTTAATATCTGCTCTTTCATTACTGTGTAATAGGGCAAAGTCACTGCAAATGGCCGTTTCCCGGTTTCTAATGTCCTGTTTTTCCTAGCCCCCTAAGGTACTTTGACCACTGGTTATGAACAAGGCTGTTGGCTATTCTATTTTCAAACAGCAGTCGTCTGTTAGGAATAACTATCAATTTAATGGCGCCAATGGCCATCAAAACAAAGAAAATTACACAGTAAGTCTGTCTTTCTTTCTCGAAGGGAATCATTTGCATCTCACTGTGGTACCAAGTGTCGCCGTTTCCCTCAACATGCTGGTAACCATCAGTCCCACAACAGGGTGAACCAAGAATGCAGAGGGCTTTTTGTGCTCAATATCTTTGCTTTGGCCAAGGAAACACTTTCCATAATATCACGTTTACTTTTTTAACTTTTATAGTACAGAGTGAACCATGTAGAAAATAGTGGCTGTCTCGAAAGAGATGGGAAGACTAAGCCTAGTGATGAATGATGCACACATAGAAAGGGACAGGTGCACCAGGACATGGGTGGGGATGGTCCCTGCTCCATAGAAAGGGACAGGTGCACCAGGACATGGGTGGGGATGGTCCCTCATCCATAGAAAGGGACAGGTGCACCAGGACACTGGCAAAGATGGTCCCTGCTCCATAGAAAGGGACAGGTGCGCCAGGACACGGGCGGGGATGGTCCCTGCTCCATAGAAAGGGACAGGTGCACCAGGACACGGATGGGGATGGTCCCTGCTCCTCATGTCTGTGCGAGGCTTTCATTTGCAGGCTTCACGGTGCTTTAGAATAATGTGTTCATGGAATAAAGAGAAAGGTAGCATGGGAGGAAAATGTTTTCATACAAAGTGAGGAAATTAAATATCACTTGATTCAACTGGGTATTTTAAGGGGAAAATTACATGATTAAATCACACCTATGGAAGTTTGGTTTAGAATTCTATTATCTAAGATGGGTGAACATTTCCAAGGCCCTAAACTGTGTATTAGAAAGAAATCCTAATTGCATCAAAATAAATGAAATGTTATATTTTTGTTATTAGTTTTTGAGTGCCTTTCAACCCAGAAGAAAACTAAACTTGATTTTAAAAAAAAAACAGCTTTATAACAAGATGTTAGAGGTGATAAATTTAAAGTTTGAATAGGAAGAGCATGGTCTGGGACTAGAAACCACTATAGGAAAGAGATGTTCCTTTCCACCTATTTAGTTATTCATTTAATAACAGGCTACAGGTATCACCTATTTTTTTTTTTTTTTGAAACTGAGTCTCAGTCTCTCACCCAGGCTGGAGTTCAGTGGTGCAATCTTGGCTCACTGCAACCTCCACCTCCTGGGTTCAAGCAATTCTCTGCCTCAGCTGGGATTACAGGCGCCCGTCACCACACCCAGCTAATTTTTTTGTATTTTTAGTGGAGATGGGGTTTCACCGTCTTGGCCAAGCTGGTCTTGAACTCCTGACCTCGTGATCCACCCGCCGCGTCTTCCCAAAGGGCTGGGATTACAGGCATGAGCCACTGCGCACGGCCCTATCATCCATTCTTGATTGCATGCCCTCTTTTGGCTTCCGTGATAGCATACTGCTATGTTTTATTTCTGCCTCTCTTGTTACCTGCCGTTATCAATCCTAGGCTCCTTTCTCCCATGCTCCTGCCTCTATATGGTGTTGCTGAGGTCCACCTTTCCTCTCTCATCCATCACTACGGTTGCTAGAAGATCCTTGTTCTCAGGGTGTCATTCACACACGACTCTCAAATCAAAGTAGCCAGCAGGACCTCCACGCTGTGATCCAATCTAGGATTTCCAAGCTGTCTTCTGGATATTTCTTTTTGAATATTTGAACCAACAGTACTGTACTTTAACTCTTCCTCTGCTTTCTTCCCAAGGCTTCTAGCTTCTGTGTTACCATTTGTGACTTTTCCATTAAGAAAAAATCTGTTAAGAGTTATTTCACCTAAAACATGGCACATTATTATTTTTTAATTTGTAATAATTGTGTCTGTAGTCTTAAAAGTACAATGCTATCTCAGAATCATATAGGTATCTTGTTTTGTTTTGTTTTTTTCTTTTTTTTTGAGATGGAGTCATGCTCTGTTGCCCAGGCTGGAGTGCAGTGGCACAATCTCGGCTCACTGCAACCTTCTACTCTCTGGTTCAAGCGATTCTCCTGCCTCAGCCTGCCAAGTAGCTGGGATTACAGGCACACATGCCACCATGCCCAGCTAATTTCTGTATTTTTAATAGAGACGGGGTTTCACCATGTTGGCCAGGATGGTGTCAATCTCCTGACCTAGTGATTCGCCTGCTCGGCCTCTCCAAAGTGCTGGGATTACAGGCATGAGCCACTGTGCCCAGCTGGGATCTTGTTGAAGACACAGACCCCAATTAAGATTGGGGAATCAGAGCCTTTGGAGGCTTGGGAACTCGTGCTGTACCCATTACTTCACGTGGTTCTCATACACACGAAGGTGAGAGAACCATAATCCTGGACAGCAGAGAGGATACTTTTTGTTAATTAAATGCCACACTTTATTTCAAGATATTAGATTAGGTATTATTGACAGCTGTTTGCAAAACCCAGGAAGGCATTTTATCAATAGCTACTATTCATTTTCAGTTTGCTTCATTCCAACTTGCTGTGTATTTTAGTTGCTCTTTTGGTTTAAAGCAAATGAACCAACTCTGACTAGATTAAAACAAAAAGCGAATCTAAGCGAACCTATTGGGAGAACACTAGGTTATCTCATGGAGATGTGGTAAAGTAGAGAATAGGGAGGGACTGGATCAACTCCAGGTACCTTGGCAGTGAAACCTCGTGGATCTTCTCGCCACTGAATTTCCTTCAGTTGGACTTTGGCTCCTGTCACTTGCAACCTGTACTTCCACCCCTGCTCCCAAATTTAATTTTATTTTTTAAAATTGCTTTTAAATGACATGTAATAATCGTACATATTTCGGAATACAAAGAGATATTTCCATACATGGATGTAATGTATAATTACCGTATTGTGGTAATTAGTGTATCTATCATGTATAACACAAAGAATTTATCATTTCTTTGTGTTGGGAATATTCAAAATCCTCTTTTCTAGCTATTTGAAAATACACAATAAATTATTGTTAACTATCATCACCCTTACAGGGCCATAGAAACTAGAGTTGACTCCTATCCAGTTGTAATTTTGTATCTCTCCTTATCCTTCTCTCCTCCTATAGTCTCGAACTGACAGTAACCATAACTCTACTCTCTGCTTCTAGAGCTCAATGTTTTAGCTCCCATACATGGGTGAGAACATGCAGTATTTATCTTTTTGTGTCTGACTTATTTCATTTAACATAATGTCCTCCAGGCTCATCCTTGTTGCTGTGAGTGACAAGACTTCATTCTTTTTTATGACAGAATAGTATATCATTGTGTGTAGTTACCACACTTTATCCACTCACCTGATGATAGACTCTTAGGCTGACTCCATATCTTGGCTATTGTGGATAGTGCTTCAGTAGACATGGGAGTGCAGATACCTCTTTGAGATACTGATTTTCTTTCTTTTGGATGAATAGCGAGTAGAGGGATTGCTAGATCATATGGTAGTTCTATTCTTAGTTTTTCGAGGAAACTCCATACGGTTTTTCATAATGGCCATACTAATTTACAATCCCACCAACAGTATGTAGGAGCTCCCTTTTCTCTGCATCCTCACCAGTGTCTGTTATTTTTGTCTTGTTGATAGTAGCCATTTTAACTGGGACAAGAGAATATCTCATTGTGGTTTTGATTTGCATTTCCATAATGATTAGTGATGTCATTTTTTAAAATGTTCTTTTTGCCCATTTGTATGTCCTTTTTTGAGAAATGTCTTTCAGATTCTTTGGCCACTGTAAAATCAGATTTTTTTTTGCTTTTTAATTTTTTTGCTGTTGTTTGAATTCCTTGTATATTCTGAGCATTAATCTCTTGTTGGATGAATAGTTCACAAATATTTTCTCCCATCCTACAGTGGTCTTCTATTCTGTTGATTACTTCATTTGCTGTGCATAAGGTTTTTAGTTTGATATAGTCTCATTTGTCTATTCTTACGTTTGTTGCTTGTACTTGTAAAGTCTTACCTACAAAAGCTTCACCCCGTCTCAAGTCCTAAAGTGTTTCCCCCATGTTGTCTTCTAGGAATTGTATAGTTTTGGGTCTTAAACTTAAGTCTTTAATCCATTTTGAATTTATTTTCATGTATGGTGTGAGAGAGAGAGAGAGGTCTAGATTTATTCTTCTGCATATGCATATCCACTTTTCAACGTTTTTGGTGACTTTGTCAAAAAGTCAGGTGACTGTAAATAAGAGAATTTATTTCTGGGTTTTCTAGTCTGTTCCATTGGTTTATGTGTCTGCTTTTATACCAGTGTCATGTTGTTTTGATTACTAGAGCTTTGTAGTATATTTTGAGGACAGGTAGTATAATATTTCCAGCTTTGTTCTTTTTGCTTAGAATTGCATTAGCTATTCAGGGTATTTTGTGGTTCCATACAAGATTTGGAATATTTTTTCTATTTCTGTGAGGAATATCATTGGTATTTTCATAGTGAAACCAGTCCAGTAGTCCCATAGATAGTTTTTTTTTTTTTGGATAAACATAGAATTTGATCCTCTGTTCTTAAAGCTTGAAGCTTGCTTTTGTTTTATCTGTGTTCCTTCCTCAGGATGACATTCAGGGCTCTCAAAAAAAGTATCAAAGAGGCCGGGCACAGTGGCTCACGCCTGTAATCCCAGCACTTTGGGAGGCCGAGGCGGGTGGATCACGAGGTCAGGAGATCGAGACCATCCTGGCTAACGTGGTGAAACCCCATCTCCACTAAAAATACAAAAAATTAGCTGGGCGAGGTGGCGGGTGCCTGTAGTCCCAGCTACTCAGGAGGCTGAGGCAGGAGAATGGCGTAAACCCGGGGGGCGGAGCCTGCAGTAAGCAGAGATCGCACCACTGCACTCCAGCCTGGGCGACAGAGTGAGACTCCGTCTCAAAAAAAAAAAAAACAAGCATCAAAGAACTGAAACTCACCTGATCACCACATCCAGACAATGAGATGCCAAACCCCTCATTCATCATGATTACTTTCTTGCTCCTCCCTAGTTCCTCCCTTTTCTTAGACATTGTCACATTTCTTCCCTGCTATATAAACCACTAGTTATAGCCAGTCAGGGAAATGGATTTGATGCTAATCTCCCATCTCCTTTGCTGCAGCACTCAGTTAAATCCTTCTTCCTTGGCAATACTCATTGTTTCAGTGACTGGCTTTCTGTGTGGCAAGCAGCAGGACCTAGACTGAACCCCTGTGCTTTGGTAACAACAGGAATTGCACTAAATCTGTAGCTTGCTTTGATTAAGATGGTCATTTTAACAATATTGACTGTTCCAATCTGAACATGGAATTTTTCTTTTTTGGTGGGTATGTCCTCTTCAATTTTTCTCATCGGTGTTTTGTAGTTTTCATTGTAGAGGTCTTTTATCTCCTTGGTTAAATTTATTTCTAGGTGCTTTATTTTTTTTTGTAGCTATTAAAAATGGGATTGCTTTTTTGATTTCTTCAGCTAGTTTGTTATTGGTATATAGACTTCCTATTAATTCTTATATGTTGATTTTATATTCTGCAACTTTACCAAATTCATTGATCAGTTCCAAGAGTTCTGTGGTGAAGTCTTTAGGTTTTTCTCTATATAAGATTATGTCATCTGCAAAGAGGGACAATTTGATTTTCTCTTTTCCAATTTTACTGTATTGTATTGCTTTCTCTTGCTTAACTGCCCTGGCTAGGAATTCCAGTACAGTGTTGAATAAGAGTAGTGAAAATGGGCGTTCTTGTCTGGTTCCAGCTCCTAGAGGAAAAGTTTTTCCCCATTCAGTATGCTGTCAGCTGTGGGTTTGTTACATATGGCCTTTATTATTTTGAGGTACACTCCTTCCATGCCTAATTTATTGAGAATTTTTCATCATGAAGGGATGTTGAGTTTTATCAGGTGCTTTTTCTGCATCTATTGACATGATCCTATGGCTTTTGCCCTTAATTCCGTTGATGTGATGTATCACATTTATTGATTTGGGTATACCAAAACATCCTTGTGTTTTTAGGACTAATCCCATTTGAACATGGGTGTATAATTTTTTTGATGTGCTGTTAGATTCAGTTTGCTGGTATTTTGTTCAGGATTTTTGCATTTAGGTGCATCAGGGATACTGATCTGTAGTTTTGTCACTATTGCTTTTGTGTTCTGGTCTGGTTTGGGTAGCAGAGTAACGCTGGTCTGCTAGAATAAGTTTGGAAATGATCCCTTCTCTTCCATTTTTTTGAAGAGCTTGTGTCAAATTGATATTAGTTCTTTAAATCTTTGGTAGAATTCAGCAGTGGAGCCACCAGGTCCTGGGCTTTTCTTTGATGGGAGACTTTTTATGATGGCTTCAATCATATTGCCCATTATTGGTTTGTTGAGGTTTTCTTTTTCTTCATGGTTTCATGTTGGTAGGTTGTATGTGTGCAGGGATTTATTCATTTCTTCTAGTTTTTCCTATTTGCTGGTGGATAGTTGTTCATAATAGTCTCTAATGATTGTTTGTATTTCTGTGGTCTCAGTTGTTAGTCTTCTTTTTTGTTTCTGATTTTATTTATTTGGGTCTTCTCTCTCTTCTCTTAGTTTAGCTAACAGTTTATCAATTTTTGTTTGTCTTTTCAAAAAGCCAAGTTTTCATTTCATCGATCTTTTGCAATTTTTTTTAGTCTCTACTATGTTTAGTTCTGCTCTGATCTTTATTTATTTATTTTCTAGTTTTAAATTTTGGGTTTAGTTTGTTCTTCCTTTACTAGTTCATTGATGTGCATTATTAGATTGTTTATTTGAAATCTTTCTACTTTTTTAAAGCAGGCATTTATTTCTATAAATTTATTCCTGGGGATCAACTTACCTCTTTCTCTGTGGTAAGGAGTGTCTCTTGGGATGAGCCAATTCCAGCCAGGCTCTTCACTTTCCTCTTTATGCTGCCATCTCCAGTCTCTGTGCATCAGAAGGTCTTTATCACTTTCTTGCTGAATTCCAGTGTTTTCTCCTATACACTCTATTTGATGTGTTGTTTTCTAATTGTTTTGGTCCTTTGTGGAGTAGGAGAGCACTGGGCACCTCTAATCAGCCTTCTTGATGACATCTGGATAGGACAATATTGATCAATAATATATCTAGAAGCAATTTTGAATAAATAATATAGTGTTATAGGTTATAATTAAATATGTAAACCAAAAATAAATAAAGGAAGGGAAGAAAAACCTCCCTTTTTTTCAGAGGCAGGGAGTTTTTATTTTTGGCTTCTGTAATGGTATTTCACCAAGTTTTAAAGGTATTAACTTTATTAACCTGCAACATTCATCATTTTAAAGGCATATATAGAAACTATCAAAATGGGTCAGAAACAAGGTTTGCGATACTCATAATTATCTTCAACAGTGGCAATATTTAACCTTTTGAGTCAATCTCAACAGATTGGCAATATAACATAATATATATTGATGTGTCATTCTTGATAAAAAATCAAATTATTTTTCTATTTACAATTTTTAGAAAAGGTTTAATGTAAAAATATTTTTCTTCTTTATATATTTCCCTGCCATGATAATATTAAAACATATCAAGATGCTCCTCAAAGTTTAGGAGTGAACAGCATAACATTCCATTTTAGTTGAAGCATTCTTTCACATAGCCAACATATTTTTTCAAGACACTCTAAGAACTCGTGAGGATACTACAGGAAAAATGTTCCTCTTGCCTACTGAGCTTTTAGTCATATTTTCCCTCAAACTTTTCTAAATTAAACATTGTTATAACTGGGTTTTTTTTTTGAAATTTAATTTTCCACGGCGCAGTCCTCAAGTTATTCCTTTATTCGGAGCCACTCCTTCAGTTTCAACTTGCTGAGCAGGCAAGCAACTGCTTTTGGTTTCTATGGAAACTGGATTCCTGTGGCTGCCTGTAGGTATTCTCGTTCCATCAACCTTTTGTTGTGTTGTGGTATCCAGTGATTTAGGTGGAAAAGTACAAGTTATTCTTCCATGATGGATATGATATGGTCATAACAGCCTGGGATCTAATGGGACCCAGGGAACTGAGAGACTGGAAGGTACATCAGGAAGGCTGCAATGTGTTTTATACAAATTGTATGCTGTCCTAGTAACTTTTCCATCAGAGGCCTTATGGATTGGGAGTGAAGAATCTTCTGCTGCCTGAGATAACAAGTAGGAACCCTCCTGCTAGCTACTTAATTTCTTTAGAATGTGTTGGAGAATGTTAAATACATTGGAAATCTTGAGTGCTGAAAGCTTTTCTTTTAATGCTTCTGAGGTAATTTCTTCCAGTAGAAAAAGCTTTGAAGTAAATGCATCGATATGGCCAATGTAAAATATCTGTTGGAATGCAATCAACTTCCAGTCCACAAGCGACAACGTTCACTTTCAGTCAGAACTTCAACTCCATAACCAGCTTGATACTCTACTTCTGGTAGTACATAAACTGGAAATTGTTTTCCGATTTTGTTCTGTTTCTTAGAACGTGGTCTTGTCTCCATCCTCCGGACACTGCAGCACATGAGTAACAACAGGTCTTGCAGGCTAAATAACTTATGAATAAAGTTTCCTTCCTGAGGAGCTAGGTATTCCGACGTATCTTCAACATAGTCCTGAAGTTCATACGGCAATCGTCCTTTTGGCTTCTGAAATGCAGAAGGCCATCCAATTTCGGCCAACTAGAGGCATCTGAAGGGACAGACAGTTGCTCAGAAACAGAAGGCTGTTTAGAATTTTCTAAATTCATTAAGAGCAATTTGGGTACTTTTCTGGAAATTGGCTTTAAGAGCTCATCCTGCATTTTAAAAATTTCTCCAACAGGATCAAATTTTTTATATACTCATTTGATAGTTTTTTTTTAAAAAAAGATACATGACTTGCCAGGTGTGGTGGCTCATGCTTGTAATCCCAGCACTTCGGGAGGCTGAGGAAGGCAGATCACCTGAGGTCAGGAGTTCGAGACCAGCCTGACCAATGTGGAGAAAGCCCATCTCTACTAAAAACACACACACACACACAATTGGCTGGGTGTGGTGGCGCATGCCTGTAATCCCAGCTACTTGAGAGGCTGAGGCAGGAGAATTGCTTGAACCGGGGAGGGAGAGGTTGCAGTGAGCTGAGATCGTGCCACTGCACTCCAGCCTGGGGCAACAAGAACGAAACTCCACCTCAAAAAAAATTAAATAAATAAAAAGTAAAAAAATAAAAACACATGACTCTTCTGGACTACAAGCAGTATTAGTCTGGTTTTCTGCAGAAGCCTGTCCTGAGGAAGAATTTGGACTAGCTGGTCAAGAATTTAAGTTGGAACCCATGACAGCTGTCTTTCCTTCACTATTATTTTTACACTCTGTATCAATAATTAAACACTCCTTATCTGTGTCATTGCTGCAGAGAACTGTATCTTCAGTTTTAGCTGCTTCTGATGTCACAGTCTTTTCCTTTGAGTTGTCTAGGTTTTCCAGAACATTGGGTCTTTCAGCATCAACATGTACCATATCTATAGTCATATCATATTTATTAGCAGTTTCAATTTCCTGAGAATTTTCTAACTGTAAGGCATCAGATGTTTTCAAGTCACTATCTTGCCTCAAAGACTTGTCAGAATTTGATACCTTTTTGCCACATGATTCAAATCCCTGGTCATCTTTATTTTTGCACTCTTTAGGGCCACCATTCATACCAGTGACCAGTTGTTTCTCCTTTTGCGACCATTCAATGAGAATCTGAGATAAACTTCTAGAATTAGCAGAAATGTCTGGTGCGCTTGGTGCCACAGGTGTAGTTCCTGCTTTGGGGGCTGTAGGAGCATCTGTCACGTTAGTTACTGTGGAAGTACTTGCTGGACTTGTTGGCTTTGATGCTTTGGTGGTGGTTACTCCAAAAGTTTCAAGTTTTGTAACATCACCATCAAAATCCAGATACAAGTTTTCAAGAGTCTCAATGTTTTGGCACTCACTACTTCACAGGACATGTCCATTCAGATATAAACTCTTCAAGGATAAATCTCTTTTCTATGCCTGGTGGGAGAGTCAAAGATCCCTGTTCTTAAGGATGTAAATATATACACATATAATATAGTTATTGAATAACTTGGGTTTGAGGGAAGTAAAAATAGTTGTTTTCTAGCATAAAAGTAATTCCTATTTCAAAGCTTCAAATTAATTTTGGATCACTGGGAGGATCATTTTTAAACTTAATAAATGAGAGAAAGTCCAGTTAAAACAGAAGAATAAGAACAGTTCATTTTAAGTAGACTCTCACAAACTTGGTCAAATCAAATGCTCTAGGACCTTCTCGTATATTTTAGGATACTTTACTTGTATTTGGGAGATGATTCCCCAGGAGTATTTCATACATTCACATGTGGTGTAAACAGAGACTCTGGCAGCTTTTCTTCCAAATGATCTTTTCAAGGATATCGCCATTGTGAACAGCTTTGGAAGTTAAGGTAGCTTTTCCCTCTGCGGTAGAGGGAAGGTTTTCTTGGTGTTTAGGAAAATTAAAATAATGACTACTTTTAGGACAAAGTTTGAGCAAACTTACTTGAGGTCTGATATGGTTTGGCTGTGACCTCACCCAAATCTCATCTTGAATTGTAGCTCCCACAATTCCCATGTGTTGTGGGAGATACCTGGTGGGAGGTAATTGAATCATGGGGATGGGTCTTTCCCATGCTATTCTCGTGATAGTGAATAGGTCTCATGAGATCTAGTGGTTTCACAAAGGGGAGTTTCCCTGCACAAGTTCTCTTCTTTTGTCTGCTGCCATGTGAGATGTGCCTTTTACCTTCAGCCATGATTGTGAGGCCTCCCCAGCCATGTGGAACTGTAAGTCCATTAAAACTCTTTCTTTTGTATATGCCCAGTCTCAGGTGTGTCTTTATCAGCAGCATGAAAACAGACTAATACAAGATCCATTATAAATGACTGGAGTTTCCTAAGCTCCAGCTTCCATAGCTATGAAGAAAATCCACTCAGTATACAACTTTTCCCCTTTTTAACCTAGGAGTCTTGTGTCTTTTGCCAACATCCATGAAACAATGACAATGTAACTCATTAGATTGCAAGTAGAGTAAACCTCAGACCCTTTATAATTGAGTGTTTCTCCACAGTTTACATGAAATTGAAAAATGAAGGCACCAAGAATTTTGTTTTTTTCTCCTTATATTTCACATCTGGGCTTTTACAATTGTAGGGACAAGCCCCACAGGGTCGGTGGGTTTTTCTCCCCATGTATGGAGATGAGACATTGTAGAAATAAAGACACAAGACAAAGAGATAAAAGAAAAGACAGCTGGGTCTGGGGGACCACTACCATCAAGATGCGGAGACTGGTAGTGGCCCCGAATGCCTGGCTGCACTGTTATTTATTGGATACAAGGCAAAAGGGGCAGGGTAAGGAGTGTGAGTCATCTCTAATGATTGACAAGGTAACATGAGTCATGTATCCACTGGACAGGAGGCCCTTCCCTGTTTGGCAGCCGAGGTGGAGAGACAGAGAGAGAGAGGACACAGCCTATGCCATTATTTCTTCATATCAGAGGTTTTTAGTACTTTCACTAATTTTGCTACTGCTCTCTGGAAGGCAGAGCCAGGCATACAGGATGGAACATAAAAGCAGACTAGGAGTGTGACCACTGAAGCACAGCATCACAGGGAGATGGTTAGGCCTCCAGATAACTGTGGGCAGGCCTGACTGATGTCAGGCCCTCCACAAGAGGTGGAGGAGTAGAGTCTTCTCTAAACTCTGCCAGGGAAAGGGAGACTCCCTTTCCCAGTCTGCTAAGTAGTGCGTGTTTTTCTTTGGCACTGATGCTACTGCTAGACCACAGTCTGCTTGGCAATGGGCGTCTTCCCAGACGCTGGTGTTACCACTAGACCAAGGAGCCCTCTGGTGGCCCTGTCTGGGCGTGACAGAAGGCTCGCACTCTTGTCTTCTGGTCACTTCTCACTATGTCTCCTCAGCTCCTATCTCTGTATGGCCTGGTTTTTCCTAGGTTATTATAGAGCAAGGATTATTATAATATTGGAATAAAGAGTAATTGCTACAAACTAATTATTAATGATATTCATATATAATCATATCTATGATCTATATCTAGTATAACTATTCTTATTTTATATATTTTATTATACTGGAACAGCTTGTTGCCTTGGTCTCTTGCCTCAGCACCTGGGTGGCTTGCCGCCCACATGCAATAGCTTTCTAGCTATTTCTTCTGTAGCATATAAGAGTTCAGCAAACATTTACTGGGTCCCCATCTTGTAACAGATACTCTTACAGATCCTAGAAATCCCAAGATAAATAAAACATGATTCTTGACCCAAAATGCTTCCAATGAATAGAAGAAACAATGCATAAAGACACATGACACAGAAACAGTATTTTTCCTTCCTTCCTTCCTTCCTTCCTTCCTTCCTTCCTTCCTTCCTTTCTTTTCTTTCTTAGATGGGGTCTCACTCCATCACCCAGGCTAAAGTGCAGTGGTGCAGTCTCAGCTCGCTGCAACCTCTGACTCCCGAGTTCAAGTGATTCTCCTGCCTTAGCCTCCTGAGTAGCTGGGATTATAGCCGTGCACCACCACGCCCGGCCAATTTTTTGTATTTTTAGTAGAGACGGGGTTTTGCCATGTTGGCCAGGGTGGTCTCCAACTCCTGACCTCAGGTTATCTGACTGCCTTGGCCTCCCAAAGTGCTGGGATTACAGGTGTGAGCCACTGTGCCCGGCATAAACAGTATTTTTCATAGCATGGGATATAAGTGACGACAGCAACAGCAACTTTTTTTTTTTTTTTTGAGATGGAGTCTTGCTTGTCACCCAGGCTGGAGAGCAGTGGTGTGACCTCGGCTCACTGCAACCTCCACCTCCCGGGTTCAAGCGATTCTGGTTCCTCAGCCTCCCCAGTAACTGGGTTTACAGGTGCATGCCACCACGTGCCAGCTAATTTTTGTATTTTTAGTAGAGACGGGGTTTCACCATATTGCCCAGGCTGGTCTCAAACTCCTGACCTCATGATCCACCTGCCTTGGACTCCCAAAGTGCTGGGATTAGAGGTGTGAGCCACCACACCCAGCCAATGACAGCAACATTCAAGGGGTACTCTGAGAGCACACTGAGGTGCACTTAGCCTGTCGTGAAAGTTCAAGAGAGGGTTCTTGAAGTTGATGGTCACTGAATGCGGTTTTGCAGGAGATTGAATTTGAAAAGCTACCTTACCTTCCGAGGCTGTTCACAGTGCAAATATCCTTGAGAAGATCATTCAAAAACATGTGAAAAGAGTGTTTCTGACGGAAGGACATATACAGAAACATAAAATAGCACGATGTGAATCAAGGAACTAAACACCAACTGCTGTTATAGTTTGTGGAGCTCCTTGTGTGGAGCAGTAGGAAGTTGAAGCTGGAGGTTGCCATGCATGCTGCGTTAAGGAACTCAGATTTTAGCCTTTATGCCAGTTGCCTCCAGATTTTTTTTTTTTTAGACGGAGCCTCTCTCTGTTGCCCAGGCTGGAGTGCAGTGGTACAATCTCGGCTCACTGGAACCTCCGCCTCCCAGGTTCAAGCAATTCTCTGCCTCTGCCTCCAGAGTAGCTAGGACTACAGGTGCCTGCCACCACACCTGGCTAATTTTTGTATTTTTAGTGGAAACGGGGTTTCACCCTCTTAGCCAGGCTGTTCTTGAACTCCTGACCTCGTGATCCACCCACCTCAGCCTCCCAAAGTGCTGGGATTACAGGTGTGAGCAGCTGGCCTTAGGCTTTTCTGATTATACATGTATTTAGTAAAACTTTCTCAAGCAGTCACCTCTAATATATCTATATGTATTTATAAATTTCTCTACACGTTGTATGGTCTCCCCATATATTAAATGTTAGTATTTTATAAAACGAAATAAAAATAGATAAAGTTGGCCAGGCGCGGTGGCTCATGACTAATCCCAGCACTTTTGGAGGCCGAGGCGGGTGGATCATGAGGTCAGGAGATCGAGACCATCCTGGCGAACACGGTGAAACCCTGTCTCCACTGAAAATACAAACATAAAAAAAAGAAAAAAAGAAAAAAAAATAGCCAGGCGTGGTGGCGGGCACCTGTGGTCCCAGCTACTCGGGAGGATGAGGCAGGAGAATGGCGTGAACCCGGGAGGCAGAGCTTGCAGTGAGCCGAGATCGCGCCACTGCACTACAGCTTGGGCGACAGAGCAAGACTCCATCTCAAAAAAAGAAAAAATAGATAAAGTTTCTCATATTTTCTTCTACACCTCAACTGATTGTTTTCTCACTCTCCTTGAGGGCCACATTTAGTCTGCTTGCAGGTGCTAACACAGGGAATGATGATTTGGTCAGATTTATGTTTTCAATCACTTCTCACAGTGGAAGATAGAGTTAAGGGACGCAGGATTCAAGGAGGGAAGTGTAGGAACCAAGATATTATGATGGATCAAGCAAGAGAAAGTCAGGATCTGACTGAGAGAGCAGGCATGGAGTGAAAAGGAGGGCTAAATCTGAGAAATACCTAGGTAGTAGAATTGGTACGATCCGCCCATTGAGTAGGGATGTTTCGGTGACTGAGAGAATAGTGGTTATGTTTAATGAGACAGAAGATTCAGTGGACAAGCAGATTTTAGTGGTGGGTTCAATTAAGAAATTGACCTCATCTTTATACAGATTCACTTCCTTTTAATTTTCTTTCAACACACTCATTCAAAATTTGGTTGTATTGTTTTTCTGCTGAACAACCTGTATTATTCTCCTTTCTTTTCCAAATTTCCACATTTTGGCCCAACCCGTGTTCCATGGTGAATTCAGACAGTAAAAGAAGCAACTGTTTTCCAAGTGCCTTCTTTGTTATTTATAACACAATGCTTTTTATTCCAATTTTGTAGTTGACTTCTTTTCTCTAATAGATTATTGTTTAGTCATTGCAGATCCTGTTATTCTTCCCAGCAAACAACCTCAAAGTTTCACTGGCTTACAATAAATAAAATTTATTTCTTGCTTGTGTAATTTAATTTTATTTCATGTACTTTTATCCCAATGTACATTTCAATTTGGGACCCAGACCAAAATAGCCATTCAAGTGCGAGGGGTTTATTTTGTAGATGATCCGAAAAGAATAGGAAGTGAGATAGGGGAGAAAATAATGACAAAAAAGGCTTTATTTTCAAGGGCGTTATCACTGTGGACAACTGGAGCTTAATCCTACTGCGGAAACTGAGAAGCCAGGGTAAAATGTGTACCTGAGTAATCCCACCCGTGGGCCAAGGGAATTGTAATATTTACACACCAATTTCCATCAGCCATTGGTCGTGGCTGTACCTATGAGTGATCACTCTCCAGCATTTCAGGCCTAGAAAAAGTAGCCAAGAAGGTTTCAGAGTCAGAGAAAGCCCTCATGCAGAAAATGTACATGCTGGCATTTACAAATCAGTCAGGTATGCATTGATGTGGTTAGAGTAAAAGGATATAGAGAGGAATCCACTAAATCCATCCAGGAATAAACAAATAAAATAGGAAAAAAAAACCCACTGTTGACATAAGTTAATACTTTTATTTTACCACTATTTCTTTCTTTAGCCCTTTTATTCAGTTACGGCTATTTGTGTACATTAGGTAGGTAGTGTGCAAATTTTACAGTATGCATTAACTCAAATTCTATATTTGTAGTAACTAAAACACGCCTTATTTTTCATCTCTATGCTATTCCCTCCCCTTTCCCCAGTTTCTCTGTGTATGAAGCTCGACTGACTTGTCAAAAGCTCCCTAAAGTGATGTTTTTACAATAAAGTCTTTCCTAAACTTCAGTTAGGATCAATCACTCTCTACTGGCTGCTCCTGTAGAATTTTATCTGTAGTTTTGTTTTGTCATCTTATCACTTTATAATATTATTTACAATCTGTCTGTTAATGTATTGTGAACAGGGCTGGGCGCGGTGGCTCACACCTGTAATCCCAGCACTTTGGGAGGCTGAGGTGGGTGGGTCACGAGGTCAGGAGTTCAAGACCATCCTGGTTAACATGATGAAACCCCATCTCTACTAAAAATACAAAAAATTACCTGGCGTGGTGGCAGGTGCCTGTAGTCCCAGCTACTCGGGAGGTTGAGGCAGGAGAAAAGCTCACCAGGAGGTTGCAGTGAGCTGAGATCGCACCACTGCACTCCAGCCTGGGTGACAGAGCGAGATTTTGTCTTTAAAAAAAAAATATATATATATATATATATACACACACACACACACACACACACACACATATATATAGAACACCTTTAAGATGATTTGTGTCTTACTTCTTTTTACTTATCCCATGATTGTCACAATAAAGGTTTGCTCACATCATAAGCAAATACCTAAACAGACATGTCTGATTTTCTTACAATTATGGAAGTGAATCTTACTTTGAAAAAAAATCATAAATGCCCCACATTTTTCAATGTGCTTTTGGACATTTCTTAATCACTATGTTTTTATAATATTATATATGTTAAGGCACTTACAATTTTAATGTGTAGTTATATGTAAAATCATATTTTATCAAGTAAGCATTATCAAATAATTCTTTATGATGAAATTAATTTATGAGTTTCTAATAAATACTACAGTATTGTTGGCCAGAAAGCACTAATGAAAATAAATTAAAGGTATTGTTTGTTACTTTAAAGACTAGGAATTTCTAATATAAAGAAATGTAAGGAATAGTTCATAATTTAAGAACACAGCCACTTCAAATTGTAAAAAAGAATTATCTATTGTTAAAGCGAACTAAATATGGCCTGGGAAGGACTCTATACTTCTATACTTGAGTCCTTGTAGAGGAACCATAACCTAACTTAATAGGTCAACAAGATTGAAAACCTAATTTAGGAGTATGTACGTGGAACAATCGCCAGTCCAGCAGCCATACTTCAGCCACTCACACACTGCTGAGTGTTCAAACTGTGTTCAAGTAAGGCAAACTTGTAACCAATCCAGTTGTTTGTGTAACTCACTTCCGATTTCTGTACATCTTTTTCCTTTTTTTGTCTACAAATTTTCTTCCACCATGTGGCTGTGCTGGAGTCTCTCTGAATCTGCTGCGATTCTGGGAGCTGATTCACGAATCATTCATTGCTGAAGTAAAGTCCTTTAAATTTAATTCAGCTGGCCGGGTGCAGTGGCTCACGCCTGTAATCCCAGCACTTTGGGAGTCTGAGGAGGGCAGATCACCTGAGGTCAGGAGTTCGAGACCAGCCTGACCAACATGATGAAACTCCATCTCTACTAAAAATACAAAAATTAGCCAGGCGCAGTGGTGCATGCCTGTAATCCCAGCTACTTGGGAGGCTGAGGCAGGAGAATCGCTTGAATCCGGGAGGTGGAGGTTGCAGTGAGCAGATATCGTGCCACTACACTCCAGCCTGGGCAACAAAAGCAAAACCCGTCTCAAAAAACCCAAAAGTTTAATTCTACTGAAGTTTTTCTCTTAACACTGTGTTATTATTTAATCTTTTGATGAAAGGCAAATGATATAAACAAGAACTTGGAATATTTGTGAATAATGTATAAATAAATAGTTTCTGTTTATTCTCTGTATTCTGTTAAAAGTTGTTGCTCTGGTCAGTATATCTGGCCATAAAATTCTTTTAAATCCTGTATAACTTTAAAAGCAAATTTGATGCATGTGCAACTTATTTTATTTTATTTTTTTTGAGGCTGTTTGTTACAATGGAAATTGCCTTAACAAGTCTCATGCAGCACGTGCGGTGCCCAGAGCAT
The DNA here is from genome assembly GCF_028858775.2 of Pan troglodytes. Classification (NCBI taxonomy): domain Eukaryota; kingdom Metazoa; phylum Chordata; class Mammalia; order Primates; family Hominidae; genus Pan; species Pan troglodytes. The sequence goes on from NC_072401.2 coordinate 190,053,377, forward strand.
TCTGAAAGTTATGGTTTTGAAAGCAGTCGCTGTGGCGACATTGTCCTAATTAAAGTTCTCGGGCAGTTTTGCCGACATTCAAAACCATCTTCCATTTTTATCCTTTTGTGGTAATATTTACCATTTATAAAAAGGAATTCCAACACCTCTTTTCTATGTATAATCTCCCAACATTCCTGGTCAAAGCAGTTTGCTCCCAAATTACCAGAAGTGGTCTTGTTGCAGCAGCAGAGCTCCCCTGGTGCACTTTTACTCACGCGTTTGTTGAACGTGTAGCTTTACCCACCTTGAGGCAGAACTGCATGTGCCCGTGTTGGCGCTGACGCATGATGTGTGGTGCCCGGATGGAGAAAAGGTGAACATCTCCCCACACCAGACCTCCGAGGTTCATAAATTATTTATCACATACTTCAGTGTGCTGCCACAGTGATCAGGGCCAGTTTCCAATATGGAGACAAGAGCTCTTTAATCACGCTCTTCTCTGCAAAAGAGAAAGATTGGCATTTAACAGAGAGCTGTAAGACAGGATAGGGATGTGACTGCAGGGAAACCTCCACTTAGGACAGGAGTCGCTGGTCAGTTCTCGACTCAATCGCATGGACTTATGTAGTAATAGCAGTAACAGTTCCTGAAGATAGTTTCAATCTATTGCCAGCATTCTGTAGGTCTTTATAACAAGCAGGAAATGGATACACATGTCTCTGTTCCATAATTAGAAAAGTATCACCATTTTCCTGGGACAAAAATATGTAAGTTTAAACACTTTTAGTGCCAGGTCAGTAGTCACGATTTACCAACAGCATTTTTTATTTTAAAAATACAGTTAGTGACTACACCATTGGCTAACAAACTGAGACTTAAAGCATTCTCTAGATGCAGATGCTACAAATAAATCAAATTATTAGGCATATTCACTAATACTTACAAACTTAACTTCATATATAAAGCAAGGTAGATCACCAGTGAGGCCATGCAACAGGGTTTGAGGACTTCAATATTTAAAGCAAGCTAGTCCAACCCACAGCCCAAGGGCCGCATGCAGCCCAGGATGGCTTTGAATGAGGCCCAACACAAATTAGCAAATTACTAAACTTACTTAAAATAATGGGATTTTATTTTTTGCCATATTTTGGTTTGTTTGTTTGGTTTTTAGCTCATCAGCTTTGTTAGTGTTAGTGTATTTTATGTGTGGCCCAAGACAATTCTTCCAATGTGGCCCAGGGAAGCCAAAAGATTGGACACTCCTGATTTAAAGGGAAAAAGGGAGGGCAGATGAAGAAAGAGGATAAAAAAAAGAGAGAGAAGGTAGACAAAACAGGCAAGTGGTTAGTCTTTGGAGTCTTTGATTAGCACTTACTGAATCTACATTTTACATGTGAAAGGAGTGGGTAGTGAAACAGTGAATTATGCATAGTGCTCAGTGCGTCTGCATTTTTGCATAAGATAAAGTAAATAGAGGAGGTGCTCAAATATGCATTCCTCTCAGGTGAGCCAAGGGATGCCCTCTAGGCCTGTCTTTGTCAAGGTACCGGTGAAGATAAGCTGTTAGTTTACATTGTCAAGGTGAAATAGAACAGCATTCTGTTTTAGGGTAAAGCTCTTGGGGCCCACGAGGAATTTCCTTGTGAGCAATTTGTGAAGGAGGCCACCGTGGGAGACATGTGGCCTTCTGTCTTTGCAGCTATCTACTTAGGAACAAAATGGAAGGCAGTTTTTGCATGACGCAGTTACTGAGCTTCACTTTTCCCTTTGGCATAGTGAGTTTGGGGTCCTGAGATTTTTATATTCCTTTCACAGCCTCACTATACTTGAATTAAAATACAATCTACATGTTAAAACTGACCACATCATTCTCTCCTGTGTGTCTTCAAAGGATTTAAGGCCCATCCAGATAATCCAAGATGATCTCATTTCAAAGCCTTAATTATATCTTTGATGACTCTTTTTCCAAATAAGGTCTCAATTAGAGGTTCCTGGAATAAGACACGGACTCATCTCCCTGGGGGCCACCATTCAGCCTGATCTGGAAGGAAGGCCATGATTTCAGCTCACTGGGATTTGAGACAAAGAGGCCCCTTTTCTTTCATTTTATCTTTTCATGTCTCTTCTTGCCATGTACCCACATGATTGAGTGTGGGCTGAGGGTGAATCCAAGAAGGGCTTTGTTTTGTGGTCAGTACAGGCTTTGGTCCACAGAGACAACAATACTTTCAATACTCTTTTGTTCTGCCCCAGGGGAGCTCAACACAGAATTGCCTAGAACAAGAAACTGGGTAAGTGTGCTTGGAACATACCCTTGTCTTCTCTTCTTTGGACTCTTGATTGCAACACTCATCTCTGCCTGGATATTCACATGGACTTATACTCTCTGTCTTTTCTTCTGTGTGTCTTCTCTTCTGTATGTCATTGAATGTTGGGCCCACCTGGATAACCCAAGATGATCTCATCTTGAGGTACTTAATTATATCTGCAAATAACATTTTCCTAAATAAGGTCACAGGCATAGTTTTGGGGGACTGGGACATGGATATATCTTTTTGGAGACCATGATTTAACTCACTATAGGCTAAATTTTCAGCCCTAAAAGGGGTCCTACACAAAGTGAGGGCACTCAATGGAAAGAAGGGCTCTGAGATGTGAGATAGGAACATGTGAACAGAACCTTCAACCCACAGATTCCCCTGGACTATCAGGTCCAGGAGAAGAGACTCCTTCCTCTCTCAGGTTGAGACTCCCACGGCCTGGAGATTAGGCAAAGCCTCTGTTCGATCTTTGCATGAAATTAAGTAGTCTTAGTGGTCTATTGCAGGGGTCTCTATCTGTGATTGACCTTTACTTATTTCTTGCTTAATGTACTATCATTCTCTGTTTTTTTCTTGAATAAGGTAGTTTACATATTAAATTCTTCGCTAAAGATACAGCTCTTAAATTAAAAAATACTACTACTACTACCATTTTGCTTTAGTCAGTAAGTTCTGCCTTAATTTTCTGTCTATTTTATATATTTTGTCTATATTTTGTTGATATATTAAAGTTTTTTCTTGTTTTTATTAATATGATTTAAGGCTCTAGAATTTCTTCTGAGTGCAGATCTACCTGGGTCATACAGATGTTGTCATATGTGGTCAGTTCTTTTACAAATATTCTTCAACGTTTTTCTCTTTGGCCCTTAATGATATAAGAAAACTTCCAAAAACTGTATGTTTTTTAGTGTTTTGGAGTTTTATTGTTTATTTAATTTCACTGCATCTTAATCAAATAATTAAAAATGCTTTTTAGAAATTACTGAAGTTTTGTGGTCTGAAATATAGTCTTTTTTATGATCTATGGAATCAAAAAAAAAAGAGCATTCTATATTTTTAAGGGGCCAAGTTTGTTATCTGTCAATTAGAGAAAACTATGTGATTTACATTTTTACATCATGACTTACTATTGCTCTCTTCAGCAGTCACAGCCTGATAGAGGTGATGTAATTTTCCCTGCTGTGCTCCTGTGTCTGTGTCTTTCCTTATGCATGCTCTACTTTTTTTTTTTTTTTTTTTTTTGAGACAGAATCTTGCTGTGTCGCCAAGGCTGGAGTGCAGTGGCGCGATCTCGGCTCACTGCGAGCTCTGCCTCCCAGGTTCATGCCATTTTCCTGCCTCAGCCTCCTGAGTAGCTGGGACTACAGGCGCCCGCCACCACGCCTGGCTAATTTTTTTTATTTTTAGTAGAGACGGGCTTTCACCATGTTAGCCAGGATGGTCTTGATCTCCTGATCTTGTGATCCGCCCACCTTGGCCTCCCAAAGTTCTGGGATTACAGGCGTGAGCCACCGCGCCCAGCCTACTTTTTGTTTTAAGAACATTGATGCTCTGTTATTTAATCTCTAGAATTCATAACTGGCATATCTTCATTGTGAATCACACACTTATTTTTTCTTTTCTGCTCCTTTTTCTTACTTCTATGCTTTTTCTGCCCTGTGTTTTAAAGAGAAGAAAATCAGTGATGCCATACAAAACACTCCGTGGTAGTCAGATCACAGCGATGGTTTTAACATTTGTAGTGCTGACATTCTGTTCCCGTTCTTGTCTCTTTCACTGAGTTCTCCTACCATCAGGCAGGTTCCATGCTTGTCACCAGGCTCCTGGCTGCAACTTTTCATACCCTATCAACATTTGGTTCACTGATGATTGTTGTTTGCTAGATTTTCCAAGCAGTTCCATATAAACAATGTTCCCATATCTTTGAACATTCAAAAATCAGTTTGTATTGCGTTTATACTTGATTGAAATAATAGTTGGTATAAAATTTCTGGGTTTCACTTTCTTGGTGCAAAATTTCACAGGTCTCAGCTCTTTCAGTATTGAATACTGCTACACACAGCCCTTGTGATTACAGATTCAAGCTGGCCATCAGACTTGCAAGACACAGACAGCTTTAATCTGATGCTACATTTACTGGGCTTTAAAGGAGGATACAGGCCGGGAGACACAGCTGGTGTCCTGGGGCACCCACAGCTCCCTTTGCCCTTTCACCTATCCAGGGCCTATGTGGCTGCCACAAACAAGAGTCAGGGTGCTTGCGGGCCACATGGATAATCAGAAGCCACCGCCTTGATTTCCCAACAATTTTTTATGCTATTTCTAGACACAAAGCTACAAGCCACATATTGATTCACAGCCCCCCTGTTCCAAGGGCAATGGAACATAGGTGATGAGGGAGACATTCCACATCCATTTCAAATCTGTAATTTCCAAGTGTGTCTGTTAGCTTCTGTTGATTAGGAAATTATCCCCAAATTTAGTCACTTCAAACAGCAACAGTTTGTTAACCTAAGGATCTGCTGAAGAGTTCCTATGGTCTGGCTCCGGCTAATCTTGCCCAGGCTTGCTCACATGACTGCAGTGCCTTAGCAGGATGGCAGAGGGCGACTAGCCCGTCATAGTCTGCCTGTGGTCTGGTGGTTGGCCATTTGCCTCTGGCTCCGCGTGGTGATTGTTTCATTATTTTGCATTCTTTTGTTGTTGTTGTTGTTTTTTGTTTTTTTTTTGTTTTTTGTTTTTTGTGTTTTTTTTGAGACAGGGTCTCACTCTGTCACCCAGACTGGAGTGCAGTGACGTGATCTCAGCTTACAGCAACCTCTGCCTCTGAGGCTCAAGCAACTCTCCTGCCTCTGCCTCCCAGGTAGCTGGGATTACAGGTGAGCGCCACCACCGCCCAGCTAATTTTTGTATTTTTAGTAGAGATGGGTTTTCACCATGTTGGCCCGGGTAGTCTCGAACTCCTGACCTCAAATGATCCAGCCGCCTCGCCCTCCCAAAGTGCTGGGATTACAGGCGTGAGCCACTGCGCCTGCCTGTTGTTAATAGTGGTAAAATATTTGGTGCAGCTTCTCAGTGGCCACATTTTACAGTTTCGGATGCACTTTCTGGATCGGACATGCATTTTCTGCTGGTGTAACTCTGCTTATTTTGCATTATTTTAAGGCATTTATAATTAATTCTGATTCCTCATTTTGGGCTATGTTTTGTTTCTCCTGAACCATCTCTTTCCTGTAGGTAGAGGGAAGCATTTCATGGAGGGCCAGGTCCCTGGCTAGGACAAGGTAGAGCCTCACAGTCATATTTGGTATCCAGCGGCCATTGCTCTGCCCCAGCCTGCCATCTGGCTGTGGTGGGTTTGGTGGCCCACGTCTAACACTACCTCTGTTTCTAGACTGTGACCCAGGACCGGGGGAAATTAGTAGCCAGCCCATGCCTCCAGTGCCACTGTGGCGAGCCCTCTAGGACGGGCCCCTCACATTGGGCTTTACGGTGTCTGCGGCCTCAGTGTCAGTACTCTGCTCCTCCCCACAAGCAGCCCTGCTCAGTTTGCCCTGGGCTGGCAGGCTTTTTCTCTGTGTTGAGGTTTGGCATTTCACCTCACTCCTGTTTTCATTAAAAGTAGACTTTTCCTTTCTATTTCAAGTTCTGTGGATGATTTTGGGAGAATGTTTTCTTTATATCATCTGCAAATAGGCTTCCTCATTTCCCACCTCGACTTTCCATCTTCCACTTTCAATCTTTTCTTTTTTTGGAAGGAGGGTGGGGTATTGTCAGAGTTGTATTTTCCAAGAGCCCTTTCAATTTCTCCATTTTTGCCCTTTATCACTGTGTGTGTGTGTGTGAGAGAGAGAGACATACAGCATACATATAGAAAGATGTGCAAAATGTAAATGTATATTTAACAAGTGGTTATAAAGCCATATAATATGCAGCAACCACACAGGTAAAGAAATAAAGTCTTACCAAAACCTAGCAGTCTCCCAGGTGTCCCTCTCCAGTCACCACACTCTTCCTCATGCTCCTACCCCAGTACCCCCAGGAGTCAAACACTTTTCTGCCTTTAGTGTCATCATGTCTTAGCTGTGTTTATAATTTTACCACCTATATATGCATTACGAAAGAGCTGCTTCTCCTTGCTATCTTTTTCTTGCTGTAGGTCTTGTATCTTCAAAGATACTTAGAAATAGGGTTCCGAATATAACTTTTTCTGTTTCTGCACTCTCTCTCTTCTTTTGTGTTTCCTTTAATCTGTCAGACTGATTTTGTTCCACTCACATGAAAACTCTGTCCCCAGTGCCTCCTGATCCTTGCCTCTGCATTCATGACTAAGTGTGATGCACTGGGAGATGATTGGGAGTCTGTAGGGAGTGGGCGTATTGGCCAGTAGTCCTTGCATCTGCATTCATGACTAAGTGTGATGCACTGGGAGATGATTGGGAGTCTGTAGGGAGTGGGCGTATTGGCCAGTAGTCCTTGCCTCTGCATTCATGACTAAGTGTGATGCACTGGGAGATGATTGGGAGTCCGTAGGGAGTGGGCGTATTGGCCAGTAGTCCTTGCCTCTGCATTCATGACTAAGTGTGATGCACTGGGAGATGACTGGGAGTCCGTATGGGATGGCGTATTGGCCAGTGGTCCTTGGCTCTGCATTCATGACTAAGTGTGATGCACTGGGAGATGACTGGGAGTCCGTAGGGAGTGGGCGTATTGGCCAGTAGTCCTTGCCTCTGCATTCATGACTAAGTGTGATGCACTGGGAGATGATTGGGAGTCCGTATGGGATGGCGTATTGGCCAGTAGTCCTTGCCTCTGCATTCATGACTAAGTGTGATGCACTGGGAGACGACGGGGAGTCCGTAGGGAGTGGGTGTATTGGCCAGTGGTCCTTGGCTCTGCATTCATGACTAAGTGTGATGCACTGGGAGATGATTGGGAGTCCGTATGGGATGGCGTATTGGCCAGTAGTCCTTGGCTCTGCATTCATGACTAAGTGTGATGCACTGGGAGATGACTGGGAGTCCATAGGGAGTGGGTGTATTGGCCAGTGGTCCTTGGCTCTGCATTCATGACTAAGTGTGATGCACTGGGAGATGATTGGGAGTCCGTATGGGATGGCCTATTGGCCAGTGGTCCTTGGCTCTGCATTCATGACTAAGTGTGATGCACTGGGAGATGATTGGGAGTCCGTATGGGATAGCGTATTGGCCAGTGGTCCCCTTAACAGAGCGGACCTTTGTTGTTGGGCATCACCTGACCCCAGTGTCTAAAGGAGAATTTCCTCCTTGGAGATAAGGTCTGACCGCAGCCTTCTGGGAGCCACGGGAACGGTCTTGTGTGCCTGCAATTAGAACACATGTAATCACTTTATTTCTGAATTTAAGCCTCACCCAGTCCCCCATGGTTGCTTATTTGCTGACTCCTAGCTATGAAACTTTCTGAGATTCTCTGAGTGAATCACATTTATTTTCTTCTTAGGTTGTAGCTCTCTTTATTGTACTAAATCAATGCCTACTAGTCTGTTAAATGTCAAAGAAATATTAAACTTTTTATCTTCTAATATTACTTCTCCCATTCTTTTGTCCTAGTGGGCTTAAGGATGTTTTAATTTATTTTGCTGTCCTCTTAGTTGATTTTCTTTCTTCTTTCTTTTTTTTTTGAGACAGAGTCTTGCTCTGTCCCCCAGGCTGGAGTGCAATGGTGCGATCTCAGCTCACTGCAACCTCCACCTCCTGGGTTCAAGTGATTCTCCCGCCTCAGCCTCCTGAGCAGCTGGGATTACAGGCACCCGCCACCATGCCTGGCTAATTTTTGTATTTTTAGTAGAGACGGGGTTTCACCATCTTGGCTGGCCTGGTCTCGAACTCCTGACCTCAGGTGATCTGTCTGCCTTGGCCTCCCAAAATGTTGGGATTACAGGCGTGAGCCACCACGCCTGGCCTTAGTTGATTTTCTTAAGGCAGAGCAGATAACATTTGTGCTTACACTACCACATTTAACCAACATTTCAATCAGGGATAGTTTAAATAAAACTTTATATAAGAGTTTCCCATTTCCTCCATTCTCTTTCTAGAAGTTTTTTTTTCTTTTCTTTTTTTTAGTATTGTTATTACTTGTAACTGTCTGTGTGAGTGCAGAGATATAATATTAAAATTTATCAAATTTCAGGGTAGTGATATTAATCATTTATTTTAGTAGCAAAATTAAATGTTAACATTCAACTGTAAGATTGGAAGATTTAACTAATGCCTTTTCCCCCATTGAATTAATACAGAACAAAAATTTATATTTCTGATACAGACAGGAGACAGGGAAATACTGGGTAGAAGATGATGGTGCCCTGACAAAGGCTCTGCCTTCAAGCCTGGAAGCCCACGGCTCTAAGTGGCAACAGGCATTCCTGTTTTCCTGCCCAAAAGTTGCCTTTTCACCTGCCATGCCCCACTATCCTGTACCCATATAAACCCCAATCCCCAGGCTCCAGAAGCAGGCGAGGAAGTAACAAACAGAAGAGTAGAAGAATAGCAGAATGGTGTGGCAGAGAGAAGAGAAGGAACATCTGAACATCGAGAGGAGTTCAGCAAGGGATGGTTGGAGAGGAGATCGGCTGCTGGATGGCCAAACTCCAGGGGAAGATCATCTTCCCACTCCATCCACCTTCCAGCTCCCCATCCATCCCACTGAAAGCCACCTCCACCACTCAATAAAACCCCCGCATTCATCCTTCAAGTCTGTGTACAATCTGATTCTTCCTGGATTCTGGACAAGGACCTGGGTACTGAGAGGGCACTGAGCTGGTTAACACTTAAGCCATCTGCAAACAACAAAGCTAAGAGTGCACTGTAACACACGTCCACTTGGGCTTTGGGAGTCGCAGGCACCCACCCTTAGATGCTACCATGGGGCCAGAGCCCAAAACACACTCAGCCTGGCTCCTGCACCTGCCTGTGTGCCCCCCTCCCATAAGGGGTTTGAGTGTGCAGTGGCAGAACATACGAGCCACACCCCTGTTGCATGTCCTGTGAGGGGGGTCAGGGAACTCTACCATTTCATTTCCACTGGTTGATATGAGATTTTGCAAATGATACACTGTAGATCAGATACTCTCAAAGAAAAAAAAAGGGTACAAAGTTGTAGTGTTCAATTACCTTATTCATGAATACTTTTTTCCTAACCTAATTAGCTCAATATCTTGGCATCACTAGGACTTTGAGCTTTACCCAATACGGGTTTCTTTCTTCCCGAAGCGTTTGTTTTACTGCCCCATTTTATTGCTTTCAATTAATGAAATCTGATTCTAAAACCAAGAGTTCCTGAGGTGTTAGCCACCAGCACTATCCTCCCTGCTGTCACCTTCATTCTATCTGTTCCACCTATCTTTTGAGGACATCTAGAGTTGAGGTTATTAACCTTATATCATGTTCCCTTCTCCCCCCATTTGTACTCATTTTGTTTAGTGTGGGTAATTCAAATGTAAATTGTTTTGGTCACAAACCCCAACTGCTTGCTCACAGAATAGCCTGCAATCTGCCTTTTGCAATGATCACTCCTTCCTAGAGGGTACGTTGGCATCATTGAGTCTGATGGCACCTGCTTCTGCCATGTTAGAACACTGCCTGCAGCCCTAGGATCTGGACTTCAGTCAGACCAGCAACAGATTCGCTTTTTTCTCTTCTTTGTTTGCCTATTTCTCTGTCTTCTAATTGTTTTAAAGGTGAAGGAGAGTAGTAGTACAGAAATAATAATAACACAAAATTAAAATTAAATTAAAATGTAAAAAATAAGTACAGAATTAATTTTTCTCTGGCTTGATTTTAAAATGTTAGTTCCAAGTGCTTTAGGTTGGAGATGTTTCCGACCCGAGCATGTCTTCCCCCACATAAGCATCCCTTCACACATTCTTTGAAATCAGCTGCTCTGATCCTAAATGTAGGCCTCACGTCTCACCAGCTGTATAATCTTGGGAAAGTAGGAAACTCACTTTACTTCTTTATCTCTGGGACAGGGATCCTATCTCCAAGAGTTGTTGAAAGGATTAAATGATACAGTGCACTTAATGTTCCTGGTAGATAAGAAGTGCTCTATAAGTAGTGACCATTTTTATCATCTGTGTAGATGTTAAAGTTTGCCAGGATATTCTAGGATTATATATTCTGCAATTCCGTGCTGCTTTCATACGTTTGCTCTGATAAAACTTCCCTAGGACACTGAGAAAAGATTTTTCAGGGCTGACTAAGCCCTGCTTAAATACTTTCCAGCTGTTCTGGTTCTTAAGAAAGAAAAAAAAATAGATTTTTAAAAGAGAATTAACTCATTTATTCTTGCTCTTTATTCTCTGTGTCTGAGGGGAGACCCTACCAACCTCCCATCTATGACTCCCAGTAATCACAGGATACATCATTGTCTGGGAAGAGAGGGAGAGGGCTACAGGCTTGGCAAAGTCCGAACTTCCAGTCTTCCTGCTTTCCAATATCCCCAGGCTTCTGGCCTTGTACACGGTTAACGTGTTTCAGCTAGTGCTGAGTGTTGCATTCTGCCCCTTCAACCAGATCACTTCCGCTGAAAGTTTGCATCTCCCAGTATCAGTGTTGGGGAAGCCAAATGAAATCTATCAATCCCAGTTCAGAATGTAAAGAAACTGAAGATCCTCTTTCCCCAGATGGATTATTATATCATCATAGCATTTGGAGAAGCCAAGATCAACAAAAAAGCAGTTAGCAAGTATGCATGTGTGTGTGCTATTTGAACATTACACATAGTAATTTTTCAGAAAAGATTCTCATCTCTGAAAAACTTTTCCTCCCTCAAGACAAAAAGAAGTATAGCTCATTTCATTTTAGGATATAATCTGTCTTTGGGCTTCAGCATTTTAAAATTAGACATATCTTTGATAGAATATTCTTTCAATTGTTAATTTCTCCAAGAAAGTTCAGCTCTTTGGAATCAGATTGAGATTTTTTGTTAAATCCTTATATTTGTCTTCAGTGCATTCATGTTTTAAAACAATACATTGAAAATTTGGAAATGTTTTTACTTCAAATAACTACATTGTCTTTTTCTAAAATGAGAAGTTGCAGTGTTCCATGTTCTGATTTGATATTTTTCCTGATTTCTGTTAGTAGTCTTGGATGTTTTCTGTACTTGTATTTGGAGTATGCACACTTGTCTGAGACAGTTCTATTTCTCACAGTCTTCACTGTGCCACATATTTGCTTCCCTGTCATCTTCAAAAGAGTGGGCTAAGGCCAGGCGCGGTGGCTCACACCTGTAATGCTGACACTTTGGGAGGCCGAGGCGGGTGGATCATGAGGTCAGGAGATGGAGACCATCCTGGCTAACAAGGTGAAATGCTGTCTTTACTAAAAATACAAAAAATTAGCCAGGCATGGTGGTGTGCATCTGTAGTCCCAGCTACCCGGGAGGCTGAGGCAGGAGAATCACTTGAACCCGGGAGGCGAAAGTTGCAGTGAGCCAAGATCGCGCCACTGCACTCCAGCCTGGGTAACAGAGTGAGAGACTCCATCAAAAAAAAAAGAGTGGGCTAGAGCTTGGCTACACTGCGAGATTTATTGTCTTTGAACTGCCACTTATTCTGAGCTGCTCACTTCCATTAATCAGCCTGACTTACCGACTCTGGAATTGTGTGCTCATATCAGACAGGTTGTGGCTAAAGTCCATCCATTACATTTCTAGGCCCTCACTTCTCTGTACAACCCCAGTTCAGTCATGCTGGCAAATATGTGGGGAGCACTCAGCCCTGAGGAGTTCCATAAGGGAAAGTTCCACATGGGCTTGGATTATATACCTAATAACTCAGAGCAAATTTGTGAAAGCTTCATATGTCATTTACAATTTGTAGGCTGCAGAACCGTAGATTCTAAAGAGAGAAGGCTATGCCTTCTGATGATAGTCTTAAATCATGGAAAGCTAAAACAATAAACACCTCAAATTCAGTGTATCTTTGCCTTGGAAAAAGGGTTAGACTTCATGGTTGCAATTCACCTCACTCGCCTGTGGTTCATTGATTCTGACATCTAATTAAATTGATCATCTACAGTGATCACAAGGCAATTGTTTGCCAAACACTACTGGCAAAGTAAACTTAGCTCATACTTGTAATTTACTTTAAGGTTTCTATCCGGAATTGGGAACAAATAAGAAATTGGTTTTGACTAGGAAATTGTACACAATTGTAATCATAATTTGGACTGGAATAATAACCACTGTGCATTTGCTTGTTTCTGACTTTGTTAGTCTTCATAATATTCCTTTCAGGAGGTTGGCTATATTTATAATTAATTGAATTTTGCCAATGTTTTCTTTCCACAAAGCTTGTTGTTGTATTTAATTGTCTTTAAGAAAAGAAATGAAAAGTATCTGTCAACTTTCAAGAAATAAAATGCTTTTGTTAAAAATCAATATTTATTAAAGCGAATGTCTTTTGAAAATTCAAGCAATATATAATTTGCAAACATTTGATTAAAATAGTTTCAGTAATATATTTTTAGCTTCAGTGGGTCAAGATAATAAATCAATATTTTCTCTCAAATTCTGATAACGTGTAAAAAAGTTCTTTGAAACAATAATAAAACTTAAGAGAAAGCAGTCAGTAAAGCTACTGCTGATTCTTTATTTCCTTTTAGGATATAATCAGTCTTTTGACTTCAGCATTTTAAAATTAAAAATACCTTTGATAGAATATTCCTTTCACTGTTAATTTCTCCAAGAAAGTTCTGCTCTTTGGAATTAGATTAACTAATGATATTTTTTGTTAAATCCTTATATTTGTCTTCAGTACATCCTAGTAGACTTGTTTAGATAGCAGACCCAAGAGTTAAATTCAAATAATTAGCAGGAATGGAAAATAGAGGATTCTAATTTTTCTTAAGAAAATGCTTTCTTATCATTGGCAAAAGAATGAGTTTATTCACAGACATTTTTATTCCATTATTCTGTGAGTAAAGAAAGAGGAGGCATGTTGAGGTTTTCTTTTCCTAATGATGTTACATTAATTATTGTAGCCAAGATACGCTTTTGAATACGATACAAAAACATACCTACAATAATGATCATAAAAATATTCCTTTTTCCATTGCTGAAAATTGCCTTTATTTGACAGGATGATCTTCTATGCATCTCATCCGACTGTCTGTATTTCCCTTCTGCTTTGGTGGAGTGGGGTGAGAGAGAGAGAGAGAGAGGGAGAGAGAGAGAGAGAGGGAGGGAGGGAGAGAGAGAGGGAGGGAGAGAGAGAGAGAGAGGGAGGGAGAGAGAGAGAGAGAGAGAGAGACAAGGCGGAAGCAGAGGCTTTGCGGGTAGAGCAGATAAAGATTCCCAGACAAATTTCATGGGTGAAAAGTGGCCAATTTACTTCTTTTATAGCTGAATGTCATTTTTTTTTGTGGATTTTTCCACCAAGTAGTGAAAACTCACATATTAATAATATTCAGAGTCTCCTCTGGCCATTTAGGCACCCCCTCTTTGTCCAGAGTCAAGTCAGATTCTTGGCGGCCCTCCTGGCGCCACGTGTGTGAGGTTGGGGGAGGTTTCTCGCCCTTGGCGATCGTCTTCTCCGCACAGGGGCGTCTGTGGGGGTGTCCGCCATTTTGTTTGGTCTCCGCTGCCAGTTCCCAGAGGAACCCTCTCTTCTGGCCACACGCCCGCTTGATGGTCACAGGCCTCCATCAGCGGCTTCTCCATCCCTCTCTGGCAAGCTGAAGTACGTGACGACTTCCCTGGCCCTCTAGGGTTCTCAGGCCGTCAGGTGTGGGTCTCTGTGAATCTGGCACCTGACAGCTGAGACAAACGAAAAAGACGCTCCGCTCGCTGATTCCTGGGCCGCGCGGGGTCACGGGGCGCTGCCGCTTTCCTGGAATCTCCTCAGGATTCAGGCACACCCTGTGCTCTCAGGTTCACTAAACCCGTCTGGGGGTTCTACACACGACCTGAAGGCATCTCCGCCCTTTGGCGGCAGATAGAGGAATAGAAACGACTGAGGAGACATGAAGCAGGGAGGAAAAGCTGGATGAGAGGAAGCACAGGGAGTGGAAGGCAACGTCCAGGAGACACGGCTCCTGATGCCCTTTCGTCTCGGTGGGCTCTCTGTGGCGAACCGTTGTCTGCTTGAGAGGAAAAGGGAAGTCATATTTGGTGCCATCCTCTGGACTCCAGATGTTTTTGTGCCTGGCCATAATTATATATATATGAGCATATATATATATATATATTGTTTTTGGAGACAGAATCTCACTCTGCGCCCAGGCTGGAGTGAAGTGGCGCCATCTCGGCTCACTGCAAGCCCCGCCTTCCGGCTTCCCGCCATTCTCCTGCCTCAGCCTCGCGAGTAGCTGGGACTACAGGCGCCGCCACCACGCTTGGCTGTCAAATTAGCTATTTTTAAGGTAATTGATTCTGAAAGGCAAGTCAGAATGTATAAAGCTCAGATGAACTTCTCTATGTTACACACTGTTTCTGTACTATTCAGTCTTGACTCCACTCTTCCTGCCCGCCCTCAATCTAGTTCCAGTCCAGGTGCCCTGTTCTCGGTTCCTAAACCACACCATGTCATCTCCAGCATCAAGCATTTTTCTCTACAGCATTTTTCCTTCCTACCTACAACCCATACTTTATATAGTTAACTTCTATTCCTCATTTTTATCTTCATTTCGAGTAATAGACTTGGGAAAATCTTCCATAAATTCATAAGTTTAAGTGAAGAAACCCTTATGTGTGTGTCCACAGTATCCCATAGCGCTTGGTACTGTGTTACCATAACACTTATATCATTGCCTTGTCATTGTCTATTTACCACCAGACTAAGTCCAAGAGGCTTCTTTTTTGTTTTGTTTTGTTTTGTGTTTGTTTGTTTGAGATGGAGTCTTACACTGTCGCCTGGGCTGGAGGGCAATAGCGTGACCTTGGCTCACTGCAACCTCCACCTCCTGGGTTCACGCGATTCTCCTACCTCAGCCTCCCGAGTAGCTGGGATTACAGGTGCGCATTACCACGCCCGGCTAATTTTTTGTGTTTTTAGTAGAGATGGGGTTTCACTATGTTGGCCAGACTGGTCTCAAACTCCTGACCTTGTGATCTGCCCACCTCAGCCTCCTAAAGTGCTGGGATTACAGGTGTGAGCCACCGCGCCCAGCCCCAAGAGGCTTCTTGTAGGTCTTGTCTGTTGTTCTATTCTAGTGCCTTGCACACTGCTTGAAATATGGAAGAATCTGTAAAAAATCATATTGAGTACAGTTGGCTCTCTGGATCCGTGGGCTCCACATCCTTGGATTCAACCAACTGTAGATTGAAAATATTCAAAAATTTTAAAAAATCGCATCTGTAGTGAGCAGGTACAGACTTTTTTCTTGTCATTATTCCTTAAACGAAACCGTATAACAACTATTCACATAGCATTTACATTGTATTAAGTATTCTAAGTAATCTAGAGATGATTAAAGAAAAAGAGAGGATGTGTGTAGCTTATATGAAATAGTGTGCCCTGTTATATCAGGGACTTGAGCATCTGTAGATTTTGGTGTCTGGGGGTCCTAGAGCCACTCCCCTGTGGATACAGAGGGATGAGTGTATGGAGGTGGTAAATGACTTGCTCTAGGTCACATTAGTGAGTGAAAGAGCAAGGGATGTGCCCTCGGCCATTCAGTTCTAGAATCTGTGCATTTAACCACGATGCATATAGCCAGACACAGAGCTGTTATTCCAAAACACTGAGAATTAGTAACAAGGGCTCTTTAAACTATTGGATCTAAACTAATTTCAACCAGATTAAATCTATTTCATTACTTTTTACAAATGTTGTTTCCTGGGTGGGGCCTTTTGGAATGATGAAGTTAATTATGAAATAAAAATGGAAAAATGAATTTCATCCAAAATACATTTTCTGCAGATTTAAATGTCTGTGTATATTACATATACACGCATCTGTATCTATGCATGTCTTTACATATATACCCATAAATGTATATGTTATATACAGCGTATTAGGGATAGTTCTCCAGAGACAGAACACACGCACATATATACACACACACACATATACACACACATCCACACACACACACCCACACCCTGGTGCACACACACACATCCACACACACATATATATGCACACATACACACACACACACACCCCACCAAGCACCTCATAACAATGTTTCAGTTAACAGAAGACCACATAGACAATGGTGGTACCATGACATGAGATTCTAGTGGAGCTGGAAAATTCCTATTGCCTGGTGATGCTGTGGCCAGAATAAAGTCATAGTGCAGCGCATTACTCACATGTTTGTGGTGATGCTGGTGTAAACAAATCGTGCTGCTGGTCATATAAAAGTATAGCACAGCCCAGGCACGGTGGTTCATGCCAGTAATCCCAGCCCTTTGGGAGGCCGAGGTTAGTGGATCACCTGAGGTCAGGAGTTTGAGACTAGCCTGGTCAACATAATGAAACCCCGTCTCTACTAAAAATACAAAAATTAGCCGGGCATGGTGGTGCGTGCCTATAGTCCCAGCTACTCTGGAGGCTGCAGCAGGAGAATTGCTTGAACCCAGGAGGCGGAGGTTGCAGTGAGCCAAGATCGCGCCATTGTACTCCAGCTTGGGCAATAGAGCTAGACTCCATCTGAAAAAAAAAAAAGTATAGCACATGTAATTATGTACAGTACATATTTGACAATAATAATAAATGACTGTTACCTGTTTATGTGTTTACTATATCGTATGTTTTATCATTATGGTAGAGTGTATTTCTACTTACAAAAATAGTGAACTGTAAAGCAGCCTCAGGTACCTCCTTAAGGAGCTCTTCCAGAAGGCATTGCTATCACAGGAGATGACAGCTTCATGTGTGTTTGGCCCCTGAAGCCCTTCCCGTGGGACAAGATGGAGGTGGAAGACAGTGATATTCATGATGCTGACCCCCGTGTAGGCCTAGGCTAATGTGTGTTTGTGTATTAGTTTAAAAAACTAAAAATTAATAAACATAGAGGAAAACTTATAGAGATATAAAGAAAATATTTTTCTGCAGCTGTACAATATGCCTATGTTTCAAGCTAAGTGTTATTATAAAATAGTCAAAAGGTTAAAACAGTCAAAAGGTTAAAATTAAAAGTTTATGAAGTGAAAATGTTACATCAGCCAACTTTAATTTATTATTGAAGGAAGAGCGTTTCTTTTTTAATGATGTAGTGTAGCCTCTAAGTAGTTTTCATGAAGTTTGCAGTTGTTACCCAGACCTTCATAGGCGCTCACTACTCACTCAGTGACTTACCCAGAGTAGCTTCCAGTCCTTCAAGCTCTGTTCATGTGAAGTGAACTCACAGGTATACCAGTTTTTATATTTTATACCATAATTTTACCGTCCCTTTTCTATGTTTGGGTACACAAATACCATTGTGTTTCCGTTGCCTGCAGTATTCAGCACAGTAACCTCCTGTACAAGTTTGCAGCCTAGAACAATAGGCTCTACTGTCTAGTCCAGGTGTGTAGGAGGCTGTGCCAACTAGATGTGTGTAAATGCACTCTAGAATGTTCACACAAAGGCAAAATTGCCTAACAACGCATTTCTCAGAATGTATCCCCCCTTGTTAAGTGACACATGACTCCATGTATATATACAAAGAGAGACAGAGAGAGAGAGAGAGAGAGCATGCACACACAAGAATGACAGGGAGAGAGAGATTTATTATAGGATTATTATGGGAATTGGCTCCCATAATTCTAAAGACTGAGAAGTCCCATGATGTGCTGAAGAACTAGGAAAGCCGGTGGTATAATTAGGTCTGAGTCCAAAGGCCCACAAATTAGGACCACCACACTAGCTGGCTGTGGTGTCAGTATCTGTCATCCCACCGATTTGGGGGGCTGAAGTGGGAGGATCACTTGAACCAGGAGTTGGAGACCAGCCTGAGCAACATAGAGAGACCCTAGCTCTAAAACAGAAAAAAGAAAATCAGGAGCACCAGTGCTCCAGGGCAGGAGAAGATGGATGTCCTAGGTCAAACAGAGAGAAAATTCTCCCTTTCTCTGTGTTTTTGCTCTATTTGGGCCCTCAGTGGATTGGATGGGAGTGCCCAGCTGCTTAGTGAAGGTGATTTCCTTTACTCGGTCTACTAAGTCAAATGCTAATCTTTTGTGGGAACACATTCACAGACACACGCAAAAAGTATGATTTCCCAGTTTTCTAGGCATCCTTTAGCCCAGTCAAGTGGGCACGTAAAGCTAAACATTATATACATGTATGTATGAATATATACATGTTCCTTACCCTGGATTTCTCTTTCCCTGTCACTCTTATAATTTGTGTATTTATTTGGGGAAAGAATAGTTATCAAGAATTTCTAGAGGAAGCCAACTGTCTACATAAGCTTCAGAGTTACAACGCCTAACTCTATCCAATCTAAGTTAAATTTAAGAATGAATGTTGAGTACATCTGGTTTGTATATGGTGTTTTGGCAGAGCTCAATTTAATTCATCTCAAAAAGCATCTAGTGAGCACATACCAAATAATGGCCTCATTTCAGGCTTTGGGCTGTATAAATAACGTACATCCCAATGTGGGGAAACCAGACAATAAACACAATAATTTACAGAGAACTTAAAGGAGGATGAGTGTCATGAGAAGAAAATAGTAAAAGGTAGGGAGGAGAGGAACTACATCGTTTGGGATTGCAATTTTAAACAGAGTCAAAACTTGAAATAATTTTAGAATGTTGCAAATATATCTAAAATACATAGGACGTCTTGCATGGTCACATAAGTCTAGAATTAGAAAAATAGCTAGAGAATAAACTGAAAATTCAAAATTAACATATTAGAAAAATTTTGGAACTTTTATATTATAGCAAGGTAATTAAAATATTTTCATAAATGTACCTTTATTTTGTTATCAGGAATTAGGCAAAGGCTGTGGAAATATTTGCAAATACAACCCAGCTCTAGAAATGAGGAAGTGGTGCTCTACGGATATGCAGGAGGGAGTGCTGAAAGAACAGCTCATGAGGTAGTGCAGGCAGAGGCAGGTTGATGGCAGCAGTGACTCCAATTTGCTCTCACTCTCTGCCTCCATTCACTTTGGTAGTGTCCTCTTCCACAGACGCTGGGATTGGAAACCAGATTGCTTTGACAAACGGGACATTAGCAAATATGAGATGTGCGGCAACTTGAGAAGTGCTCATGTGCTGAGGCATGTTTATTGATACACTTAGAGACCCGAGACCACTATGCAAATATGCTCCCACCAGCCCTCTGGAGGATGAGATGATTGCCTCCAACAACTGAGCCAAGCATGGTTTTATTTTTGTTTTTGTTTCCGTTTTTGTTTTCAGATGGAGTCTCGCTTTTTTGCCCAGGCCGGAGTGCAGCGGTGTGATCGCAGCTCACTGCAACCTTTGCTTCCCAGGTTCAAGCAATTCTTCTGTCTCAGCCTCCTGACTAGCTGGGACTACAGGAGCGTGCCACCATGCCCGGCTAATTTTTGTATTTTTAGTAGAGATGGGGTTTCACCATGTTGGTCAGGCTGGTCTCGAACTCCTGACCTCAGGTGATCCACTCACTTCGTCCTCCCAAAGTGCTGGGATTACAAGCGTGAGCCACTGTGCCTAACCCTGAGCCAACCATGGTTTAACCACCAGTGATCTGAGTGGCCAGGTGGTCTCTGATGATCCACAAGCTGACCAAGGTTATCACAGATGCTCACATGAGTCTAGCCCAGACCAGAACTTCCAAGCAGAGTGCAGCTGAAATTGCTTTCATAGAATGAGCTAATAAATGGTCGTCATGTTAATCCAGTAAGGTTAAGTGGTTTGTTACACAGCAAAAGCTAACTGACACAGTGCATTTAACTACTTCAATTCTGATAGCCCATCACAGAATATTTTAGCTGAGAACTACTTCATCTAATTTATAGTCCTTTATATTTTTTTCTGTTGGAAGCATTTCATAGAGACAAACTAGTTGCTATTTAAGTAAAATAATGCACCATTATGCATACGTTTTTGTTACCTATGTAGACAATGAGAAAATAGAATTGTTTTAAATTCCTAGGGACACTTATAAATTCTAGGTTGACATTTATCAAATTTTCATTATTATGTCTAAGCACAGTCTTCCCTACTACCTCCCAAATAAAGAGTTACCTGCTAGGCGCACATCTATCCCACGAATTTGTCAGCTCAAAGGAACAAGGCCAGCAGTTATGCTTGATTATACAGAATAAATACAGAGTATGAAAATTGAAATTAGACACACTTACTATAAAATGTGATGATTATTTCCATTCCAGGACCAAACTGAATTAAAAAAACCTTATTGATCTGGATTGAATTTCAATTTGCTAAGATTTGAGCAAGCCAACTTCTGCCCAGTAATGTTTGAATAGAAAGGCTTATGAGGCCAATAGTCTGTTCATCACAGGTGATAAAGTTTTTTTTAAAGTCAATAAATTACTTTTTACTACAGGAGAAACGTATGCTTTATATGCCAACAAAGAGTTGAAATGCCAGAAGCACTTGAGGACTAAATTACGGAGCACTTATTTCATCACAACAGAACGCTAATGCCAGTGCTTGATTACAACAAGCCATCCAATTGCATGAATTTGGGCTGCAAGGCACCCAGGCTTTTATATTCATTAGCAAAGTTATTGATTCTGGAAAGTTACCTCTAATAAAACTACACCATTTTCTCAGGCCTGTTATATGGGCACAGACAAATTATTTGATCAACGATATTGAGCAAAAGGAAAAGCATTCATTGTCTCTAATCTCTTTTCCCTCCTCCCAGAATTGTACATGGCGATCATCAGCAGTATGAAGAGGAGCTGTGGGGCCAGGTCTGATTTGGTTTTGTATAGCTACATAAATATTTGATAATTAAATCACATTGTTTCAATAAGAATATTAAATAAAAGCTAAAGTTAAAAATGACAAAATAGGCCGGGTGTGTTGGCTTACGCCTGTAATCCCAGCACTTTGGGAGGCCGAGATGGGTGGATCACTTGAGGTCAGGAGTTTGAGACCAGCCTGACCAATATGGTGAGACCCCATCTCTACTAAAAAATACAAAAGTTATTCGGGCATGGTGGCAGGCACCTGTAATCCTGGCTACTTGGGAGGCTGAGGCAGGAGAATCACTTGAACCCAGGAGGCTGAGGTTGCAGTGAGCCTAGACTGCACCATTGCACTTCAGCCTGGTCAATAAAAGCAAAACTCCATCTCAAAAAAAAAAGACAAAATAGTATAATATTATATTCATAAAAATAATTTTACATTTACACAAAGGTGTAATTCACTGTACATTAGCTTCAACAAAACATCCGTAAGTTATTCAATTCCCAGTTATCGGCTGCTTGAACTTTTATGCTCTTTAGCTCTATCTGTTAAAGAACGCATACCTCCATAGAGCTCCCATAAAATAGTTTTTAATTAATTTAATCAAAGAATATTGTTCCAAGAATATAGTTAATACACTGAATGGAATTTTTATAAATAAAATTAATAAAGATGGAAATGTGTTACTTAAAAAATAAGATTCTAGCTATTCTATCATTGTTTGTGTTTCCATTTAAATATTAGAATCACCTTGCCAAGTTCCACACAAAAATCCTGCTGATATTTTGATTGGAATTGCATTGAATCTATTACATTAATTTGGGGAAAATTAATATTTAAAAATAGTGAGTTTTCCAATCCAATCACAAAGTATACCTTACCATTTATTAGAAATTTAATTTTCTCAGCAATGTTTTAGTTTTCAGTGTGGACATTTTCCACCTATTTTCTTAAATTTATCTCTAAATATGACATATCTTTATGTTCTTATATAAATATTTAAAGTTCACATTCATAAGAAAATTCAAACCACCAACTGGGAGACATTATTTGTAAAATATATGTCTGACAAAGAACTTGTATCCAAAAGGTATAAATAATTTTTGCAATTAAATAATAACAATATAAAGAAAAATTGCAAATATGGAAAAGATTGAGATACATTTGAAAATAGAAGATACATGACCCACAAGCAGATTAAAAGCTGCTCAACACCATCAGTTATCAGGAAAATGCAAATTAAAAGCACAGCAATTTATCCATTCACACACTAAAATGATTACAATTTAAAACCCAATAGTAATAAGATTTGGCAAAAATATGGGGCAACAAAACTTCTCATATACTGCTGAACAGGTTTATAAAACGGTGCAACCACTTAGGAGAATTGTTTGGCAGTTTCTCAGGCTTAGATATTTGTCCCAAAGAATTGAAACATGGTTCACAAAAATACCTGCCTAGAAATGGTCACAGCAGCTTGATTCACCATAGCCCCAAAAGAGAGGCAACCCAAATGTCCATCACATCACAGACATGGGAAAATGAATCAACAACATAGATCTCATGTTATTTTAGGTAAGTCTCTTCTAAGTGGACAGGTTTTTATTTTCCAATCCAGTAAGACAAATTCTCTAGAAAACTGGGCATAGTACCCACCTCACAAGTTCACTGTGAGCATTAAATGAATTGGTTTATTTAACACATGTCAAACATTGTCTGGAAAATTCAGAGCACTATATATTCAGAGCACTATATATATGAGTCTTGGTTATGAGTATTACTGAAACTTCTATGTGCCTTGCTTTTCCTGTATTTCTTGTCACCTCGTTCCCCTTCCTCATGGCTCCTTTTGAAGATAGTATTTAATTTACATCTCCATTACTGTTTGGAAGCTATGTCCTTTGTTATACTATTTTAATAGTCACCCTTAAAATTTGAATGTATGTATAAAACGTAAGTCCTAAAGTTAATCAATGTCTTTACTTTCTTCACCCTCAGATTCAAGGACCTAAGAATGATTTATTTCTCATCATTCCTTTCAAATCACATTTGCAGTTGTTGTATTTTTTAAATTTCTGCCTTGCTTTTATAACCCACAAATTAGACATTGTTTGATATTGAACAAAAGCAAGAGTCAGATCTCCTCTGTGTTCCTTGTCTCCCTTCCTTGATACATTTCAGACCTTCCTTATGGGACCTTATTCTTTGTTTATTTTTGAAGCCCAACCTTTAGAAGCTGTTTTATGAGGCTTATTTAGAAGTAAACTCTTTCAAAATCTGCTCATTTGTCTTTATTTTGTCCTCATTCTCGAAAGATACTTTAGCCGTATAAACTATTCTCCATTGCCCTTTATTTTCTCTGAACACATTGAGGGCGTTTCACTGTGTTCTTGCTTTGCTCATTGTTTTTGTGGCTCAGCTAGCTGTCAGTCTGACTGTTCCTTCGTAGGATGTGCGCTTGTTTCTTCTAGATCCCTTTGAGCACTGTAGACGCAGGTCCTCTTCATAGTACAATTTTGGCTTGTGTATTGAGGTTCGCATAAACAGTATGGGCTTAGGTTCCCAACCATGGCAGCCCAGTGGGTACCACATTAACAGGGGTGAAGTTTTTACTTTTTCTCCATCTTTATGAAAATTGAGACAGGAGTTAGGTAGATTGTTTTTCCATTCTCAGGGGTCTGGCTTTATGCAGATGGTCTCAGGTTTGAACTCTAGGCCACAGGACACTGGGTGTGGTCCCAGGGAGTCTGGTGGCTTCAATGCTAGCTTTCCTCCTCATGCTGTGCTCCTGCCTAGGTCCTGCCCACATGGACTTCCTTCACCTTCATGCAGGCTCATCCATGCTTTACACGTTATGCATGCCCATTTGTGTGTCCCAACTTAGCATTTTGATTTGTTATATGAATAAAAATCAAGAGAGATGCAAGATCCGTAGTTAGTCATGTTTGTGGAAATCGAAATCCCCCACACATTTTTTCATCCATTTGAATTTATTAAGTTTGAGGAAAATGTCTTAACAAATAAGCAAGTTTGGCTAGTCCTAGAAATTATATCTCTAACTTCTAACTTGGGAGTTACTGTACCAATTATATGGTGAAAAAAATTATAGTTCATAATTATTTGGTATTAAAAGAGACCTAAAAATTATTTTTTATTCATTCCTTTTACATCTATGAGGCAAAATGACAATGCAAAATTATATAAATGTGATTATCTACTAGCAAAATTTGGATTAAAGACTATTTTCATGTGAAAAATGTGAAAAAGATAAAACGTCACATAGACTGTGAGAAAAAATATATTGTTTTCACATGTTCTTGTAAATATATTCTTATCCTTTTTATCTAACGTGTAGCTAAATATCAAAGGGCCATTGACTATATATATATATAGCTGATGCTGAAAAAGGCTATTGAATTGTTTCAATTAACAATATAGCAAAAATACTAAAGCCTTTCACATTTTTTTTTTTTTTTTGAGACAGAGTCTCGCTCTGTCGCCCAGGCTGGAGTGCAGTGGCCCGATCTCAGCTCATTGCAACCTCCGCCTCCCGGGTTCACGCCATTCTCCTGCCTCAGCCTCCAAAGTAGCTGGGATTATAGGCACACACCACCATGCCCAGCTAATTTTTGTGTTTTTTGTGGAGATGGGGTTTCACCACGGTGGCCAAGATGGTCTCGATCTCCTTACCTCACGATCTGCCTGCCTAGGCCTCCCAAAGTGCTGGGATTACAGGCGTGAGCCACCTTGCCCAGCCCTTTCACATTGTATATCTTGTAATTCTCTATTCTGCTCTACACCATAGGGATGATCCTTCCAAAAGCATCCTATCTAGATTCTGCTGTTAAATCACCTTTGTTGGCCTGGCCAGTTATCAAACTCAACAGCCCCTTCATCATCAAAGACTCGCCCTCTATCCGCATCCCATTCCTTGCTTCCACCAATAATTTGACTAGTAAAGAAGTCACTGCATGCCACAAATTGTCAGTGCTGACTTCCTCAACAAGGAAGTTATTTATTTACTTATTTAATATATGAGTGACTCAGATGCAAATTCCATCTTGAGAATACCAACTCCTGATGCCAACTGATTGTCAGTCATGGCTACAACAGGAGACTGGATTCACTCAAATAGTTCAAATAAACAGAACGTAATAGAGGGACTACTTACAGAAGTGAAGCAGGGTTGAGGAAAGACACAGGGGATGTTGAGCTACTCAGAGCTGCAGTGACAGCATGTGGAAATAGAATTACTGAAGTTCCATAAGGCCGGAATTGTGAGAGTCTATCCAGGAGTAGCTGAATTTGCAGAGGAATGCAGCTGTCCACAGAGAAACAATGGCAAAGGAGCAATGGAGCAGAGAAGACATTGTCTAATTTCGCTTTACTTTCTACTGTATGATATGGTAGAAGGCTTGCTTTTGGCTGTGCTGGAAAACATACAGAAAGGAAAACCAAAAGATAGGCTTTAGGTTTTGAAATCTCCACTCAAGATGCAGGTGGAAAATTAGAAAGCCACTGTGGTGATGTTAAAATATATCTTGTGTATCTGAAGTCAGCTACACAAGGGAGAAAACATCAAAACTAATTGCATTGATTGTGTAGTTTCAGTACCTGTTAAATGCATAATTCCATTGATTCAGTTTGGCAATGGCTGAGCAACTGATTGTAAAGGAAAAGGACCCTAAGATTTAGTATGGCAAACCGAGATAAAGTTAAGAAATTCTAGCCCACCAATCTCCTGAAAGCTCTTTGTAACCAGAATCACCTCTGCCTAAGTTGCTCTTGGCTTGAAGATCTGCTCTGAGAAGAGATACCATGTACGTCAATGGAACTACAAAATCTTGAAAACTTATGCCAGAAGGAAGCTGGAAAGCATAAAAAAAATTAATTCTTTTAAACTTTTTTTTTTTCTGCCTTCTCTTCCCTCTCTAGCTCTAATTTTGGATTTGTCTATTTTTATTTTCATTTATATCAAATGTCGTTTCATATATTTTGAAGCTGTTATGTGATGCTTGCATTTAGGATTCTTGTGTCCTCTTGATGCATTAACACCATTATAAAATGGCTTTTTGTACCCTGGCATCCCTCTTTTTCCTGATTTAATATGCCCACAGTAGATTTCTTATTATTAGAACTTATGTAGTACATTTTTGTTCTTCCTGCTACTTTTAAAGTGAATTTCTTTTAGATAGAATGTTGTTGTGTCTATGAAAAAACAGTCTTTGTTTTAAAATTTAGTATTTAGACTATTTACCTTTAATGTAATTATGGGCATAGTAGGGTTTAAATCTACCATCTTGCTATTCGTTTTCTATTTGTTCCATATTTTTCTTATTTCTTTTGGGTTTCCACCTTTTTCCATGTTAATTGAATATTATTTAATTTTTGCACACTATGGCCTTATTAGCTACAGCTCTTTATTTTATTTTATACATGTTGTTTTTGGGTTTACAATCTTTAACTCATCACAATATACTTTCAAATAATATTTTACCACTTTGCATATAAGACCGTGAAACAGTGTACTTTCTGTCTCCTGTCCATTTTTAATTTATCACAATGTACCTTCAAATAATATTATCCATTTTGAAAATAATATAAGAAACTTAACAACAGTATGCGTCCATTTTTCTCTTTTTTGGAGAATTACCATGCATTTCATTTCTGCATATTTTATAAATTTCACATTACATTTTCTTCTTGCTTTAAACTGTTAATTTTATTCTAAATAATTTTTTTAAATGAGGAAAAAAATTGAATTTACCCCCAAGGTAGCATTCTTGTGTTCTATCTTTTTTGCATATTTTAAATCCAAGTATCTATTTGATATTATTTTCTTTTATTATAAATAATTTATTTCTGCATTTATTGTAGTGTAAGTCTGCTGTTGACAAATTACCCCAGCTTTTTTTTTCTAAAAAGTTTATCCTTATTTTTGAATGATGGTTTTGCTGTTTGCTGAATTTACAGTTCTAGGTTGACAGTTTTTAAATTTTTAAAGTAAAATTCTAACACCTTGTTTTTGCTTCATTTCTGATAAACTTCAGTCATTCTCATTTTTGTTCCCCTGTGTGTAGTATGTATTTTTTCTCCAGTTGTTTTAAAGTTTTTTCTTCACCACTAGTTTACAGTAGTTTCATTTTTATATAGCTTGTGGTGCTTCTCTTTGTGGTTTGTCCTGATTTTAGTCAGCTGATTGGTGAGTGTATAGCTTTCATTAAACCAGTAAAATGTTTAGCTATTTTCTTTTAAGTATTTTCCTACCTCCTTCCTCCCCATCCTACTCTTGCTTTCTCTCGGACTCTACTTGCATGTATGTTAGATTGCTGGCTGTTTTTCTACTGTTCACTGATTTTGTATCTTATTTTTAGTCTTTTTTTCTCACCTTGCTTCAGTTTGGATAGTTTCTGTTGCAATATTTTCAAGTATGTCGATCTTTCCTTTCACAGTTTTGAGTATGCTCTTAAATCCAGTGAATTTTTCAATTTAAATATTGTATTCTGGGCCAGGTGCGGTGGCTCATGCCTGTAATCCCAGCACTTTGGGAGGCCGAGGAGGGAGGATCACCTGAGATTGGGAGTTAGAGACCAGCCTGACCAACATGGAGAAACCCTGTCTCTACTGAAAATACAAAATGAGTGGTGGCACATGCCTGTAATCCCAGCTACTCGGGAGGCTGAAGCAGGAGAATCACTCGAACCCAGGAGGCAGAGGTTGCAGTGAGCCACAATCGAGCCATTGCACTCCAGCCTGGGCAATAAGAGCAAAATTCCGTCCGCTGCCGAAAAAAAATTGTATTCTTTAGTCCCAACTATTGATACATGGATAAGGTGTACCATCTCCACCACCATTATCAACATCATAACAACAGTGTTTTATAGCACTTTTAAGACTATAAATGCTTTTATATATATTAACAGATTTTACACTCACTGAGGCTTGGTTATTTCCATCTTAAAGATATGAAGTGTGAGGCTCAGAAAATAAGTCAGTTTTTCAAACATACTAGGAAAAAAATTGTATGCTAGAACTGAAATCTAAATCTATCCAAGTCAATTTTTATTTGCTACTTCATGCTGCCCATATCTATACTTGATCTTTTACCATACCATGATCTTAGGAGACTAGGAAACAATAAAACCACAAGTAAGAAAATGATTCTTTCTATACATTTCAAACCAAATAGCTATCTAAGACAATTTATCCAGATAATCCAAGTCAAATAAAAGTATGCTTCAGTTCTCTGGATATTATAAGCAAAAGTGTAAAAGATAGCTTTGTGCCTCCAGTGAAGAGCAGTCAGGCAACCAGAAGGCATACCTAGCGATATAATATTTATTATTTCTTGAGCTTTTATTGCTCGGTGTTCAATAGTCCTGTGAGATACTTCTCATTATTCTGTATTTATACATGAGAAAATTGTCTCACAGAAGTTGCATAACTTGCTCAGAGTCCCATGGATAATAAGTGGCCCAGGCAGCACTTGAGTCCAGGTCAGTCTTGCTTTTTCCCTTTCTTATTCACTGTCCTACCTTGCCTCTATGTTTGTGTCCCTTCTTAGTCACTTCTGTTGCACTGTTGATTTGTCTTTTTTTAATACACATGTGCTTTATTTACTGCAATTGACAAATAATTGTATCATTTATGGCATTCAACACAGTGTGTGGTTTTTCCTTTTTCTTTTTTTTTTTTTATTTTGAGACAGAGTCTTGCTCTGTCAATGAGGCTGGAGTGCAGTGGCATGATCTCCACTCACTGCAGCCTCTGCTTGCTGGGCTTAAGTGATTCTCCTGTCTCAACCTTCCAAGTAGCTGGGGCCATCCAGGCATGCACCACTGTGCCTGGATTATTTATTTATTTATTTATTTATTTATTTATTTATTTATTTGTAGAGCCCTCTTATAGAAGTCTCCCTATATTTCCCAGGCTGGTCTCAAACTCCTGGGCTCAGCAATCCTCCTGCCTTGGCCTCCCAAAAGCCCTGGGATTACAGATGTGAACCCGTGCACCTGGCCTAACATGAGGTTTTGAAATACATATATATTGTGAAATGGATAAATCTAGCTAAACACATACTTTTTTTTTTGTCTGTGGTGAGACTGCTTAAAGCCTACTCTTTCAGCAATTTTCAAGTATATCACCATGGGGTACAATAGATCTCTTAGACCTGTCCCTACTGTCTAGGTGGCATTTTGCATCCTTTGACCAACATGCTGATTTATCTTTAACATATTGTATTGCTACCCTGTGGTAGGCAGAACTTTGGTCCTCGTGATCTCAGCCACCTAGCGTTACATCCTGTTATGTTACATGGCAAAGAGGCTTTGCAGATGTAATTAATGTTACTCCTCAGTTGACTTTAAGATAGGGAGATTAACCTAGATTATGCAGGTGAGCTGGATCTAATCTCATGAGCTCTTTAAACATCGGAAGAGGAAGGTAGAAGAGAAAATCAGAGATTATAATTGAAAAGGTTGGAGATGTCATTACTGGCATTTAAGATAAAGGGGGCCAAAAGCCATGGAATATGGGTGGCTTCAAAAGCTGAGCCAATAGCTGGCAAAATCATGAGGACACTCACTCCTGTAGCAACATGGAGCTGAATTCTGTCAACAATCTAAATGAGCCTGGAAGCAGGTTCTCCCTCAGAGGCTCCAAAGAAGAGCCCAGGCCAGCTGACAGCTTGACTTGCACCATGTGTGCCCCTATATAGAGAACCCAGTCAAGCCATGCTGTACTCAGACTTCCAACTCATGGAACCTATGAGATAATAAATAGGTGTTGTGTTAATTTATTATGGCAGCAATAGCAGGCTAATACATACTTTAGGGACAATTAATTTCAAATTTTTGTGTGTGAACTCTCCCCATTCACTATCATGACACACAAACACATTCACCCACACACTCTCAGAGATACTCAAGTTGTATACTTTCAGAAGAGGCTTTCTGTTTTTAAAGTCTATGGTTCTCAGCATTCTCACTGAGCCATGCTATCACTTTTGTGTCACTTTGGACAGCCTTCCCTGCTGTCTGTCATCCTCAACTTTTTCTTGCATTGTCTGTTTTCCCTTTTCCCTGTTTGCACCGCAGTTCTTTTGTTTTCTGTTAATTTAAGGACCTGATTATATACACAGCTAGTCCACAAACACATGTATAGTTTTCTTCACAAAAAATCAAGGACATTGCATTGTGTGAAGTGTTTGCATCTTTATATTTTTATTTTATACTTACTGCAAAGTGGCATGTGGATGCTTTTCTACTGCTGGATACAAAGGTATCTATTAAGATAGAAATATTCCTCATACACGTGCTGTAGGATTCTTGGAACTGAAGAAAATTTGGCCTCTGAAAAACTGTATTATCATAATCATAAGAATTATATTTGATAGAGTTTCTAATATTTTATTAACATCAGGAGATTCAATTGAAGTCAACATTTGCAATTTAAATGTGGTATTAAGCACTTTGTTTAAAGGCAGAATAATTATAATGCATCAATCTGTATGTTTCTACAAATTTGACAACTATAACACATGCCACTTAAATAAAACCGTATTTACCATGCACAGTCTCATATAAATACAAGCTGTAAGTCTAAGAGCCACCCTAGATTCCATTCTCTTCTTTACCTCCAGTGACTAGTCCGTCCCCAAGGTGAGCTTATTTTTCTTCCTGAATGACCCTAAGGGGTAAAAATAGATTTGATAGTTGGGGACGATATGATTTGCGGTTATACAGAAAAACTTTTAACTACTGACACTATACAAAGCTCTAACTTGTCCTTTGGAGGAAAGTATTTTTCTTACTAACATTTACTGACTAGACATTTAGTGGGAATATCAGGGAACGTGCTGGTTTCAAATGGTTGGTTGCAGGTCCCTTTCAAAAATGGGCATTTCCAATTCTGCGTCAACATCATTGTTTACACAGCTGCGGAGAGCACATTCTTCCAGGAGCACCTTCAGGGCTTTCCGGGAAGCTTCTGGGCTTCGTTTGTTTGGAATCCTAAAGCAAGCAGACTTTCCTGAAAAGAACGTCCTCAGGAAATACTTTGGAATAAATTAAATGATATTTTTAGGCATTTTTATCGATTTGTTGTTTAGAGACGATTTTGAATCTGTTGACTTATTTTGTGATAAGCAGAACTTTTACAGCATCTCAATGGAATCTGATTTCTAGATTGACTTGCCACCTTGAAATGATAATTACATTGTTTTTGGGAAGTAACATCTTTGTTTCATAACATAAGACTTTCAGTTTATAACACAATGTACAATTGGGGCTTACTTTTTTAAAAGCACTGATTTATTTGAAACCTGTCTAAATTTGGCTAGGCTTCATAATTGGAGCAATCATCAATATAGTATGAATGACCTTATACAATATAATTTTATTAAATAAAATATTTTTATTAAAACTAAATGAAGTCATAAAAATTTGATTTTTTTCTAAAGAAAAAGTGTATTGAAATCCATGGACCTAAAATGTGGTCTATTATTTAAAAAATCCTATTTAAATATACTTTTGAAATAGATACATGTTTCTAGCATATTTTATTCACCCTGTACTTATTCTCTTATGAGAATTACTCCACAGAAAGTCATCTTGTTTTATGAAAATAACTGAGAAAGTCATTGTTTTTCTTCCTGACAACATTTAAATGTTGGAAGCCACATCTTTATTAAGTTACATTCAGCTGATTGCATTTATGAAATCTATGAGGTCAAAAAAGAATGAAATAAGTATAGTATTCAAAAGATATCACTAACAAAAATCATTGATCAATTTAAAGAAGTTATTAACATATAACAATGTTAAGTAGTTCATTATACTTTAAATATTTCCAGTCTATTATTAGTTAAAAAGTAAATCTGCTAGTATTTACCCCCAAATTCATTATTTCACTGAATTCCTCTCATCTGAACATAGCTTAGCTGTATTAAGATGTTGTGTCAGACGGCTCTCAGAAGTTATTTAATTTATTCTAATTAACAAATGTCTGCCTTCTTAATATGTTAATTATTAGGGCTCCCCAATCTCTTATTCAATTTTTTCATTCAACAAGTATTTATTGAATGCTTATTATGCTTCTAAATATTGGAATAATAGTAATAAAACAAATAAAAGTTTATACCCTCAAGGAGTTTATGTTGTAATGAAGGATGCAAACAGTATATACACACTGCAATGTCAGCTAGTGATAACTTTTGAGAGAATAGTGAAATAACATACATACAGGGATAGAAAGTGATGGGAAAGCCTTGTCTCCACCGTCCTTCTTTCCCTCTCAGAGCTCCAGCCAAGTGCTTTCTCCAGCAGTCGTGTTAAACACACTCCCTTCTGTTATTAGGCATGTCCTGACCCCTCTGTCTGAAACACTTGCCCTTTGCCTAGCTAACTGCTATTCTTCAGTCACAGTCAAATACTGCTCCACAGGCAAGCCTTCTCCACTCCCAGCCATGCTCCCAGAGCATCATGAAACTTCCATGAAATTTGGCATTGTTTGTATGATGATTTGCTGACTCTATTCTCCTCACTAGAGCATGGGATTATATATATGTAATCTTTTTTATATATATATATATTACTATATATATGGCATAGAGTGAAAGTTCAATAGAATTAGTTGAACGCATTAAGTATAATATACCAAGAAGACAGGTTCCAAAGACCACATATTTTAACCATTCTGTTTATACGGCATGTTTAGAAAAGGCAAATCTATGGAAAAAGAAGGTAGATTAGTGTTTATGTTACTGAAACACCAGGGGTTCAGTCAAGGTCCTGCTACTCCCTGCACAGAAAGCCAATGATTGAGATGGCGAGTATTGCCAAGGAAGAATCTTTAATCAGGTGCTGCAGCTGAGGAGATGGAAACTCACTCTCTAATCCATCTCCCTGACCCACTAAAACCAGGAGTTTATATAACAGGGAAAAAAATGCAACTGTGTGTAAGAAAACAGGAACTAGGGAGACGCAAGGAAGCCATCATGGTTAATGAGGGGTCTGGCATCTCATTGCCCGGACGTGATGATCTGTGAGTTTCAGTTGTTTGATCCTTTTTTTTTGAGAGACCTGATGGTCATTTTCTGAGGGAGGAACTCAGCTTAAACAAATATAAGTTTCAAGCTTTAAGATTAGAAGGGTCAATTCTATATTTATCAAAAAATATCTATGAGACCACTGGGTCAGTTTCATTTACCCAGGGCTGAGAGAGGGAATGGGGATTCACTGCTGACTGGCCTGAGGGAACTTACTGGAAAGATGGAAATGTTCTAAAACTGGATTATGGTGATGGTTGCAGACTAAGCAAGTTTACTAAAATCATTGAATCATACATGAAAATTAGATGAATTTTATGATATGTAAATTATATCTCAATAAAGGTCTTTTTATTTTATTTTATTTTATTTCTTTTTGAGACAGCGTCTTGCTCTGTTGCCCAGGCTGGAGTGCAGTGGCACGATCTCGGCTCACTGCAACCTCTGCCTCCCGGGTTCAAGCACTTCTCCTGCCTCCGCCTCCCAAGTAGCTGGGACTACAGGTGTGCGTCACTGCGCTTGGCTAATTTTTGTATTTTTAGTAGAGATGGGATTTTACCATGTTGGCCAAGCTGGTCTTGATCTCCTGTCCTCAAGTAATCTGCCCGCCACAGCCTCCCAAAGTGCTGAGATTACAGGCTAGAGCCACCACGCCCAGCCTCAATAAAGGTCTTTTTTTTAAAAAAAGGAAGTGACTAGGGGAAGTGTAAGGATGTGGGGGTGGCCAGGGAAGGTCTTTTTAAGGAGATGCTATTTGACTAGAAAATTGACATGAAGGCAAGAGCCCTGAAGATGTCTCGGGACAGAGTGCTCCTGGCAGGGGAGCAGTGGGGATCTTAGGTGCATTGCTATGTTGGAAGAACAGTGGGGAGTCCAGGTGGCTGCGGCGAGGTGGAATGGGGGCCACAGGAGGAAGCGGAGGCTAGGGAGGAGCCTGTTAGGTATGTGAGGTTTGGTTAATTAGTGTCAGGGTATTGAATTTTATTTTAAATGTGATGAGATGCTATTGAAGGATTTTAGCAGGAGAGCAACATAATTTGATTTATATTTTGACAGAGTTACTTTGGCTGCTGTACGGAAAAACAGAAGCAGGAAGCCCAGATAAGAAATTGAGTAGCCAGTCACGAAATGGTGGTGTTATGGATCAGGGTGGTAACGGTGGAGGCGGTGAAAAGTATGTATCTTATAGATAGAAATATGTGAGAATATCACAGCCTATTCTAAAAACTGCTGAATCATTGAGTGAATATAGTTGGGGAAGTGGGTGGAGCAGAACAGCATAAGAAGAGAGTAAAGAAGTGTGCGGGGTCAGATTACATGAGGCCTTATAGGGCGTGGGACAGAGTTTCACTTCATCTTAAATGCAGTGAGAAGTCATTGGAGGATTTCAGGTGCGGAATGATACAGTTGGACTCACTCACATGAAGATTATTCTGTCTGCCAGGTGGAGAAGAGATCATAGGGGAAGAAGCATAGAAACCCAAGAGCAAGTTAAGACACTAATGGCAGAGGTTAGGCAAGAGGTGGTGGTGGTGTAGATTGGGACGGTGGCAATGCAGATAGAAAAATAAGAGTATACAAGGGCTCCTTTAGAATTGGAACAGATGGGATAACTGGATACGAGGTAGAGGAAACTAAAGAGTGAAGCATTTTTGGTTTGGGTAACTGAGTTACAGCAGTTCTTTTTTTTGAGATGGAGTCTCTGTCACCCAGGCTGGAGTGCAACAGCACGATCTCAGCTCACTGCAACCTTCACCTCCCAGGTTCAAGCGATTCTCCTGCCTCAGCCTCCCGAGTAGTGGGGACTACAGGCGTGCACCACCACACACAGATAATTTTTGTGTTTTTAGTAGAGACCAGGTTTCACCATGTTGGCCAGGATGGTCTCGATCTCTTGACCTCGTGATCCACCCACCCTGGCCTCCCAATGTGCCGGGATTACGGGCCCGAGCCACCGCACCCAGCCCAGTTACAGTAGTTTACTCCAGAATAATACTACATGTATAAACATAGGTTACATACATACTTAAAAGAACATTAGAGTTCTTTTTTGTTTTTATTTGATGTTTGGCTTTGATTTAATGGGATTTTACTATACACATTACTCTTAAGCAAGCCTTTAACACTCAGCACTTTAAAGTGCTTGGTACATAGTAGGCTTAAGTAATATTTTATCAAACTGAGCTGGAGAGTTCTTAGATATTGTTCTTACCTCAAATTCAGTCATCCCTTGGTATCTGCTAGGGATTGCTTCCAGGAACCCCATGAATTTTTTTACCAAAATCCACAGATGCTCAAGTCCCTTATACAAAACAGTGTCTTGTTTGCATGTCACCGACACACATACTCCGTGTACTTAAACCATCTCTAGACTGCCTATAATACCTAACGTGGTGTAAATGCTATGGAAACAGTTGTTTTACTGTATTGTTTGGGGAATAACATCAAGTCTGTACATTTTTCAGTAGAGATGCAATGATCACAGGCCTAACTGCCTTTTCAATCTGCACGTGGTTGAACCCATGGATGCAGAGCCCATGGGTGCTGATTGCTAACTGTATATCCTACTTCTAATCCTTCTTTTGTATGGAGTGAGCTTCCAAAAACCTTCTGAAACATTAAGTCATGCTCTTCTTTGAAGTCTGTCTGTGAATCCTCACGGCTGTCAGCGTGAGAACCAAAGGCTGCAGTGGTGCACACAATGTCCTTCATCCCAGTAGCTTGATTGTTCAGCATCTGTGTGACCCAACCTCTCCTATTGTCCTTGATTCAATAGCTGATCTACTGAACTATGTAGCTGAATTACAGCTCCTCAAGCATGGTGCTGTCTTGGCTTGGAATGCCCTACTGCTTCTGTTATTATTATGATGACACATTGGTGATTTTTTCCCTATGAGAATCTTCTCTAATTTCCCAAGTGTAAGTTAGCTATCCTGTGTGTGCCCTGAACCCTGTACATCCCCATCATCACAGTAGTTCATTGCCTTGTAATTGCTTGCTTGCTTTTATGTTTCTCCCATTGGACAGTATATTCCTTAAAGCCAGAGATTTTTCCCTGTGATATTATCCTCAGAACTTAATATAGTACATGTTGTCATACTAAAAGCTTGATCAATACAACATATGTAAGTAAAGGAACATTATTCTTCTACATTAGGGAATACAGTTCCTAGGGAAAGTATGTATTTAGACCACACGACTGAAGCAACAGGTCTGGGGAACACCCATACTCAAGGAATGGGGAGGAACAAAAGGCATTAGAAAAAAAAGAAATGGGATAGCCGTGAAAGCGCAAGAACAATGTTCAGAGTGTTTATCACGGCCGTCTGGGAAAAACAGAATTTCAAGAAATGAATGATCAGTCATGTCAAATGCTTATAAATGTCAGGAATAATGGCTGTGAAATGTCCAATCAACTTGGCAATTAAAAATACACTGATGACTTTATGAAGCAGTTTCAGTATGTTGGTTGAGACAGAAGCCAGATGATGGGGTGCTGCATAATAAATGGCACATCGCAGGTTGATGACAGCACAGCCCTGCTTTGATACGGCAGGAAACACGATGGGTTCTGTGGCATCCTCCTACTCACTGTCTTCTGTGGATTGTGACTTCTGGTGACTGACAGATGTTTAATTTCCTGAGGGCAAGCAAAGTCACGGCTTTAATATGCCCGAGAATAATGATGGATGATGCAACTTTGGATAAGCCTGTAGAAGAGACAAGAGAAAGGAACAGGTATAGAAAAGCTCTGAAGGGGTCTGGGCGCAGTGGCTCATGCATGTAATCCCAGCACTTTGGGAGGTGGAGGCGGGCAGATAGTGAGGTCAGGAGTTCGAGACCAGACTGACCAACATGGTGAAACCCCATCTCTACTAAAAATACAAAAATTAGCTGGGCGTGGTGGCGGGCACCTGCAATCCCAGCTACTCGGGAGGCTGAGGCAGGAGAATCACTTGAACCCGGGAGGCAGAAGTTGCCGTGAGCTGAGATGGTGCCACTGCACTCCAGCCTGGGTGACAGAGTGAGACTCTATCAAAAAAAGAAAAAAAAAAAAAAAGAAAGAAAGAAAAGAAAACAGAAAAGCTCTGAAGGGAGAATTCTTGAGTGTGTGATGTTTGAAATACTAGACTAAAGGGCAGTTCAGTGGGACAGTGGGTGGAATTTGCGGTGGATACCAGAACAGAGTTTGGGAAGAGAGATTTGGCCAAGAGACTACACCCTGCAGATCTCCACTGACAGGAGTTACTGACCAAGAGCCTGGCCACTGAGCTGAAATCCATCGTGCACTTGTGCTATAACCACATTCCCATGGGCTGCTCTCCAGCCAATGACTGAATTGGAAGCAGGGATGCCTGTCCTGGGAGCCATGAGCTCCTCTGATGGCTGAGGTTGACTCATGGACTTCCAGTAGCTTTGCTGAACCTTCCATAGACTGGAAAGCAGCCTAAGATGTTTTCTCGCAGACCCCTCTGGCTCCTTCACCGTTTCCTTTTACAGTAGTTTTCTTAATAACATCCTTGCATGTTTAATCCTGTGCTGATATCAGCTTCTCAGAGGGTCCAGACCGATATAATATCTAATGGGTAGTTTTATTTTTGAAGGGAGGTGAATTGCTGTGTTATTAGTGTTGTACCCTTCTATCACTCACTGTCATTCATGTTTCTTTAAGATATATTCAGTAAAATACCCATTTCTCACTAATGCTGGTTAGAGTAGGTCTTTTTTTTTTTTTTTTTTTTTTTTTTGAGACATAGTCTCCCTCTGTTGCCCAGGCTGGAGTGCAGTGGCGCCATCTCGGCTCACTGCAACTTCCGCCTCCTGGGTTCCAGTGATTCTCCTGCCTCGGCCTCCTAAGTAGCTGGGATTACAGGTGCCCGCCGCCATGCCCGGCTAATTTCTTTTGTATTTTTAGCAGAGTGGGGTTTCATCATGTTGGCCAGGCTGGTTTTGAACTCCTGGCCTCAAGAAATCCACCTGCCGTGGCCTCCCAAAATGCTAGGATTATAGGCGTGAGCCACCATGCCGGGCCAGGTCTTCTTTCTTGAGGGGAGGGACAAAGTGAAATAATGAGAACTGCTCTGCAATGTCTTCTTCAGAAGAGAAGCTGCCCATAGAACAGAGTCCCACGTAGATGATACAGTGATATTAAATAGAACGTTCCCCACAGAAGTTTAACGCGATTAGTATCAAGGTGACGCTTATAAATGCTAATGCAAGAATGCCATTCAGGAGTCTTGCTTTATACCTAAAAAAGCGATGTGTTCCTGATTGTGGAATATCTTTACAGGTAGAAGGCAGGTAATAGTTATATAGAAATAAAACAAAAATAACAATGTATAGGATACAGCCTCAAAGATTCCCAGAATATTAGAGCTACAAGGCACGTTAGAGACCATCTCCTAATTTTAAATGCTCTTTTGAATATTCTAGTGAGAGAAGCTGCAGCCTGTTGAGACTCCACAAGACTGAAGATATGAAAAGAGGAAATCTGCATGAATGCCCGCATGGAGAACCACCCCCACCTGCTGCTCCCGCTCTAATGATCACGCCCATTATCAACTGAGGGATGGCTCTGTGCCTTGTCCTTGCATTACATGGACCAAGAACACTTCACAGGACTCAGAGAGGTAAATAAGAGAAACCTATTCTTATAGAGGATGAAAATGAAGCACACAGGGAGGTAAAGTGCCCAAAAATCCCATCTGAACTGGCTTTAGAAACCGTATATTTACTTTTTCATATAATTTGTTTATCTAAGGGAAAAAAATAACAGATGTGTTTAATGGCTTTGGAAACATTTAAACAGGTGGACCTCAAAATATGTGAAATGAACATATTGCCATTGTTTATTATAATTTTCCTTCCTTCTATTTTTGCTTAAAATTCCTCAAGGCCTTTGGATATGCAAAAAAAATGAGCATTTGTTTTATTATGTTGCTTAATAGAAACAATTTTTAAAAGTATTGATTTACGCAGTGACCAAAATACTGATTCTAAACAACAAAACATGCAGCTGTTACGAATCCTGGACGAGCTCTGGAAATCTGTGGTATTGTCTTGCAAAGAAGCTGTTTTTGTTCTAGTCAAATATGGAAATTAGTTTAGAAACTTCATTTTAATATATAATTCTGATTTCAGTGTTACCAGTAAATATTAATGTCCTTTTCTAACAGTCTTAATTGCCTTTTCTCAACTCCCTTGAGTTATATATTTTATTGAAGCATTCATTTACCATCAAGAGAAAAAAATGACATAACCATGTGTGCTGAAATGTACGGCTTCCAGGCCAAAGAGTTAAGGAAACAAATTTGTTCTCCCCCCCGCTTACTTGTGCTATGCATTTAGAAAGAAAACTTTCGACATCTGTTGTTCTTACTTTTACAGTTTATGATGTAGTTAATCCTATTCACCCTGTGTACTGAGGTAGGTCAGAATTTCTTCTCACCCTTTTCCTCTTCTAACATGACCTGTTCTTTTGCATCATGAGTCATAGAAATGTAAGCTAATACATAAAGTTTTTGAAAAGATGAGGAAAGAGCCAGAGAAATAATAATGCCCTGAGGTTGTGCTATAAGGTATGTTCCACATTGGCAAGAAGTCCCTTGCTTGGTAGATGTGTTCCTATAAGCCCTAAAAGAAAGGGCAGGTGGCTGTCATATTCCCCTTATCCTCTGGACACAATCACCTGAGACCATTCACTAGGCCTTCCTAGGGGAAGCCCAGGCAAAACTGAAGGACAAGCCTGCTGAGATGGGCAGAAAAAGAAAAACGTGAAATCTTATGGTAAGGGTACAAGGCCAAAGAGACTTAGGAACTGTAAGGTAGGGAGGAAAGAACGTGGGAGCCCAGAGAGACGGGTCCTCTGTGGCCGTAACAGTAGACTTTCAGTGGAGCGAGAGAGAACATGAGGAAACGCGGGATATTTTGCACCATGGTTTGGACTCTAAGCATGTATTTGATCATATGATGGGTTTATAGCTTTTATTCTTGGTCTCGGTCTCTGTTTTTTTTTCTTCTTATATGTTGTAGTGTTGGGATTCACTCAGATGGTGGCAGAAATATTAAAGGGAAATACTAGGGAAAGTTATAGGGAATAGTCACAAACCTTTTGGAAGGCTGAAAGGTTACATAGCTTGTAATAATTGAACAGGCTGAGGCAGCCGGTTCTTACCTTAGAGCATTAGGTCTTAGGGTAAATACTAGGGACAACAGAGGCTTCCCCACTTAAGTCTGTTTACCCTACCTCCATTAACTAACCTTTGAGCCAGATGGCCCTTTTGTGGGGAGGCTGACTAGGGATCTTGCCCCCTAATGGTATTTACCTTAGACCTCGGTACCTGAGCTTTACTCATTCCTAGAACTACTCTCTTAACAATGTTAATTATCCACAAGTGTGTTGACTCAGAGCTTCTGTTGTTAATTGTATACCAAATAAATGCCTGGAGTGCCAGCTGCTCAGGGCCAGCCACAGTGACAAACCACTCTTGGTGTGCAGGCGGTCGGACACTCAGCAGGACTGGCAAAGCAGAATATCTGTGTCAGTGTACGTTTTATTCACCTGTCGTTTGGGTCAGGGTCTATGGGCAGACCCCCGCAGCTAATGCCCTCAAGTGTGAGGAGCAATACCTTGTTATAGACTTAGTTGTGAAAAGTTTTTAAAATTAATGAGACAGTAATCAGGTATTTTAAACAACTGAATTTTACAAACCCTCATAACACTGAGTGGGAAAAAAATATAGATCTCACAGTCAACTCCTTGATCTTACACATAAAGAAACTGATGCTCAAAATGTGAAAAGATTTTCCCAAGTTAATATTACACATGATCAGTGGATATGATACTAGAGCCAGTCTTTGATCTCCAATTCCAGTTTTCTTACTATAATAAGGTGGATTTCTTGTGAGGGAACCAACCGGATAAAGTAAAAAAACTACGGTTTCTATGAGCATCCACATATTTTCCTGACAACGGAGTAAGAGAAAATGTGGCAAGTGGCCATTGGGCCCTCCAGGTGTCTTAGAGTGGTTGACATAGTTCCTGAACAAGAGTGGAAATCCAGCCTGGCGTGGTGGCTCACACCTGTAATCCCAGCACTTTGGGAGGCTGAGGCGGCCGGATCATAAGGTCAGGAGATTGAGACCATCCTGGCTAACACGGTGAAACACCATCTCTACTGAAAACACAAAAAATTAGCCGGGAGTGGTGGTGGGCACCTGTAATCCCAGTTACACTCGGGAGGCTGAGGCAGGAGAATTGCTTGAACCCGGGAGGCAGAGCTTGCAATGAGCCGAGATAGTGCCACTGCACTCCAGCCTGGGCGACAGAGTGACTCTGTCTCAAAAAAAAAAAAAGAGTGGAAATCTAGGTGGATTCAGGGATAGAGAATGGTAGCAAAAAGAGAGAGAGAGGAGAGAGAGGGAAGAGTAAGGAGCACAGAAATAGAGAAAGCATCTGGTAGTGAGATGAGTTGGAATCTGGGGAGAGGGACCTGTGTCCAGGCAGGCTTCTTACAGAGCTGTCTACTTACAGAGCTCCACACCCACAGGGCCAGGTCAGTGATTTGTCTGTCGGTGCGCACCCCCATTCTGTACTCTGTTCTGTATCACAGGGGACTGGATATCTGCAAGCTACATTTTCCACACTCCCTTCTGACTGATATTTAATAAGATTTTGATAATGGGAGGCACTGGCAAGAAATGGGAAGGTGGGAGAAAGGGCAAATCCATATTTTTAGTCATTGTTTTTCCTGGTGGTGCCCTTGGCAGCAGTAACCACAGTGACAAGTGGATGCAAGCCCGGGTTCCCTCTAAGGTGGCACAGATCCAATGGCAGCAGCAGCAGCGGCTGCTCTGACAGCTTTGTAAGCACCAGTACTCCTGGGCCCTGGCTCTTGCTGTATCAGGAGTGTGAGCTCCTGGCTTCCTGCGCAGTGGCAGCGGCAGTGCTCACTGCACCCGGCAGTGGCTAAAGTAGGACTCCAGCCTCCTCAGCCCACAGCCGCGTGGACTTGGGGCTACACCATTGCTCTTTGGGGTTGTTTTTGGCTCATGG
This sequence comes from Pan troglodytes, assembly GCF_028858775.2. NCBI lineage: Eukaryota > Metazoa > Chordata > Mammalia > Primates > Hominidae > Pan > Pan troglodytes. The sequence continues at coordinate 190,095,624 of NC_072401.2, forward strand.
GGTGGTTGTGGCATCCTGCAGTTACGAACAGCAGTTACGAACAGCAGTTCCTCAGGTACCAGTCTCTGGGGAGCCTCATCCCCTTCTTGTTCCTGCCTGGCTTTTTGTGACGTTTAAAACCAATGTTCAAATCCAATGTGTTTGAAATGCTTAGAATTGGTTTTGTTTTCCTAACTGGACACGAGAGACACAAGCACTACGCGATCCTTCTACGTCATGCTCTTAAAAAATACGGCAAAGTTTTACATTATTCATCCATTTCTGCTGTTTCCGTGAAACTGACAATATACAAAGACCAGCGTGTGTGGGGCCCTGGAATATGTCAGTTTATATTTCTATTGTGTCAGTTTTCTTAGGGTATATGGCGAATATAAATATGACTATTATAATTAAGTGGCTGTGCATTTTCACATTAGAATTCATTATGTTGCCTTCTCAGTAGAAGCACTTTCTGTGTAGTGCTTGAGCATATAGGTAAGTCAGGTGGCCACCTGCACAGTGTGATTTGAAGGTGTGAAGGTATCTATCTGCCTCAAATAGCGATTAAATTTAACAGGTTCATATTCTGTAGTGAAAAAAATACAGTCGGCCCTCCATATCCACGGGTTCTGCATCCATGGATTCAACCAACCAAGGATAAAAATATTTTTTAAAAATTGCATCTGCAAGTTAATTGTAATATAATGCTCAAGAAAATTCACAACATGAATGAAATGTTACAGAAGTTATAAATCCATTGCGTTTATCAGTAGCTCATTTTTGAAAAGGGTCTTTGGATTATAGATTTCCACTTCTTTTACAAAGAAACATTGAGGTGAGAATTTTGTGGGTACTCTTTAAACAACAGTACATGAGTTTAATACATATTTTTTAAAGCCAATAAATAACATTTTTCTCTGTCCACTTTAAAGTGTGTTGGGTATATAAGTGAATTGGACTGTATTTCTAATATGTGTGTAGGTTTAATTTTATATAGTTTTTAAATTGTTCTGTGATTAATCGGCCATTGAAAATGACCTTTTTAATTGTTGAGATTTACTGACTAGCCTTATATGGAAGGATTTGTGTATCCTCACCATATATATGTATATATATAAAAATAAAAATATAAATATATATGGTGCATATATATAGTGTGTGTATATATGTATTTGGTATATCTATGGTGCATATATTTGGTATATATATGGTGTGTGTGTGTATATATACACACACACACCATATATACACACACATATATATACCACCTTTTGTTTGTGTGGTGAAAAATACTCTTTTTTGGTGTAAAAAGTTTATTTTCTTTGCTAATAATGTCAGTTTGTAAAAAAAGAATCCATCCTTACTGAATATCTATAGACCTTTTTGGTCAGTATTCCCTAAACAACGCAGTATAAGAACTATTTACGTAGCATTCACATTGTATTAGGTATTATAAGTAATCTAAGGATGATTTAAAATATACAAGGGGATGTGCATAGGTTATATGCAAATACTATGCCATTTTATATCAGGGTCTTGAGCATCCACGGATTTTGATATTAGCAGGAGGTCCTGGAACCAATTCCACATGGATACAGAGGGATGTCTCTCTCTCTCTTTGATATTGTTATATTATATCATATTATTTATATTATATATTTATATATTGGTAATATTTATATATTAGTTTAAAGGAGTGTTATAAAAGTGGATTTTAAACCACAACAGCAACCAAAATGATTATGTGATGTTACAGAGGAATATGGTTGCCATCTTTTTTTTTTTTTTTTTGAGACAGAGTCTCGCTCTGTTGCCCAGGTTAGAGTGCAATGGCGCGATCTCGGCTCACTGCAAGCTCCGCCTCCTGGGTTCACGCCATTCTCCTGCCTCATCCTCCCAAGTAGCTGGGACTACAGGTGCCCGCCAGCACGCCTGGCTAATTTTTTATATTTTTAGTAGAGATGGGGTTTCACCATGTTAGCCAAGATGGTCTCGATCTCCTGACCTCGTGATCTGCCCACCTTGGCCTCCCAAAGTGCTGGGATTACAGGCGTGAGCCACCCCACCCGGCCTATGGTTGCTATCTTTAATAAATATTATGGACATAAGAGAAAGAGAGAGAATGCTGCTAGGTCACTTAAAAATGGAGATGTGATTTATGGGAATGTTCTTGTCTACATGTAATCAACATGTGGAATCTTTATAATAGGTGTCAAGAAATTTTCCATTCAGGAGAATTCTGTAGGTGAAGGTTCAGAGGGAGCCATGGCTAGATGCTGGGCAGGGGAGGGTTAGATGCAGCCTCACTGGAGGGGTCGTGTTCTGAAAGTGATATCTAACATCCCTCCATTATCTGGAAGTGATATCTAAAATCCCCACCATTATCTGAAAGTGATATCTAACATCCACCCATTATCTGGAAGTGAATATCTAACTTCCCCCATTATCTGGAAGTGATATCTAACATCCCCCCATTATCTGGAAGTGAATATCTAACTTCCCCCCATTATCTGGAAGTGATAGCTAACATCCCCCCATTATCTGGAAGTGATATCTAACATCCCCCCATTATCTGGAAGTGATATCTAACATCCCCCATTATCCGGAAGTGAGATCTAACATCCCCCATTATCCGGAAGTGAATATCTAACATCCCCCATTATCCGGAAGTGTTATCTACATCCCCCATTATCCGGAAGTGATATCTAACATCCCCATTATCCGGAAGTGTTATCTGACATCCCCCATTATCCGGAAGTGAATATCTAACATCTCCCCATTATCTGGAAGTGTTATCTAACATCCCCCCATTATCTGGAGTGATATCTAACATCCCCCCATTATCTGGAAGTGATAGCTAACATCCCCCATTATCTGGAAGTGATAGCTAACATCCCCCCATTATCTGGAAGTGATAGCTAACATCCCCCCATTATCTGGAAGTGAATATCTAACATCCCCCCATTATCTGGAAGTGTTATCTAACATCACCCCATTATCTGGAAGTGATATCTAACATCCACCCATTATCTGGAAGTGATATCTAACATCCCCCCCATTATCTGGAAGTGATAGCTAACATCCCCCCATTATCTGGAACTGATAGCTAACATCCCCCCATTATCTGGAAGTGATAGCTAACTTCCACCATTAGTGACACTCCTCCATGTTTCAAGGTATGTATTTCAAGAAAGCCCTTGTTAGAAGAACAGGAATTTATTGGGGAGAATAGCACAATGTCTTCTTTTTTTGAGACAGAGTTTCACTCTGTCGCCCAGGCTCCAGTGCAATGGCGTGATCTTGGCTCACTGCAACCTCTGCCTCCCGGGTTCAAGTGATTCTCCTGCCTCAGCCTCCCGAGTAGCTGGGATTACAGGCATGTGTCACCAACCCCGGCTAATTTTGTATTTTTAGTAGAGACGGGGTTTCTCCATGTTGGTCAGGCTGGTCTCGAACTCCCAATCTCAGGTGATCCGCCTGCCTCGGCCTCCCAAAGTGCTGGGATTACAGGCGTGAGCCACCGCGCCTGGCCACAATGTCTTTATCAATCTACATGTAAGGAATTTTCTGGTAAAATAGTGCTGGGCAGATTGCAAGTGGGAGCAGTGACACTGGGTTTGAACAACAAACTTAAAAGAAAAGAAACAAAGAAAAGAACACATAATCTGTAGGCTGGGTTTTTGTCTGTCTGGTTTTGGGATGCAAAGAGAAGAAAAAATGAGGTAGTAGGCATTTAGTTATTTTCTAGCCTAAGATTAAAGTGCTTTTTGCTCCTGCCTAACTTTAGGAAAGTGAGGAAACAACATTCACAGACAAAGGACAATTGAGCATGAGCTCCAGGGGACCATCAGCAAAACATTTTCAGAAGTTGTGAAGAGTAGGATGCGTAAGTCACGGAGCAGATCAGAGGCCTGTGGATAAGGTACCAAGGACAAGGAAGACTCTGTCGGTTGATGATCTTGAGCAGTGCTGCTAGGTCACTTCAAAATGGAGACGTGATTTATGGGCATGTTATTGTCTACATGTAATCAACACATGGAATCTTTATAATACGTATCTATATTTCTACGAGTTAAAGTTTTCCTATGGCCTGTAGTTAAGTGTTCTTGCGAGGTGTGTGAGCAGGTGCACCTATGCTGTACATGGGGGAGGATGCTAGATAAAGAATATTACCTACTCTGTCTTACAGATCATTCCCAGATGGGGTGGTAGAAACATACCATACCAATGTAAGGAGTTTCCTAAAAATGTTCACTTGGGCCATAAGCACCATACAATTGAGCAAGGTTGCACATTTATGAAGCTCTACAAAGCACAGGTTGGTTTAGCATTATCTGCTGAGCCATTGGGCAATACCCCATGAGGGGCACAGAGAGATGGGACAAGGCACACAGAGGGCATCTGGGGAGTCAGGAAACAGCATGAGGACAGGGGGCCCCTGGGAATAGAAGGAGACTTGTTCAAGGGAAGAAACTGAAAAACAAAACACAAGGGAGATGATAGGGAAAATCAGGGTCTCTGTGTAGTTAATCTGTGTGATTCAGCATGGGGAGACGATAGGGAAAATCAGGGTCTCTGTTTAGTTATCTGTGTGACTCAGCATACATGGGTACTGCATGGATAGAAAAGCATGATAAAGTTTGAAAAAGTATTTTTAAGTGGTGATGATGATGATGATTTTGAATGCAAACATACTTTGATTGTGATGATCTCTTCAATTATGATGTTGTACGAAACCAAAAAAATAAAAAACAAACTGATGTTCATCATCAATTTGAGGTTAAGAAAACTCATTATATTCCCAGCATATCTTTTTGTTGATTGAATGATTGAAGAGTAATCAGCAAACAACCTAATTTCTAAATCCTTGACAGCCATAATGATAATGTGAATCTCACTTGGAGAAATTTTCATCCCAAATTGTGTTCCATTGCTTCATAGGAATGTACTGAATCCGTTTCAAAGATCAATGAAAATAATGGCATGCTCATATATTGAATTTAAACATCTTATATGATTGTGGTTATTGTGTTTTTTTTTTTTAATTTCTGAAAACAAACAAAAGGTCCTAGGAGAAAAGTAAACCTGCGTCTCCTGTCAAGTCCCTTCTCCCATACCTGCGTCTCTCATTGAAAGGGTAGTACAGAATTCAGGTTGGGACCAGCCCGTGTAACCAGCAGTGATAACTAGTTGCTTTATTCCTGAAAACTCCAGGCTGTGATTACATAAGCACAGGTGAATGGGGAAAAGCAAAAGCCATGGAGGAAATCCACCTGCGCTTTCTTCCCCCGGCCAGCCCAGCTTTCACCCAGGACTGTTCTTCATGGGCTGCACGCCTCTTGCCACTGGCATTCTTAAGCAAGTGCTGGGAAGACTCGAAAGAAAAGTGTCAGAGGAGCAGCAGGCAGCGGGTTTGGGGAGGAATGAAAAGCAGAGATGGACAATCCTATGGTTTTGTCCCGAAAGAGGACAGAGACTTCACTTTACTGAGTCTGTACAAACATCCGGAATCAAAGCCAAGAGAATGACTGTGATCTAAGCCTTTCTCTAGGCCCCAAGTTTACAGCAGTTTATGCTCCTAGAAAGAGAATAATCACTGCATTTACCCAACTAAATATTTCTATCCATTTCTCATGAAAAGTGAGGTTAAAGGTTAATGTAAGAACATTGCAGCCCATAAATTTAGGATGACTGTATAATCCTTCTAGCTTTGAACGTTGTCATACCTTTTTTACTTATCCAAAATATTTCTAAAAACAACAGAAAGGTCTTGACAACCTTGATGACTTTATGGAATGTGAGATAAAGGGTGATATATATACACATCACATACACACACACATATACGTATATATACACATATATACATATATATGTGTGCATATATCTATACATATATGGTGTATGTACATACATACACACCATATATACACACAGGATGTGTATGTGTGTGTGTGTGTATATATATATATTACATCTATTTACATATATATAACATTTCCTTTGATTCAATTTGCAGGCCTCAATCTTATTCTCAGAACTGATGTCACAACATCGTACAAAGCCCTCATAAGCATATTTGCCTTCCAAGGTAACTCACAGAATACATCTTCCATTTGTTATTCATATCGTCAGCTCTAGCTGCAATTGCCATTTACCAATTCCCATCTGTTAGAGGTTTTTCTTGTACCCGATGGCAGTTGAAGCAGATTGTGAATGTAACAGAAAATGTTTTCTTGGCACAGAAAAGGGATATTTGTTTTAATTGACAAGGTGTAACATTTATGAGATAAAAATGAATTTTAGACATCTCATTTATTTTTATGTCGGTCTGTTCAAGACAATTATTGGCTTTTAGGCATACATACAGAAACCTCAGGAAATTAGGGAAAAGACAGAAAAACAACTCTTGGGAAAGTCAATTCAAGCTGATCTTAAGGCTCCCAGGGAAATGGCAGGTTTGGAGGGTGGAGAGAATTCAGGTGACAGTGCAAATTCTTAGTGTCTTGTGTGCTACCATGATTATTTTAGAAAATAAAGGAGTGCTGATTTTTTAAAAAGCAATTTCCTCTGCTCAGCAATGATAAATAAATCATTTTGCTATAAATGAGTCTAGAGTCAATGCTTCAAATGAGAAAAAAATCAATCCACTATTTCTCCTTAAGAATGATTATATATTTGATGAGTATCTTTCTTCTGATAATGATTTCTAAAATCTTATTTCTTGGTACTCCCATGAGTAGTAGAATATATTGAACGGTAAAATGTTAAACAGTTTTTGAGATGAAGGCACCGTTTCTATTCAACTTACCACAATTACTGAGGCTATCAGGTATGTACTGGATTGTCATAGCTTAAAGAGATACCAGGACGATGACAAAGGAAAGTTGAAGTTAGCTATTCTGATCAGTAGAAAGACACGCTTTTCCCCCCAAAGGAAATAAAAGTGTTAGTGTTGTTCTGTTGAGATAATTTTATCAAATAGAAAAAAGGAATAAAAGGAAAGTCATCTGTGCATTTGTAACCCAGCGATTCTCATTAAATCATTATACCATGCTAACAAGAGAAAAAAGCGTCTACAGGTGGTACTCCATTTTCAATTGGGAAAAGAGCAGGTCTAATTTGAAATAACCCAAGGCTAAGGGTGCTATAGGATGGAAGGGGAATTTTTAATCAACACTATGGGCACACATCAGGTGTCCCCGAGGGCCACGCTATGAGGAAGCACCTATGATATGTTCTATCTTCTTGTAACGGTGCTACCCCCTGGGAGACTACTTGCCCAGGGCTGGGAATTTATCTTTGGAGTTAGTTTAGGACTCGGGGTGACAAGGAGGAGCAGTAGGAAGTGAGGCTATTGGAAAGCTGTAAAAAGTGGCCCCTTCATTATTATTCCATATTCTGACTAAGCAGAGAAATGAACCTGTAGTTTCATCCATATTTTCAAAAGCAAAACTTCTTCTACTAAAATAACTTGCTATAAAAGGTATGTACTAGTTTGGGATTTTGTTTTTTTCTGTCAGTTTGATAAATGCTGTTTGGACTCTCATAATCCCCCTAATAATTGACTGGGGTCAGAGTGTCTCTAGGGCGATGCTGCACATTTTAAAACCGCTTCACGGGGTGCTGGTATTCAGAGAATGCTCTTGAAGATCTGTTTCCCCTTGACCTTTCAAATCCTGTTAATTGCTTATACAGTAAGCGTTAAAAGTCAGGCCTGGCAAAATCAAGGAAGCTGCAGGGAGCAGATGAAGTTTTCATGCGCAGGAGCACAGCTAGGATGAAACGAGAAGTAACTACCGTGTCCAGTGTGGCCCAGGTGGAGAGCCGGAGGTGTGCCACGAGACTGTTAGGTCCAGAGGAAGTACACTCGATTTGCTTGATCTCGGGGGTAACTGAAGAGATAGCAGCTCTCTCTAGAAGTCCTTTTCTGAAACGATTGAGACCTCTGACACTTCAAATCCTTAAACACAGGAAAAACTACCAATTGATTAGAATGCCTGTGAGAAGATTGAAGTATCAGATGGTGTTGGACTAGTGCTCATTTGTTTCAATCTCAAGATTCTGTATTTCCTATTCTGAAATTTCTATTTATTATAAATCTTATAATCTTTAAAATTCTATTTTTCTAAGTCTGAGATGTGGTTGAATTTCAGTTTATAAGAAGAAATAAGGCATATGTGAATTCCCTTAACAAATCACACAGTTCAATTCCTGATAGTTGTTACCTAACATTTATAATGTTTCTTTTTATCAATTGATCTTCAATATTCCCTGCCATGAAATGGAAGATTAGTGAATTTTTTACTAAATTATTTTGGCCTTAAAGTCTGTTCTGCCAAATTGAAATACTTGGACAGAACTAACTTTTGCTGTACAAAGTGGACAGTTAGCCATGGAGTGAGCTATTGAGAAGAAAGAATATTTTCTGAGCAGAAAACTCATTCTTCTTTTTCTAATAGCTGTATTAGGAGATTGAATTGGGGCCACTATGCTCTTTCTCTTGGGCAGGAAACATGTACTTTTTTTGCAGTCAGTAATGTTTTCATAGCTGTTATCTGACCCTTACACTGAGCAGAAGAGTTTCTGGGACAGTTTCCTTAAGTCTACAAATAATCAGTCATGTATAGGCTTAAAAAATAAATAAAGATTTCTCATCCATATGAATGAGTGGAGCAAATAAATTAGATGAGGGAAGCTGGATCACAATCTTGAGAGGAAACAAGAGGAAAATTCAGAAGACATTTCACCTACACCTAGTTGTGTTAATACCTTGCCACTACCATATTATGGATGCAGGCTGAGTACACGTTTTCAGAGGTTAGCACTGCAGCCAAGCAAGCAAGCATACTGTTAATCTGATATATATAAGGACACACATAACTTACAATATGGTAAAGCAAATAGGCTTGAATGGCATTGCAGTTCACACACTTTGCCATGGTGTTGCTATTCAACTTCTGAAACATAATTTTAGTTTTGTCCTCTTGCCTCCCTTGCCTTGCTATAGTGATTTAGCTTTAAAAATGCAAGCCTGCACCTGTCATTTCCCTGCTAAGCATCTCTATTGGCCCCCATGTCCTCGAGGATGCAGACCAAGTCCATTCCAGAACAGCTTCCATGCTCCAGTCCTACCCACCGCAGTAGCCCTATCACTCTTCTTACTTTCTGCTCCAACCACAATACAATTCTAGTGGTTGATCAAAATGTTTCTTTCTCTTTTTTTTTTTTTTTGAGAGGGAGTTTTGCTCTTGTTGCCCAGGCTGGAGTGCAATGGCGCCATCTCAGCTCACTGCAACCTCTGCCTGCTAGGTACAAGGGATTCTCCTGTCTCAGCCTCCCAAGTAGCTCAGATTACAGGCATGCACCACCATGCCCAGCTAATTTTTTTGTATTTAGTGGAGATGGGGTTTCACCATGTTAGTCAGGCTGGTTACGAACTCCTGACCTTAGGTGATCCACCCGCCTCAGCCTCCCAAAGTGCTGGGATTATAGGCATGTGCCACCTTGCCCGGCCTCAAAATGTGTCTTGATACAAAGATTTCCCCTACACTGTAATGTTCCTCTAATCCTCCCTCTCATAACAGCTACTTATCCCTCGGGTTTCATCTTAAACTTTACATTTAGGGAGAACCTTCCCCCACAGAGCAGACATATCAGGTCCCCTGTGTATTCTCTAATGGCAGTCTTGTATTTCTTTGTAACAAAAATTGAATTTATTTAACATATGACTTTCCTACCATTAAGTCTTTTACTTGAACGAGGGCAGGTATTCAGTAAATGTTTCTTGAATAAATAAATGCATGGTAGTTCTTTATCATTTATTATCATTGGTCTAGTCACAGACTCAGAAGCAGTTGGAGATACTAGTATGATTGAATTTCTCTATTTTCTTTCAAATACTTGCACACACACAGACACACACAGACACACAGACACACACACACACACACACACAGCTTCCTTGCAGTTTCCCAGAAATAAAATTCCAGAGCCACAGGTCCCTCATCTCACAACTTGTCCCCATGTTCTCATTTGTCCCTCTGATCTTACTTGTCAGCCCTTCCCAGCACCTGGGGATTGTGCATTGTGAAGCAGCACACTCAGGGGTTCCCTGCTCCGTGTTTCCCTCCCTAATGCCAAAGGGCCAGGAGCCATTGTGTCGCAGAGTAGGCTGCTTCACTTGTGCCTGAGGGAGGACAGACAATATGCTCATCAGGATTCAGGGAGGAGAGTGTGGACGCTCAGACAGAGGAGTGCTGTCTTTGTTTCGCGCTGGTATATCAGAATGCCACAGACTGGGTAATTTATAATAAACAGAAATTTGCTTCCTCACAGTTCTGAAGGCTGAGAAGGTCAGGATTTAGGGGCCAGCATCTGGTGAGGGGCTTCTCACTGCATTCTTCCACGGTGCCAGGTGGCAGTGCAAGAAAGCACATAAGACACACAGCAAGAGGAGGCTGAACTCACTTTTATAACAAACCCACTCACCCCATAATGAATTTACTCCTGTGTTCAACACATAAACTTTTGGAGACACATTCAAACCATAACATGTACTATTGAAATGGAGCTCTGACAGGAGACACCTGTCTGGGTGCCTCAAGCTGGAGATTCTGCTTTGCATCCCCAGTTAATAATTAGTAGATAAAAGAAAGAGACTCTTTGGGCACTGGGACCTGGGGTCTATGAATGTTGAAAAGGAAGAGCAAACCATGACATCAGGACCTGAGTTTCTCACACCCCTTTCTCCCACTCCCACCCAGGCAAAAGTAGATACAAAAGAAGAAGGAATTACAGAAGAAGTCACATAACATTATTGCCTACAACTGACTGTTTACCTTGAATACTTGAAGAACAGAATGAAGATTCTTGGGGTGAAGAATTACAGCCTTAGCATGGAGCAGGCCTCGGTGCATCGGCTTTCAGCTAGGCATGCCTGCCAATGTTCTCACTGCATCAGCTTTCAGCTAGGCATGCCTGCCAATGTTCAACGTCCCCCTGGGATACGGAAGGCACCGTGATAGACATCTGGGCAAGTCAACAGGAAGGTGGATATCCAAATCTCTCTCTTCGCAATGAGTTTCCAGTTAGATGGAGGAGAGAGTAATAAAACACAGTAAGTGTGGAAAAGATTAAAATGCATGTTGTGATATACCATAGGAAATCAGAGGAGAGAAGTTCATTCTAAGGGGAATGGTGGAAACGTCAGTGAGAACATACCACCTGGGTGGTTCTTGTAAGATGATGTGGAAGAGAAAAGGTAAAGATTGAGCAAAACAGTGCATGAGCAAAGGATGCAATGTGAGATGGTCTGAACAGTTTAAAAGAATAACCTGGGCCAGGCACGGTGGCTCACGCCTGTAATCCCAGCATTTTGGGAAGCCAAGGCGGGTGGATCCCGAGGTCAGGAGTTCGAGACCATCCTGGCTAACACGGTGAAACCCCGTCTCTACTAAAAATACAAAAAATTAGCCGGGCGTGGTGGCGCGTGCTTGTAGTCCCAGCTACTTGGGAGGCTGAGGCAGGAGAATCACTTGAACCTGGGAGCTGGAGGTTGCAGTGAGTCGAGATCGCGCCACTGCACTCCAGCCTGGGTGACAGAGACTGACTCCCTCTCAAAAGAAAAAAAAAAAAAAAAAAAAAAGAATAAGCCGAGGGAATGAAAGTACTTTCTGTGGCTGGAGCACAGGATGTCTAGACAGAAGGATTTGGAAAGAAACAGGATACTAGATTTGGAACAGATCATTCAGGTCCTCAAGACCTTGAAAATAAGGCTACAGTTTTTAATATTATTATACTGCAGGCCATTGAAGATAATGCACTTGTTTTGTATTGTTTTTGTTTTTCAGAAGACAGAGTATTAACTTTTTTTTCAGGTTGTAGAATTCATCAATTCCATAACCATTTTTGAATGAGTATTATAGGTCAAGGACTTTTCTAAAAAGATGGATATGGTCTCTTCTGTCATGGGTCTTACATTCTGTGGGAGGAGACAAGCAATAACTACATACAATGAGCACAATAATTGAAGTGATTATGTGGGAATTAAAGGGGTGGGCTATTGACAACTTCAGACACCATGGTAATTAATGGCCTTCTATTTGTAACAGGAGCTGAGATTCCTGACTTCACAGATCCCTGAGGAGATGTTTACTAAAGGGAATCTTCTGGTCACTGTTACCTTCCTCCGTACTTACCTGCCTCATGGAGTAAGCATGACAAAATTCTTGATTACATAGGGAAAATCACATCTTCGATTAATACTTTCCTGTTTTTATTCTTCGTTACTACTTGCATGATATTCACATAATCTTTTCTCTTCTCCTGCTTCCTCCGTGCAATAAGCTGCTCAGGCAGCCTTTGCTCTTAAGAGCTTGTTTGTATCTGAGAACGAGTTAAGGCTTTACACTGGTAGTAAGTTAAAGTCATGCCAAAAAGGGGTAGAATACCTGATTCTCTTAGTTTCAAGACAAGCCAGGTTTTTTTTGTTTGTTTTTTAAAAAAGCAGAAACTTTCATTGCTCTCTCTGATCTGAAACTAGATGACGCTGTCTACTCTGAGTGACCAGGTCTTCTGTAATTTGTAACTGAAATGCAGGTTACTTGCTCACTGCACGTACAGTTCAGTTAATGAGAGGGAAATCTGATCCAAAATAAGTGAATTTATTCCGAAGTTAGCTTGGGGGAAGGGGCACAAAGCATCCCGCCTTTAAATGTGCCGCTTCTGCTCTGTTGCAAAAAGTGGGCATTTTCATAGGGTAAGGGAGGAAATGAGCAAGGGCAGGGGTCCCACTGCTTCTGGTCAGTTACCTACCAGGCAGTTGAGTTGGCACCTTCCTGTGCAGAGTTCAGTTGTAAAAGTAGCCAAGTGGTCATGCTTTCGACGTGCTGTCCTGGTGCGTGTGAGTTCCTAGGTCACCCCTGGAGGATGGCAGTTCCGAGGCACGCCCCTGGAGGTGAGAGTTCCATGGGGACATGCTTTGGTCTGTAAATCCACCGTCAGCTCTGGAGGAGAGACCTGTCTTGGAGCACGAAGTTAGAGGAACTTGCTGTGTAGGCAATGTCCTGTGAGGGAGAGGTGAGAGATTATATTTGCATTTCAGCAGAGCTAAGCAGAAAACAGAGAGCCAGGGAAAGGAGAAAACAGAGTGAGAGGGAAAAATATAATTAAACCACCCGTAGAAAAATAGGGACAACTTTTGGGGCCAGGGGCGGTGGCTCACGCCTGTAATCCCAGCACTTTGGGAGGCCAAGGCCAACGGATACTGAGGTCAGGAGTTCGAGAGCAGGCTGGCCAACGTGGTGAAACCCTGTCTCTACTAAAAATACAAAAATTAGCTGGGTGTGGCAGCAGGCGCCTGTAATCCCAACTACTCGGGAGGCTGAGGCAGGAGAATCGCTTGAACCCGGGAGGTGGAGGTTGCAGTGAGCTGAGATCGTGCCACTGTGCTCCAGCCTGGGCAACAAGAGCAAAACTCCATCTTAAAAAACAAAAGAAAAAAGAAAAAGAAAAATGGGGTACTTGGTTACATTTTAAGAACCTAAAAATCTAGAATTTCATGCAAAACTCATAATGTTCAAGTTGGTAATTAATTTTCAAATGTAAACATATTGTGGCTCGCAAAGAACAATAAGATCAATCAACCAATAAAGGCAAAAATAGAGAGTAAGGAAGAATCCACACTAAGAAGCGTGAAGACTTGATTAGAGACATAAGCCAAAGAAAGGAGATGTGTTCAGTGTTTACTGCCATGTGCCAAGCAGGGGCGGGTGAAGACAATGGCAATGTGAACAGCTAGGAGGAAGGCAATATCCGGTAAATTAGAGCCGATGACATATGAGTCCAAAGGAGAAAAGAGGACGCTGAACCCAAGCTTGATGATTGGGAGAATGGTGGTCCCGTGACTTGCCCCACTGAAGCCAAAGAAAGAACAGATCTAAGGGATGGTGATCTTTGAGCAAGCTCGTTTCCCTCACACGTTCCAGCGCTGTTTCACGCCAGGCTCTGGGATTGAATGATACCCCTGGATCAGGTTCACTGGCGCCCCCTGCTGGCACAGAGCAGCACAAAGACTTCGAAACTGGATACGCTGATAAATTTATGAAATCTCCACAAACTAGAGAACACGGGCTGGGTGCGGTGGCTCACGCCTGTAATCCCAGCACTTTGGGAAGCCGAGGCGGGTGGATCACGAGGTCATGAGATCGAGACCAGCCTGGCCAACATAGTGAAACCCCATCTCTACTAAAAATACAAAAAATTAGCTGGGCGTGGTGGCAGGTTCCTGTAGTCCCAGCTACTTGGGAGGCTGAGGCAGGAGAATCGCTTGAAGCCCGGAGGTGGAGCTTGCAGTGACCAGAGATCGCTCCACTGCACTCCATCCTAGGCGACACAGCGAGACTCCGTCTCCAAAAAAAAAAAAAAAAAAAAAAAACACAAAAATACTTGAGAACATGTTATTAAATAATAGAAAGAAAGAATGCCCATCTGATAAAGGTACAAAACTGACCTTAAAATGACTTAGCACTGGAAAGAAAAAAAAAAAAGAGGCTGCAATTTTTTGGTTACTGAAGAGCCTTTTAAATAAGATTATATTAAAACAGTGAGTAGATCTCTACAAGCAGAATAAGAAAACCCCTAATCTTCCTCCTAACTAAATGATTATATGATTTGATGAGTGAGGATTAAGTTCTGCTTTTAAATATAATTGCTGGGTAATATGAATATAAACCAAATACGTAAAATTTAAGATACAAAGATCAATATTCCCAATTCTAAAAAATTTGTGTCAACTAATTGTAGATAATAAAATATTTTATGTATTTTTTAGAAGAAGATAATAGGCATAACAACTATTGTGAAGTTATCCAAATTTGTACTCTTAGTTGCCAATTTTCAGTTCTTTAGAAAGTGCAATTATTCTTAGCAGTGAGAAACATGAGTCTCACAGGATACATTTAAGTCTTCACTTTGATTTACAACCTCCAGTGTTAATTAAACAAATGCCAACTATGCTAATAGTCTGGAAATCCTTTGACAAATACTGAAAGAAATGACAGGTCTGGCACATACACATATAGATGGAGGCTTGCCTGATTTTTAAGAGGCGTTTTACAGATTTGGCCTTATAATACTTATTCTGTAACTATTCATTTTATCCTGGAAAATGTTGTCTATAAAGTTTTGGAGAGAAATTGCTCTGTAGAACAAATTGACATTTCACAGGAATAGGTCCACTATTGCTAAGAAAAATGGTACTGGGGATGGAGCCCCAAAATGGCAGAGGCAAACACAGCCCTATCAACCTCTCCCATCCCCCTATGTATACATTAGTATAGACTTAGTCTGTCTTTAGGAACAACATTTTTACTGACTTGCTTTCTAAGTCGTTGGTCCCTCCTCTTCCCTGGGATCTACATATCAGGGTAGTTTCATAATTCTCTGTTGTCTCAGTTACGTGTTAAAAGTAAGCATGTTCACTGAGTGATGATTTTACTTTTTAAACAACCTCATCTTTTACCATACCATCAGTTTTATTAAATATGACATTTAAGGTTTTAAAAGTGGAGTTAGAAAGCTACATACCGAGAGGTGAAGCCAGCCAGGCTTCTGAGTCATGTGGGGACTTGAAGAACTTTTCTGTCTAGCTAGAGGATTATAAACGCACCAATCAGCACTCTGTGTCTAGCTAGAGGTTTGTAAATGCACCAATCAGCACTCTGTAAAAACGGACCAATCAGCCCTCTGTAAAATGGACCAATCAGTGCTCTGTAAAATGGACCAATCAGCGCTCTGTAAAACGGGCCAATCAGCAGGACGTGGGTGGGGACCAAATAAGGGAATAAAAGCTGGCCACCAGAGCCAACAGTAGCAACCGGTTTAGGTACCTTTCCCTGTGAAAGCTTTTTTTCACTTTTCACAATAAATCGTGGCTGCTTCTCACTCTTTGGGTCTGCACTACCGTTATGAGCTGTAACGTTCGTGGCGAGAGTAGGTGGCTTCATTCTTGAAGTCAGGAGACCAAGAACCCACCAGAAGGAATAAATTCCAGACACAATACAATATGTTGGGTGAGCAGATCATGGCACTTATGTGAGGAAAGCTTGTGTTTAATCCTGGGTGTGCCATTTACTAAGTGTGTGATTAGTTGTATTATATACACACACACACGTATTTTTTGAGACAGTCTCTCACTCTGGCACCCAGGCTGGAGTGCTGTGGTGCAATCTTGGCTCACTGCAACCTCCGCCTCCCAGGTTCAAGCGATTCTCCTGCCTCAGCTTCCCGAGTAGCTGGGGCTGCAGGCATGAGCCACCATATCCAGCTTTTTTTTTTTTTTTTGGATTTTTAGTAGAGACAGGGTTTTGCCACATTAGCCAGGCTGGTCTCGAACTCCTGACCTCAGACGATCTGCCCGCCTCAGCCTCCCAAAGTGCTGGGATTACAGCCATAGGCCACTGCACCCAGCTGTATCTTTTAATTTTAATACACAAATGTATTATCAAGCTAATAAATTTGAATAAAAACAAAATAGTAAAGTTAATATAAATATTAAACTTTTTACACAAAGAATTGGTTCTTTAAAAAGGTTAGCAAAATTGAGAAATCTTTGCTAGAATGATTAAGGAAGAAAGAAGACTCAAAAAACTGAAAATCAGAAGTGAAAGAAGAGACATTACTACCAATTTTGCAGAAATAAAAAGGATTGTAAAAGAGTACTGTGAACAATTGTATACCAACAAACCGAGCATCTTAGGTGAGATGGACAAATTCCTAGAAACACACAAATGGCCAGGATTGAATCATGAAGAATCAGAATATCTCAACAGACTTACAGTAAGGAGATTAACTCTGTAATAACCTCCCAGCAAAGAAAAGCTAAGGGCTAGATGACATCACTGGATAATTGTAGCAAACATTTGAAGAACAATTAAAACAAATCCTTCTCAAACTCTTAATAAAAAGCAAAGTGGAGGGAGTACTGCCAAACTCAATCTACGAGACCAGATTTACCCTGATACCAAAATCAGACAACTACACTACAAGAAAACAAAGTACAGACCAATATCCCTGATTAATACTGATGCAGAAATCCTCAAGAAAATACTAGCAATCAGAATTCACAAGACATTAAAAGGATTTTACATCATGACAAAGTGGGCTTTAGTCCTGGAATGCAAGAATGGTTCAATATATGAAAATCAAAGTAATGCCCTACATTCACAGAATGAAGGACAAAAACCATGTGATGATCTCAACTGATGCAGAAAGAAAACATTTGACAAGATGCTCTATTACAAAACACTCAACAACTAGTAATGGAAGGAAACTTTGTCAACACAGTAAAGGCCAAATATAAACACCCAGAACTAACATCGTACTCAATGGTTAAAGACTGAACGGTCTCCCTCTAAGATCAAGAGGAGCAAGACAAGGATGCCCTCTTTCACTGTTTCTGTTCTACTTGGTATTAGAAGTCCTACCTGGCGTAATTAGGTAAGAAAAAGCAATAAAAGGCATCCACATGAGAAAGGAAGAAGTAAATTTATCTCTGTTCACAGATCACATAATCTTATGTATAGAAAACCATAACTATTACATAAAAATGAATTCAGCAAAGTTGCAGAATTCAAAATCAACACACAAAAATCAATTGCATTTCTATGTATTAATGATGAGCAACCCAAAGGAAATTAAGAAAACAATTCAATTTACAATAGCATTAAAAAGAATAAAACACTTAAGAACAAACTTAACCACTGAGGCAAAAGACTTGTACACTGAAAACTATGAAAGAAATATATACATAAGTGGAAAGACATCGATATTCATGGATTAGAAGACTTATATTGTTAAGATATTAGTGTTCCCCAAAATGATCTACAGATTCAATTCAATCCCTATCAAAATCTCGACCTTTTTTGCAGACATGGAAAAATTCATTGTTAAATTCAAATAGAAATTAAAGGAATCTATGATAGCCAAAATAACCTTGAAATAGAAAAACAAGGTTAGAGGTCTCGTACTTCATGATTTAAAAACTCACTGCAAAGCTACAGTAATCAAAACAGTGGTTATTGTCATAAAGACAAGAGTATAGACCAACAAAATGGAATAGAGAGCCTAGAAATAAACCTTCACGTACATGGTCAAATGATTTCAACAAGGGTGCCAAGAACATTCAATAGGGAAAGTGCAGTCTTTTCAACCAGTCGTCCTGAGAAAACAAGATAACCACATGCGAAAGAGTTAAGTTGAACCATTACCATAGACTATATACAAAAAGTTACTAAAAATGGATCAAAGACCTAACCCATAAGAGTTAAAACTATAAAAGTCTTAAACAAAAATATAAGGGGAAAGCTTCATGACACTGGATTTGGCATTGATTATTTGGATATGACAATAAAAGCACAGATAATGAAGAAAAATAAGTAAATTGGACTACACCAAAGTTAAAAACTTCTGTGCAAAACAGGCTATAATCAACAGAGTGAAAAGGCAACCCATAAAATGGGAAACATTTGCAAATAATATAGCTGATTAGAGTTATTATTCAGAATATATAAAGAACTCTTACAAGACACACACACACACACACACACACACACACACACACACACACACACACACGAAACCCAATTAAACCATTGACAAAAACCTTGAATAGACATCTCTACAAAAAAGATAAACACATAGCTAATAAGCACATGAAGAGATGCTTGATATCACTAATTGTTAGAGAAATGGAAGTCAAAACCTGGACTGGCAAAACACTGAGACACCACTTGATACCCATTAGGATTGCTACTATTAAAAAAAATCAGAAAATAACAAGCATTGGCAAGGATGTGGATAAACTGGAAAACTTTTGCATTTTTGGTGGGAGATAAAATGGTACAGCCACTATGGAAAACAGTATGGTGGTTACTCAAAAAATTAAAAATAGAATTACCATATGATGCAGTGATTTCGCTTCTGGGTATATATCAAAAATAATTAAAATGAAGCACTTGTACAGATATTTTTGCACTTATGTTCATAAGCAGCATTACTAACAATAGTCAAAAGGTGGAAGTAAGCCAAGTGTTCATTGCTGGTGGAATAAACAAAATATGACATTTACTTACAATAAAATATTTTTCAGCCTTAAAATGGAAGGAAATTCTGACGCATGCTACCACTGTAGGTCATTATGTTGAGTGAAATAAGTCAGTCATAAAAGGATAAATACTGCATGATTCTGAAACAGACTGAAGAGTCCCATTTTTTAAAAAATTTTTTGATGAACATAGAAATTGACCCCTTTGGTATTAAAGTTTGAAATATATATTTGTTTTTTCTGAGTTCCTTCTTCAGGAAATGACCTTCAGGCCTCTCAAAAAAAAGTATTAAAGAACTGAAACTCACCCAGTTACCACATCCAGACAATGAGATGCCAGACCCCTCATTCATCATGATCGCTTCCTTGCCCCTCACTAATTCCTGTTTCCTTACACATTGCTACATTCCTTCTCTGCTATATAAACTCCTAGTTGTAGTTGGTCAGAGAGATGGATTTGAGACTGAGTTCCTGTTTCCTCGGCTGCAGCACCCGATTAAAGCCTTCTTCCTTGGCAATACTCATTGTCTCAGTTCTTGGCTTTCTGTGCAGCCAGTAGAAGAACCTAGACTGAACTCCTGGTGTTTCACTAATCATCCCACTTACACAGTGTACTTAGAGTAGTCACATTCACAGAGACAGAAAATAGAATGGGGGTTGTCAGCAGCTGGTGGAGAGGCAATGGTGAGTTCTTGTTTAATGGTTAGAGTTTCAGTTTTACAAGATTGAAAGGGTTCTGGATATGGATATTGATGACAGTTGCACAACAATGTAATGATGTTCACTGAAGTGTACTTTTAGAAATGGTTAGGGTGATAATTTATATAACTTTTTTTTTTTTTTTTGAGATGGAGTCTCTGTCAC
Source organism: Pan troglodytes (assembly GCF_028858775.2). NCBI lineage: Eukaryota > Metazoa > Chordata > Mammalia > Primates > Hominidae > Pan > Pan troglodytes. The sequence goes on from NC_072401.2 coordinate 190,115,572, forward strand.
CCAGGCTGGAGTGAAGTGGTGCCATCTTGGCTCACTGCAACCCCCACCTCCTGGGTCAAGAGATTCTCCTGCCTCAGCTTCCCAAGTAGCTAGGATTACAGGCTACCACCTGTGTGATTACGGGCCACCACGCCTGGGTAATTTTTGTATTTTTAGTTCGAGATGGGGTTTCACCATGTTGGCCAGGCTGATCTTGAACTCCTGACCTCATGATCCACCCGCCTTGGCCTCCAAAGTGCTCGGATTACAGGCATGAGGCACTGCACTTGGCTTATAACATTTTTTTTTTTTTTTGAGACAGAGTCTCACTCTGTCGCCTAGACTGGAGTGTGGTGGTGCGATCTCAGCTCACTACAACCTCTGCATCCCGGGTGCAAGTGATTCTCCTGCCTCAGCCTCCCAAGTAGCTGGGACTACAGGCACCTGCCACCACATCTGGCTAATTTTTGTATTTTTAGTAAAGGCGAGGTTTCATCATTTTGCCCAGGCTGTTCTCAAACTCCTGACCTCAGATAACTTATGTAACTTTTATATAGGTGTATTTTATCACACTTAAAAATATTAACACATCTTAAGAAATTCAGCCAACCCAAATTGCTGAGACAGCATGGAGGTATGGAAAGAGCTTTTCAAGCTAGAAAGACCTAAGTTTGAAATGAGACCTAAGTTCTACTACGTTCTAATGCTATGACCTCAGAGATGTCATAGAGTCACGTTGACACTCAGCTTCCTCATATTATGCGATGACCACTTATAGAGGCATGATGAAGAGTAATTGAGATTATGTTATTTACAGCCTCTGGCACAGCCTGTGGCTCTCCACAGGTACACTGCAATGAATCTTCCTTTGCATTTTCCTCAGGTAATAGTAAGGTGTAATTGACTACAAATAGGTCTCTATGCTTTAAATGTAAATATTAATTTCACTTAGATGATCTAATTCAGTTTTTACAGCATGCTATGGTTTACACAATCCTTTATATAGTATTTTATTTTCCTAACTTTTGAGGTAAGCATTACGAATCATATTTTAACAATGGATGATCTGAATATAAAAGAGATTACAGGATTTGATTAAGATCATATATTGCTGTGATTCAACACCATATTTTCTTAATTCAATTTCATCGTTATTTATATGGTACAATTAGGAAAGGAAAAAGTAATCCAAGCCCTATATTAAACCATATCTGTTGCTGAGTGTCTTCAAAATCATTTTATTTTCCTTCCTAAGATTAAAAAAAAATGATAGAATCCTATGTGCTTGTCTGATGATTCGTAACTTGAAGTCAGGGATTGGATCTCCTCTGTTTCTTAGTTTTATTCTATAGCCCATGAACATATTAAGCATTCAATAGACATTTGTTGAATTAAAATGGTATAAACTATTGATCTGAAATACTGCATTTGAAGCTTGGTACTTCATGCATTTTGTTCATATCATTTATGTACTAAATTCAGTTTTTTTTTATTTTGCATCCTGATTGTGTTTTCGTAAACATTTATTCTAATGCCAAAATTTAATATCAATAAATTATATCTTGGAGAAATAATTTAACAAACTCATATTTGCTTGGTGTGATTATCAAGACTGCAGAAACTTTGGCAATATAACATAATGGGAAAAAAATTGGACAGGAATCAGAACTAACCTTCATTATGGGTTCCTGGAATAGCTCCAATCTATTCAAGTACCCTTGAGCCAAACATTTAAATGCTCCCTGCCTGAATTTCTGCATTTCCCCAATGGAGATGATAATATTTATCTGGCCTACGTTGTAAGCTTCCTTTTTCTAGACCATGATACTCAGTATGACATAGAGGTTCAAATCACTTACTGTTTTCATAACCATAGGCAAACCTCTTCACACTTCCATCTGTAAAGCTGCCTAATAATAGTATCTGTGTTCTAGTTTATCATGAGGATTAAACGAGTTAATATTTATGAAGCGTGTAAAACAGTATTTGGCACATATGCAAATGTTGGTTAAATTTTATATGCATAAGTGTGTGTGCGCACTTTGAAAAGTATAAAAATATATTTATAATATCAGGTCAATTAATATTTTTTCTCTCTAAATGCTACTCTAGTTATGTATATGCACTTCAAGTACTTGACTTTTAGTTTTCTCATCTGAAAAATTGCATTATCTTTTATTTAACTTATATTTTTGATCATTAAATGCTCTTAAGTACCCCATGCTCAGTAAGACAGGTAAATGGAGAAATCTAGCATGAAGCTAGAAATTAAGAAGGTATATTGTTTCTATAAAAAAGAACAATTTTAACTAGGAAAGACAGAAAACAAGAAACATACCATTGAGGCCAACTGGTTTATAAGGTGTTGTTACTCAGTCCCAGATTTTAAGGCGCAATTCTCACATACGAATTTTCATAGAGGCCTTTGAAGAAGAGAACAAAGTCTATGAAAATGCAGCCAATAAAAGATCCTCCCCTTCCTTGAACTACACCCAACCTGACTTCAGATGCAGGTTGCCTTTACTTGGGGACGTGTGTGGCCGAGAGGAAAGAGGGGTTTCCCTTGAGTAGAATAAAACTTACAGAGCCAACAGCAGACTCCTCAGATGCTAGTAACTTGCCACCAGTAGCGTACACTGTGTCCAACACGCAGAGGCAGGTTTGAGTGGAATTCCCAGATAGCTTGTGATCAAAGACTGGTCTCCAGTGAAGAAGACTTGGGATGGGTGGATGGATGGGTGGATGGATGGGTGGATAAATGGATGAATTTAACATTGAGGTGTAATTTGCTTAACAGTAAAATGTTCAGTTTAATAAGTTTAGGCCAATTAATATTAATTTTGATTAATCTCAAATTGTCTTGCTATCAAGTGTTTTTTTTAAGACAGCACCAAGTGTAAAGGAAAATCTTGAGATCATTATGCCAAAGACAAATTTACTCCATAAGATTAGTCCAAATTATCAAGTATATTCCATCATTCTGAATACTCATAAAACATACTTTGATTTTTATTATTTTAAGTGAATATTTGGTGATTTCAAATAAGCAAACCCAAATTCAAGAACTTTCACCGTGCAGAAATTTCCAAAGTCAAAACCAAATAGCGAGTGTGATAAGTTATACTCATTAGACAGCAATAGAGAGGCCCCCTGTAATGGAATATGGGGTGACTGTGAGGATGCTAAAGAAAAAATGGCCATGATTTTTTATCTGAAGTTGTGCTTAGTAAAGTAGGAATAGAAAATAAAGACAAATATGCAACTCCAGGAGTTATGAGAATGTATTCGGGACGTATTTTGAAAACAAACCCAACTGCTAAAATTATGTTGAGTCGACCCGGAAAAGAATTAAGCTGAGATATCTCTTAGTGATACTTTCACATCCAGATGTACGCTTAGATTCATGATGCATTACAGCTAATAAAATTATTTAAGTATGAGAAAGAGCAGACCAAGGGGCCATGAAGAAAATATAATTAAATGCAGATTAAAGGGGCAGGGCTTCTGGTTTGGCAGACACTTACACTTCAAAGACTGGAACATTCTCTTTAATAATACTTCAGTTATCTAATAAAAATGATCATTTGGAAATCATGCTGGTCACTTCTGTCTAGCTCAAGTGTCAATGTTCTGGATACACTGGGTACTTTATTCACACTGAATTGCTTTTATACATCGAGAAAGGTGTTAACTCTTACTCTTCTTAAAATGGACTGTGGTAATTAATTCTGATGCCTGGAAGCAAATAAGTAAATCTTTGAAATATTCATTTTATTTATACAGACTTAGATATCTACTTTTTAGGAAAATCACACTTAAATACCCCTTTCACTTCTGTACATATTTGACACAGTTTGGTATCAACTGTTACTCAGATTATATAGAAATATTTTGTTGCAATGAATTTATCCAATTTCCTTAAAGGAAGAAGCAACAATGGATTATTTCAAGAAGAACATTATGTAATAGTCCATGCTAATGAACTGTTAAAAAAATATCATTGACACAGGCATGTTAATAGCAGTGTGGGTTTTGGTAATCAGCTAACATAATTAGTCCAGAATTATATGGACTTTTTAAGTAATAAAATTTACTGGAAACTTAAATGTAATTAATTAAAAGTTTGGTTTAGTTATAAATATGATTAAAGCATTTTTCTCTAATTTTTTTTTTTTTTTTTTTTTGAGATGGAGTCTCGCTCTGTCGCCCAGGCTGGAGTGCAGTGGCGCTATATCAGCTCACTGCAAGCTCCGCCTCCCGGGTTCACTCCATGCTCCTGCCTCCGCCTCCCGAGTAGCTGGGACTACTGGCACCCCCCACCGCGCCCGGCTAATTTTTTGTATTTTTAGTAGAGACGGGGTTTCACGGTGTTAGCCAAGATGGTCTCCATCTCCTGACCTCGTGATCCGCCCACCTCAGCCTCCCAAAGTGCTGGGATTACAGGCGTGAGCTACCGCGCCTGGCCCATTTTTCTCTAATTTATTCTTAAATTTGCATTATTATTTGCAAAACGTACCAAAATTTGGACATTTAAGCATCATTTATTCTGAAAAAAGTATAAGACATAGTAAATAACATACCAATATGGGACATGGGAGATAAAAATTGATCACCCAATAGATAAAGGGAAAAGCTCTTTCAGAAAAAAAAGTAAATTTAATTGGCATATAATCAGAATATATATGAGCATTTTGGAGTTCTTGTTTTCCTATTAACTAAGGTAGAATTTTACAGGTTTGTAGACCAAGGCTTCATCTCCATGAATGTGGCCCCATGATTAAGATGGCTTGGGGTCAGACAGACTCAGTCCTGCTGTTTGTTAGTTGTGTAACATCAGACACGCTCAAAGCCTCAACTTACTCATTTTGGGGAATAATAATAATTATTAAGACTGGTGAGGGCCAAGCTCGGTGGCTCACACCTGTAATCCCAGCACTTTGGGAGGCCGAGGCGGGTGGATCATGAGGTCAAGAGATCGAGACCATCCTGGCTAACACCGTGAAACCCCGTCTCTACTAAAAATACAAAAAATTAGCTGGGCGTGGTGGCGGGCGCCTGTAGTCCCAGCTACTCGGGAGGCTGAGGCAGGAGAATGGCGGGAACCCGGGAGGCGGAGCTTGCAGTAAGCCGAGATCGCGCCCCTGCACTCCAGCCCCAGCGGACAGAGAGAGACTCCATCTCAGAAAAACAAAAACAAAAACTGGTGAGGGTTATAATAAATATATGTGAATTAAATAAAAATATGTTTTAAATGTCATCAATTGTTTTATATTTCTTAATAAATTTCTCTTTTGTCAATTTCATTATTCAGCAAATGCAGAAACTTAGAGTTTCTGCTGTTTGTAGTAATGTAGTATATCTCATCATATGGCAAGTGCTACCAGAGAGAAGTAGGATTATTATTTATTGCGGTTTTTGCAAAACCAGAGGCCCATGCCAGGAGTTTTATTCAGCACGGCTCCTCTTTGATTCCTGTCACACCTAGACACAATGAAGGTGATTGGCAAAAAAGTAGAAGAAATAAAAGAAAAACAAAACAAAAACTCTTCTTGCCAAGATTTCTAAAGTAACGAAGAAATAATGTCACTTGTAAAAGGGGTTTCTAAAATTACCTATCTGGAACAGAAGAAAGCAAGAGTCCGGTACCTCTATCAAATCAATTGGTTTAACATGTTTTCCCTTTTAAAGTAAAATAATAATTTAAATAATAAATACACATTTTTATTTATATAATGCCATTTTTAATATAGTATCATTTTTCTACTGGGATTTTATAGCTTAACAGACATTCATCATTAGTGTGCTAAGTTTCAAATCCTGGCCCTGCTCTATATTTTTTGGTTGGTTTGTTTGGATATTATTACCATAAAAACAAAAACAGGCTTGCAATGGCTGCAGATTCACAGAAGATTATTAGAAATAAAAGTTTATTGTTAAATATTTTGTCATAGCAAAATATATTTTTCTTTAAGAGAAAAAAGTTTTTATCTAAATATTATCAAATTTATTACTTTCATCACTTATGTAAGTTAACCAGTTCATATGCATCTGTATGTCTCAGTAGAGAAAACCAACTTCAACATTACTGTGTTTTATTTTCTCAGAGTTGGACTTGAGACAAAAATTATAAAACTGGAAGATAGTAATATTTAAGGATGCCTTCCTAAAATTATCTTAAGTACATCAAATATTTCCAAAAAATGTTTTTCCTCTGAGAGTTTCGTATGCTGGTAAGAAATATTTTGGGAACAGAATAGACAAGGATTAAGTGAAAAATAAATGTCCCTTTTTACTCTTATTCCAGTTCTCAGAGGAAACAGTTTCTTGCACGGACTTCCAGTTATTTTCTATACATAGAAAGTATATTATATATAACAATATAAAATTTATCATGAATGAACTAGTCTCTACACACTCTGACAGTTACTTTTTAAGTTAAACAATATCTCGAGTATCTCACATATCTATACTCTCACAAGTATTACATATATATTACATACATACTTGCCTAATTAGTTTTTTGTGACAATATATTGTATTATTATATGAATGTACCGTAATTTTTAATAGCAAGTCTCTTTGCAAGTGTAGCTCCAGCTTCTATTAGGAGTGAAATCCCTGGATAAAATATAACTTGTCTCCAAAGCTGATTCTCCAAAACTGTTTCAATTTCCATTCCCACATGGTAATATCAATAGAATAATTGCCCATTGTCCCACAACCTGTTTAACATGGTCACGCAGCTGGAGTCTGACTTTGCCAAATGGCTCACTTCAATAAGCTTAACGAATGTTTAAATGAATGGATCTCAATTTATGAATGAGGATTATCATCTTCTCATACACGACTACTGAATGTATCTCACTTTCTGAATGGGCATCATCTTCTCATATACTACCACTTTTTTTTTTTTGAAACAGGGTCTCACTCTGTTGCCCAGGCTAGAGTGCAATGGCATGATCATAGCCCACTGCAGCCTTGAACTCCTGGGCTCAAGCTACCCTCCCACCTCAGCCTCCTGAGTAGCTAGGACTACAGGTGTGAACCACCATGCCCAGCTAATCGTGTGTTTGTTTGTTTGTTTGTTTTAGAGAACACCAGGCTGGTCTCGAACTCTTGGGCTCAAGTGATCCTCCTGCCTCAGCTTCCCAAAGTGCTGGGAATCAGGCATGAGCCACTGTGCCCACCCTTATACTACTTTTTTTTTTTTTTTTTTTTTTTGAGACGGAGTCTTGCTCTGTTACCCAGGCTGGAGTGCAGTGGTGCAATCTCTTCTGACTGCAACCTCCACCTCCCGGGCTCAAGCGATTCTCCTGCCTAGCCTCCCGAGTAGCCTGGATTATGGGCGTGCACCACCACGCCTGGCTAATTTTTGTATTTTTTTATAGTAGAGACGGGGTTTCACCATGTTGGCCAGGATAGTTTTGAACACCTGACCTCAAATGATCTGCCCGCCTCGGCTTCCCAAAGTGCTGGGATTATAGGTGTGAGCCAGTGCGCCCGGCCCCCTTTTACTACTTTTATATGTCTTGCCTGGTTTTTTCTTCTAACCAGATTTATAATTAAATAACTGGTTTGTTTTCTTACTGACTTTCATGAAATTTTAATTTATCAGGAAATTAGTTCTGTTGTTAATATATGTTGTACATATTTACTCTAATTTATCTCTTTTAAAATGTTTTGTTTTTTGGCCAGACATGGTGGGTCATGCCTGTAATCCCAGCAATTTGGGATCACCTGAGGTCAGGAGTTCAAGACCAGCCTGGCCAACATGGTGAAACCCCATCTCTGCTAAAAACAAAAATTAGCCGGGTGTAATGGTGCGCGCCTGTAATCCCAGCTACTCGGGTGGCTGAGGCAGAACAATCGTTTGAACCCGGGAGGTGGAGGTTGCAGTGAGCTGAGACCTCACCACTGCACTCCAGCCTGGGTGACAGAGCAAGACCCTGTCTCAAAAAAAAACAAAAAAAGAAGTTTTATTTTTTAATATATAGATACTTTAGTGGGACATAGGAATGATTTAGGGCACTTCAATTTGGGTCTATTTTTTCATTCTTTTATTATACTTTAAGTTCTGGGATACATGTGCAAGACGTGCAGGTTTGTTACAAATAGGTATACATGTGCCATGGTGGTATGCTGCACTCATCAACCCGTCATCTACATTAGGTATTTCTCCTAATGCTCTCCGTCCCCTAGTCCCCCAGCTTCTGACAGGCCCCAGTGTGTGATGTTCCCCTCCCTGTGTCCATGTGTTCTCATTGTTCAGCTCCCACTTATGAGTGAATATGTGGTTTGGTTTTCTGTTCCTGTGTTAGTTTGCTGAGAATGATGGGGTCCAGCTTCATCCATGTCCCTGCAAAGGACATGAACTCATCCTTTTGTATGGCTGCATAGTATTCCCTGGTGTATATGTGCCACATTTTCTTTATCCTGTCTATCATTGATGGGCACAGCCACTTGGGCCTGTTTTCTAGGGACACGTCTCTCTGCAGATGGTTACAGCCTCCTTCGGTTTGCGCAGATCACCCTCAGACGAAATGTCAGCATGTCTCTCAATGAAGCTCTTTAATCCACAGCCTTTTTGTTTTCAGCTCGGTTGTTTCTGGTCGGTGCAAAGCTGACTGCAGTTTTTCTTCTCTATTCAATGTTTGTAATTTTTCTTCTCTGTGCTTGACCCCTAAATTAGGATTTGTGTTGAAGTAAAGAATTGTAATAACCTGCGGAGTCACCCTTAAATCTGGATACCCCCTCTTTCTCTTTCTCTCTCAGAATGGAGTACTCCAGAGCAATGTTCTCCACTTCTCCCATGGCATTATCGCACCCCTAAGTCTCTCTTCTGATTAGGACATTCTTCTCTGGGTTCTCAGGTCCCTGGAGGTCTCAGGGACATTGATACCATATTCAGGGTCTAAAAGGTAAAGTTTTTGTGCTTTTTGTACTTCTTCAGTTTGGCCCAGATGTTCTTGTATTTGTCAGGTATTTTTCACAGTGATTCCTACAGTATTTTAAAATCAGTTCTCTCACCTGTTTTTACCCTTTTTTTCTACATAGGGGATATCAGAGACAGGATATAAATAGTAATATTTTATTCTTTCAGGAAGCTATAAATACATTTAGATTATTACAATTTGTACAGACTCTAAGCAGAAATATAATCACATCATTTATGATATTTATCTTCATAAATAGATATTTGAATTGGCTTCCAAAATGACCTTAGAGATGTACTTACTTAATGATGGTGGCCTTGATCTTTTTGTGATTAGATAATAGCCCAGCATGTGGCCACAGTAGCAGAAACACACAGTATGTGCTGGTTAATTGGCTCTACTCGCTTCATGCATTATTACAGCTTATCTGCTGCTTGTGGACTGGTACATGCTGAGCTTCTCAATAATCAAAGAAGAAATCAGGTGCCAGGTCACAATCCAGACCCAAGAAGTGTCTCCTTTTCTGTTTTCCACATGAAGTCATCATTTAGCATTCTTTTCTTCTTTTTCAATGGTGGAGAAGCCCCTGGTATGTAAAACATGCATAAAGTTCAAATAAGGTCAAATTCCAGAAGGCAGCACAGAACTTTTCCTCCTAGTCCTGTTACTTTGGCCGTACATCCTTCTATCATCCCATGCAGCTGGGAATGGGGGCTGCCATTTTCATTTTGATCAATCATTCCTCAAAAGGGCATTTAGAGAGTCATTAGCGTCTAGAGTCATGAAATGAGTAGAATAACAGAAGATAGCATGTCAGAAGACCATGGGCAGCCCCCAGGCTGTATTTGCAGTCCCCGTTCTGCATAATGTGTCCAGTTGGTATGTAATGATGCACGCACAGAAGAGAACCAAACACTCAAATGTTTTGGCTATAATCAAAATTATACCTTGAGTTTCAATGTACTTATGTCTTTGAAAATGGTATTTTAAGGACCAGAAATGTACACAGTGTTCTGTGTTTTCAATACACAAAAATAAACCTTATGCACGTAAGTGTAGGCCTCACTGCTGGGCTGTATTCATTCCTACCACGGACCCTGTAAATACTGTAGAACTATCCAAACAACATCTAAACTTCAGATGTAAAATTCTTAACTCCTAATATTACAAACATTCAACTATTTTGATGGAAAAAATAAGAAGCATGACAATCATTTATAAGAGAAAGAAAATGTATTTCTCAATAAACACAGATTCCTTGACATGGACACTTTCCTGCAGCTTCCGAAGACACCAGCAGTGGAAGGTTATAGTATTCATCGATGGCTAGGGCTGGTTGCAGGAGATATTATGATGCTTTGAAGGTTGTCCTGGTCATCTTTGTAAAATATATGTCAACCACACCTGCTGAGGCTACAGAGCACTGACAGAGGGTAAGAGACTAGAGAAGGAAAAGCTTTGATAAGATAGCTGAAGATAATCAGAAAAGATGGTAACTAATCAAATAAACATCCTCTTGCGTGCACAATGTCAGGAATGCAGCTCTGGAAACAATGCCTTTGTCATAGCACTGTTAGCTGTAGGGTGTGTGCCTTCCTCCTCTTGTGCTTAGCGTTTGGAGAATTTTTGTTCGTTTGTTTGAGACAGAGTCTCGCTCTGTTGCCCAGGCTAGAGTGCAGTGGCGCAATCTCGGCTCACTGCAACCTCCACCTCCCGGGTTCAAGCAATTCTCCGCCTCAGCCTCCTGAGGAGCTGGGACTACAGGTGCCCACCACCATGCCTGCCTAATTTTTTTGTATTTTTAGTAGAGTTGGGGTTTCGCCATCTTGGCCAGGCTGGTCTTGAATTCATGACCTCGTGATCCACCCTCCTTGGTCTCCCAAAGTGCTGGGATTACAGGTGTCAGCCACTGTGCCCAGCCTGAGAATTTTAAAAAGAAGTAGAAAAGTGCTATTCTTGATTAAGCCGCTGTCATATCAGACACTGGAGAATGTGGCCCAAGCTCACATGGTTCATTTCTGCAACAGCTCTTGCAATCTATACATTATTGTCACCACTCTATGGGGAATCAATGAGAATTGTGGCAGGAAAGTACTCTGCTGAATGGTGAGGCAGATATAAATCTGGCCTAAGTGAAACAAAAAACTCTCCATTTTTAACTACACTTTACTGGCTCCAGGACTGGAAATTTTCAGGGGTAGTATAGGGAAGGACTAAGGATATCGAGGCTTCTTGGATGAAATAATACATAGATTGTTGGTCCTGGCTGAGTGCAGAAACAAGTGAAAACAGCAGGGCTTGAAAGCTTAGGAGAAAATGGAGGGAGGCAAGAGGTTGGAGGACTTAGTGGATTCATGGAGAACAAATAGAAATACGGAAGTTAGAAGGAGAGTGATAAGAGGCAAGGCAAAGTAGGTGATGAAATTACCCAAAGTATGACTCTGGGATTGGGTTGCTGAAGAAGAGATAATAAATTCTTTAAAGTAAGTAAGAGTGGTGAAGTGCTTATCCCATGTGACTTATTAGAGACAGAATCTGAAATATAATTTGGGTTCACATTATGAAATTTAGTGCATTATGCCATAAGAATGCTGTGTCTCCTAATCCATTATGTTCATTAAGGTGGAGCTTTACATGTGTCTTGATATCTGAGTATAATCTTATGCAATAAATAACAGAAGTCGTTTCATCACTAATTTGAGGTGTGCTGATTTTGTTTCTAAGTTTATAAAATGAAAGTCTTGATTTTTGTTGGTTAAATATTTTGAAAAATTGCAGTTCAAGAGCAAAGTTATGTTTTACTCATCAGTTTTTTGAATGAAAAATTATGTGAACGAGATAACTTTTGTATGAATTTTTAATTTTTAGTAAAGTTACTTAAGTTATGTTTATTCTCCAAAATATTATCAGTCACATTTATTTAGTGCTCAAGACTAAATAAGAATTTTAGACAGATTCTCGCTCTGTCACCCAGGCTGGAGTGCAGTGGCGCGATCTCGGCTCACTGCAAGCTCAGCCTCCTGGGTTCACGCCATTCTCCTGCCTCAGCCTCCCAAGTAGCTGCAACTACAGGCGCCCGCCACCACGCCCGGCTAATTTTTTTGTATTTTAGTAGAGACAGGGTTTCACTGCGTTAGCCAGGATGGTCTTGATCTCCTGAACTCGTGATCTGCCCGCCTCGGCCTCCCAGAGTGCTGGGATTACAGGCGTGAGCCACCGTGCCTGGCCAATTTTTTTTAAATTATGAAACTAGGAAACATTGTTCTATTAAAAATATTTTTCTCTATCTATTCACAGTAACACTGAAGAATGCAGTTTACTTACATCTTTTTCCGTTTGACAGAAGACAGTTGTTAGTAAGTATAATTATTAGATAAAGTATACTTATTTTCCATGTTTAAAATATGAAAAATATGCAATATAGGTTGGTACTAAGAGGGGAAATCTGCTTCTGATCAAAATTTTACTTTAAATATCATTTTTATTTCTTTTGTCCTAAGTTATATACTTTTTCTTCTATTACTTATTGCAAAGTTACTTTAAAACAAAACAAAATCAAAGAAAGCAATCAACAAAGATTTTAAAAATAATAATAGCAGAATCTCTCCTCAATTCTTTCCTCTTCTCCACTCCATCTTGCCTTCACAGCTTTTTTTGTTTCCAAAGGTAGTCAAAACATTTTAGATATTTATGCCAAAGGGTATGGATCTATGATACCGTGGGTCCTGCCAAGCTGAAGGTTTTCCTTTGGCCAAGATAAGTTACTGTGGAAGGAAAGTAACTCTTCCAATCCACGGTTCTTAGAAAATTGTACTTTTATACTTTTTAAATTTTAAATGAAATGCCCCACAGCTTTCAATGCATACCCAGTTCAGAGAATTTGAATATCATCCAACATGCTTCCACAGTGATCCCACTCTGAGAGGACTGTGTTATTATGTAAATGCATAGCTTGCTTTCCAGGTAATAAATGATAAAACTCTTCATACAGGAGAATTTGGTCTTCGGTGTATTTCTATATGTATTGAAGGTTTGCTGTGAAATCACTCTGGAATCTCTCAGCTGGTCTGCTCCACAGTATCCTACTGGTCTTGGGCTTTGTATATTAACTTTCCAGAACTCATGCTCACTACAGACTTGCTTTAGGGCCTCTAAATATTTGTTGCTTTTGCATGCCAAGAATTTTATCCTTATTTTTGGAGACAGGAGAGGATGTGAGTGTTGAATTGTATTTCAGGTTACCCTTGGGACATCAAAATGACCAAGGCAGTGTCTGCTAAGTATTTGCTGAGACTCTGGTATGATTCTTTCAAGTCTCAAGACAGTTATCTGAATGATATCCCCGTGACAGTGGACTCCTGCACATTCACAGTCCTGGAAGGAGCCTGTCCACATTGGCATTCCGGAAGTCCATAAAAGACAAACACATATGCAGTCCCCAAGAAAGCATTGTTGTAAACAAATCTGCACTAGATGGAAACTCTGTTATGTGGTGCCGGCATGCATGGAAGAGTAAGTCCAGAACTACACCTGGAAGTTCTTTTTACTAAAAGAACACACAGTTCTTTTTTACTTTATTATATTGTATTGTATTTTATTTTGTTTTATTATACTTTAAGTTCTAGGGTACATGTGCACAACATGCAGGTTTGTTACATATGTATACGTGTGCCATGTTGGTGTGCTGCACCCATCAACTCATCATTTACATTACGTGTATCTCCTAATGCTATCCCTCCCCCCTCCCCCCACCCCACAACAGGCCTCGGTGTGTGATGTTCCCCGCCCTGTGTCCAGGTGTTCTCATTGTTCAATTCCCACCAATGATTGAGAACATGCAGTGTTTGGTTTTCTGTCCTTGTGATAGTTTGCTCAGAATGATGGCTTCCAGCTTCATCCATGTCCCTGCAAAGGACATGAACTCATCATTTTTTATGGCTGCATAGTATTCCATGGTGTATATGTGCCACATTTTCTTGATCCAGTCTATCATTGATGGACATCTGGGTTCGTTCCAAGTCTTTGCTATTGTGAATAGTGCTAGAATAAAATACATGTGCATGTGTCTTTATAGTAGCGTGATTTATAATCCTTTGGGTATATACCCAGTAATGGGATCGCTGGGTCAAATGGTATTTCTAGTTCTAGATCCTTGAGGAATTGCCACACTGTCTTCCACAATGGTTGAACTAATTTACACTCCCACTAACAGTGTAAAAGCGTTCCTATTTCTCTACATCCTCTCCAGCACCTGTTGTTTCCTGACTTTTTAATGATAGCCATTCTAACTGGTGTGAGATGGTATCTCATTGCGGTTTTGATTTGCATTTCTCTGATGACCAGTGATGATGAGCATTTTTTCATGTGTCTGTTGGCTGCATAAATGTCTTCTTTTGAGAAGTGTCTGTTCATATCCTTTGCCCACTTTTTAATGGGGTTGTTTCATTTCTTCTTGTAAATTAGTTTAAGTTCTTTATAGATTCTGAATATTAGCCCTTTGTCAGATGGGTAGATTGCAAAACTTTTCTCCCATTCTGTAGGTTGCCTGTTCACTCTGATGGTAGTTTCTTTTGCTGTGCAGAAGCCCTTTAGATTAATTAGATCCCATTTGTCAATTTTGGCTTTTGTTGCCATTGCTTTTGGTGTTTTAGTCTTTGCCCATGCCTGTGTCCTCAATGGTATTGCCTAGGTTTTCTTCTAGGGATTTTATAGTTTTAGGTCTTACATTTAAGTCTTTAATCCATCTTGAATTAATTTTTGTATAAGTGTAAGGAAGGGATCCAGTTTCAGCTTTCATGGTTACCCAGTTTTCCCAGCACCATTTATTAAATAGGGAATCCTTTCCCCATTCCTTGTTTTTGTCAGGTTTGTCAAAGATCAGATGGTTGTAGATGTGTGGTGTTATTTCTGAGGCCTCTGTTCTGTTCCATTGGTCTATATATTTGTTTTGGTACCAGTACCATGTTGTTTTGGTTACTGTAGCCTTGTAGTATAGTTTGAAGTTAGGTCGCATGATAGCATCACAATTCTATACACATTTCAGGAATGTTTTTTTTAAAGAGACAACCTCAATTCTTAATGATTTTTAAATTTTTGTAAAATAATCAGATGCAACCAATGGACTGATTGAGTAAATCTACTTTTCCCTTTTTGTTGATGGGCCCTAAATTTCCAAGTCTTCTGTGTATAAGGTGGGCTTAATTTTACAAATAGTCATTTTGAAGTTAAAATAACTTGTTTTCTTTATACCCAATTTTAAAATTCAGAATGCCATATCAGCCACTTTATGGATAATTTCTCACATACTTCTTTCTCTGAATGAGAATTTTAAAAATTTATGCAAAAATGTTTCAACTTACAATGGCATATTTTAATATAACATCTTTAATTTCAACTTTTTCCTTTTGGATATACTTTTATAGAAAGGAATGCAGTATTTATTAAACCACTATTTTCTTCATCTATTGGCAGTGTGTTTAAGGAATTCAGTTTATACATTGTGGGAATCTTTTTCAGATAAACTGTATATCAAGTAGTTTTGTGGTTTTTGAAGGAACTTTTTGGCATTCAGGGCCATTTCTTGTGCTGTACAAAGCAGCCCTTAGTGCTTTCTGGAGAGCAGACTACTTAAAATTCATATGAACACATTCGATGTGATGTGTATGTTTAGAATCACTATTGAAATATTTCTCTATTTAATTGGGGTGGTTCATGCTAATTCACATGGTGGACATTGGCAGCTATTTTCAGTCTACCAATTTTTTCTTTGGGGGACATAGTAAAATCTCTGCTTCCATAAATGTTTCCACTTTCTGAATGCAGCAGTTTTCCCTTCTTCTTCTAGCTCTTTCTTAGTGGGCAGAGAGAACAGGAAATGCTAGTTGTTGCAATGCAAGCCTGGCAGGCAAGCACACCTCTCCTCCCCAGGAACTGAGTAAGCCACGATGCTCAACTCCAGTGACTGCTGAATTTCAACAGCTGCACCCTCTCTTTTTACCCCTGGTGTCACATAGAGCATATGCCCTTGGACATTCAGGAAATCAAGTATTGCTTCCATTCTGGCCGTGGTGCTAGAAATGCATTGTATCTCTTTACCTCAACCATTTCTGTCTCCTCCCTCAGCTCCTAGGAAGCTGCTGACTCACCCTTTTCTTGACAAGTCCTTCTGGGTAGTCTTCCTGGGTAGCATCTGAGATCAACCCCAAACTGGCACACTTTCTATCTCTTTCTGTCTGCCACATCTGGAATCACAATAAAGAGGACACTGCTGGTAAGGACTTCAAATGCATGTCAAATGGTCAGAGCCATGGGCTCTAGGAACAGGTGCCAGCAAGTCACAACAAAGGGTTAAATGAGACCAATCTGCCCACTCCACAGTGGGTACCTCTGGACTCTGGGTGGATCTGAGGACTCTTCTTTGGTCTGAATGTGTTGGAAACTTATTTGCCAGTGCAACAGTTTTGAGACATGAAACCTTTAAGAGGGCAGAGCCCTCATAAGTGGACTAACACCATTATTGTGGAAGTGGGTTCATTATTAAGAGAGTAGGCTTGTTATAAAAGCAAGTTCAGCCTCCTCTTGCTCTTGCTCTTGACCTCTTTTGCCATTCCACTTTCTGTCATGACATAATGCAGCATGAAGGCCCTTGTCAGATGTCGGCATCATGCTCTTGGACTTCCAGCCTCCAGAACCATGAACCACATAAACTTCTATTCATCATAAATTACCCAGTCTGTGGTACTCTGTTACAGCAGCATAAAACAGACTAACACAGACCCATCATCTCCTGACACAGATATAAAGTGAATCCCTAGCAGGCATCTTTGTCCCTCAGAGAAGTCCTGGAGGCCAAGTAGTGGAACAGCAGCATACCAATATCTTTCCCACAAAAAACCTTTCTAATTTCCTGTCCAATATTTCTAAAAGAATGGAGGCAAGTGGTCTTCCGAGAGTCCCCAAATTATTCCCAGCCGCCTCCTTGGCAAGGTCTGCTTTGATGGATTCACAGATTGTTCTGCAATATGAGTAGCATTGACAGTTACTATCTTTGGGCCTCAGTCAAAACAGAGACAGAGAATACCCATTTAACAGGCACTCCAACTTAGGTATCCACAGAACGTATAGTTTTGTTATTCTCTATCGTGGGCCTGCTCTTGCCAATGTTTCAGCAGATAGCTGCATAGTTTAGAATTTCTAGTTAATAATATTTCAGTTTCAACTGTCTCCCTTCAGTTTAATATGGGGTGTATTTAAAATAAATACAACTCCCTATTAGATATTAAAGGATTGTTTTGGAACAACTGAGTCCTTTCAGATAAATCTTTAATACTCTACTTTTCTCTCACTTCTCTCACTCTTTTTTGTTTGTTTGTTTGTTTGTTTGTTTGTTTGTTTGAGACAGAGTCTCACTCTGTCACCCAGGCTGGAGTGCAATGGCGTGACCTTGGCTCACTGCAACCTCCGCTTCTTGGGTTTAAGTGATTCTCGTGCCTCAATCTCTGGAGTAGCTGGGATTACAGGCATGTGTCACCACACCTGGCTAATTTTTTTTGGTAGTTTTTGTAGAGATACAGCCCACCTTGGCCTCCCAAAGTGCTGAAATTACAGGTGTAAGCCACTGCACCCAGCCTCCCTCTCCTTTACTTCTCCAGGTTGGTGGCTGTGTCTATGAGGAGTACCCTTTCTATGTCTGCAGGAGGAGAGTGGGTCCTTGCATCCACACAGCAGCCTGGAGTGTCACTCTGGACACTCTCCTGCCTCAGCCTCCCGAGAAGCTGGGACTACAGGCATGTGCCACCACACCCAGCTAATTTTTGTATTTTTAGTAGAGACGGGGTTTCACTATGTTGGCCAGGATGGTCTTGATCTCTTGACCTCGTGATCTGCCTGCCTCGGCCTCCCAAAGTGCTGGGATTACAGGCGTGAGCCACTGTGCCTGGCCGATAGTTTCTTATACTGTGAAGAAGCTCTTTAGTTCAATTAGATCCCATTTGTTAATTTGTGCTTTGTTGCAATTGCTTTTTGTGTTTTTGTTATGAAATCTTTGCCACTTCCTATGTCCAGAGTGGTATTTCCTAGGTTATTTTCCAGGGTTTTTATAGTTTTGGGTTTTATGTTTAAGGCATTAATCCATTTTGAGTTGATTTTTGTGTATGCTGTAAAGAAGGAATCCAGTTTCAGTCTTCTACATATGGCTAGCCAGTTATCCTAGCACGATTTATTGAAATAAGAAGTCTTTTCTCCATTGCTTGTTTCTGTCATATTTGTCAAAGGTCAGATGATTTAGATGTCTGGTCTTATTTCTGGATTATCTATTTGGTTCTGTTGGTCTATGTGTCTGTTTTTGTACCAGTATCATGCTGTTTTAGTTACTGTAGCCTTGTAGTATAGTTTGAAGTCCGGTAATATGATGCCTCCAGCTTTGTTACTTTTGCTTAGGATTGCCTTGGCTATTTGGGCTCTTTTTAAATTGTGTAGTTAAGTAATGTTAAGCATAGTCACCTGAATAATCTTGCCAAAGTAAAACTTTATAATCATTGAACAACAATTCCCACTTTTCAACTCTCCCCAACCCTGGTAACCACTATTCTATCTTGTGTTTCAATAAATTTTGCTACTTTAAATACCTTGTATAAGTGGAATCATACAGTATTTGCCTTTTTGTAAGTGACTTATTTCATTTAGCCCAGAGTCTTCGAGGTTCATTTATGTTATAGCATGTGAAATAATTTCCTTTGTTTTTAAGGTAGAATAATATCACACTGTGTGCCTATACCACATTTTGTTTATCCACTCATCTGCTGATGAACGTTTAGGTTGCTTCCACCTTTTGGCTGTTGTGAATAGTATAGCTATGAACGTAGGTGTGAAAGACCTCAAGATGCTGTTTTTAATTCTTTTGGGTATATACTCAGAAGTGAGATTGCTAGATCATATATTCAATTTTTTGAAAAACCACTATAGCTTTTGAGCCAATGTTTCAACAGATGGCTGAATAAGTTAGAATTTACAGTGAACAATATTACAGTTTCTTCCAGTTTCAACTGTCTCCCTTCAGTTTAAATATGGAATCTATTTAAAATACACCCCCCATTCGATTTTAAATGATTACTTTGGAATAACTGAGTCTTTTTAGGTAAATCCTTAATACTTCACTTTCCATAGCTGTTGCACCATTTTACAATCCCCGCAGTGCACAAGAGTCCCGATTTCTCGACATTCTTGTCAATACTTGTGATTTTACTTATTTATTTTGGTAGTATTCATCTGAATGGGAGTAAGGTGATATATCATTGCATTGCAATTGGTTTTGATTTGCATTTCTCTGATAATTAGTCACTAATTATTATTGAGCATCTTATACTTCTGTGATGATGTGGGAATTTTTCTTCATTGTACAACAGGTATCCACTATAGTGGCGTAGTTCTACACTCTACACAATTTTTTCTAACACTACACAAAAACAAACACTAAATCTGACTTCCAATTGTCAGGATTACTGGTCTACTCCTCTGCCCACCCATAGGCTGATTATAAATCTTTGAAATTAATTACATCTAAAATTTTTCTTTCCTGTCAAGTCACTGTTGACGAGGTTCCTCTGCTCACATTGGCAGTCTCTTTCTTTCTCATGATTCTTCAAGTCGTCATTTTGTTAGAGGCCAAGCTTTCAATCACGGACTGAAATTATATTGTGTGCTTTTTGCCTGAGTGTTTAATCCCTTAATTTACAAGCGGATGTAGGAGTGCATACCCAGGAGGTGAGGGCAAAGACTCCCGATGAGTCTTTGGAATCTCAAATCTGTTACCGTTTTGGCTTGGGACAACAAACATCCTGTCAGTCTCAATTGCTGTATAATTGAAAAGAGAATGATAACAGTTGTCCTACATACATCATAACTCTCTTTGAATCAATGATAATTAATCCATGTGAAAAGCTTTCAAAAACTTGTAAAAATCCCTCATAATTACATGGTGTTTTACAATTTACAAAGAACTTTCACATGCAGATTTCTCATGTGATTTTTATGTTTTGAGTGGGCAGAGTGAGAAATTATATTTATAAAGTATTTGTGTATATGCCAATAACGATGCCTAATATCCCCCACTTTACATATTTAAAAGACCTTTAAAATTATGACTTTTCCTAGTTTTCACAGCACATAAAAAAGCCAATACCACTACACAGGTGTGTAGTTTCTGGTCTTGTGCACTGACCATTTCCTACACCATCTTTTTGTATGCTCTCTAGCTTCCGTAGTTGTTACTTGAGTAGAAGAGTACTGAAAGGCCACGTAGAATATACAGCTTGGTTTCATCCCACTGATAAAAATCTACTTTTAACATACATGTTAAAATAATCGAGCCTGACTAAATTATTTTTGTATTTTTTCCATTTTACCTGTTATCAACTTTTTAATTAAGCAATGGGGCCATGGTAGGCAGGGTATTCCCTAGAACTTGTGAATATGTTACCCTACATGACAGAAGGACTTTCAGATGTAATTAAACTTAATGACGTTGAGTTAGGGAGAGGGTCCTGCCCAGTGGAATCACAAGGGTCCTTAAAGGTATAAGAAGGAGTCAGAGGACAGAGTCAGAAGGAGACGTGCTGATGTGAGAATGGTCAGAGAGATACAACCTTCCTGTCTTTGAAGATGGAGGAAAGGGGCCTTGAGCCAAGGATTGTTGTTGGCCTTCAGAAACTGGAAAATGCAAGAAAATCAAGTCTCCCTAAAGCCCCTAGAAGGGAACACAGTCCAACTAATTCATTTATTTTAGCCCAGGAGATCCCTGTTGGGCTTCCGACTTACAGTACTGGAAGATAATACATTCCTGGTGGTTTGTGTCACAAGGTCTGTAGTACTTTGTTCCAGTATCAGTAGAAAACCAGTAGAAGGGGAATTCACGTAAATATCATTACACACAGAAATAATTACTTATTATTCTTTTGTTCTCAAATCCTACCTTGTAAACAAAATGAATTTTTGTTTTTCGGGGCTTTTGTACTAATTCTTATGAATCCACTGATATTTTGTTTTTTCTGTTGTCTCCCTCAGGAACCCGAAAGGAAGAAGCCTATACGACTGGGGACACATGTCTTAGAAGCACACCCATGAGGTAAAGTGTCGCATACTCTTTGATAAGGTAAGGCTCCCTGGACGAGATGTTCTACAGGTACCATGAGCTCAGTGAAATGCTTTTGGAAAGACACTCAGCGGAGTGGGCACCACGAGGTTAGGAGAAGCAGCTTCTGCTCGTCATAACTTTGGCAAATGTTTACACATCAGTAATGAAAAATATTCTCTTGGCGATTTCAGGCTTGTTACTATGGATGTTGTTTGCTAACATTGACTATTTTTCCTAACTGCTTATAGAAACTCCAGGCTGTCACCCATCTGTTCTCTCATCAAAGTAGTTTTGGGCCAGCAACTATTTCAGACATTTCTACAGTTTCAGATGTCTCACTCTGCCTATGACTCTATGTTGTACTTGAGGACTGGACGCACAGAGTAAAGTGCAAATAGCAAGCATTCAGGTCCAACTCTCTTCCTTCTGGTTAACAATATGAAAGAAAGAGGTAGTATCGGAATTATTTTAGTTCAATGTAGGCATTATAAAATGTGTATATATTTTAAAACATCATGTGGTACATGATAAATATATACAACTTTTATTTTTCAATAAAAAATTATTAAAAAAGTCATCGAACCTGATTTCTCATACTACTTTTTTGGTAACACTCATCACACCAAAGACTTATTATTTTAAAATGTTATTTTTCATAATTAATTTCTTATTAATTTTATAGGCTAGATTTTAATTGTTATGTCTAAATAGTAGTGTCTGGTACGTGGTAGATAATCAATGTGACTTGAATAAATGAATAAGTCTGTTAACGACATACTTCTCATCACTGTAACTTATTTTTGGTTTAGGACTGATAAAACATTTTTTCTCTCACCCCATATTGCTAAAGATCAAATCCTTCTTCTTTAAGATGCTACCATTGTTCCATTCATCAACGCCAAATCATTCCTCGGGCCTGAGAGGAGCTGCCATCCTTCACTTCGTCTTTGGGTCACTTCCAACCTCTGTTCTCTGTGTGTCTCTTCTGGACTTCCTGGGAGAATAGCCTCTCTCATGATACTCACTTTCTTCCACATCTTCAATCTCTGCTTCATTGATAGATTATGCTACTCAATATAGAAACAACATCTTTTATTTTTTAATGATAAACATTCTCCCCCTCAATCTTTTAACCTACTAATGCAGGCAATCTAATCTAAAGAATAGCCTGCAATGCCTCCTTTCATCATTTCCCATTTAATCCAGCTTTCTGGCTGAGTAATTTTGCAGAAAGCCCTTTATCCCGTGTCACAGATGGAACTTTGCAGTGGCCTATTCTGATGAACATGTGGCAGTTTACATGCTATTTGCATTTGAAGCTGTTTATCACTCCCTCCTTCTGAGTACTTTCTTCTTGGTGGGCTTTTATGATAGTAATTGCTATCCTACTGCTGAGTTTCTGAGCACTGCTTGTCAGACACTTTATTATGCTCCCTTTCCTTTGCCCATACTTGCAAAGTTAGATTTCCACATATGCCTTTCCCGTCTTCTTATTCCATGAGATTTATCTAAGTGATTTCATCCATTGCTATGGGTTCAACTACCGCTAATATGTTCTTTACTCCCAGCTCTCTTTTTACAGCTTCACATATTTAACTGCCTTTCAGGGAATCACCAAAAGGCAATTCCATCTTAATATACGCAAAACTGAACTTATGATCCTTAAGTATGAGGCCAGTTCTTTCTTATGCATTTTCTAAATCAGTGAGTGATACCATCTCTTGTCCTGTTGTCCTGGCAGAATTGCAGGAGGTGACTGCTTTCTCTACCCTCCCTATAAAAATTACCATCTCTCATTTACCAACCTCCCAATACCCCAATCATTAGTATCTTTTTAAGAAATGATTTTCTGTTGTTTAACATTTTTTATATGCTATTACCTATATGGTTTTCCTCCTGAAATGGGATATTGGGTAAGAGGGTACCAGATGGAGGTCACATAGACCTACAGTTTATTCAAAGGGGACATCTATGGAGCAAAGGCAAAATGGAGAACCCAGTGCAGCCAAACAGCTACTCAAAGGTCTGAGCGGAGATACAGAAATGACACAGGAGATAACAGAAAGAGAGAGACATATCAAGTGGGTTTTGAGTGTAGGCAAAACGACATTTACCCGTAGCTCTGGAGAACCCACCAGCACTGTTTTGAGACTGTTGCAGCCTGCAAGGGAGGGCGGACACTGAGTTCAGACACGCACACCCTCCGACCAGCTCCCAAATGTCTGCTGATGTTTACAACTTTGCTTCCTGCTTTCCTACCTGGTCTTAGCCTTTTGATACACACCCTCCCACTGCTATCAGAGTAAGATTTGAGCTAAGTACATAATCTGGCCCTGCCAGATTATGACATTAGAAGGAGAATAGATAGGTCAATGGAACCTGAGATACATTTTAGAAAAATATTAATATGTATGCCATATGTATAGTGTGCAGCTGGCATTTTAAACACGTGGAGAATGATGAAAAATTTAATAAACCATGAGAGGAAATTGGATAACTATTTCCGATACACACACACATCAGATTCCCTTTTTTATGTCACATGCAAAACTAAAATAATATTTGAATGGCTTAATCAGTGAAATATTTTTCTAAATTAACTAACATACTGGAAAATATTTGACTTAAACCAAATATGTATTTTTATTGTATAGGGTTTTTTCTTTTTTAAAAAATTTCAGCTTGCAATTTAGATATAGGAGGTACATGGGCAGATTTGTTACAATGGACTATTGCATGATGCTGTGGTTTGAAGTACGGTTCCCATCACCCTGGTAGTGAGCATAGTTCCTGATAGGTAGTCTTTTTTAACCTAACCTCCGTCCCTCCCTCCCTCCACCGTCTAGTAGTCCACAGTGTCTATTGTGTCTCATATTTATGTCCATACGTGCTCAATGCTTAGCTTCCATTTATAAGTGAGAATATGTGGTATTTGGTTTTCTGTTTCTGCATTCATTTGCTTAGATCACCCCAGCTCCATCTATATTCCTGCAAAGAATATGATTTTATTCTTTTTTATGGCACATAGTATTTCATGGTGTATATGTACCACATTTTCTTTGTCCAATTTCCTACTGATGGTCGCCTGTGTGGATTCCATGTCTTTGCTATTGTGAATAGTGATGCAGTGGACATCTGAGTGTAAATGTGTTTTTGGCAGAATGATTTATTTTCTTTTGAGTGTATACCCAGTAATGGAATTGCTGGGTCAAATGGTAGCTTTGTTTTAAGTTTTGAGAAATCTCCAGACTGCTTCCTCAGTGGATTGGTCTAATTTACATTCCCACTAACAGCGTATAAGCTTTCCCTTTTCTCTGCAATGTTGCCAGCATCTGTTTTTTTGACTTTTTATAATAGCCATTCTGACTGGTATGAGATGGTATCTCATTGTGGTTTTGATTTGGATTTCTCTGATGATTAGCGATGCTGAGCCTTTTTTCACATATTTGATGTATGTCTTCTTTGATAAATGTCTGTTCATGTCTTTGCCCATCTTTTAATGGGGTTAATTGGGTTTTGTTTGTTCAACTGTTTAAGTTCCCTATAGATTCTGGATATTAGGCCTTTGTCAGGTGCATACTTTGCGAATATCTCCTCCCATTCCCTAGACTGTCTGTTTACTGTGCTGATTTTTACTCTCTGTTTATTTTGCTATGTAAAAGTTCTGGAGTTTAATTAGGTCCCACTTGTCCCATTTTTGTTTTTGTTGCAAGTGCTTTTGGGGACTTAGCTAAAAATTATTTGCCAAGGCTGATGTCCAGAAGAATGTTTCCTAGGTTGCCTTCCAGAATTTTTATAGTTTGAGGTCTTACATTTAAATCTTTAATGTATTTTCAGTTAATTTTTGTATGAGGTGAAACGGAGGGGTCCAGTTTCATTCTGCTACATATGGCTAGCCAGTTATCCCAGCTGTGTTTATTGAATAGGGAGTTCTTTCCCATTGCTTGTTTTTGTTGGCCTTGTCAAAGATCAGATGGTTGTTGGTATGTAGCTTTATTTGTTTGTTTTCTATTCTTTTGCATTGGTCTATGTGTCTGTTTCTGTAACAGCACCATGCTGTTTTGGTTACTGTGGCTTTATAGTATAGTATGAGGTTGGAAAGAGTGATGCCTCTGGCATTGTTCTTTTTGCTTAGGCTTTCTTTGGCTGTTCAGGCTCTTTTTGGTTCAATACAAATTTTAGAGTAGTTTTCTAATTTTAGTAAATTTTCTAAAGTAAATGTTCTAATTCTGTGAAGAATGACGTTGGTAATTTGATAGGTATGGCATTGAATCTGTAAAGTGCTTTGAGCAATACGGCCATTTTTACAATAGTGGTTTTGGTACTGAAACACCAGGTGCTCAGTCTAGGTCCTGCTGCTTGCTGCACAGAAAGCCAATGACTGAGACAGCAAGTATTGCCAAGGAAGAAGCTTTAATCCGGTGCTGCAGCAGAGGAGGTGGGAACTCAGTCTCAAATCCATCTCTCTGACCTACTAAAACCAGGGATTTATATAACAAGGAAGGAATGTAACATTGTGTAAGAAAACAGGAACTAGGGAGGTGTCAGGAAGCAATCGCGATGAATGAGGGGTCCAACATCTCATTGTCTGGATGTGATGATCTACTGAGTTTCAGTTCTTTGACACTTTTTGTGAGAGGCCTGAAGGTCATTTCCTCAGGAAGGAACTCAGATAAAACAAATATAAGTTTCAAGCTTTAAGACCAGAAGGGTCAATTTCTATGTTTATTAAAAAGAAAAAAACTGTTAGACTGGGCGTGGTGGCTCATGCCTGTAATCCCAGCACTTTGGGAGGCTGAGGCGGGCAGATCACGAGGTCAAGAGATCGAGACCATCCTGGCCAACATGGTGAAGCATCATGTCTACTAAAAATACAAAAATTAGCCAGGCATGGTGGCACACGCCTGTAATCCCAGCTACTTGGGAGGCTGAGGCAGGAGAATTGCTTGAACCTGGGAGGCGGAGGGTGCAGTGAACTGAGATTGCACCACTGCACTCCAGCCTGGTGACAGAGCGATACTCCATCTCAAAAACAAAAACCAAAAACCAAAAAAAACAAACACCAGAATAAAACTGTCTATGGGACAATTGGGTCAGCTTTAGTTTTTCCAATCCTTGAGCATGGGATATTTTTCCATTTATTTGTGTCGTCTCATCTCTTATTTCTTTCAGCAGTGTTTTGTGCTTCTAGTAGAGATCGTTCATCTCCTTGGTTAGCTGTATGCCTATAGGTATTTTATTTTCTTTGTGGCTATTGTAAGTGGGACTGTGTTCTTGATTTCACTCTCAGCCTGGATGCTGTTGGTGAAATATGTATTTTTAAAAAAGAAAAGCAAAAAAAAAAAAATAGATAGACTTGACTAAACAAACATTATTATAAACAAGAATGAGTGTCATTATTCTTTTCCATAAGGTACTCTTACAAATCAGTGTAAAGAATTATAATTTCTCTATTTAAAAAAGGAGATAGCATTGCCAATTCACAAATTGTATATAAGTGGCCTATGAATGCAAAAACCTCAATTGCATAGGTAATAAAAAAGTCTAAATAAAGTGATATTACAAATTGTATAAAAGTGGCCTATAAATGCAAAAACCTTAATTGCATAAGTAATAAAAAAGTCTAAATAAAGTGATATTATTTTCTACTGATACAATTGATGGGGAGAAAAACCAAAATAAAGTGAACAGAAGAAAATGGGGAAAAAGGGAGCCTTTTAGACTGCTAGTGGGAGGGTAACTTTGTATAAACTATTAGAATACAATTTGTCAATCTGTGTTACAATCAAATTGTTCATTCACTTTGTAACAACAGTTCTATTTCTAGGAAATAATTATAGATGGCAACTATTTCTATATAAAGCTTTTCATTACAATGTTAAATATGATAAAATTGGGGATACTCAAGTGGTCACTAATAGGAGCATGACTAAATAAACTTTGGTAGTGACAGTAAATAGAATACCTTGCATCTATTAGAAATGCCTTTTAGAAAATAAAGTCAATGGCATGGGGATACAGACATAATTTGTAAAGCAGTATAACTCAAATTTGTAGAAAGAAATTACAGGACAAAGACTGGTACTGATTCAAAATGGTGCCTGGCTACGACGGGCCTTTGTCCCCAGAATTAAGCCTGGAGAATTGTCCTCGAAGTAAAGCAGGTGCTCTACGTGTAGAAAGCTCCTGGTGCAGATGTTGGACTCTGAGAGAAGGCTGAGCACAGCCTTGGGTAATGCAGAACTTCCTCAAAAGGCAAGGAGGCAAAAATAAAACATGTGAAGAGCAACTCTCTTAGAAGAGGAAATGCACTCAAGCCCTTGGGCCACAGAGAAAAGTGCTCCTGAAACTGGAAACTCTATGGACTCCCAGCCTCCAACCTGCCTGCTCTTCAGTCAGTCACCCTACAGGTGACACCCCCTGCATTCCCCACTCTCATTTTCAGAGAGCTGCTGCCGGGACCCTCATTCTGGGAATGGACTATGAGGAAGGAGACCTACATAGTTGTCAAGGAAACCTATGCCAGTTACATATGCCATACATTGTAATCGCTTAGTTATCAATGTGACAGGTAGGCAGAAAACACCAAATGCTTGAGGAAAACCAGGGGTATGAAAGAGAAGCATTAAGATTACTTTTTAATGGAAATGTATATATTCACCTAGGCTATTCTTCCTTACCCAAGTTGAAACTGAATAGTATGACCTAAACGTACATTTCGTGTGCTGGGAAGAAAAAGCAACTGATAACCCCCTTTCCCGTAGGTTTCCTGTCATTAATTTGCTCACCAGTGCAACCCCATTCAGGCCCCCAAGCTAGTGCCATCTTGTGTGCACAAGGCTGGGGCAATTGGATTCATAAGAAGTTTTGTCCATGAGGAATTTTCAGTCTAATGTCAAGTAATTGACAATGAAAATGTTTCCTGGTTTCCATCCAAATATTTATTAATACAGCAAAAATGTAGGATTTGTAGGATTTATATATCTTCCAACTATCTCCACTACTGCAGGACACAGACACCATCTATAAATCTCACATTGTAATGACTAACACTTATCTTTGTTATTGTCACCTGGACTCTTTTATGCCAAAATAAGAGTCTTAAAAGAATGAAGCCCTGCAATTTCACTGTCCAACAACAGAGGTTTTACCTGATAAATCGTCTTCTTGTCTGACAGAGTGGGCCACAGAAACATCTCTGACAGCTGTTGCATGATGGAGTGGGAGCAAGGTCACTTCCTGCAAATGTTAGGGTTCTTCAGAATCCTTCAGGCGTTGGAGGAATAATTGAACTCAACAGGCAATCAGTCACGTCTGAAACATGTGAAATATACCTAAGGACCCGAGGTCAGGGTTGAGTGTCCAAATTCAACCAGTTATTCACATGGTCTGAAAATGAAAATGTTTCATTTCAGAGAAGTTTATATGGAGTCCTTGACAGAATGTTGAATATGAAATAGATTTTTTTTCTGTCTTCCTTTGAAAATCTTTGTGGATAAAGCTTAACATGGTGCATTAGAATCTTAGGAGTAAAATATCCCTCACAAAATTTGATATCTTATCTGATTAGTTAATACAGACATATTACATTTTTCAACTAATTTTTTTTCTTAAGAATTCTTTCAGAAACGGAGAAGCATGTAGTAACATACTGATTTTAAGGAACCTATGCTAATAATTTTAAGTAGTAAAACTTTAAACTTAAGAAGTAATAAAAAGGTGATAATAGGATAATTACTATTTGGCATCCTACTAAGATATTTAGTTGGCAATTTAATTTTAAATTACCTGGTTTTCTCTGATATTCACATATTATTAAATGCAATTTCATTTAAGCTGCTCTACTAAGTGTTAGGGAAATACGAAAATTGAAAGTGTGACCTTGTTGTCCAGTAAAGTAATTTTATCGAATTTGGTAGACTCTTAATTGTCCCTAAGTATTCATTTTCCCTTTCTTTTTTTTTTATTGTAGCTTTTCTTTTGAAATATGCGTTGCCTCCCAGACATTGCAAAATGGTATAGTGAGTTCTGGTGTATTCTTTTTTTTTTTTTTTTTTTTTTGGAGAGATGGACTTGTTCTGTCTCTCAGGCTGGAGGGCAGTGGTGTGATCATGGCTCACTGTTGCCTCGACCTCCCAGGAACAAGCGATCCTCTTGCCTCAACCTCCTGAGTAGCTAGAACTACAATCACCCCTCACCATGCCCAGCTAATTTTTAAATTTTTTGTAGAGATGAGGTCCGCTATGTTGCCCAGGCTGATTTAGAACTCCTGGCCTCAAGGGATCCTCCTGCTTTGGTTTCCCAAAGCGCTGGGATTCAGGCATGAGCCACTGTGCCCAGACTTAATTCTGGCGTATTCTTAAGCCAGTGTCCCCTAATGAAAATATCTTCCAGGACCTCAGTGCATGGTCCAAATGAGGAAGCTGTTAAGAGGTACAATACTATTAACACATGTACATACAGATTTCAACAGCATTTAAGTTCAGTTTTTTCTTTCTGTCTTTTGTTTTGTGTGTATAGTTCTTTTTCTGTCTTCCTTTGAAAATCTTCCTGGATAAAGATGTTTCCACAGATTTCTGTAGATGTGTTCAGCCATCACCACCCAGTCCCAGTTAGAATCAGGGTACAGAACTGCTTCATCAGTCTCATGAGAAGGTGTGACTGAAAGGAGCAGTGCAAAGATGCTCCTTTGTCCTTTCAGTCACGCTTTCTCCCTGACTCTGACCTTTGGCACCAGCTGTTAGGTCTTTACACTCTAATTTTACACTTTAAGAATGGTATGTAAGGGCAGGGTGCAGTGGCTCACACCTGTAATCCCAGCACTTTGGGAGGCCAAGGTGGGCGGATCACGAGGTCAGGAGATCGAGACCATCCTGGCTAACACGGTGAAACCCCGTCTCTACTAAAAAAAGTACAAAAAATTAGCCAGGCATGGTGGTGGGCGCCTGTAGTCCCAGCTACTTGGGAGGCTGAGGCAGGAGAATGGCTTGAACCTAGGAGGTGGAGCTTGCAGTGAGCTGAGATCGCACCACTGCACTCCAGCCTGGGTGACAGAGTGACACTCTGTCTCAAAAACAAAACAAAAAAAAGAATGGTACATAAGTAGAATAATGTAGGTGGCACCATTTTGAGATTGCTTTTTTTTCATTCAGCATAAAGCCCTACAAATCCACCTAAGCTGTTGCCTGCATTGATAGTTTGTTTCTTTGTTTTGTGTCACAGTTTGTCTATTTATTCACAGGTTGAAGGATGTTTGAGTGGTTTCAAGTTGTGGGCTGCTACACATGAAGCAGCAATGAACATCTGTGTTCACATTCCTGTGTGACTGTGTGTTTCACTTCTGTAGCATAAATACCCAGGAGGCCTGGGTATTTGCATTGCAAATATGTTTTTAACTTTGTAGGAAACAGCCATACCACCTTCCACAATGGTTATGCTGTTTTCCATTTCCATCAGCAGTGCATGAGAAAGAAAGCCTGCTGCTCTGCATGCTTGTCAGCACACGGTATTGTCAGTATTTTTATTTTAGCCACTTATTAGGTGTGCATTGATGTCTCATTGTAGCTTTAATTTGCATTTCCCTAATGGCTAATGATGGTGAACATCTTTTTATGTGCTTATTTGCTATCTCTATACCTTCCTTGATGAGGTGTCAACAAATGTTTTGCCTGTTTTCTTGTTGTTGAGGTTGCAGCATTCTTTATATGGTCTGGATAAAAGTTCTTTCTTAGGTATGTGATTTGTAAATATTTCTTCCAGGCAATAGCTAACTTTTTATCCTCCTAACAAGCCCTACTTAGAACTGAAGTTTGAAAGTTTGATGAAGTCCATATTACCAATTTTTTTCTTTCTTAGACATGACAACTTTTTGTCTAACTCTTGCACAGGAAGTTTTTTTCCTGTGTTTTCTTCTAGAAATGTTGTAGTTTCACACTTTACATTTAGATCTATGATCTATTTTGAGTTAATTTTTATAGAAAGTGTGAAGTTTAGGTCTAGCTTTTTGTTTGTGTGTTTTCTTTTTTGGCCTACAGTGTTTAATTTTCCCAACATCTTTTGTTGCAAATTCTAATCTTCCTCTATGGGATTGCTTTGCATTTTCATTTTAAAAAATTAAGTTGACTGCACCTATGCAGGTCTATGTCCAGTTCCTTTATCCTGTGCCATTGATCCGTTCCTCTGCCCAAGCCACACTGTGAGGCTGTCTTCCCAAGCTCCTCCCTTTCCAGGATCTCCCCGGCCA
The DNA here is from genome assembly GCF_028858775.2 of Pan troglodytes. Classification (NCBI taxonomy): domain Eukaryota; kingdom Metazoa; phylum Chordata; class Mammalia; order Primates; family Hominidae; genus Pan; species Pan troglodytes. The sequence goes on from NC_072401.2 coordinate 190,146,857, forward strand.
CAGCTTCTCCTTTCCTCGTTTTGATCATCTAGCCAGAAAGCTGGGCTTTTAGTTACTCAGCTCTGCTGTGCACATCCTGCAACTGCGGCTGCTCCAAGCAGGAGATACAGAGAAAAAGAAGCCAGTCTTTTCCTCACCACCTTAGAAAGAGAGGTCCCTGCCTTGAAGCTCAGGCTCCCCGCACCTGCTGCCTTCACAGTCCTCACCCTGCAGAGCGCGGCTTGAGAGAGGAGAGGGGCAAGCTTGGGATAGTGGATGGCCTTCCCAGCTCTGAGCTTTGGGGGCCAGAGCTAAAAGAGAGGCTGCTGTCTCCAAGTTGCCTTCAATCCAAGCCGGAGAATTCTGCAGACAAATAGGGCGCTTTCCTCCACTTTGGTAGTACTTCAAAATCTTGTCTTCTTCCTCAATGCGTCAACTACCACCCAGTTTTCAGAGCCCTCCAACCTCTGTTCCCTGCATTTCTTCCTGGCACTGGATCCCTAAGTACTCAGTTTAATCCATACATTGCCCTTATCATTTCTTTTTTTCTTTTTCTTTTTTTTTTTTGAGACAGAGTTTTGCTCTGTCTCCCAAGCTGGAGTGCAATGGCGCAATCCTGGCTCACTGCAACCTCAGCCTCCCGAGTTCAAGAGGTTCTCCTGCCTCAGCCTCCCGAGTAACTGGGATTACAGGCACCTGCCACCATGCCCAGCTAACTTTTTTTTTTTTTTGTAGTTTTAGTAGAGATGGGGTTTTGCCACGTTGGCCAGGCTGGTCTCGAACTCCTGACCTTAGGTGATCCATCTGCCTCGGCCTCCCAAAGTGCTGGGATTACAGGTGTGAGCCACCATGCCCAGCCCGCCCTTGCGATTTCTATCATCTGCCTTTCACACTGGATCTTTTTTCAGTTGTTCCAATAAACCAAGTGGTAAAAATTTGAAAAGTGAATGTGAGTAATAGGACCAAATTTTAAAAGTTATAGAATTTTAGGGTTGGAGAGGAACGTGAAAGAGTTATAATCACCCTTTCAAGCCACCAAGCTGAGATGAAATGCCTTGCCGTAAGTCACTCTTAGCCCTCTGATCTTCCTACGATGTCATGCAACTTTCACATAGAAACTAAAAGGACTTACCATTAATTTCTCTTCTTTCATTTACACATATGAATTTTTTTAAAAGTCTTTCTCATATCTTGACTGAGTTATACTCACAAAACCTACCCATTTTTCTGCTGAATTTATTCTTGAACTTGAATACAGTCTCATGTGGAAACAGTAATAATACCAAAATTGCAAATAATCTTTATATCTGACATTGCTCTTAGTTAATTCTGTTGCTAGTTTGGAAAGTTTTTTTTTTTTTTAAAAGAATGTTTAAACATCATTACGTTTAAAACATTTTAAAGCCTGAGTACGAGTTTTAAATCAGAATCACTGACTTCCCTCCCTTACACCTCATTATTACAAACCTCGATTTGAAAGCTGTATTTCCTACAAAGAGTCAAACGAGAAAAAACATACTCCTGTGTGAAAAGAAATATACCAATGTACCAAATCCTTATAGTTTCTCTTCCCCAACCTGTGACCAATGTTCACCCTTTGGTGCCAGACTCATCTGTTTTACACACACACACACACACATGCACACACACACACCCCAAAAACTTGATGTAAAATGTAAATAATAATAATAAGGAATGTAGACATTCCTTATTAAATGTAGACATTCCTTATTAAATGTAGACATAATAATAAGGAAAGGAAAGCAAATAGCAAATGTGCCTTTGTTGTTAGGAGTGAAGATGCAGGTTCAAAATTGTCTGTGCTGAGTAAGGATAAGGTCTTAATATCTGAGAAAAGGGGTCTGAATCCTGAGGAGGATATACAGAAAGTGGCCTTTTGAATTAGACTATTTGGGCAAATGTGCAGAATGATAGTGACTGACTGGGCAGAACTGGCGTATGACACCAGGTTGTAGCAATGGAGATGAAATAAAAGGGCCTGATCCCTAAAAGAACTTTAAAGGAAGAAACAACAGGACCCAGTAACAAATGGAAAGTAAGTGATGAAGGAAGATAATCACAATAATATATAGTGAATCTGAGTCTTTTGGCCAGGGAACTTGTGACAAATATAGAAGTACCAAAAAAAAAAAAAAGAGAGACATTCGAAAGATGGATATGGGATGGAAAAAATGAATTGTTCAGGATGTGCTGAGCTTGAAATATCAAGGTCATATTCAACAGAAAAAGAAATATTGTGAAGGGGCCCAGATGTGAGGGTAGGGCAAAAAATGATATTAGTAGAAAAGTCATTTGAGTAAAGAAAGTGGATATGTTAATAGGGAAAACAGAGTGCTTGGCCCAGGGCAGACCCTGTAAGATTCCCATGAGTAAGGATCAGCAGGTCAAAGGTTTACCAGTAAGAAGACAGAGACGAATGAGACAAAGCAAGAAAGCCCAGAGTCCAGAGAGCATGAGGGAGTCCTGTTTCAGAAGGGGAGGGTGACTAGCCGGAAGACTTGGAGAAAGTGGAAGATGAAGAAAATCCTTTGAGCGGGGGAGCACTGTCTGGCTTGGAAGATGGTCCTAGGAGATAGGTGGGGAAATGGCCAGATTTGGGGAGGAAGAATACTGGGGAATGTGAAAGGTCTCTGCCTAGAGAACAACGCGTCAGGACATGGTGATGGAATGAAGGGATTGGACAGTGCTGAACATTTTAGGAGACAGAAGGAAAAGAAGAGTGAAGTGAGACAGAAAGACATGGAGGATGTGAAAGAAAATGTGAGGATTTATATTCAAAATACCAAAAAGCTTTCTAATTCCTAGACTTGCCCCTGGCTAGAGTGGGCTATCTGGGTGAAGAGTTTATACAGATATCCCCATATACACTATTTATTCTACTTAGATAACACTCTAGAGACACTATGTCCTGTTTTCTCGAAAGACTCATACCAATGGTGACATTTCAGGTCTTCTAAGGAACTTTATTTTAGCTTCAAAATAACACGGGTGGCACGGGGGAAGTATTTTTAGCCTCAAGGAGCGTTTTAGGCCAGGGACAGTGGCTCAGGCCTGTAATCCCAGCACTTTGTGAGGCTGAGGTGGGAGGATCATGAGGTCAGGAGTTCGAGACCAGCCTGGCCAACATAGTGAAACCCCATCTCTACTAAAGATACAAAAATTAGCCGGGCTTGGTCGTGTACACCTGTAATCCCAGCTACTCAGGAGACTGAGGCAGGAGAATCACTTGAACCGGGGAGGTGGAGGTTGCAGTGATCTGAGATTATGCCACTGCACTCCAGCCTGGTTGACAGAGCGAGACTCTGTCAAAAAAAAAAAAAAAAAAAAAAAAAAGAGAGGACTTTAGTACTGCTGAAACTCCTCTGTGTAGCTCTTTGTTCAAGCAATCCTAACTCAGAAGTACAAGAAGGATAATATTCTTGTGTGTGCTCTGAAGCTATTTAGTAGCATCAGAAAGGTGGAGAATAAGTAGCTTTTAAAACATTGACAGCTCTTCAAATTGGACTAACAGGAAATCTCCAGGCATTTTATTCATAATTTTGGAAGAAATGCAATAACAAAGATTTAATGGGTCCCATATTGTGAAACATAATTGATCTAGAATAAGTACTATTCTTATTCCTATAGACAATCATACTCTGAGATTTTGGTCAAGTATCAGTTGATTGTTAATTATCTACGTGTTTGAAATATATGAAATTTAATAGAGAGGCCATAAGTCACATCCAAGAAGTACTAAGAGAAAGCACCACTGCAAAATCTTGGTAAATTCGGAAAACAATAACAAATCTCGTAATGAAATAAATATTTTATTGGGATTATAAGACCTACCATCCAAAGAACCATTAGGAACTTTACAATAACTCATTAATTTATATGGGAAATATGACAGAAAGCAATTTCTGCTTTTACTTCTTTTCTTCTTTACTTCTTTCCCTTAGTGTGTTTTGCATGTGTGTTTGTGTTTCCTTGAATCGTTGCTTAATCCAAGAAGCTTTCAATTGACATCCCATGTCAGACGGGAATGCCACTGTATCACTTATTGATTTCAACAGTGTTAGTTTACTCCTGGAAACTAAAACCGTTAGGTGTTTCTAAAATGTATGCACACACACACACACACACACACACACACACACAGAGTTTGTTAAGGGTCAAGTATTTATCTTCCTACCTGTATTTTTCAGAAGAAAGAAGAAAAGGAGGATATGCTTATGTACTAGAGACTACTCTTTATTAGAAAAGCACAGGAAAAATTCTCAACCTGAATATTTTCAATAAGTGCCTTGGTGAAAATTACTGAAGTGGTGCTACAAAATTGCCTTGTCCTATTTTTGAGGACATGTGGAAAGCCTTTCTACAACTTTTAGATATATGTAATAAAGCTGAACATTCTTCACATCATCCAAACTTATTAGAGAGCTTAAAGTGTAATAGTCAAATCGCTAGCATTGGTTAGTTTGAATGAATAGTCCTTTTAAGACATTTTTTTTTTTTTTTTGAGACGGAGTCTCGCTCTGTTGCCCAGGCTGGAGTGCAGTGGTGCGATCTCGGCTCACTGCAAGCTCCACTTCCCGGGTTCATGCCATTCTCCTGCCTCAGCCTCTGGAGTAGCTGGGACCACAGGCACCCACCACCATGCCTGGCTAATTTTTTGTATTTTTAGTAGAGATGGGGTTTCACCGTGTTAGCCAGGATGGTCTCGATCTCCTGACCTCGTGATCCTCCCGCCTCCACGTCCCAAAGTGCTGGGATTACAGGCATGAGCCACTGCGCCCGGCCAAGACTTTTTAAAATGCTTCCTTCTTCATGGATCTGGGCTCCTGAGTGAGTGTGCTGAGTGAATCATGCATGGTAGCAGACACCTTTCGGAATCCGGCTTCAGTAGACGTGAGGGTAACTCTAGTGCTCAGAAAAGGTCCCTTAGCAGCTGGCCTTGCTCAGGGTGACTGGATGCTCGTCATAAGATTTCCAGGTTGGGTCTGAGTTATGTCAAGTACTAGTTGGAATTGATTTATTGCTGTCTTGCTCACAAGCCAGGAGCACACTTCTGAAGTTGCCAAGAGTGTGAAAAAGCAGATATCCAAATTGTGAAGTGAGTGGTTTCCTACATTAACTCGAATTGATTTTGTTCTTCCTAATGCTGATAAGGATTATTTTGGAGTAGAATACAGTAGCCCCCTCTTATCCATGGGGATACATTTCAAGACCCTCAGTAATTGTCTGAAGTCCCGGACAGTATTGAACCCTACATATACTATGTTTTTTCTTATGCATACATGTCTTTAATAAAGTTTAATTTATAAATTAGGCACAGTAGGAGACTCACAGTATCTAATAAATTGGACGATTATAAAAAAACTGTAATAAAATTATGTGAATGTGGTCTCCTTCTCTCCAAGTATACTATAGTACTGTACTCACCTATTTTCGGCCCATGCTGACTTCTAGTAACTGAAACCTCAAAAAGCAAAACTCCAGATAAGGGGTTTCATTTACTGTAATAAAATGAAACTTCTGTAAACATGTTTAGTTGAAAATATCTTAAAGACATACATAATTCAGTGGAAGCGATAGTGATATGTTTCAGAAATTCAGATTCAAGATTTCAGAAATTCAGTTTCAAGGTTCAAGGCTCCTCTGACAATTGAATGACTTAGTTTTTCAAATATAATCAAGATTCTGCCTTGAATTATATATAATATATATTATATTATTATTATTTCCATATATAATTTATGGAAAAGTTATAAAATTAATATAAACATTTGAAATACTGTCTTTTGGCTCACTTTGAAAAGATTTCCAGTTTGCTTCTAAATGAATAACAAATTTGAAAGGCCAAGTGATTTAAGGCAGGTACATCACTACTTAGCAATACGATTTGTTCAAGCAGGTGAAAAGTATGCAAGAATCAAAATGCTCTTTGCAAAAGGAGCTTCAATTTTCATCAGGAAAACCCAGTTTGTGTCAGAGGGTGAAACTTGCTTGACTAGATCTGTTCACTGAAGCCATTGAACAACTTCCGATGTTCTTGCTCTCTCTCATTTACGATGCTGAACTTTACAGAGACAGACTGTTTGAAGCCTTCCTAATTATTGCCATTCTTAGCCAAGAAGGATTACTAAAGCTCAGCCTCTATTGTAATTCTTAAACTTCTCAGTGCAAATTATTAATATATGGCAATCTAAAATGCCTTTCTCTGGCTTTATGACCTGATTATTATTTCGAGTCTCTCTAGCAGTGAACTTGAGGATCATGCAAACGTGTTCTATGGGAACATCACCGTGTAGCTGAATAATTTGTTTTTTAGGAAGCTAGCTCAAATTTATCATCAGTCATGAAAATGTTTTATCAATACTCTTCCATAAAGCAGACATATTATTTTACTAGTTTCAGTTTAGCTCTGACAGAAACCTGATTGGGAATACTATTATTAAGCCACAAATACCTGTTTTAAAATATGTTGTCTTATGCTATTTCATTGTATTATATTATTAATTCATGTAATATTTCCTTTGGTTTTATTGTCTTCTGTGTTATAATTAAAACTGAAATAATTTGGGAAATGTAATGTATATAGCACACATCTAAAGTTCAGAGTGAGAATAAAACTACAACTATTTTATCTATTGCAATAGCTCAAATAGTAGAGTTTAACTATAATACTTGGTATACATATCAAACAAGGTATCTATACATACATTATTTTAATTTTACTCCTCCCTCATTTTCTCTCCATGCCCCATCACATAAATATGCACAAATTTAACTGGCCAGAGGTGACCTACATTCTCTACATGCAGTGTCCACGATGAAGATAGCAACTGTATTTGCTAAGGTTTTCACAGTTCATAACAGTGAAATAAAATGTAGCTATGGACATTCATTGATTAATCTAATATTTATTGAACGTGTATTTGTTAGATTCCGTGATACAATGATGAACAAGTCATTGTGTAATCATGAAGAGCTTCTAGCCAAGTGGGTAAAAAGATAAGGAAATCATCCCAATTAGTGAGATAAACTGCAAGATAGGGAATCATTCCGTGTGTTACCGGCACATTCTACCCACGGTGTATTTTTCAGGGAAAGGTGTTGTACATTACCTGATATCTAAATAGGAGGTAATAGCATAAGGTGCTGGGAGACAAAGGTGTTGTAGATTACCTGATATCCAAATAGGAGGAAATAGCATAAGGTCATGGAAGAGAGAGGGTTGTAGATTACCTGATGTCCAAATAGGAGGTAATAGCATAAGGTCCTGGGAGACAAAGGTGTTGTAGATTACCTGATGTCCAAATAGGAGGAAATAGCATAAGGTCAAGGAAGAGAGAGGGCTATAGATTACCTGATGTCCAAATAGTAGGTAATATCATAAGGTGCTGGAAGAGAGAGGGCTTTAGATTACCCGATGTCCAAATAGGAGGTAGTAGCATAAGGTCCTGGAAGAGAGAGGGTTGTAGATTACATGATGTCCAAATAGGAGGTAACAGCATAAAGTCCTGGAAGACAAAGGTGTTGTAGATTACCTGATGTCCAAATAGGAGGAAATAACATAAGGTCATGGAAGAGAGAGCATTGTAGATTACCTGATGTCCAAATAGGAGGTAATACCATAAGGTCCTGGAAGACAAAGGTGTTGTAGATTACCTGATGTCCAGATAGGAGGTAATAGCATAAGGTCCTCGAACACAAAGGTGTTGTAGATTACCTGATGTCCAAATAGGAGGTAATAGCATAAGGTCCTGGAAGACAAAGGTGTTGTAAATTACCCGATGTCCAAATAGGAGGTAATAGTATAAGGTCTTGGAAGACAAAGGTGTTGTAGATTGCCTGATGTCCAAAGAGGAGGGAATAGCATAAAGTCCTGGAAGACAAAGGTGTTGTTATATTACCTGATGTCCAAATAGGAGGTAATAGCATAAGATCCTGGAAGAGAGGGTTATAGATTATGTGATGTCCAAATAGGAGGTAATAGCATAAGGTGCTGGTAGAGAGAAGGCTGTAGATTACCTGATGTCCAAATAGGAAGTAATAGCCTATGGTCCTGGAAGAGAGAGGGTTATAGATAACCCGATCTCCAATAGGAGGTAATAGCGTAAGGTCCTGCAAGAGAGAGGGTTGTAGATTATCTGATGTCCAAGTAGGAGGTAATCCCATAAGGTCCTGGAAGATAGACGGTTGTAGATGACCTGATGTGCAAATGGGAGGTAATAGCATAAGGTCCTGGAAGACAAAGGTGTTGTAGATTACCTGAAGTCCAAATAGGAGGTAACAGCATAAGGTCCTTGAAGACAAAGGTGTTGTAGATTGCCTGGTGTCCAAATAGGAGGAAATAGCATAAGGTCCTGGAAGACAAAGGTGTTGTAGATTGCCTGGTGTCCAAATAGGAGGAAATAGCATAAGGTCCTGGAAGACAAAGGTGTTGTAGATTACCTGATGTCCAAATAGGAGGTAATAGCATAAGGTGCTGCAAGAGAGAGGGCTTTACATTACCCGATGTCAAATAGGAGGTAATAAAATCATAAGGTCCTGTAAGAGAGAGGGTTGTAGATGACATGATGTCCAAAGAGGAGGTAATAGCATGAAGACCTGGAACAACAAAGGTGTTGTAGATTGCCTGATGTCCAAATAGGAGGAAATAGCATAAGGTCATGGAAGAGAGAGTGTTGTAGATTACCTGATGTCCATATAGGAGGTAATACCATAAGGTCCTGGAAGATACAGGTGTTGTAGATTACCTGATGTCCAAATAGGAGGTAATAGCATAAGGTCCTGGAAGACGATAGTGTGTAGATTACCTGATGTCCAAATAGGAGGTAAGAGCATAAGGTCCTCGAAGACAAAGGTGTTGTAGATTACCCGATGTCCAAATAGGAGGTAATAGCATAAGGTCCTGGAAGACAAAGGTGTTTTCGATTACCTGATGTCCAAATAGGAGGTAATAGAATAAGGTCCTGGAAGAGAGGGCTGTAGATTACTTGATGTCCAAATAGGAGGTAATAGCATAAGGTCCTGGAAGACAAATGTGTTGTAGATAACCTGCTGTCCAAATAGGAGGAAATAGCATAAGGTCCTGGAAGACAAAGGTGTTGTAGATTACCTGATGTCTAAATAGGAGATAATAGCATAAGGTCCTCAAAGACAAAGGTGTTGTAGATTACCTGATGTCCAATTAGGAGGTAATAGCATAAGGTCCTGGAAGAAAAAGGTGTTGTTAGATTACCTGATGTCCAAATAGGAGGTAATAGCATAAGGTCCTCGAAGACAAAGGTGTTGTAGCTTATGTGATGTCCAAATAGGAGGTAATAGCATAAGGTCCTGGGAGACAAAGGTGTTGTAGATTACCTGATGTCCAAATAGGAGGAAATGGCCTAAGGGCATGAAAGAGAGAGGGCACTAGATTACCTGATGTCCAAATAGGAGGTAATAGCATAAGTTCCTGGAAGACAAAGGTGTTGTAGATTACCTGAGGTCCAAATAGGAGTTAATAGCCTAAGGTCCTGGAAGAGAGGGCGGTAGATTACCTGATGTTCAAACAGGAGGTAATAGCATAAAGTCCTGGAAGAGAGAGGGTTGTAGATTACATGATTTCTAAATAGGGGGTAATAGCATAACGTCCTGGAAGACAAAGGCGTTGCGGATTACCTGATGTCCAAATAGGACAAAATAGCATAAGGTCCTGGAAGAAAGAGGGTAGTAGATTACCGGATGTCCAAATAGGAGGTAATAGAATAAGGTCCTGGAAGACAAAGGTCTTGTAGACTACCTGATGTCCAAATAGGATGTAATCGCATAAGGTTCTGGAACAGAGAGGGTTGCATATTACCTGATGTCCAAATAGCAGGTAAAAGCATAAGGTCCGGGAAGAGAGAGGGTTGTAGATTACCTGATGTCCAAGTAGGTGGTAATTGCATAAGGTCCTGGAAGAGAGAGGGTTGTTGATGACCTGATGTCCAAATGGGAGGTAATAGCATAAGATCCTGGAAGACAAAGGTGTTGTAGATTACCTGAAGTCCAAACAGGAGGTAATGGCATAAGGTCCTCGAAAACAAAGGTGTTGTAGATTACCTGATGTCCATATAGGAAATAGTATAAGGTTCTGGAAGACAAAGGTGTTGTAGATTACCTGATGTCCAAATAGAAGGTAATAGCATAAGGCCCTGGAAGACAAAGGTGTTGTAGATTAGCTGATGTCCAAATAGAAGGTAACAGCATAAGGTCCTGGAATACAAAGGTGTTGTAGTTTACCTGATGTCCAAATAAGAGGTAATAGCATAAGGTCCTGCAAGAGAGAGGGTTGTAGATTACCTGATGTCCAAATAGGAGGTAATAGCATAAGGTCCTGAGAGACAAAGGTGTTGTACATTACCTGATGTCGAAATAGGAGGAAATAGCATAAGGTCATGGAAGAGAGAGAGCAGTAGATTACCTGATGTCCAAACAGGAGTTAATAGCGTAAAGTCCTGGGAGAGAGAGGGTTGTAGATTACCTGATATCCAATAGGAGGTAATAGCATAAGGTCCTGCAAGAGAGAGGGTTGTAGGTTATCTGATGTCAAAATAGGAGGCAATAGCATAAGGTCCTGGGAGACAAAGGTGTTGTAGATTACGTGATGTCCAAATAGGAGGAAATAGCGTAAGGTCTTAGAAGAGAGAGGGCAGTAGATTACCTGATGTCCAAATAGCAGGTAATAGCATACAGTCCTGGAAGGGAGGGCTGTAGATTACCTGATGTCCAAATAGGATTTAATAGCATATGATCATGGAAGAGAGAGGGCTGTAGATGACGTGATGTCCAAATAGGAGGTAATATCATAAGGTGCTGGAAGAGAGAGGGCATTACATTACGTGATGTCCAAGTAGGAGGTAATAGCATAAGGTCCTGGAAGAGAGAGGGTTGTAGATTACATGATGTTCAAATAGAAGGTAACAGCATAAGGTCCTCAAAGACAAAGTTGTTGTAGATTACCTGATCTCCAAATAGGAGGAAATAGCATAAAGTCATGGAAGAGAGAGGGTTGTAGATTACCTGATGTCCAAATAGAAGGTAATACCGTAAGGTCCTGTAAGACACAGGTGTTGTAGATTACCTGATGTCCAAATAGAAGGTAATAGCATAAGGCCCTGGAAGACAAAGGTGTTATAGATTACCTGATGACTAAATAGGAGATAATAGCATAAGGTCCTGTAAGAAAAAGATGTTCTGGATTACCTGATGTCCAAATAGGAGGTAATAGCATAAAGTCCTGGAAGACAAAGGTGTTGTTAGATTACCTGATGTCCAAATAGGAGATAATAGCATAAGGTCCTCAAAGACAAAGGTGTTGTAGATTACCTGATATCCAAATAGGAGGTGATAGCATAAGGTCCTGTGATACAGGATGTTGTAGATTACCTGATGTCCAAATAGGAGGAAATGGCATAAGATCATGAAAGAGAGAGGGCAGTAGATTACGTGATGTCCAAAGAGGAGGTAATAGCATACGGTCCTGGAAGACAAAGGTGTTGTAGATTACCTGAGTTCCAAATAGGAGTTAATAGCATAAGGTCCTGGAAGAGAGGGCAGTAGATTACATGATGTCCAAATAGGAGGTAATAGCATAAGGTCCTTGGAAGAGAGAGGGTTGTAGATTACCCGATGTCCAGATAGGAGGTAATAGCATAAAGTCCTGCAAGAGAGAGCATTGTACATTATCTGATATCCAAATAGGAGGTAATAGCATAAGGTCCTGGTAGACAAAGGTGTTGTAGATTAACTGATGTCCAAATAGGAGGAAATAGCATAAGGTCATGGAAGAGAGAGGGCAGTAGATACCCTGATGTCAAAATAGCAGGTAATAGCATACTGTCCTGGAAGAGAGGGCTGTAGATTACCTGATGTCCAAATAGGAGGTAATAGCATAAGGTCATGGAAGAGAGAGGGCTGTAGATTACCTGATGTCCAAATAGTAGATAATATCATAATGTGCTGGAAGAGAGAGGGCTTTAGATTACCTGATGTCCAAATAGGAGGAAATAGCATAAGATCCTGGAGGACAAAGGTGTTGTAGATTACATGATGTCCAAATAGGATGTAATAGCATAAGGTCCTGGAAGACAAAGGTGTTGTAGATTACCTGATGTCCAAATAGGAGGTAAAAGAATAAGGTCCTGGAAGAGAGGGCTGTAAATTACCTGATGTCCAAATAGGAGGTAATAGAATAAGGTCCTGGAGGAGAGGACTGTAGATTACCTGATGTCCAAATAGGAGGTAATATCATAAGGTGCTGGAAGAGAGAGGGCTTAAGATAACCTGATGTCCAAGTAGGAGGTAATAGCATAAGGTCCTGAAAGAGAGAGGGTTGTAGATTACATGATGTTCTAATAGAAGGTAACAGCATAAGGTCCTGGAAGGCAAAGGTATTGTAGATTACCTGATGTCCAAATAGGAGGAAATAGCATAAAGTCATGGAAGAGAGAGGGTTGTAGATTACCTGATGTCCAAATAGGAGGTAATAGCATAAAGTCCTTGAACACAAAGGTGTTGTAGATTACCTGATGTCCAAATAGGAGGTAATAGCATAAGGTCCTGGAAGACAAAGGTGTTGTAGATTACCTGATGTCCAAATAGGAGGCAATAGCATAAGGTCCTCAAAGACAAAGTTGTTGTAGATTACCGGATGTCCAAATAGGAGGGAATAGCATAAGATCCTGGAAGATAAAGGTTTTGTTAGATTACCTGATATCCAAATAGGAGGTAATAGCATAAGGTCCTCGAAGACAAAGGTGTTGTAGATTACCTGATGTCCAAATAGGAGGTAATAGCATAAGGTGCTGGAAGAGAGGGTTGTAGATTACCCGATGTCCAACAGGAGGTAGTAGCATAAGGTCCTGCAAGAGAGAGGGTTGTGGATCATCTGATGTCCAAATATTCGGCAATAGCATAAGGTCCTGGGATACAAAGGTGTTGTAGATTATCTGATGTCCAACTAGGAGGTAATAGCATAAGGTCCTGGAATAGAAATGTGTTGTAGATTACCTGATGTCCAAATAGGAGGAAATAGCATAAGGTCATGGAAAACAAAGGTGTTGTAGATTACCTGATGTCCAAATAGGAGGAAATAGCATAAGGTCATGGAAAACAAAGGTGTTGTAGATTACCTGATGTCCAACTAGGAGGTGATAGCATAAAGTCCTGGAAGACAAAGGTGTTGTAAATTACCTGATGTCCAAATAGGAGGTAATAGTATAAGGTCCTGGAAGACAAAGGTGTTGTTAGATTACCTGATGTCCAAGTAGGAGATAATAGCATAAGGTCCTCAAAGACAAAGGTGTTGTAGATTACCTGATATCCAAATAGGAGGTGATAGCATAAGGTCCTGTGATACAGGGTGTTGTAGAATACCTGATGTCCAAATAGGAGGAAATGGCATAAGATCATGAAAGAGAGAGGGCAGTAGATTACCTGATGTCCAAAGAGGAGGTAATAGCATACGGTCCTGGAAGACAAAGGTGTTGTAGATTACCTGAGTTCCAAATAGGAGTTAATAGCATAAGGTCCTGGAAGAGAGGGCAGTAGATTACATGATGTCCAAATAGGAGGTAATAGCATAAGGTCCTTGGAAGAGACAGGGTTGTAGATTACATGATTTCTAAATAGGGGGTAATAGCATAACATCCTGGAAGACAAAGGTGTTGCAGATTACCTGATGTCCAAATAGGAGGAAATAGCATAAGGTCCTGGAAGAAAGAGGGTAGTAGATTACCGGATGTCCAAATAGGAAGTAATAGCATAAGGTCCTGGAAGAGAAAGGTCTTGTAGACTACCTGATGTCCAAATAGGAGGTAATCGCATAAGGTTCTGGAACAGAGAGGGTTGTATACTACCTGATGTCCAAATAGGAAGTAAGAGCATAAGGTCCGGGAAGAGAGAGGGTTGTAGATTACCCGATGTCCAAGTAGGCGGTAATCGCATAAGGTCCTGGAAGAGAGAGGGTTGCAGATGACCTGATGTCCAAATGGGAGGTGATAGCATAAGGTCCTGGAAGACAGAGGTGTTGTAGATTACCTGAAGTCCAAATAGGAAGTAATAGCATAAGGTCCTCGAAAACAAAGGTGTTGGAGATTACCTGATGTCCAAATAGCAGGAAATAGCATAAGGTCCTGGAAGACAAAGGTGTTATAGATTACCTGATGCCCAAATAGAAGGTAATAGCATAAGGTCCTGGAAGACAAAGGTATTGTAGATTACTTGATGTCCAAATAGGAGGTAATAGCATAAGGTCCTGGAAGACAAAGGTGTTGTAGATTACCTGATGTCTAAATAGGAAGTAATAGCATAAGGTCCTGGGAGACAAAGGTGTTGTAGATTACATGATGTCCAAATAGGACGTAATAGCGTAAGGTCCTGGAAGACAAAGGTGTTGTAGATTACCTGATATCCAAATAGGAGGTAATAGAATAAGGTCCTGGAAGAGAGGGCTGTAAATTACCTGATGTCCAAATAGGAGGTAATATCATAAGGTGCTGGAAGAGAGAGGGATTTAGATAACCTGATGTCCAAGTAGGAGGTAATAGCATAAGGTCTTGGAAGAGAGAGGTTTGTAGATATCATGATGTTCTAATAGAAGGTAACAGCATAAGGTCCTGGAAGGCAAAGGTATTGTAGATTACCTGATGTCCAAATAGGAGGAAATAGCATAAAGTCATGGAAGAGAGAGGGTTGTCGATTACCTGATGTCCAAATAGGAGGTAATACCGTAAGGTCCTGTAAGACACAGGTGTTGTAGATTACCTGATGTCCAAATAGGAGGTAATAGCATAAGATCCTCAAAGACCAAGTTGTTGTAGATTACCTGATGTCCAAATAGGAGGGAATAGCATAAGGTCCTGGAAGATATAGGTTTTGTTACATTACCTGATATCCAAATAGGAGGTAATAGCATAAGGTCCTCGAAGACAAAGGTGTTGTAGACTACCTGATGTCCAAATAGGAGGTAATAGCATAAGGTCCTGGAAGACAAAGGTGTTGTAGATTACCTGATGTCCAAATAGGAGGTAATAGCATAAGGTGCTGGAAGAGAGAGGGCTGTAGATTACCTGATATCCAAAAAGGAGGTAATACCATAAGGTCCTGGAAGAGAGGGTTGTAGATTACGTGATGTCCAATTAGGAGGTAATAGCATAAGGTCCTCGACGACAAAGGTGTTGTAGATTACCTGATGTCCAAATAGGAGGTAATAGCATAAGGTCCTGGAAGACAAAGGTGTTGTAGATTACCTGATGTCCAAATAGGAGGTCATAGCATAAGGTGCTGGAAGAGAGACGGCTGTAGATTACCTGATATCCAAATAGGAGGTAATAGCATAAGGTCCTGGAAGAGAGGGTTGTAGATTACGTGATGTCCAAATAGGAGGTAATAGCATAAGGTGCTGGTAGAGAGAGGGCTGTAGATTACTTGATGTCCAAATAGGAGGTAAGAGCATAAGGTCCTGGAAGAGAGAGGGTTGTAGATTACCCGATTTCCAATAGGAGGTAATAGCATAAGATCCTGCAAGAGAGAGGGTTGTAGATCATCTGATGTCCAAATATTAGGTAATAGCATAAGGTCCTCGGATACAAAGGTGTTGTAGATTACCTGATATCCAGATAGGAGGAAATAGCATAAGGTCACGGAAGAGAGAGGGCAGTAGATTACCTGATGTCCAAATAGCAGGTAATAGCATAATGTCCTGGAAGAGAGGGCTGTAGATTACCTGGTGTCCAAATAGGAGGTAATAGGATAAGGTCATTGAAGAGAGAGGGCTGTAGATTACCTGATGTCCAAATAGGAGGTAATCACATAAGGTCCTGGAAGAGAGAGGGTTTTATATTACCGCATGTCCAAATAGGAGGTAAGAGCATAAGGCCCGGGAAGAGAAAGGGTTGTAGATTATCTGATGTCCAAGTAGGAGGTAATCACATAAGGTCCTGGAAGAGAGAGGGTTGTAGATGACCTGATGTCCAAATGGGAGGTAATAGTGTAAGGTCCTGGAAGACAAAGGTGTTGTAGATTACCTGAAGTCCAAACAGGAGGTAATAGCATAAGGTCCTCGAAAACAAAGGTGTTGTAGATTACCTGATGTCCAAATAGGAGGTGATAGCATAAGGTCCTGGAAGTCAAAGGTGTTGTAGATTACCTGATGTCCAAATAGGAGGTAATAGCATAAGGTCCTGGATGACAAAGTTGTTGTAGGTTACCGGATGTCCAAATAGGAGGTAATAGAATAAGGTCCTGGAAGAGAGGGCTGTAGATTACCTCATGTCCATATAGGAGGTAATATCGTAAGGTGCTGGAAGAGAGAGGGCTTTAGATTACCCGATGTCCAAATAGGAGGTAATAGCATAAGGTCCTGAAAGAGAGAGGGTTGTAGATTACATGATGTCCAAAGAGGAGGTAATAGCATAAGGTCCTGGAAGACAAAGGTGTTGTAGATTACCTGATGTCCAAATAGGAGGAAATAGCATAAGACCATGGAAGAGAGAGCGTTGTAGATTACCTGATTTCTTAATAGGAGGTAATACTATAAGCTCCGGGAAGATACAGGTGTTGTAGATTACGTGATGTGCAACTGGGAGGTAATAGCATAAGGTCCTGGAAGACAGAGATGTTGTAGATTACCTGATGTCCAAATAGGAGCTAATAGCATAAGGTCCTGGAAGAGAGTGTGTGTTCCAGTCAGAAGGAGCCATTGGTTCAGGTTAGCTGCAACATACATTTAGTCATTACGATGGAAAACTGATAATGGAGTTAGGCCTGATGTTGAGATGTATAACTGAAGAAGAGTGAGAGGATCACCTTTCAATTTACAAAGATCATCATAGGGCCAGTATAAAAGTATTTTAGAGACAAGTAATAATGGAATTAGGGAAACCAGTTCAGGTAAAAAATGATGTTGTTCTAGATTTTGGAGGTGACTGAAGAGAAAAAGTACATATAATTCACTTATAGCTCTGCTTATCCTATTACGGGTATTTCTTTCTAATGGAGATTACAGATGTTATTTTTAAAACACTTTGTGATTCTGAGGAGGCATTTACTTATGGGTCTAGTTGTATCATTAGTAACAATATATATTGTATTTATCTCAAGCACACTTCTCTGCACATTATCTCAACTTCCTGGGTTGCTTGATCGGATAAAGCATTTATATTTGTCTTCTAAAATATGACTAAATACTATCCCCAATCAAAGTGACATAATATTCCATAGTTGTGCAAATGTTTAGTTTTTTTTTTTGTGCCGAAAGATAAGTCACAGGATGGGATATTTGATTTTTCTTTTAAAAACGATAAAGCAGAAGGAGAGAGAAAGAGACCAAGAAAATAAAATTGTATACAGTGAAACACAGATGTTATCTGAAAAATGGATTTTTTAAGAGAAATGTAGGTATAAAGGGCATTCATGAGAAATAGAAGAAGAGAGAAAGAGAAGTGAATAAATTAAACTCTTTTAATTATTGCAACAGCTCAAATAGTAGATTTTAACTATAATATTTGATAGACATGTGAGGTCTTTATACATATACTATTTTAATTCTCTCTCTCTATATATAATGAAATGCTATTCCAAAATGCAATATAATCCCGTGGAAAATTTATTCAGTCGGAAAAAGGAGAAAATAAGGTTCTAATACTGATTTTAGTGCCTCAGGCAAGACACATAACTTTTTGGGCATCAATTTCTATATCTGTAAAATGAAAACACACGCCCTACTATGTATATCATATGTAAATGTCTAAAATGAGATAATGGTATTGAAAATGGCTTTGAAAAAAAATACAAGGGATTGAGTCACTCTAAGGAATGACTGTTTTTTAGGAGTCAACAAGAGGCAAAGGAAATAAAATTTATTCCAACTAAATGAAAAAGTGTTACTGAAATGTTAGCCTTTTAAGAATACAAAAAAATCTAATTATATATGAATACAATACCTGAACCCATGAAACTTCTGTAGAATACATGAATCTGTAAAGTTATGTATTCTAAACATTTGTAGCCAGAATAACTTGCTTCATATTTTCCACATTCTTGGTACACTTACGTGTCACACATGTTCCCTGTTTTTCAAACAAGGTCAATGTTTTCATTATATACATTTACATTGTTATTGTAACTATTTTCCAGGTCTGTCAGTAAAATTTAGTCTCACACATTGATACCACATTCTTGCAATTATATTGTAATTCTCACATAGTAATTCAAGCCTTTTTGAATATACAAATCATCTGAATTTATTATATCACTGCTATGACACCTCATACACATGTTGAGACCATTTATGCCAGAAAAGATTAGATTTAGTATTCAAAGAGCCAAATGTAAATAATTCTGGATTGCTTATCCAAATGGGGAACTCAGAGAACTTCTATAGTTTAAATATGCAAATACTCAAAAGTAATTTTTTTGTGACCATACCCTCCTGCTACTGAATGTTTCCTTGAGCTGGTGTCAGAAGCAGGGTTTACAATGTTGTGCTCTATTTCCTGTTTAACCTGTTGCCAAGATGTTAATTCACAGTGAAATAATAAGAACTTAGAACTGGGGGTGATAAACAAAGTGTCCGCACAGCGGAGAAACTGGAAATTGTATCCTTGAAAGCGTGTGAATCGGGTGAGCGTACAACGGGTAACATCAGTATTGGTGTTCTCACTGCTGGGTCAGCACTGACCAGCAGAGTCTGGTGGGAGCCAGCAGGACCAGAAACATGTCCTCAGTTTGGGCCAATTTCAAGAAGTTGGGACGCTTTCTAGAGCCCGGCCGTGTGTCTCTGCCCTTGCTACAACTCCTCCCTCTGTCTCACAGCCAGAGATGCACCCATGATGACATTCATGTAGGCTATTAAGGGCGAGCATTTCTCAGAAGGTGAAGCAAGATATGGTAGTCATTCCAAGAAACCTTCCTTCTCAGCTGCGATTTGTCAAGAGGAAAGAAGTGGAGTTTTCAGTGGAAAGCAGATGTGAATTTGGAGCAGTGGGGCACTTCCAGAGAATGAGCCCGGGTCAATTTTCATAGGCAATTGGCAACATGAATGCATAGGCACTGGGAAGAATGTAAATGGCAAGTCTAGGAAGAAAGTAGTAGCTAACAAATGCATGAAAGAGTAGAGGAGTAAAATAACGATTTCATCCTCTGAATGCTGCCCAGAGTCAATCCCACTGTACCCCGTGCAGAGAAAGTGACTCCAGGAGTGTGTGCCCAGTCTAGAAGAAACAACAACACTCCTTCCATGTAGAGCCAAAATCGCGTGTGTCCCTCGGCTGAGGAGCTGGAAGAATCCTGAATCTTCTCCATTTAGGGCAGGAGTTTTAGTGGCACGTCAAATGTGCAACATCCTCCAAGCCTAGAACCTAGAGGTGGTTCTAGAACACTTTTCTTCCTTGCTTCCACATCTTTCCAATTACCCACCTCAATTAATAGTTACCAGAATATTCCCAGAGAATCATACCAGCACACTCTTTGCACCAGGAAGGGGTACAGATATGTTACAAGAAGAGAGGTGGCTGTCAGAGTGGACCACATGTCTTTTTATAGTTTGATGCTTTGTCTTTCACAATACCAGCTTGCCGTCTAGCAGGGGATGTCTAGCGTCTCCTACAAACATACTGATTATCTAGGAACATCATAGCACCAAAGAGGCCTTCTGCCCTCTTCCGTTCCCACATTGTTAAGAAAAAAAAAAAAACTGGTTACGTAAATTACAGCATATTCATTTACTACTTGGAATATAAAAAGGGGTGGAAACATTGTTAAGGCCCCTGTCTGTGTAAGGATATAGAAAGCAGCCAAGATATATCTGTAGGTAACTAAAATGCAGATGTGCACAATGCTGCCATGCCTGTAGAAAACAAGGCTGGGCGCGGTGGCTCATGCCTGTAATCCCAGTGCCTGTAGAAAACAAGGCCGGGCGCGGTGGCTCACGCCTGTAATCCCAGTGCCTATAAAAAACAAGGCCAGACACGGTGGCTCACGCCTGTAATCCCAGCACTTTGGGAGGCTGAGATGGGCAGATCACAGGGTCAGGGGATGGAGAACATCTTGGCCAACATGGGGAAATCCTGTGTCTGCTAAAAATACAGAAATTAGCTGGGCGTGCCTGTAGTTCTAGCTACTTGGGAGGCTGAGGCAGGAGAACCTCTTGAACCTGGGAGGCAGAGGTTATAGTACGCTGAGATGGCACTATTGCACACTCCAGCCTGGGCAACAGAGCAAGACTCCTTCTCGGGGGAAAAAAAAAACACAACAAGCAAGTACACAAAAACGCCAAACACACAAAACTATACAGAACATATGATTTTTGCCAATATTCCAGGGTAAAAACATCTCAAGAGTTGATACATTCCAGAGTCTTTGAGTGAGCACACTCGGTTCCTATCCTTGATCCCCTGCCCTCCGGAAGGCCTGTTTCTGTCTTCTCCCTCACACTCACCACCTGCTATCAGGACTCTCTGCTCCCTACTGTCAAGACTAGACGTGCCTCAGACACAGATTCCTCCCTTCTTCAGCAGGAGTTCCCAGGGCCGAGTTATTTATTCTGGAAGGTGCCCCTGGTGATAGTGGTGGGGAAAGCTTCTACAGGTCATCTGCAGTTAATTCTGGTCCTGTGTGTCACTCTGAAGACCACTTGTCATGTGGGGCGGCGGCTTCACAGAAGCATCTAGGTTAGCCAGAGACACTTAAAGCCTGTTTCTCTTTGAGAATGATGGTCAGCAGAAGACCTTTCTCTTTATGTTGTATTTATTAGTAACTATTAAATATATATTTTTATACACACAGACATATCCCAAAGATGAACATTGATCCTTATCTTACGGATTCTCTAGACTCAAATGCTTACTGAAGTCAGGCAGATGAAACAAAAAAATTCAACAACAGCAAACCAGCAAACAGAAACTCACTGAGGTAGTGAAGTGTAAGCAGGAAGCTGTGTGGCCAGGTGTGAGGAACTGTGTAGAACTCTGGGAGGAATGAGAGTAGCCCCTTCAGCTTCACTGCTTGCTGCTATGTGGGAGGGAGGGCCAGTGTTCCAAAACTTCCAGTTCTTAAATAGAAGCCTGCAATCCTCATTGGAATTGCTTGTATGTTGACTCAAAAGGTTAAATATTGTGCAGATCAAACAAATAATTTCTGTGAGGAGGATTTAGTCAATGGGTAAGGAGTTTGTGACCTTTTGTCTAAACACATGAAAAGGAAGGGGACCATTTGCCTGACTGCTCTCTACTTTGCTACGTTCTTTCCACACCTGAGTTAGTGCTGGTGGAAGAGTGTTTCTTCTCCTTCATCCAGCTGCTTTCGGTCATGTACCCCCTGTGACCCCCTCACTCTGGTCCAAACGCAAACACAAACTGAGAATAGGAAAATAATCCACTGCTGAGGCATGAACATAGCACCAAAGGCTGCAGTACTCTAGTTGCGAAGAACTCTGGCTGAAATTTCCCCCACCTCACCTGCTTTCTCCTTTTATCTTACTCAAGGCTCATCTCTCTTCCAGTTCCTCTCTGGGGAAACAGGAGGGAGATTCTTCTTGTCACATAAATGTGTCCTGAAAGGATTCTCTCCTCGTTATATCTACTCCTTTAATCTGAGTTCAAGTCATCAACACCTCTCACCTGGCCCACTTGCCAACTTCCATACCGTCTGTCTCCATCCTCTAAAACAAACTTTCCATGTGGACAAAGCTGTCCCTTCTCATGCCTCAGACGCCACTGAGGGCACACCAAGGCCATTGGCGGCGTGGCTGTGGACTTACACAAACTTTCCGTGTGGACAAAGCTGTCCTTTCTCATGCCTCAGATGCCACTGTGGGCCCACCAAGGCCGTTTGCGGCGTGGCCGTGGACTTTCCTTATGGTCACCAACCTGCAGCCTTAAGCTTTCACTCACCCTCTTTGTCTGTCCCCAGACTTAAATCTTTTCTTCATGTTGACCCTTGAAATACGTGTATTCATGAAGACCTGTTCAATCACACTCTGGATTTTCAAAGTTGAAAATAACAGGAAGTTACTACGGCAATGATGATTTAGTGAAAAATATGAAGGAATCAGTGACTCAACAATTTTTGGGCCCCATTTTTTTTTTCCTTCACCTGAGGATAATGTTAATATGAAGAGGTTGGTTGTCAATATTACAAATTTAGAAAGAGGAATACATGTATGTATGTATTCTTTTATATTTATGGGAGTTACCTTCTGAAACCTTTGAACATCACCAATATTGCGGATAACCATATGTTTTGATAAGCTCTTGGGTTTATCTCGCATTGTGATCAAGAATTGTTTTCACTGCATATCCTCCAACTACATTAAATGCCTTTTCAACATTCTTTACAATTTTCTACGTGGCAAAAGATACCATAAACAAAACTAAAGACAAATAACAGACTGGAGAAAATATTGTTTGTTTTGAGTATAACATGGTAAGTTACGAAGGAAATGACAGGACACTAAATATGGGAAAATGAGTAAATATACCAAGAGCAAATTCAGAAAGACCTGTGCAGTGAGACACAAAATTATTTTTAAAATTATAAAAATACGCTTAATCTCACTAATAATCTGAGGACTACATGTTAAAATGGCAATGGAATTTCTTTGATGACCAAATATCATTGTTTGATCATGTCAAGGGCAAGTGGGCAGGGAGAAATGTGTACTCCTAAACTGCAGATAAAAAGAGAATTGATAAAACCTCTTAAAAAATGGATTAGATTTAGAAGAATGAAATATGTATACACTCTATGACTCGGTTCCATCTGTGAACATGAGTGTCAGAGAAAAGTGCGGCACATCTTCCAGTGGCCAGGTACACAGTGTTGTGCATGACCCTGTGTGGGAGGACCGCATACATTTTAGTTAAGCACGTTATGGAAGACTATGTAGTATTTAGAAAGATGGGAAGGATCTATATGTACTGACATGAAGTCATAACAATTATAAAAATCAAGGTGCAAAATCTGATGATTTGATGCCATGTGTGCAAAACATTCTTTTATATGCATTTCACAAAAAACAATATTACGTATTTCTCATTATCCCTAAAACAATTCTAGAGGATTCATGACATGCTGTTACTTGTCTCAGGTGGACAAGGATTAGAAATGGTGAATAAAAAAGGTTATTTTGGCGGGGCACAGTGACTTATGCCTGTAATCCCAGCACTTTGGGAGGCCGAGGTGGGTGGATCACTGGAGGTCAGGAGTTCGAGACCAGCCTGACCAACATGGTGAAACCCCGTCTCTACTAAAAATACAAAAAACTAGCCAGGCATGGTGGTGCATGCCTGTAATCTAGCGACTCGGGAGGCTGAGGCAAGAGAATTGCTTGAACCTGGGAGGCGGAGGTTGCAGTGTTGCAGTGAGCCGAGATTGCATCATTGCATTCCAGCGTGGGCAACAAGAGTGAAACTCTGTCTCAAAAAAAAAAAAAGAGGTTACTTTTGCCAGGCACAGTGGCTCACACCTGTAATCCCAGCACTTTCGGAGGACGAGGTGGGTGGATCACTTGAGGTCAGGAGTTTGAGACCAGCCTGGCCAACATGGTGAAACCCCGTCTCTACTAAAAGTACAAAAATTAGCCAGGTGTGGTGGCGTGTGCCTGTAATTCCAGTTACTTGGGAGGCTGAGGCAGGAGAATTGCTTGAGCCCTAGAGGTGGAGGTTGCAGTGAGCCGAGATCAAGACACTGCACTCCAGGCCCAGAGACAGAGAGAGACCCCGTCTCAAAAAAAAAAAAAGTTATTTTTCACATGGTAGTTCATTAAAATTTTTTAAGTATTAAGCTTTATTTATCAACTGATTAATATTTTTTCCTAATGAAACAAAATTTTACTTTTTTTAAAAAGTCTCTTTGTACTATTCAAATACTGAATATACAAACATTAGCTAGTGAAGGAATGAATACTGAGCTGATAGCCAGGCTTACTTGCTAGCTGGGTGACTATCTCACGGAAGTCTAGCAGGATTTGAGATTTCAATGAGAAATATTCTGCAAAACTTTAGAGTTGCTGACAAAAGGTAAAAAAAAATGTGCTTATTAATAAAATAAGGCCAAGTAATGAAAAATGTATTTATTAAATGAAGGCCAGGGAACACTGTGTGAGGCTGCGTGGGTGTGAGTACTTGCTACTGGACTGTCATTTCTCAGTTATACAGAGTGAACCAGAGGTAGATAGGGAAGAGTTATTGTCAGCAGGATCTATAGAAATAGCTACAGTGGTGAGGAGTAGAAGGATGTTGGATCAAATAAGATAGTGCAGATAACACCATAGAATGCTAGAGCCAAAAGGATTTAACACATACTTTTCTTGATAAGAAATAGGAGACAAATAAAAGCTCAATGATTTGCTGGAGGTCACACTGATATTTAGTGGAAGAACAAAGACCTAGGGCCCTTCAAGAGTAGAAAATGTTATACAAATGTCAACCGCTAAGCTTTGGGGATATTTATTGATCTTTATAATTTAGAGGTAATGGGCTCTGAGCATCAGACCGTCTGATAACTTTAGTTCATCAGATTCTCAAAGTGTTCATCACTAGAAGAAGCTAAATAACTGCGTTACTCTGAAAATAAAAAATGAATATTGAGTCTGTTATACATTCTTTGATTTTAGGATGTAAAATTCCTTTTCTACTTCTCACAGGCAGCACTGAGATCTACGTTGCAAAGTAAATTGGGATAGTATTAAAACCATTTGCCTCAAGGGTTTTTTTAATAAGTTTCTTGTGATAATGTATGTGAATGCCCCAAGTATATGTGACCCGTGGGCTGGTCTGTAGGTGGGACCCACTACATCGGTGAATCATGCTGAGCTCTTAATGACTCATTGTAGGTCTCTAAAATAATGATATTTACAAATTCAAGACACATCTTTCATGAATAGCAAACGCTTACCATACAGTAGCAAAATGAAGATAACACCAACTGAACTCTCTATTTTCTGTTTCTGTTTAACACCAACTCAATTGTTCATTTTCCCACGTGGTTGAGAGAGGAACATTAAATAAGTAGCAATGTTGGGCTGGCTGGTGGTTTTAAGGATCACCTAGAAAATGGAATGCCAGAGATTGTTTAGAAACAGATCTGAGATACTAGATAAGATGAAAATAACAATATAAGCACAGTAGTCTTCGTAACCAAGTCTTACATGATTCAGAAATCAATAATCTAAATTACAGAGATCAGTAACTATTATAGGAAACAGTCGATATCCTCTGGGGCAGGGTTTTACCTCTGGTGTACCCTCATATAAGTGAAAAAGAAAGGCTAAACGTCTTTGACCCCCAATTCCCATTCCCTTCACAGAAAACTAGCTAAATATCTAAATTGCTACCATTAAATCACATTAAATATTGCTCTTCTGAACTTTCTGGTCTGGTGTTATAAAAAGCAGTTGGTTGTGCATATAAGAATGAGGGAAATGGAGGCTGTCATTGGGACACAACGTATATCATAACAGTACGTGAAGTGGGTGGAGCGCTAACCTCAGTGTTTCTGCAAGGGAGTCTGGACTGCCCAGAGTGCATCCCTGTCATCCTGCATTTGGACATCGTCACCAATTTCCAAGGACCCTTGTTCCCAAACAAAACTTGCACACATCAGATAAATGCTGCCAATCCTGAAAAGTGAACATTTAAAACCTTAAAACTGAATTTGAATGTACCTGATCAATGTAATCACATTTATTCTGTTCTCAGCTCTGTGATGTGTTCTGTCTACCAAAAGGAAGCTCTATTGCAGCCATTCAATGGTAATCCTGCTCATACTCACAGAGTACTGCTATTCTAAGAGCTTGGTAATATACTGCACATTTTTCTCTTCTCTTCACTTCTCTTCTCTTCTCTTCTCTTCTTCTCTTCTCTTTCTTTTTCTTTTGACGGAGTCTTGCTCTGTCGCCCAGGCTGGAGTGCAGTGGTACCATCTTGGCTCATTGCAACCTCCACCCGCCAGGTTCAAGCAATTCTCCTGCCTCAGCCACCTGAGTAGCTGGGATTATAGGCACACGCCAGCATGCCCAGCTAACTTTTGTATTTTTTTTTTTTTTGGTAGAGATGGGGTTTCACCACATTGGCCAGGCTGATCTTGAACTCCCGACCTTGTGATCCACCCACCTTGGCCTCCCAAAGTGCTGGGATTACAAGCATGAGCCACTGTGCCTAGCCTATACTGCAGATTTTCTAAAATAGTATAGCCTATGTTAAAACTTGTCCTAATAGACATTATAAGATTACTTAGACATTATTTTACTTTAAAGACTGTGTATGGCTTTCTCATAACCCCAGGGCCATTACTAGTAAGATAAGATTTTCATGGAAGACATTAAAAATCATGTTACACTTTAATAGTGATATTGTTTCAATCTTTCATCACATTAGGTCATTTCCATTTAGAAAATTTGATATTCATATGGAACCTTTTTGTATCAAAAATTATCCACATGTGCTTCAATTTTAGAACTTAACTACTTTCATGCAAGTAGTTTCTGTTAAGTCAGCTAAGGTAATCATGCATCTTCCTTGATTCTTTAAGACTCCCCTGCCCTGAAATAGCTCCCCTGAAAGTCTGACACAATTATAGAACAAAGGATACTATGTCTTATTAAGAAGTTTAATCTCATTGTTATTAATAAGTAAATATGTGATATGGTTTGGCTCTGTGTCCCCTCCCAAATCTCATCTTGTAGCTCCCATAATTCCACGTGTTGTGGGCAGGACCTGGTGGGAGATGATTGAATCATGGGGTGGGTCTTTCCTATGCTGTTCTTGTGATAGTGAATGGGTTTCTGATGGTTTTAAAAGGGGGAGTTCCCCTGCACAAGCTCTCTCTTTGCCTGCTGCCATCCATGTAAGATGTGACTTGCTCCTCCTTGCCTTCCGCTGTGATTGTGAGGCCTCCCCAGCCATGTGGAACTGTAAGGCCAATAAGCTTCTTTCTTTTGAAAATTGCCCAGTCTCGGTTATGTCTTTATCAGCAATGTGAAAACAGACTAATACAATATGCATTTTTCTTGAGTATAGAATTAACCTGTTATATTTTTCCTAACATAGAGGAGGTAGTCTGGAGAGATTTGAAAGAAACACAGAGGTACAATTAATTTATTAGCCAAGTTCTTCAGGATCTCCTAAGACAGAGACAGAGAGAGGGGTAGTGCAGTAAAGCTTCCATCTGATGCATAGCTAGTGTGAGGACACGTGCCTAGAGGCAGAACCAGGGAACTGGGAAATAGGAACATCTGTATTAATTTTGCTGATGATCTAGCCTGAACACATGCTTTATGTTATGGGTTGGCTGTGTCCCCACCCAAATGTCTTCTTGAATTCCCACGTGTTGTGGGAGGGACCTGGTGGGAGGTGATTGGATCATGGGGGCAGGTCTTACCTGTGCTATTCTCATGATAGTGAATGAGTCTCTCGAGATCTGATGGTTTTAAAAGGGGGAGTTTCCCCGCACAAGCTCTCTCTTTGCCTGCCGCCATCCATGTAAGATGTGACTTGCTCTTCCTTGCCTTCTGCCGTGATTGTGAGGCCTCCCCAGCCATGTGGAACTGTGAGTCCATTAAACCTCTTTTTCTTCCCAGTCTCAGGTATGTCTTTATCAGCAGTGTGAAAATGGACTAATACAGTAAATTGGTACCAGTAGAGTAGGGTGCTGCTGAAATACCCAAAAATGTGGAAGCGACTTTGGAACTGGGTAACAGGCAGAGGTTGGAAAAATTTGGAGGGCTCAGAAGAAGACAGGAAAGTGTGGGAAAGTTTGGAACTCCCTAGAGATTTGTTGAATGGCTTTGCCCCAAATGCTGATAGTGATATAGACAATGAAGTCCAGGTTGAAGTGGCCCCAGATGAAATGAGGAACTTGTAGGAACTGGAGCAAAGGTGACTCTTGTTATGTTTTAGCAAAGACACTGGTGACATTTTGCCCCTTCCCTAGAGATTTGTTTAACTTTGAACTTGAGAGAGATGATTTAGGGTATCTGGCAGAAGAAATTTCTAAGCAGCAAAGCATTCAAGAGGTGACTTAGGTACTGTCGAGGCATTCAGTTTTAAAAGGGAAGCAGAGCATAAAAGTTCAGAAAATTTGTAGCCTGACAAAACAATAGAAAAGAAAACCCTGGTTGGGCACGGTGGCTCACACCTGTAATCCCAGCACTTTGGAAGGCCGAGGTGGATGGATCACGAGGTCAGGCATTTGAGACCAGCCTGGCCAACATAATGAAACCCCGTCTCTACTAAAAATACAAAAAATTAGCCAGGTGTGGTGGCAGGTGCCTGTAATCCCAGCTACTCAGGAGGCTGAGGCAGGAGAATTGCTTGAACACAGGAGGCAGAAGTTGCAGTGAGCCGAGATCGCACCACTGCACTCCAGCCCGGGCAACAGTGTGAGACTAGGTCTCAAAAAAAAAAAAAAAATTCCCATTTTCTGAGGAGAAATTCAAGCTGGCTGCAGAAATTTTCATAAGTAACGAGGAGCCAAACGTTAATCCCCAAGACAATGGGGAAAATGTCTCCAGGGCATATCAGAGGTCTTCATGGCAGGCCCTCTCATCACTGGCCAGGAGGCCTAGGAGGAAAAAGTGGTTTTGTGGACCAGACCCAGGATCCCTGTGTTGTGTGCAGTCTTAGGGACTTGGTGCCCTGCTTCCCAGATGCTCCAGCTGTGACTGAAAGGGGCCAAGGTACAGCTTGGGCTATTGCTTCAGATGGTGAAAGCCCCAAGCCCTGGCAGCTTCCATGTGGTGTTGAGCCTGTGGGTTCACAGAAGTCAAGCATTGAGGTTTGGGAACTTCTACCTAGATTTCAAAGCATGTATGGAAATACCTGGTTGTCCAGGCAGAAGTTGGCTGCAGGGGTGGGGATCTCATGAAGAACCTCTGCTAGGGCAATGTGAAAGGGCAATGTGGGGTCGGAGCCCCCACACAGAGTCCCTACTGGGGCACTGCCTAGAGGAGCTGTGAAAAGAGGGCCACCGTCCTCCAGACCTCAGAATGGTAGATCCACTGACAGCTTGCACTGTGCACCTGGAAAAACCACAGACACTCAACACCAGCCCATGAAAGGAGCCAGGAGGGAGGCTGTATCCTGCAGAGCCACAGGGTGGAGCTGCCCAAGGCCATGGGAACCTACCTCTTACATTACCGTGACCTGGTTGTGAGCCATAGAGTCAAAGGAGGTCATTTTGGAGCTTAAAGATCTGAGTGCCCTGCTGGATTTTGGACTTGCATGGGGCCTGTAGCCCCTTTCTTTTGGCTAATTTCTCCCATTTGGAAAGGCTGTATTTACCCAATGCCTGAACCCCCTTGTATCTAGGAAGTAACTAACTTGCTTTTGATTTTACAGGCTCATAGATGGAAGGGACTTGCCTTGTCTTGAATGAGACTTTGGACTGTGGACTTTTGAATTAATGCTGAAATGAGTTACAACTTTGGGGGACTGTTGGGAAGGCATGATTGGTTTTGAAATGTGAGGACATGAGATTTGGGAGGGGCCAGAGGCAGAATGATATGGTTTGGCTGTGTCTCCACCTAAATCTCATTTTGAATTCCCCCATGTTGTGGCAGGGACCTGGTGGGAGGTGACTGGATCATGGAGGCAGGTCTTACCTGTGCTGTTCTCATGATAGTGAATGAGTCTCTCGAGATCTGATGGTTTTAAAAGGGGGAGTTTCCCTGCACAAGCTCTCTCTTTGCCTGCCACCATCCATGTAAGATGTGACCTGCTCCTCCTTGCCTTCACCGTGAGTGTGAGGCCTCACCAGCCATGTGGAACTGTGAGTCCAATAAACCTCTTTTTCTTCCCAGTTTTGGGTATGTCTTTATCAGCAGTGTGAAAACAGAGTAATACACTTTATTACATTTTCCTTCTACAAAATTTACATTTTTTATAACAATAGTTTTCATTTGTATTTCTTTTTGGATGACGAAGACATTTTACAGACATTTTATCATTGAACTCTACAATATTAAGTGTTAGAGCAAGTTTTAGCTATTTAACAATAAGGAAATGGAGCTTCAGCGACCTGTTGTAGTTAACATACATAATAAGCTGAATAACTGGGTCATGTATTCTATGCTATGTTTTCCTGAGTTATGTAGGTATCCTGTATAAGAAAAAAAATCTGTTTCATGATTCTATGAAAGTATTTTGATACCTTTTGATATATAAGACTTATTAGTATGGGTATGCATCAAATTTTCTTTCAGTATACAACAAAATAAATTTAGTAAAGTAAGTATAATGTAATTCAAATTCCTATAAACAACATTTAGTAAATATCTAAAAGGAAGGATCAGAAATACTACTAAAGTTAATACACACACCTGCCTACACTCACACACGGCACACATTTTCAAAGATATAAAAGCACATAATTGAAAAGTATGTTTTCTGGGGCTGGGCGCAGTGACTCATGCCTGTAATCCCAGCACTTTGGGAGGCCGAGGCGGGTGGATCACAAGGTCAGGAGATCAAGACCATCCTGGCTAACACGGTGAAACTAAAAATACAAAAAATTAGCCGGGCGTGGTGGTGGGCGCCTGTAGTCCCAGCTACTTGGGAGGCTGAAGCAGGAGAATGGCGTGAACCCAGGAGGCGGAGCTTGCAGTGAGCTGCACTCCAGGCTGGGTGACAGAGCGAGACTCCGTCTCAAAAAAAAGTTTGTTTTCCACTTGTGTGTGGTAGCCAGGTGAACAGTCCAGCCAAACAGTGACACCCCTAGAGAAGATATTGAGCATGATTTCTTTCTGTTTTCCTTTTCTTTTTTTAACACAAATGATTTCATCCTACAGGTTGGTTTCAGCCTTTCTTTTATCACTTATCTATTCACACAAAGATAAGCACATGTGCATGCACACACACTTTTTTCTTCTCTCTCTTTATTCCACAGCAGCACAGAAAGAGTTACCATCGTCTTTTTAATGGCCATAAAAATATATCATAATTGATTTGACCGGTTGAACATTTAAAGTATTTGCAAGTGAATCTTGCTGTGCAGACATCATTTAGAATGTGTGTAGTATGTCCATAGGATAAATTCCTAGAAGCAAAATTATTAGGCAAAAGAAATCATGCATTTTTAATTTTAAGAAATATTCCTAAATTGCTTCAGTGGATAGTATATAAATCTATATTTCCACTAGTAATGCATTACTGCATGTTTTCCTCACAGTGCCACCCACACACTGTGTCATCAACATTTGTGAACTGTATTAACCTGAGAGATAAAATATGTTATATAATTAAATTTTAATTTGTAACTTTTCCTTTATAAGTGAGGTTGAGGTTTCCCCCACTTTCGTATGGTCTTCCCGTGTGTTCACCAGACTATTAGTCTTTTCCCAGATGATTCATGAAAGCTGGACATATTAAGAATATGAACCCCTTAGCTATTAAAATGGTTGTAATTTTTTCCAAGTTTTTTTTTGTATTGTTTATGGAATTATTTTATATATAGATTTTAATTTTTATGCAATTAAACGTGTTTATTTTATATATTGGAGCATTTTGTCATATTACAAAATCCTTCTCCAATTCCAAACTTTAAAATTCTTTTTTCCCAATTTATTTTAGCCTTGTATCCTGTATTTAACATCTGTAATTTATTTTAGGGTAAAGTGTGAGGTATGTATCTCACTTTATTTCTTTTCCAGATGGTGATTTATTTATTACAATCTATCTTATAAAATAAACCACCTCCTCTACTGATTTGAAATGCCACTTTTATTGTATAATAAATTTCTGCACATTAGCAATATTTTACTGCTTATCAAAACTACATCATAATTCCTATTGGTATATTGCTCTATTGTTCTTTCTAGTTATTGTCAGTCTAATATTTTGAACTGTTCTCTAAAAATACCCATTACAGAAATATAGTCCTATTTATTTACATATGCATGTTTGCACTTAATTTATGATGTATGTACTACGTAAGAGTTGGGGATCAATATATACCAAAATAAATTACATTGTTCCTGTCCACATCACAAAGTTTAAGATAAATTAAAAAGCTAAAGTACATATGAAACTATATATGCCTTTTGAGTAAAAACAAGAAAATTCTTTTTCAAAAAGCAAATAAACAAGTTTATTATTTTAGATTCATTTATTGTAGTTAATACCTTATTTCACTCCAAGTTTTCTAATAACGAATGTAAAGACAAAACATGTTGACATATAGTGATAAAGAAAGTTCATTTCCTAGCAGTTAATTCTAAGTAGGATGCTGGGCCTATGCAAGTGGTGATGAATAGCATAAATAAGTTAGCTTTTCCAAAAAATTAAATGTTTAGAAGTATCTTCAGGCCAGGCATGGTGGCTCACACCTGTAATCCCAGCACTTTGGGAGGTCGAGGCGGATGGATCACGAGGTCAGGAGATCAAGGCCATCCTGACTAACACAGGGAAAGCCCATCTCTATTAAAAACACAAAAAATTAGCCAGGCGTGGTGGCGGGCGCCTGTAGTCCCAGCTACTCAGGAGGCTGAGGCAGGAGAATGGCGTGAACCCGGGAGGCAGAGCTTGCAGTGAGCTGAGATCGTGCCACTGCATTCCAGCCTGGGCGAGAGAGTGAGACTCTGTCTCAAAAACAAACAAACAAACAGACAAACAAACGAACAAACAAACGTATCTTCAAATGGACATTTCAAATGTTTCTTCTTTATATAAGTTGAGAAAGTAACACAGAAGCATCAGTAAAATGTCTTCAGGCAACATCGTAGCATCATGTTGGTATGTCACTTACTGGAAAGAAGATTATATATCTTTTAGACTCTTCCCAAAATTAAAAAAAATGCACCTGTCAAATATGAAATACTGGTAAAGTTCAAAGAATCCGTAATGTTTGTGGATGATTAAAAATGTGAAAACTGTGACAGATTCTTTCTCAGTCAGAGTAATTTGATTTCTGCAGAGTGGGCTATAGACCGGTCTTCGGGTACTTTCTCAAAGATTAACTGAATTTTCTTAAACAAATATTTAATTTGATTACCAGAATATGAAAGAAAAAAATTTT
This sequence comes from Pan troglodytes, assembly GCF_028858775.2. Lineage (NCBI taxonomy): Eukaryota > Metazoa > Chordata > Mammalia > Primates > Hominidae > Pan > Pan troglodytes. The sequence continues at coordinate 190,179,881 of NC_072401.2, forward strand.
GTCTAACAACTCTTTCTGAAGTTTGCCAATAGCTTTCTTTTACTGGCCAATACGACTTTTCTGAAGCATTTCATTATCAGTTGATCTTTGTCTTCTTAAGTCAGTTAATGATACGACACGAACAAAATATATTATCATGCAGGTAAATAAAAACTGTCCTGTTGGAAAACTTAGTGTTTCCTATTTAAATTTCAGGAAAATTCAGCTTTTTTTGTGGTTGATATTCAATGCACAGGCATTAGAAAAAGGGTCTATTGTGTCTGAGGTTTTTTCTGGTTTTAAGTGATAAAGCCATCTTTGGCATGAAGGATACTTGGTTCTCATTTTCAGTAGAAAGTGGCATGCATCCCAGTTACCCAATAGTTATCCTAAAGCACTGAACTAAACTTAAGACATAAAAAATGTAAGTACATTATTTTGAACATGATTGAGAATTGGAATTTTATTTGTCAAAATATTTTACATATGCTTATTCTGGCTGCCATATTATGACGCTTACTGTGTAAAAGCTTTTGTGGTATTGTATCTTACTGAGATAGTGTAGTTTTTTGATAGATGATTTCTATTCGTGGACTCAAAGCCTCATAATTATATTATATATGTTAGGAAGGATTTTCCTTATTTTCCTGGTGACATGAAAAATCTATGTAAGTGATTTATAAGGAGATATCTGCACAGAGATCTGTATGTTCCTTTATAAATTATTAATATAGAGATTTAATTTAAACATTATTATGACAGTTAGCCAATAGTGATATTTTGAGGGAATATTCTATAGACTCATGAGTTTGTTATTCTGTGACAATAGGTTTTCACCTTTTAAAATAAAAAACTATACTCACATTCCCCTCTGAGAGAACTCTATAGGCCGGGTGCGGTGGCTCATGCCTGTAATCCCAGCACTTTGGGAGCCCGAGGTGGGTGGATCATAAGGTCAAGAGATCGAGACCATGCTGGCCAACATGGTGAAACACTGCTTCTACTAAAAATACAAAAATGAGCTGGGCATGGTGGCAGGCGCCTGTAGTCCCAGCTACTCGGGAGGCGGAGGCAGGAGAATCACTTGAACCTGGGAGGTGGACGGTGCAGTCAGCCAAGATTGTGCCACTGCACTTCAGCCTGGCTACAGGGTGAGACTTTGAAAAAAAACAAACAAAAAAAAAACCAAAAGAAAGAAAGAAAGTGAGAGAGAGAGAGAGAAAGAAAGAAAGGAAAGGGAAAGAAAAGAAAAGAAAGGAAAGAAAAGAGAAAGAAAGAACTCTATCTGTGCAGTTAAATGAGAGAAAGAACACATAGTTTAGAGGACTTTTATAGAGAAAGAACACATAGTTTAGAGGACTTTTATAGAGAAAGAACACATAGTTTAGAGGACTTTTATAGAGAAAGAACACATAGTTTAGGGGACTTTTATAGAGAAAGAACACATAGTTTAGAGGACTTTTATAGAGAAAGAACACATAGTTTAGAGGACTTTTATAGGACAGACCCCCAAATATTCTTGCAGTGCTAGGCCTCTTGGGAGATATTGGTAAAATGAAATAATTATTTAAAATCTATCAAATAAATGTAAATCTTTGGGATAAGTTGAAGCATATAAATAAGTCTTGACATAGAGTAAAAGAGAGGAGTGAGATTTGTATGTGAATATAAGATTCAGATTTTTAAAATTTTAATTTAGTCATCTAAATGGTCTCCTGTACTGATTGTATTCAGCTACTTAAAATGAGTAATTCTACCCGCAAAGGTAGCTAGTCTCTATAATTGACTTAAATGATGTACTTTTAATCAATATTTCAATTTCACCTGATGCCCTTGAAATGATGTGGAAAATAAATGGAAAACTAGAACATTTAGTCCACATGGAGCAATATAGGAAAAACCAAATAAAAGATTTCGAATGCCCTTTTATGTAATTAATTGCTTTCAAAGAAGCAAATTCCATATGTCAGAGATATATAAATGGATATTCAAGATAATGTTTATTTTTGTTCCTATTTTTATGTATTACAAATAGAGGTAAGATTTAAAACAACAAAAGGGGTAAAATTTAAAAATTTAGAAAAATATAGACTACTGAAGAGTAACTGCCAGTGGCATGTCTTATTAATGAGAATTCTTCCCTAGGGCTTTCAATGTGAGGTGGAGAGAGCAGGAGCAGCGGGCACGGGGCAGCTTCTCTCTAAGGTCACATGCTGTGGTGCAACACTGATTTAAAGTTGTCTGCCTCAGATCCACATCAAGATGGTTAGGTACTAGTACAGAGGAACTTTACTAGGTAGGATTTTCTTTCTTTCTTTCTTTCTTTCTTTCTTTCTTTCTTTCTTTCTTTCTTTCTTTCTTTCTTTCTTTCTTTCTTTTCTTTCTTTCTTTTAGAAAAAGTTTCCTTCTTGTTGCCCAGGCTAGAGTGCAATGGTGCAATCTCGGCTCACTGCAACCTCAGCCTCCCAGGTTCAAGCGATTCTCCTGCCTCACCCTCCCTAGTAGCTGGGATTACCAGTGTGCACCACCATGCCCATGTAATTTTTGTATTTTTAGTACAGACAGGGTTTCGGCATGTTGGCCAGGCTGGTCTCAAACTCCTGACCTTGTGACCCACCCGCCTTGGCCTCCCAAAGTGCTGGGATTAGAGGTGTAAGCCACGGCACCCGGCCTACTAGGTAGGATTTTCTTAGCCATGATATGAAGCATCTTTCCCCTGCTTCCTGGTCACTTGCTTCTGTAAGCACAAGGCCTCTGACCTTTCTCCAAAGGTGCAGCTAGTAGCCCCCGCTTGCTGCCAAGCGAGTCCACAGGCTCTATTTGACGTCCAGTTAGATCTGATCTTTGAGATAAAATAAGTAAGCTATTGGAAATCAGTAAAAATATCAACTAGAGTCCGGGCGCAGTGGCTCACACCTGTAATCCCAGCACTTTGGGAGGCCGAGGCAGGCGGATCACGAGGTCAGGAGATCGAGACCATCCTGGCTAACGTGGTGAAACCTGTCTCTACTAAAAATACAAAAAAAATAGCCAGGCGTGGTGGCGGGCGCCTGTAGTCCCAGCTACTCGGGAGGCTGAGGCAGGAGAATGGCGTGAACCCGGGAGGTGGAGCTTGCAGTGAGCCAAGATTGCACCACTGCACTCCGGCCTGGGAGACAGAGCGAGACTCCGTCAGAAAAAAAAAAAAAAAAAAAAAGAAAAGAAAGAAAACATAAAAGTAGTAAATATCCCTAAAACTTTAATTATACTTTGAATATGAATATTTGGGCATAGTTTTTTAAAAACTGCAAATCTGTCCAATAAAAGATTGTTTTTCTGGGTGATTTAGGGATATTTACCTTTTTTAAAATCATGGTCTGTTTTATGTGTTTCCAAGAGCATGCACTTTGGTAATTAAATGTGGTAGTAGGGATGTTTGAATGGAAACCAGAAAGATATTTTCATAATTAATAATTAGTTTATAAAAATCACTAGCATTCCTGTACACCACCAACAACCAAACTGAGAGCCACATCAGAAAGATAATTTGCCACCACACAGAAAAAGTAAAATAAAATAAAATAAAATAAAATAAAAAAGACCTGGGAATACAGCTAACCAAGGAGGGGAAAGATGTCTACAATGAGAATTACGAAACACTGCTCAAAGAAGTTAGAGAAGACACAAACAAATGGAGAAACATTCCATGCTCATGGATAGGAAGATTCAATATAACTAAAATAGCTATGCTGGACAAAGCAATTTACAGATTCAATGCTATTCCTATCAAACTATCAGCGACATACTTCACAGAACTAGAAAAAATTATTTAAAAATTTATATGGAACCAAAAAAGAGCCCAAAGAGCCAAGGCAATTCTAAGCAAAAAGAATAAAGCTGGAGAAATCATGTTACCTGACTTCAAACTATACTACAAGGCTGCAGTGGCCAAAGCAGAATGGTACTAGTACAAAAACAGGCACATAGACCAATGGAACCGAATAGAAACCCCAGAAATACAGCCACACACCTATGACCATCTGACCTTTGACAAAGCTGACAAAAATAAGCAATAGGGAAAAGACTCCCTTTTCAATAAATGGTGCTGGGATAACTTACTAGCCATATGCAGAAAATTGAAGCTGGACCCTTTCTTTACAAAAATCAGCTCAAGATGGATTAAAGATCTAAAACTATAAAAACCCTGGGAAACAACCTAGGTAATACCATCCTGGACATAGGAACGGGCAAAGATTTCATAACAAAGACACCAAAAGCAATCACAACAAAAGTAAAAATTGACTAACGGGATCTAATTAAACGTAAGAGTTTCTGCACAGCAAAATAAATGATCAACAGTGTAAACAGACAACTTACAGAATGAGAGAAAATATTTGTAAATTATGCATCTGACAAAGGTCTGATATCCACTATCTATAAGTAACTTAAACACATTTACAGGAGAAAAATCAAATGACCTGATTCAACAGAGGGCAAAGGACAGGAACAGACATACATGCAGCCAACAAGCATGTGAAAAAAAGCTCAGTATCACTGACCATTAAAGAAATGCAAAACAAAACCCCAATGAGATACCATCTCGCACCAGTCTGAATGGCTGTTATTAGAAAGTCAAAAAATAGCAGCTGGTGAGGTTGTGAAGGAAAGGGAACACTTAAACACTGTTGGTGGAAGTGTAAATTAGTTCAGCCATTGTAGAAGACAGTGTGGCAATTCCTCGAAGACCCGAAGTCAGAAATACCATTAGACCCAGCAATCCCATTACTGGGTGTGTACCCAGAGGAGTGTAAAGCATTCTACCTAAAATTCACATGCACGTGAATGCTCATTGCAGCACTATTCACAATAGCAAAGACAAGGAATCAACCTCAATGCCCACCAATGACAGACTGGATCGAGAAAATGTGGTACATATACACTATGGAATACTATGCAGCCAGAAAAAGAATGAGGCCATTTCTTTTGTGAGAACGTTATGGAGCTGGAGGCTATCATCCTTAGCAAACTAATACATGAATAGAAAATGAAGTCCAGGTGCGGTGGCTCACGCTTGTAATCCCAGAACTTTGGGAGGACGAGGCGGGCAGATCACTTGAGGTCAGGAGTTTGAGACCAGCCTGGCCAACATGGTGAAACCGCATCTCTACTAAAAATACAAAAAAAAAAAAAAAATTAGCCAGGCGTGGTGGCGCATGCCTGTAGTCCCAGCTACTCGGGAGGCTGAGGCAGGAGAATTGCTTGAATCCAGGAGGCAGAGGTTGTAGTGAGCTGAGATTGCACCACTGCACTCCAGCAGGGGTGACAGAGCAAGATTCCGTCTCAGAAAAAAAAAAAATTAGAAAACCAAATACCACATGTTCTCACTTATAAGTGGGAGCTACGTGATAAGAACTTATGAACACAAAGAAGGAAACAACAGATACTGGGGTCTGCTTGAGGGGGGAGGGTGAGAGGAGGGAGAAGAGCAGAAAAGATAACTGTTGGGTACTGAGCTTAATACCTGGGTGATGTAATAATATGTACAACAAACCCCCATGTCACATGTTTATCTATGTAACAAACCTTCATATGTACCCCCAAACCTAAAATAAAAACTATGAAAAGAAAAAATAAAAAAATAAAATCCTGGGAATTTGAGTTGGCAAAGCCTCTGAAGTTTTAGCTATTGTGCTCTAGTCTGTTTCACTACACCCCACAAATAAAAATTTAATTTGCAATACTGGAAAAAGTCTTTTATGTAAAGGATAGATATGTTAGATTTTTTAAATATGCTAAATTAAGTTCTCCTCTTATTCCAGTTCACCTTGCTATTGTAAATCTATGTTTAAATAAAAGTAATCTTCAAACAATATTAACCAAGTTGCCTGAAGTCCACCCCTTAATAATCTGAGCTAATTAATCATTCTTCTTGGTCACTTCCTGAAATCTCTATTTCAAGACATGTACATTCTAGATGAAATGTATTAAAAAGACACACGGAAGTGAAATGCTTTGAAAGCAGGTACATTTTGCTTCCCCAGCCTGTAAGATGTCAGAGATTATGTGTTATTTCTATGTATACTTTGTCCTGATGAAAATAAAATTTTATTTGTACCTAGTATTTTATAATTTGAATAAAGGATTATAATCAATATTCTTCTCTTCTTTGCTTCTCTTAGCTGATGGCCCTTTTTTTCAGCAGTTAATTAAAGTTTGAATAGCCATCACTTGTGACTAACTTCTGTGGCGTTTCCTTTGCCTGCACCTCAGACATCATCTCCTTCCATTCATTTCTTCTCAAATTGCGTACACAAGTGCTCTACAAAATCATCTACAGTCAAATCCCAGAGAAGTAGTAATAAGAGCCATTGTAGACAGGAGGAAGTGCGTTAGGAAACAAGAAGGTAGATCTGGAGCCAGTATAGACTGCAGCCAGGACCGCATGTTCCTTAGGGCAATGGAAAGAAGAGGAGATAAATGCTGTAAGAAGATGATATAGAAAATTTAAAAACTGTTATACACTGTTCAAATCTCATCAAAGGCATCAAAGAGGATCCCATTAAAAACACTCTTGAGAGCAGCTGAGCGCTGACGCTTTGCTGCTTAGAATGCAGGACCAAGGGAGATATGAGGTCGGGAGGGTTTAGGTGTGCACCTGAGCATTCAGAGTAAAGAGAAATGAGCACTGGGAAAAGCTAAAAGGAGGCAGCCTGAGGGGGCCAGCAGGAGGCCGGCCGGCCGGCCGGGATGGCAGGCCACCTTCAGCAGGTCAGCCTTCACCCTGGCAGGCAGATCTAACGCAGATTTGGGAAAAAGAGACACTCTCAGTCCCTCCAGATTCTGGGATGGTTTGGTCTCTGGCTCTGAGGTTCCCAGGTGAAACTGATGCTGCTGCACCTTGCCGTGATGCAGTGTTACTCATGGCCAAGAGCAGAACTTCAGATGGGAGAGGGCTGACTCTGGCTTCTGCTAGTCACAGCCATAGTGTATGGGAAAGTCAAAGAGGCTTCATCATTCAGTAACAAAAACAAATTTCAGTCACGTGAGGAAAACTAAACTGAGCTTTATGAACTTTCCTTTCCCCTATCTTACTTTGATGTCATTTTGTCTTGTAATGCAAATATAGATATGTTTAATCCATATTTACCTTTCTAATTAATAAACAGCTAGTTTTATATAGATAAAAGCTTTCAAATTTTATTCAAAGGAGGTTTTCTCAGAGTGCTGATTTTCATTGTTCATCAGGCAGGTACATCATTTAGTGGAAACCAAGTAAAATTGTATCCATGAGTCCAAGCACAGTCCTCCAGTATTTTGTAGGATTCATCTAAAGACTTAAATTTAACATTCATGTAATTCCCTCTAGGATGTACAGTTCCTCAGTCTCACAGAATTAGCCCAGTACCTGCTCTTCTGGGTGCTAGGATGCCATAGACACCCTGTAGTTCCTTTATCCAAATCCCATTACACTTCAGGTTTGGGATTCTAATTCATTAAGGAACTGAGGCCTTTTCATGTAGTATTTGTATAAATGCTGAGCTCTCAATATGGAAGAAGAAACAGGAAAGGAAGAAAGAGGGGTGGGGAGGAAAAGGAATAGGAGGAGGAGAAGAAGGAATAGGAGGATGAGAATTAGGAGGAATAGGAATGGGGGGGCGGGGCGGGGAATAGGAGGAGGATTAGGAAGAGGAGGAAATTTGCATATGGCTTTAAGTCCCTTAAGCTTCTGGTTAAGTGGCTCATCTACACAAACCCCATCTCATGATCCCGTGACATAGGAGCTATTTCCTCTCATCACTACTGATTGTCCTCCATGTTCCCTTTGACTTATCTTTCATGGCCGCATGACCCCATCCCCATCCTCTAAATCCAATCCGGTGGACCTCCACACTCTGCTGCCCAGCCCTCTTGGTGATTTCTGAGCTCTTTTGCTGTAGACACAAGTGGACAGTCATCTGAGGCAGCGTTCTTTACTATCTGCACTCTCCAGAACACAGTTGAGCCTGAGTTCCACCCCAGCACATCTCAACCTCAGTTGATTTCAGAACCTTTCAATCATTTCTGTGACATTTCTGAATTTCCTGACTTCACCAATGCCAGGAGGATAACCCTCCGAATCAAATCGAAGATCATTTCATTGTAAAGCTCCTCCTATGTTGACATTTCTGGGGAACTATGACAAACTCAAGGCCTCGGAGGGCCCTAGACTCCATTTCATTAAATACAATTTTTGAATGGGTATCAGGGACCTTGACCTCAGGAAACAACTTGGGCACCATTTATGTCAACATAGGGGTCATCAACGTTGCTATGATGTTTCCTTTGGGTTCATTTAACCCTATTTAACCACATATTTCAACAACAGAAAGATTTAAACTCAGAGCAAGCTGGTCAACAGCACACATCTATTATGTACCATTTACAGACTCCTGAAGACCTGTTGTTCTCTCTCTACCATTTGGTCTCTTGCCATATTTCTTCAGGTTTATTAGTGATTTATCTCTTTTTGTTAGGTATTTTCCTGGTCCAACATTATTTTATAATTCAAATATTAGGGCACAGAAACAAAAATAGAATGTGGGTTTGAATACACATAAAATACATACATCTATGTCATACGTATACACATACACTAAAATAGTTTGCAATGGGTATAGAAATTAGAAGGGGGATAATATAAAGTAAACTTAAACAGCTTCAGAATTTTGCCAGAAACCAGCCCTGAACTTAACAATAACCCCATCTCAGTAGAAAGAAGAGAGGCTGAGTAAAGGCACGTTTACTTGGAAATGAGTTCCCCAGCGTGAAACTCAGAGTGAGGAGAGAGAACTTTTAGAATTAGCCACACACCTGCTTTCTGGTGCATATTAACCACACGGTGCACTTTCCACTGGCTGCTTGAACAGGCACGTCATGTGTGAATGAAGTGGGTCAAGGTCAGAAAAATAGCGATTGTTGGTGTATGTGATAAGTTGATGTGTACTTGCCCTGGGTCAGTCACTACTCACCTGCAGAAGATTCCTGCCTTATAGGAAGTAAAATCTGTATTGCTGAATCTCACACATTTCCAGAAAAAGCCAGGGAATGTGGCTACTACAGGAAATTTCCTAATTTTTAAATATGAAATGATTCAAACATACTATAGAAAAAAACTATACAATGTACAGTAACCACACAATAGAAATACATCTGATGAATGGATTTGGCTCATGGGCCGCCAGCTTGTGACTTCTGATCAATGTTTTGAAATTATCCCTGGGAGACGTGGGGAAGAAAGATTCAATCTGTAAGGAGCCACATGCAGTTTTGTGAGACAATTTGCAGACTTCAAAGTGACTGAGTCAGAGTATGTACATAAAACATGGCCCAAGGGAGAACAGAAATCTAAAATGAAACACATTAAGGTTAATACTGGCCGGGCGCAGTGCTCACGCCTGTAATCCCAGCACTTTGGGGACCGAGTCAGGAGGATTACTTGAAGACAGGAGATCGAGATCAACCTGGGCAACATCATGAGACCCATTTCTACAAAACAAATGGAAAAATAGTTACTACCCATAGGAATGAAAAGTCACTCATTTGCTATCACACAGACATACACATGTATGATAGCCAACTATTGGATTCAATCAGGCAGTCAGAAAGAGAAAACAAAAAGAAAAGGAGGCAAAAATACAACAGAAAAACATGAAATTTAATCTTTCAATTTCAAACTTTTTATCAGACAAGGACTAGAAACCCAATGAAGATGACAAAAAAAAAAAAGACAAAATTGCTTTCCTATGTATCAAGCTATAGTTCCACACTAAACTGCAGGCTTCATACAAGGACTTGCCACAACTCTTAGTTTTAGTACCGGCTGTAATTTATGTTGTGTTTAGATGAATTCCTGAGCTCTCTGTGCCTAATTTTTTTTAATTAGTGAAAAAACACAGAAATAGCTTACATGCTTGCTTTAAGAAATAGATAAATAGAATATTATATTTTTAAACCTCATTATGCCTAAGTATTTAATATCTACTGGTGATTTTATTCTTGGCGAGCATAGCAGGGGCCATATGAGAAATGTAAATATGGTTATTGACCTGTTGTGCTGGTGGCAAGATGAGTCTTTTCTCTAGGAGACTGGATTAGCTTGGCTGAAAATATTTGTTGCATACCAAATTAGACTATACATTGTATTTCTGTCACTGAATGTTTACCTTAGTTGTTTTGTGAGTAAAATAAATTGGATGTATGTTCAATGTATATAATTCAGGCACCTTATTTCAAAAGTAATTAAAGTCTTACTCACTTGAGACCAGATAATTACAGTTAATGTCATCTTAAAGGAGCCCCCAGGACTGTTAGCCATTGGTAAACGCATAAGAATTGGAATAAATTGACTTTCATGATCACTGAAGCTTCGTTGGGAGAACTAGGAGCAGAGAAAAGAATGATAAATCAAAAATTCATCTCCTAAGACTGATGAAGATAACATATATATTTTTTTCATTTACTCTTAGACAACCCTTACAAGATTTTTGCCCAGTGAAAGTGGCACGTGGAACATGGAATGACATTTCATAAAGATAAATCCAGAGATTAGTGCTGAAGACTACACCCCTGTGTAGTCCCACACAGGCTACCCCAGACCAGCCTGGCTGGCTCTACACTAGGCCTCCCATCAGGCGAGAGCCAACGCTCCTCAGCCCGGCTCCACCTCATTCAGAAGAAAGTGTGTCTCCCAGCCTCACATTGCGCTGAATGTAAGGATACCGAGATAAACCAGGCTTTCCTTCGCTCAGAGTACAGTTGCAGACTTGGTAATGACTGAGCCAAGCCAGACTGACTGTGATAAGATAATAAATTAACTACCAGTCAGGAGCTAAGTCAGCAGATGTGCAAACATTTTAGAGGTAACATCATAAACTAGAACAGAGGAGCTCTTGGGAAGAAAAAAGGCTTGGAAATTATACCTGGAAAGATATTGCTAATAATGATCAAGAAGAAAAAACAAATCCAGTTTGGAAGTGGGCAATCATTTATGATGTAAAATATTTCTTAGAAATGGAATCTAGATAATGCTTGGAATATGCTTTAAACTACCTATATTTAATTTGTTTTTCTTGTGATTTCTGTATTGTTTGGTGTAAAATAATCTTTCCAGGTGGTGTCTAATTAAGGCACATTTACTGATATGAGTCATTTTCTAAATATACTTTATCTAAAAAAATTTAAAATTTTTGGATCAACTAAAAACTCTCTCAATTATTTTAGAGTTAACTCTTCCAAATTCTAAAATGTATTCATAAATTTATATACAACTATTTTAATGGTCACTGTGGGCCCAACTTCTGTATATAAATTTACCTTCTTATTTTACAGGTGCTAATGTTTAAAGATACTTAAATATGCCAATTTCTTTCCTCTATGTAGAAGTTTGAAATACATTCTATGCCCTGAGAGAACGCTTTGAAATTTGAACACATAGAGTATTGTTATGTGCTTTCAAAACTTTGTGTTGTGTAGGACCCTCTTTTAGCTGAATATTTTTCAAGCAGTAAGCCTGTCCTGCATCGCACATGTACTGGGACACCCATGGACAAAATCATAAGACTCTGTCTTCCTGACAGATTTCCCTTCTCTCCTGGGGAATTCTCTAATGACGTCACTCTTTTTTTGTGCCCTGTATGGTTTTTTTTTTTTTTTTCAGTTTCTTCTGTGTGATGCACGTGATGCTCTTACACTGCAGGGTAGCGTTTTTAAAAAATCTGATTTAGAGTTTGTCCTACTATTATATATTTTGCTTATAAAAACCTTGTGTTTTTTCAAAAATTCCTAACAGACTTATTTAGGTCTAACTGACCTAAAATAAACCACACATGGTACAGTGTACAGTTTGATGGACTTCGACATAAGCACATATAACGGGTTGAATTATGTCCCTCACGAGATATGTTAAAGTCCTAAACCCTGTTTCTCATTTGCGAATAGGGCCTTTATTTGGAAATGGGGTCATTGCAGGTGTAATTAGCTAAGATGAGGTTGTAGTGGAGTGGAGTGGGCCCTTAATCCTAAATGAGGGGTGTCATCATAAGAAAGACACTGGCAAACAGATACAGACACAGAGGGAAGAAGGCCACATGACAAGGAGGCAAGGGGTGGAGTGATGCTGCCACACGTCAAGAAGCACCTGTGGCCACCAGAGTTAGAAGAGGCAAGGAAGGATTCTCTCACGGAGGCCTCGGACTGGCATCGCCTTGCCAACAACACTGATGGTGGGCTTCCAGCCTCCAGAAGTGTAAGGCAATAAATTTATGTTGTTTTAAGCCAACCAGTTTGTGGTGAAATAGCCCCAGGAAACGGATCCAATCTACAATCATGAAACCATCTGAAAATAAAAATAGCAAACATATCCCTCACCTCAACAAGTTTCCTGAAGGCCTTCCCATCACACCATCCCAAGTCCCACCTCCTTCCTCAGGAAACCACTGAACTCTTTTGTCACTATAGACCGTATTTTGTAGAATTAATATAAATTTTACATAAATTTATATAAATCCCCAAATTATAGAAAATGTATTTACTGTATACATGCGGTATATACTGGCTGCTTTCAGCATAATTATTTGGCGTTTATTCATCATTCTTTTGAACATTCATTTTTTTGCTCCTTTGTTTAGCTAAGTAGTACTCCCTTGATATATCACAATTTGTTTATCCATTCACCTGTTTATGGACATTTTAATTGTTTCCAACTTTTGGCTGTCGCGAATGCATCTGCTGTATGTGCACATATACATGTACAACTATTTGAACAGAGATACACTTTTGTTTCTCTTGGTAGACACCTAATTGTGGAACAGCCGAGTCCTGTAACAGGCATATGTTTAACTTTTAAAGAAACTGCCAAACCACTTTCTAAAGTAAACATACTATGTACAATCTCAGTAGCAGAATATAGGAGTTCCAGTTCCTCCACATCTTCATCAACAGTTAGTATGATTAGGCTTTTAAATTTTTTCCTTTCTAATAGGTATGTAGTGGTATCTCATTGTGGTTTTTTATTTACATTTCCCTAATGACTAATAATACTAAATGTCTTTCATAGGCTTATTTGTCGTGGCATGCCTCTGGCATACCATCTGTTCAGATCTTTTGTCTATTGTCTAATTTTTATGTGTTTGATCTTATCAATTTTTGAAGATTATTCTGGATACAATGAATTTATTAGATATATGATTCCTATTTTTCATGGTCTGTGGTTTATCTTTTCTTTCTCTTAACAATATTCTTGAAGAGCAGGTGTTCTTATTTTTACGAAATTTCTTTTATCACTATTTTCTCTATGGATTGTGTTTTTCTATGAAGCAACCTTTCGAACCCAAAGTAATAAAGTTTCTGTTATACATCTTATTCTAGAAGTTTGATAGTTTTAGGCTTTACCTTGGGTCTATAGTCCTTTCTGAATTAACTTTCACATGTTATGTAAGGTATAAAGTCTTTTTGGTTTGTTTGCTTTTGCTTTTGTATATTGGTATCCAGTTGTTCTAGTACTAGTTAAAAATACTATTTTTCTTTATTAAGCTGCCTTTGTACATTTATAAAAGATGAATTGATCATATATGTGTAGATCTGTTTCTAAACTTTCTCTTCTATTTTATTGATGTATTTGTTGGTCTTGAGGCAAATATCACATTGTCTTGATTATTGTGGCTTTATAATGATTATTGATTGCTATGCGTGCAAGATCCTCAACTTTGTTGTTTTGCAAAGTTGTTTTGACTACCTTGGGAACTTTGCACTTTTCTAGTAACCCTGTTTTGATATAGATTATTTTGAATAGGGAATGTTTTGACTTAAAAATAATATCAAACTTTTATAATTAAGATTTTTAAATTATAAGTAGTGTGAAAGGAGAGAAACATCTTCATTCTATCATTCAGCCCCTTTCAGGAACCTCATCCAACCTCACCACTCTAGGCTATCAGAGTTAGCACATTACATCTCTATACAGTCATGCATTCGTTAATGATGAGGATATGTTCTGAGAAATGCATTATTAGGCAATTCTGTTGGTGAACATCACAGAGTGTACTTACCCAAACCTAGCTGGTATAGCCCATCAGTCACCTTGGCAATATGGTATAGACGATTGCTCCTGGGCTGCAAACATGTACAGCAGGTTACTGCACTGAATACCGCAGGCAATTGTAATACAATGATAAGTATTTGTGTATTTAAACGTAGAAAAGGTACAGTACAAATTTGATATAAAAGATTAAAAAACGGAAGACCTGCTTAAGCCCATTCTGTTACAATCTTATGGGACCAGCATTGTATATGCAGAGTCCATTGTGGACCGAAATGTCACTGTGTGGAGCACAACTGTATCTCCATCCATACTGACACACACACGCCTTCTGAAACCCATGCCTACAACCATATTGGTATCTGTATATTGGTGCTTTATAGTTTAAAATATACCCTCTTGAGGGCTGAGCCTCAGTAAATACTCATGCTTAGCCACTGTCAGCCTGCTTCTTCCTCTAATCTCCAAAATGAAGTAAGTTCGTTGACAACACTAGAGATGCCTGCATTGCTGGATTTACACTCTATTTTATTATTAAAGAAAGGGTTTTTTTCTCCCTAAAGATATCCCTATTTCTATTAATCTTTTCTGGCTCATTATTTTTCTTTGATAGGCATAGAGGGCAGTATGGTGGAAGTATTCTGCCTTTCTGTGAGTATTTTAAAAAATGGAAAATGTTGGAAATCAATTTCTTGTGCATTTACTTTTTCTTAAATACTATTACTGTTTCCTTTCCAATCTTAGACTGCTGAATTCTGAATAAATCTCTCACCTTTGTGGTTTTCTTGAAGTAGACCTTAATTTGAATTTTTTTTTTTTTTGACGGAGTCTCACACTGTTGCCCAGGCGGGAGTGCAGTGGCGCAATCTCGGCTCACTGAAACCTCCACCTCCCAGGTTCAAGCGATTCTCCTGCCTCAGCCTCTTGAGTAACTGGGATTACAGGTGCCCGCCACCATGCCCGGCTAATTTTTTGTATTTTTAGTAGAGATGGGGTTTCACTATGTTGGCCAGGCTGGTCTCGAACACCTGACCTCATGATCCATCTGCCTCAGCCTCCCAAAGTGCTGGGATTACAGGTGTGAGCCACTGCACCCAGCCGAAATATTTTTTCTTTTTCTTTCTTTCCTTCTTTTTAAAAAAATTCTGTAGCTGATCCCTGATGGCTTTTAACTTGAATAAAACTTTATTTAAAGAAAGTGTATATTCATTGATACGAATCACACAGAGTATAATTTCAGGCCCATTACTATGAAGATATTTTCCTATGTTTTACTCCAGAATTTTTAATTATTTTATCTTTCAAATTTAGATCTATATTCCAGCTAGAATTGTGTGTGTGTGTGTGTGTGATGTGAAGGTCAAAGTTTATTTTTCTTTTTTTACATATAAATATGTAATTGATCCAGCACCACTTAATGAAAAGACTACTCTTTCCAGCCACTCTCAGGTGGTACCTACGTCGTGACCCAAGTGACTCAGTATCGAGTCGGTCTGGTTTTCAACTTTCTATTCAGTTCGGTTGCTCTGTAGTTCCCTCCTTGATGGTTTACATTGTCTGTGAATATTGACAGTTATAGTTCTTACTTTACCATTCTTTTAAGGAATCATTTGAAAAATTCACATATTGGTGAAGCCATACAGGCTTAGAGTTTTCTTTGTGGCAAGTTTCCTAATGACAGATTTAATTTCTTTAATAGATACAATGTATTCCACATAGATTTTTTTCAATGAGTTTTGGTAAGCTATATTTTTCTAGGAATTTGACAATCTAAATTTTGAAATATATTGGTATATAGGTCAAAAAATTGTATGTCTTTATCTTTTTAATATATGTAATGTCTGTTGTGATATACCTTTTTAAAAATTTCATATATTATTCATTTCTCTTTTCTGGCCTGATCCTAGCAATTGTTATAGGGAGTTTATAAAAATTATTAGTCTTTTTAGGGAAATAAATTTTTACTTTTTAATTTTTCTACTATATGTTTGTTACTTCATCAAATTTAAATTTAATTTTTTTGGATTAACCTACATTTCCTTCTTCCCATTTTTGTTAGGATTAGTTTGTTCTTATTTTTCCAACTACTTTAGAACATTCTTTAGCTTTTCCTCTTTGCTAATATGTAGATATACATTTGTTTCTTTCTTTCTTTCTTTTTTTTGAGATGGAGTCTGGCTCTGTCACCCAGGCTGGAGTGCAGTGGCGGGATCTCAGCTCACTGCAAGCTCTGCCTCCCGGGTTCACGCCATTCTCCTGTCTCAGCCTCCTGAGTAGCTTGGACTACAGGCACCCGCCACCACGCCCGGATAATATTTTTTGTATTTTTAGTAGAGACGGGGGTTTCACCCCGTTAGCCAGGATGGTCTTGATCCCCTGACCTTGTGATCCACCCACCTTGGCCTCCCAAAGTGCTGGGATTACAGGCGTGAGCCACCGTGCCCGGGCCCCCATATAGATATACATTTCTCTAAGCAGTTTTACCTGCCTCTCTAAAATTTTGAGATGTATTTTTATTAAATTCAGTTTAAAATATTTTCTGATTTTTCATTGAGTTGTCTTTCTTTACTAGTGCGTTATTTTTAAATACATTGCTTAATTTTCAAACATATTGACATATTCCAATCACTTTTTCATTATTGCTTTCCAATGTAACTACACCATGGTCAGGAGAACAGATTCCAAATTATTGTAGTATTTCAAACTTGTTGAGACTTGCTTTATAGCTTAGTTTAAAATACATTTTGGAAAATGCTCCGTGTAAATTTCAATAGAATCTGAGTGTGTTTCTCTGCTGTACTATAGTACTTCCCAGGCATCCTTCAGGTCAGGTTTCTCCTCAACCTAATGGATCTTCTGTATGCTTACTGGTCTATATGATTACAGAATTTTTTCTATTTGGTCTACTAATTATGAAAAATGTGTTTTAAAATCTATTATTATACATACATTCATTTCTCCTTTTACTTTTGTCATTCTGTTTTGTATATACAGTCATGCTCCAAATAACATTTCTTTCAACAACAGACTGCATATTCAACGGTGGCCTCCGAAGGTTACAGTGGAGCTGAACAACTCCTATAGCCTATTGCTGTCTGAGCCTTCATAATGTCAGAGTGCAGTGCATTTTACCTTTTCTATGTTTAGCTATGATCAGATACACAAATACTTACTGTTGCGTTACAGTTGCCTAGAGCAGGGGTGTACCATCATTTGGCTTCCCTGGGACACATTGGAAGAAGAATTGTCTTGGGCCACACATAAGATACGCCAGCACTAACAATAGCTGATGAGCTAAAAAAAAATTGCAAAAAATTCTAATAACATTATAAGAAAGTTTATGAATTTGTGTTGGGCTGCATTCAAAGTCATCTTAGGCTGGGTCACGGGTTGGACAAGCTTGGCCTAGGGTAGTCAGTGGAGTAGCATGCTTTCTAGGGTTGTTGCCTAGGAATAGTAGGCTGTACCATTTAGCCCAGGTGTGTAGTAGGTTATGCCATCTAGGTTTGTGTCAGTGCACTCTGTGATGTTTGCACAACAATACATGTGCCTGATGATGCACCTCATAGAATATGTTCCCACTGTTAAGCCAAACACCACTGTAGTTGAAAGTTTTGTTGTTAGGTGTATACAAGTTTAGAATTTTTCTTTCTGGAGAATTGACTCTTTCAGTAGGAAATGTCTCTTTCTAGCTCTGATGATTCTTCTTGCCTTAAAATCTGTCTTGTTTGGTCTTGTCATAATGCACAAAAATTCTTTTGGATAGTGCTTAAACAAAATTTTTCTCATCTTTAATTTTTAGCACTTTAACGGTTTTCTATGTTTATGTCTAGGATTATTTTACTTCTACTTAAAGGACTCCCTCCTTTAGTATTTATTTTAATGCAGATCTAGTGGTGGTGAATACTCTTTATTTTAATTTTTTTAGGAGTATCTTTATTTAACCTTTGAAAGGGTTTCACTGAACACAGAATTTTCTATGGGTAATTATGTTTAAAGAAGTCATTGCCATTTCTTCCATTTCTGTGGAGAATTCAACTATCAGTCTTACTGTAAGTCTTTTGGATTGCAGCTGAGAAAACCTGTTGTTATTTATATCATCACTCACTTGACTACCAAGATATAACAAAACTACTGAAAGGAAGGAAAAGTTTGAAGTGAGAAGAAAATAAAAGATGAATAAAATTACATTACAATAAGCTTAGCTACAATTATGGAGAGAAAAACTAGAATACAGCTGATAAAACAAGTAAGTGACACCCTATTTTGGGTAAAGTTAGTAGTCCAACTGAAATCTGGTTATTAGCTGACAAAACAGGTAATACTCCACTGTCACTTAATTTGCCATAATATTTTAGAAAATGCCCTTTAGTAGAAAGTTATCATTTCATGTTTCATTAGTTGCCACAGATATATAAACATGATATTAGGTAAGACTGCCTAAAATCTTCTCCCCTGTATTTTTATGGTAATTATATAATATAGAGCTTGTGATGCTCTCTGACCATATATTGTGAATGGTTTTTGCTCTTATAGCAGAATTTAAAGCCAGCACAAGGACATATTTGATGTAAGAAATGTAATAAGACTTGTGGTCAAAGTTATGAATATTTAAATGACATTATATATACAAAGAAAATTATGCTGTTATTTGGTTTCAGTAAAATCCAGCATAAAAATTAATTTTGACTCACACCCAAATCCTAAAATGTAAGGGGAACTATTTTTAATAATATGTATATTTGGGAAAATAATTGATTTATTAATTGGCCAAATATTTATTGACAAGCCATTTTCTTTCATTATAGTTTATTTGGTAAGATGTTTTCTTAAAGAGCCTATGATGAATATTTATAATATAACTCAATAAAAATGAACATTAGTTTGTCTTGCAGGGAAGCTATGACAGATATAGATATTACACAAAAATACAAGCCTTAAGGAAATAGGGGATTTGGTCCGCCTTGTTCTCTGTGGTATCTCTAGCATTCAGATTAAGGCTTATCTCATAGTTAATGTTCAAACATACATGTTAAGTAAATGAATTATTATTTTTTTAAATTTGATTTTGTAACATCTGAAGTATGAAGATTATAATAATCAGCATTAAAATCTGGTTTGGAGAGACCTGTATTAGAGGTGTGTAAACTTTGGTCTCCTTTATTTGCTATTAACATGTGTATAGTCAGTGTTGAATTTAAAATGATGTAAATCTTGAGTGTTCGCTGAGGTTGACTACCAGTATTTTCAGGAGATCACCATGTGGTATGATCTGAGATGTCTTCAGACCTACTTTGCTCTAAAAAGTTATTTACACTTTGCAATGTTTGTTAAACTACCAAGATCTGTATATTTTCACTATGTTTGTGAAGATGACAGTTTGAAAATAAGAAGATGAAAAACAATATATTACATACGTATGTTTGGGAGGCAAAGATAACCCCAAGTTTAGAAATGTGAGGCAGGCCTATATTTCTCTCCAATAGTATTTTATGATTGTCTCCAATTCCTGCTTGGTTTGAAGTCCCTTAACGCAGAATAATTTGGTCAGCAGAATGATTTAGTTAGACAGTAATGACACTCTTACTCCAGACATATTTAATAAATGTCATGTCTTCTACTGTCTCGGCACAATATGAGAATGTCTGAGTAGTATAAGGTGCATAAAGTAGTCTGTTTTTATGGGGATCACAATTTTGTTTTCTGCAAGGAAAAATGAAAGATATCCACACTTGGTTAAAAATGTATTAGAAATCTGACTCTGAAACCACACAGCAGGATTATGTGCTTCGGATCCATATCTTGACCTAGTTTCCTAAAAATGTCCAAGTTGGTAAAACTAGATAGTTCTGTTATCTTGTGAGGCTTTCCTGATGCACTAGTTTTGGGTTAAGATAATGATATTACTGTTGGAAAAGAGAAGAGTGATTTTTTTTTCCTCTTAGAAATTGTTTTTCATTTTATGTGTTAGCTTTCTCTCTCTATTGAGTGAAATGTCCTTGAGGACAGTGATAAAGGTTTACTCTGTTTATAAAACCAGTAGTCAGGCAGCTATGACTGTGCGAAACTCTGGACAGGTTATTCACCAGCTTCAGAAGTGGACTTGTCCTCCCACCTGATGATTGATATTGGTTAATCTGTATCCATCTCTCTGTTGGTCTCTCTATCCATTCATCCATTCCAGGCATTCTATACCATAATATAGATAGATACCATATACCATGTACCATAATCCCATACCAAAATATAGATAGAAATGTACCATAATATACCATAATATAGATAGAAATGTACTTCAACATTTCTGGATTTATTGTTAAATTTGGTATGTTATTCCTTGAATACTCTGAACAAAATAATAGTAGGTTTTATATAAATAGTAGAGACTCATTATTATAGCTCATTAGATAAATAAACCTTTTAGGTTCTATTATAAAATAAATGTTTCAGTTTCTATTCACAATGATTAATTCATTCAAATAAATTATAAAGAAAAAGATAAGAGTTTCTTTTGCAAACACAGTTAGAATCAAAATTCAAGTGCTAAGCTGATAACATTCTCATTAATAGCAATAAAGCCTACAGCACTTATTCAACCCGAAAAATAATTGACTCATCACAGAAAGGCTTTTATTTGTAGAGTTTAAATGTCTCTTCTCATAACCAGCAACTTGTACCTCATATAATTACTCAGATAAAGAGGCTTTCGATTTTCTTGTATAAAAGAAAACACTACAGACTATTTAAAACAAACAAGTGGCCGGGCACAGTGGCTCACTCCTGTAATCCCAGTCCTTTGGGAGGCTGAGGCAGGTTGATCACAAGGTCAGGAGTTTGAGACCAGCCTGGCCAATATGGTGAAACCCCATCTCTACTAAAAATACAGAAATTAGCCAGGCATGGTGGCACACACCTGTAGTCCCAGCTACTTGGGAGGCTGAGTCAGGAGAATTGCTTGAACCCAGGAGTCAGAGGTTGCAGTGAGCTGAAATCACACCACTGACTCCAGCCTGGGCGACAGAGCAAGACTCTGTCTCAAAAAACAAAACAAAACAAAGCAAACAAGTACCACCAATATAATACTTTATAGTGAGGATTTCAAGGCAGCCTATGTTCCTAATGATACAGAGTTCCAGGGAGGGAAATAAATCCAAGGTCTTTACATATAACCATGGAATGAGGATGTGCAAGAGAACACCTGAAAGAAAATCGGATTTCCTATAACTGAAAACAACAACGACAACAACAACAAAACCCAGCTTCTCAAATGGCTTAATTCACGTATGGTAAAGAGCAGAGAATGGAAAGGTGCTGATCACAAAACAGTTACTAACACTCCCCTCACCCTCCAAAAAAGGTGGTAATTTATATTTATCAGGCAGTTATGGAAGTTTCTTAAAAAGCAAGGTTATTTTTCCTTGCATTATTTACACTGCAATATATTTTTTAAATTTATGGAATGATGAATCTGTTTACAAAAAATGTTTTATCACATATGTAGGATATTTATAGTGAAATGAAAATGAATAAATAATCTTGATAGAATTGAGACGCTAAAGATATTTTAAAAATCAATAAATTTCTAAGAGATAATTGTGTGGTTTGTATGATAACATAACCTTTAATTATTCTCATGTTTTCTTTTTTTTTCAGACCACTCAATCTCTGGCTACTCCTTAAACATGTGTCTGTATCTACAGTTTTGCTGATATAGTACTGTCAGCCTGCATTTTCCACCATGTAGTTTATTCTAATACATACAAGTGCCCAGTGGCTTTCATTACTTCTGTTCCATGTACTCTCAAATTCAACATGTTTAAAATTGAGCTCACTCTGCCTCTGGCTATGCTTCCCCAGAGGTGGATGGCAACAGATTCCATCCATTCATCCAAACTTGGAACCTGAGATTTACCTTTGATCTCAAATTATACCTGTTTCCCCTCATCCAAACACTAACCCAGTGTACACAGATTTTACCTCCTTAGTTTTTCTTAACTTTTCTTTCTTTCCATCATTACTGCTGCTTTGCTAATACAGGCCCTCACTAAATCTAGCATTCTGCCTCTAGTCTTATTTTCTCCAAATCCGTTTTCCAAAGAAGTCTTATGTATCAATTCAGTCCATGATATGACTCTGAAGTGTTTTTTTTCAATGGCTCTAGATTTTCTTCAAAATTAACTTCCAATCTTCCTTACCTTGTGTGTGAGAGAAGAAACTGGCACACCCCTCTCCTTATCTGCAAGCAAAGGTGGGGATGGGAAGAAGTTTTAACTTTAAATCAAGCAGGAAATTTTGATTATGTTATGTCATTTGAATAATTAACTTAAAGAACTGACTGGGAAAATCAGGAGGTCTATCTGAGTTTCAGTTATCCCCCGAGGAAGAACTAGGCCCACCAGGTAAATGTAAGGACTCATGAGCAGTGAAGAGGCTGTGTGATACTTTCATCCCAAGTGTGGCTGGTTCAATATGCCAGTTACATTTATGATTTTCTATACTCAATACTGTTTCTGTACTTCAGGTTCACAGGGTCCTGTTTGTGTTGTTTATTCTAATGCTCTCTCCTTAATTTCGAATGTCTCATCTCATTCTCCTGCCTTAATTGGATAATCACTCTTCATCCTTTAACACAGAAATAGTCACCTCACTAGTTCAGATCTTGGTTTGTATTCTGCGTCTTTGTTTGTCTCATGTCTTTTGATTGATGCTTGCCATCTTACTTACAATACTGGGTTTTGGTCATGTGTTTTGGTCTGACTGTCCCACGGTCCATGAATGCCTTAAACTCAGGGAATGTGTCTCATTCATCTTTGTTATTTTCAGAGTTGAGAACTGGGTCTGAAATGTTAGATAATCTGTAAACAAAATGAATGAAATGATGTTGCAGAGGAGAGACATGTGGGATAGTCATCAACAGTAACAGAGAGGTGGTCATGATTATTTTCCAGATGGCTGGGGAGCTCCACCTTGGAAGGTCCATCTCTAATGGCAAAAGACTTTTTAACAGGGCTTCCCGAGGACATAAAGAGTCCAATTGTTGTTGAAATCGCATGGAAAGTTCAGCAAGTGTAGTATCGTTGCGATGCTTTGAATTGCACTCTGTCTGTTAGAGGCTGAACTGGGCATCTAGGAGTTACGAAGAACAGAAATATGGTTCCTGTGCTTTGGAACAACTTTGTAGCCACCTGTCACTTTTGGGGAATCATCGTCTTCTGAGAAGATATGTTTTATTCCTGAGATACAGAGAACACTCAATTGCTTAATAATACAACTAAAACAAAACTCTTCTTACTCTCAACCAGACTCATTTGGTCTAAGGGAAAGAAAATGACTCTCCCATGCTTCCTATGCGATAAAATAGCACTGAGTTAACTGTTGCATTGATTCAATACACAAATGGAAAATAGAATGATTTGGCTACAGACAATTCAAGTATGAAGATTGCAGTTCCTCTTATAAAGGAAGATGTCTTGATACTGGTTTTAAGTATTTCTTTTAAGAAAACTCTATAAAAACCCTGTTTTTTGGCCAATATTAAAAAAAGGAAAAATGCCATAAAATTAGTAGCATATGTTTCTATTTTCTTTTGAAAAGCTACCCCAGACTAGAAGATGACTTTTAGTAACACTGAGGCTGCATATTTATGCATGTGTGTGTATGCACACATTTTTCTATCAATATCTCTTTACTTTTCTATTTTCTTATGCTACCCTTTATTTAGTTACTTATTTTGAACTTTATAAGACTACCTAAAGTTTTAAGAATTTCTTTTGTTGAAAAAACTCGGGTTTATCACCCTAGTTATTCCAATAAAAATGAAGAAGAAAGCAAGGCATCTTAGAAACAGACTATAATAACCATTATATAACCACTAGAAGGGAAATGGAATAAGAAACTATTTTATAGAATTAACAGTGCTTAACTACTGTTTCATGTTATACTAAAAGCACTGAACGTAAAATAAAATTTAAAATGACCCAACCAGCATAAACATGCCACCAAGGCTGAGTAACAAGGTGTAAGGGTCAGATTGGTTAGGGCTGCCTTGAGTCTTAAGAGTTCATCTCCAAAGCCGTCGTCTCGCCCACCTCAGCTTTGCGGTGACATCCCAGTGTGCAGTGCTCACTCACGGCACCGTCATCTCTCTGAGTGATTTATGGGCTCGGAAGTCATCAGCAAGGAAACTGCAGGAAGCCCCTGCTGAGAACCACGCGCACTGAAGGAAAACAGCTGCACACATCCGAGCAGATTATTTCTTTAACACTCGTGTGAAACAAGGCATCACGCTGGACATACCGAGTCTTCCTCTTTTTCTTTTTTTTAAATGGAAATATCCTTATCTGGGTGGGTGAAGGATGGATATGACTTCTTAAGTGAAAAACAACCGTTTTTGTGGAGCTGCTGAAAAGATTAAAACACACTCATATACACACTCACTTTCTCTTCCTCATCAAAAAATGAGCAACAAAATAGCTTACTGAATGTGCATGTTCACACATGTACATATATTTGCATATTTAACTTATTTCGTTGAAATCTTTTCTCTTCCTAAAAACAAAGCTGCACTGGAAAGGAAGACTACATTTTATGAGCAAAGATAAAACACTCTTTGAATAGTAAATTGTTTTTAACAAAAGAAGAATTCAGGCTAAAATGAGAAGAATAATCAGTTTTTGGGAATTTTGCCTTTTGTTTAAGTTTTTTAGTTTATTTAAATCTTTACTGAACTAGAAAACAAGGTAAATTATTCTCCAGGTTTTCTGCTTTGCATGCCAGGAAGTTCTGGGACATTATTTGAGGATATTTTGACAAACAAAATCATCCCGATATGGAATAAAGTCAATATTCAGTAACGTGTAATTGAATTTTATTTTCGTGGATGTTAGAATAATGATATCTATGTGTTAAACCACAAGCTTCTTGAGGGCTTTATAATGTGTGGTTAGGGGACTTTCCAGCTGCCACACATCCTGCCAGACGCTTCAGCATTTTGGTTTGTTCCACAGTTGAGGAATGAAGAAACTTACTCCACAGAAGTGCTGTTGCCATGTGCTGACGGCTTTCCACAGCTGTGTCCTCACATGCGCTGTGTCCAGAGGAGCTCTGTCAATCATGCACTTGGGCTTGGGTGTTAAAATACTGATCACAACAACAGACTCGAATAGCTACTTTTAGTTACATGAATTAGTACCATTTGGTTGTGTTTTGAGATTTTTTTGATATGGCTATTTATATAAAATTGTCTCACACAGCTATCAAATGTACAAGATTAAAAATATAAGACCAAAATAATATTTAAGTAAGATGTAAAACATAGCAAAACCACAAAGTTGTAAACTCGTTTCCAAAAGTCACGATAGAATACTGATCTCATTAACTTCAAATGGTGCTAGTTATATAAAGATATGTATCCATGATCAAAGCTTAGGCCCGGGTGCGGTGGCTCATGCCTGTAATCCCAGCACTTTGGGAGGCCAAGGCGGGCAGATCATGAGGTCAACAGATGGAGACCATCCTGGCCAACATGGTGAAACCCCATCTCTACTAAAAATACAAATCAGCTGGACGTGGTTGCACGTGTCTGTAATCCCAGCTACTCGGGAGGCTGGGGCAGGAGAATTGCTTGAACCATGGAGTCGGAGCTTGCAGTGAGCCGAGATTGCGCCACTGCACTCCAGCCTGGCAACAGAACAAGACTCCATCTCAATAAAAAAAAATATAGCTTAGATATCTCTGCCATGAACATATGTAATCCAAATGATGTTTTCGGCAAATGTGTGCACAGGGAATATTTAAAAACTCATAATGCTTGTCAAGAGGAAATTAATTTCCACTAGAACTAAGCCAACGTAAAAGTCAAAAATGCCGTTTGGAAATTTAATCACAAAACAAAAGATTGTGCGTAAGGAGTGAATCTGTATATATAAGAATAATCTTCAACATGGTCTAAACATTGTCTTAATACAGCCCAGTTTAGTGAATAACTTAGCTGCGTGACCTTGGGTAAGTCATTTAGTTTCAATGTTTTCACATAAATAACTGAATTGTGAGGGTATATTGAGGCATGCATTTCATAGTACTTTAAAAAATAATGCAGATTTATGATACATTATTTTAAACATTATTATAAATGCTTACATTATATACATATGCATTATATATGTATATAGATATAACTTAGCTGCATATCTAATGATGATTATACTCTTCTATTTCTACGTTAAATATATTTTTATGTGTTCTTTTGAAAAGTTCAATTACTAGAACCAACAATATTTCTTCATTTTATGAAATGGTTCTCACATTAAAGGAAGAAAAATGCCACGACGTCTTTCTCTTCAGTAGTAGGAACAAGTGAGAGAATTAATTGTTTTAAAATGACTGTTGAAGAATGATGAGACGCTCTCTGTACAATAAACAAGCCAAACTCAAATATATGGCTAGAGTTCTGGGTTGTTAATGCACACACTATAAACTTTTATGTTGGGAAATCAAGCTAGTGATGTCCAAAAATCATTTCTTTTTTAGATTTCCAGAAATTCATGACCAAGAATGGTTTAGCTCATGTGCATATTACCTTTGGACACAGATCAAGCAAACAAATATAAAAAACCAAGTGAAAAATGTTTGTCAGGCTTTGTTAAACGGTGAAACAGGATACAGTCTTATTTTAAGAGCAGAAGAAAATTTGTATTTTATTTCAATTTGCCAAACCAATTTTTGTAGAACCTCATCATAGCAACATTCTTGTGGCAAGTAAAGTCAGCATGTTGTTCCTATCAGTAGAGGGGGAATCAGAAACAGATTCTGGACATATTCCAATTTCAAGGGGTTCAGAAAGAAAATTAAAATTAAACTTCAAAGCTGAAGTGCTCAAGACTAAACTAGACTAATAATACATAAAGTGGAAAATTAAGTAATTCTAAATGTCATGGGCATGTGAATATCACTGACTCATCTTTAATTTTATAGAATGATAAGTTAGTGTTATAAGTGATGAGATTAATTCAAGCTGACTAACACAGGTTGATCATTTTGTTATTTATGCTTTTGTTTCCCTCTTTAATTTTTGTTAACAAGCTTAGTGCTTGGCAATAATAAATGGGTAGCTCAAATATTATCTTCTCTAAAAAACTGTCGATCTTTTCTAAAAATACGTACTTGGTTTATTCACACTTCTATTACAACCCTTTTAACTCTGCTTTAAAGTTTGGATTATGTGTCTATTTCTCTGTGGTTTTCTGGAGTGCAAAGACCATGTTCCCTGTTGGATTTTCCTTTTCTACACAAAGTATGGTATTTGGCATATAAACATGTTAAAAGTGGTGAACAAGCATTTCACAAAACAATTAATGAGTGAAGCAGTTAAGTGAGTTCATAGCAACCCTCAGTTGTTGACGGAATCAACTAGATTATTACAAGCAAATCCTGTTGTTTCATTCATTCATTCTACAAATATTGATCAAGTTCTTGGTATAAATAAAATACCTGGATCCATAGCTGTCCATCAGCCCTTCATTTAAGGTGTCATCCATGGGAGTGAAGATGAGAGACAAGAAAGTGGTGCCTGAAAGCTCAGCAGTTAGGGAATTTGAGGCCATTCTAGGTTCTAAAAACACCGTGGCGACCTTAGCTGCTTAAACTTTCTGGTTTTCAGTTTCCTCATTTGTAATACGAAGGAATCGCCTTAATGGTCTTTACATTCCCTGTAAGTTTAACATTTTATTATGCTGATTGATAGTAGTACTGCTGAGGCACAAGCTCTGAGGGTCCTCATCACATACAGCCTGAGGCAGGGGTATAGAATCATTATAAGGATATCAGCACTGAGAGATTGTAATGCTAAAGTCATGCGGGACGCAAAATACAGCAGAGGTGGCACAGAGGCAGAGAGGAGGCACGTGGAGGTGGTGGGGTGTGTGTGCGTTTGTGTGAGAGAGAGAGAAAGAGAGAGAGATGGAGAGAAAGTGTGACTGTTCAGGGGAAGAATTTGTAAAACGTGACACTGAAACTCAGTTTTTAAGGATGAATTCTGCAGGGGCACAGCCAGGGGGTGGGTGATTCCAAATGTCAGAAACAGCATGCACAAAAGCATCGAGTTTAGAAACAGTGGGGCATAAAGAAAATTGGAAGCACTTAGGTTTTGTTGGAGAATGAATGTGTTTGACAGGTTGACAGGTTGGAGACTGGAGCTGTAGGTAAGAGGCCGACCTAAAGGCTCTGGATTCCAGGCCTGAGGGTACAGACTGCAGTCTATACTCAGAGAGAGATGACAGATGCTGGTTTCAAAAGCTCGTGGCAGCTGCTGTGGAAGGCGGAACTCAAGGCAGTAAAACTAGGAGCAGTGGGCCTTTTGAGAGCAAACTGAGGTGAGATCCAGGTGAGAGAGGGAGGGGTAAGAGACGGGTAAGCTGGAGCTTGGGCAGTGGCATGTAAAAGAGTTCCTAGTGAAGGACATTTAGGAGGAAGAACCAATCGATAGCATTTGGTAATAGACTAGCATCAATCATCAGGGAAGAATAGGAACTTTTTTAGGTTGTCCAAGTGAGGGGAGATGATTTTCTTAACAGATACCAGCCACATGGAAGCATAAATATACCTGTGGTAGAAAGATGATGAATTTGGTTTTGGATAGATTGAATTTGAAGTGCCTTTGGGGCATTCAGAAGGACTAGCCCATTGCGTTTAGAATAACATCCATAAGCCTTACTAGCCTGGCCCTGAAAGCCCACTGCTGCTGCTCAGCCCTCATCTCCTGCCGCGCCCCTTCATCCTGCCCGGGGCCACTCCACCGTTCCTGCACCCCTAAAACTAGCCCGCCCCTGAGTTTTGCACTTGCCGTTTGCTCCACTGGCAACAATGTCTCCTCAAACATCCTCAGGGCTGGTTTATGTGTGTTCAGCCTGTTTATGGAGTCTCCGAAGATCATCTTGGCAGAGTCCCCTTCGGAGACCATCCGAAGCTGCATGGCCCTGGTCATTTC
Organism: Pan troglodytes; assembly: GCF_028858775.2. NCBI lineage: Eukaryota > Metazoa > Chordata > Mammalia > Primates > Hominidae > Pan > Pan troglodytes. The sequence continues at coordinate 190,208,896 of NC_072401.2, forward strand.
TGTCACGCCGTGTTTTATTTTCCGCAAAGCTTATACAACTATCTATTTACGGTGATCATGGTTATTTTCGTATTTGCTTGCTCTCTACTTGACGGAAAAGCTCTGTGAGAACAGAGAATTGGTTTCGCTTGCCGTTGCGACCCCGCACCTAGCACAGTGCCTGATGTGCACTAACCGCGCTGACGGTTGAGTACCTGTGCACCTGCCCGTGGAACTGTGGAGAGAGCCGGCGGATGCGCAGGTGCAGCAGAGCAGGACGGACGGAGGAGCGCATGGACTTGCTTCCATTGTTCAAGCGCCTTCACGTAGTCAAATATTGCTACAAAATAAGATATTTTAACCGCAACTGGTTTTTTCACTCTGACTTCCCCTCTTCCACTCATCTCATGTTAGTTGATATGAAAAAGTGTATTGGGGACACAGCTAATGAGACATTGAATTAGAATACATTAGATTTGGTTCTAATAGGATGTATTTGTACAATTTGCGACATACATAATCATAAATGCCAAATTACATAGAGAAATGCATATTTATTTAGAATGAGAAGAGAAATAAAAATAAATTCTAGCTTTTGAAAAACTAACAAATATCTGATCTTCACAAAGTCTAGAAAATAACGTGTTTTTATGTTGTTTTGCCGGATATTGTTCCATAATCCTTCTTTTCCTCTGTTTTTGGCTGAATAGTATTTAATTTCCTCTTCCAATGGCAGCGCTTTTGTAATGTCACTTTCTATAAAAAGGAAAGATAATTCTATTTTTCTACTAGTATGGTTGATTTATTTTAAACAGTGTTTAGAAAAGTATTTTTAGCATTATAACTTGTTAATGAAACATAAAAATTTCAAGGATTGTTTTCAAATTTAGGAAAATCTTGTTTTTTCTTTTTTTGTTGCTGTTGTTTTCAAGACGGAGTCTTGCTTTGTCACCCAGGTTGGAGTGCAGTGGTGCGATCTTGGCTCACTGCAACCTCTGCCTCTGGGGTTCAAGCGATTCTCCTGCTGGGACTATAGGTGCCCGCCCCACTAGGTCCGGCTAATTTTTGTATTTTTAGTAGAAACGCGTTTCACCATGTTGTCCAGGCTGGTCTTGAACTCCTGACCTCAGGTGATCCCTCCTCCTCAGCCTCCCAAAGTGCTGGGATTACAGGCGTGAGTCCCCATGCCCGGCTGATCTCATTTTTCACACAGGGTTTGTTACTTACATGCTTGCTGTTTTTGGAGTTGCTTCAGATTTGTGCCCTACACATGCAGTAATTCTGATAAATTCTATTTTATGAAATTTTCCACCAAAGTTAATGTACTGATTTTTGTATATGCTTTATTATATCATATATTTTTGAAAAGAGAGAATTTCCATTACTTGAGAGAAAATTTTCAATTCATACTTTATTCATTCAATTTTTAATTATGTACATTTCAAAATGTATTTCTTTTCCATTCCTTGCATGCGTCCGGTGACAGGTCCCCCAGGACATTCTGTCTTGGCCTTGCCCCTTTGTCACAGTGGAATACAATTCAGCTGAAAAAAGGAGAAAGTCCTGTCAGTCACAAAACCATAGATGATCCTGGAGGACATTATTCTAAGATAAATACGCCAGGCATAGAAACACAATACTGTATGATCCCACTTACATGTGGAATGTAAACAAGTCGAACCCGTAGAAGCAGAAAGTAGAATGGTATGAGAATGTGTCGGTCGAAGTTACAAAGTTTCAGTTAGGAGAACTACATTCTGGAGATCTATTTGGCGGATGTAGTAACAATAATGTACTCTACCCTTGAAAATTGCTGAAAGTAGGTTTTAAATGTTCCCACAACACAAAAATAAGTTATGTGTGATATGTTAATTAGCTTGATTTAATTATTTCAGAATGTACACATATGTCAAAACATCATGTTGTATCCCATAAGCATGTACAATAAAAAATAATTTAAAACAATGACAAAAATCCAGAACACACAAAATACCTATAAAATATAAATAAAAATATAATAGCCAGGCATGGTGGCATGCCTGTGATCCCAGCTACTCTGGAGGCTGAGGCAGGAGTTTTGCTTAAGCCCAGGAGTTCAAGGCTGCAGTGAGCTGTGATCATACAACTGCATTCCAGGCTGGGTGACAGGGCAAGACTCTATCTCAAAAAAAAAAAAAAAAAAAAAAATATATATATATATATATCTCATATCATTATATATATGATATAACCATAAACTATAAAATGTACATTTACAAAATATTATATATGTAAATATACATTTATAAATTACATTTGAGTTCTTGCTGCCCTTTTTTTAAATGGCAGCATCTAAAGGACTGGAATTTGTCCAAGTAGAAAATCCTACTTTTGTTAACCATTACTTGGCTGAATGTCAATAAATGCCCATGGTATGAGAACATGGTTGTTTATCAGAAATCATCAACAGATACACATTTATATATATATATATATATATATATATATGTATATTTATAAACAGTTAACCCTTAAACAACATGGGTTTGAACTGCATGGTCCACTCATAAGCAGATTTTTTCCGTCTCTGCCACCCCTGAGACAGCAAGACCAAGCCCTCTTCTTCCTCCTCTTCTGCTCAGTGTGAAGAGGATGAGAATTAAGACCCTTGTGATGATCCACTTCCACTTAATAGTCAATATATTTCCTCTGTCTCTCTCTCTCTCTTTTTTTTTTAGTTGTGGGGGGTCTCTCTATTTTGCCGAGGCTGGCCTCAAACTCCTGGGCTCAAACGATCCTCCTGCCTCAGCCTCCCAAGTAGCTGGGATGTTGAAGCAGGTCACAGGACATCATGCCTGGCTTCCTTGTGATGTTTTAAAATAACATTTTCTTTTCTCTAGTCTCAGGTTTTTTGTAAAAGTATAGTGAGTGTAGTATATAATACATATAACATGCAAAATATGCATTAGTCAACTATGTTATCAGTAAGGCTACAGGTCAACAGTAGACTATTAGTAGTTAAGTTTTTGAGGAGTCAAAAGTTTCAACTGTGTGCCAGTAACCCCCATGTTGTTCAAGGATCAAATGTATATATTTCCATATGTGTGTTTAGATACATGTATGTGTGTATGTATATATTCATGCATGTGAGCCTATGTGCATGTAGACTATTCTCTAAAACTCAAAATCAGAGAAAAATAATCTTTGTGTAAAGTAAAATATATCAATGACCATAATCAGATATGAATCGTAATTCTAATATGTACTTGACGTATAGAAAAAAGCATAAGAATTTGTATTGATATGTTTATTTAAATTAAATTATAAAATTGCATAGAGTTAGAAAAAGCAAAATTAGTTTATTGCAATTATTATTTTCTCAACTTGATATTAATAAAGTTATTTTTATAATAATGGCACATATTAAAAAGCAATTTTACTCTGTCCTTCAGAGCATTTGCTCCACATTGGAGCTATTTCCATTGTAGATTTTTTTGTAAGGCTATAATTCTATCACATGGGCAGATTGTGCTAAAACAAGCAGAAAGGGTCACAACCTTCTGTCTAACCTTTGCTATTTACAATGAAGGCCCAGGGCTTTCGAGAATGTAAATTGTCCTGGCCTGTTCTCTGACAAAATAAGAACATACAGTTAAAGAATTATTTTTTGTAAAACCTAAATTTGCCTTTTTTCCTCACACTAAGCTCTTCTCAAGTGTTAAATTTAAAGACAGTTAATTATCAGCTATTCTTTAGAGCACGGGAAAAACAGTTTAGTACTCAGTAAAGTGAGCATGCAATCTACCTTATTCCTGTTTTTTTCGATGGATGAATGTGAAGAATTTACACAGTCATGCAAGAGAGGCAACGATAGTGTTCTCTTAAGAAGACAAAATTATAAGATTGGAGGTTAACACTTGCTCAACCCAGTAAAAAGGCATTTGGTAGATATTTCTGATCTTTCCCTGACTGATGAAAAGTGCTGATATTTCTAAGAAACTGGTAGGAAACTTTAAAAAAAAACTCCCCAAAACCTACCACCAGGCATGCCATGAACTTTCAAATGACACATCGTGCTACTAATTTTTAGTGACCTTTGCTAAATTCATCAAAAAATGCTCTCACTGAATCCATTTCTGTAGAAATAAAGAAAATATCCGTGATGTGCAAACTCACAGCGCAAATCTGTGCGGCTTCTGACTGCAGAAGATCCTGCATATTTCATCAAAGCCTCAGGGTTGTGGTTATTGATGTTTCCCAGAACGTGGAGTGAAACCCCACACAAACAGATTGCCAAAGGGGAGAAAACTATGATTTGTGAAATTCAACATTATCTCTTGAATGCCTTTGCTTTTTATTTTGAACAGACTTTATTTTTCAGACCAGTTTTAGGATCACAGCAAAATTAAGCAGAGGTATAGAGATTTCCTATATATCCACTGCCCCCATACAGGCATAGCCTCCCCCATTATCAAAAGCCCCCACAAGAGTGGTAAAGGTGTTACAACTGATTAACCTCCATTGACACATCATTCTCACCCCAAATTTACCTTAGGTGTTAGACATTCTGTGGGCTTGGAAAAATGTATAATGATGTGTACACACAATTACGGCATTACACAGGGTAGGTTTCTTGTCCTAAACGTTCTCTGTGCTCCACCTATTCAGTCTCCCTCTCTCTTAAGCCTGGGCAACCATTGATTATTTTTACTGTCTCCATAGTTTGCCTTTAAAAAAATGTCATATGGTGGCTCACGCCTGTAATTCCAGCACTTTGGGAGGCCGAGGCAGGCAGATCAACGAGGTCAGGAGTTTGAGACCATCCTGGCCAACACGGTGAAACCCTGTCTCTAACAAAAATACAAAAATTAGCTGGGTGTGGTGATGCTTGCCTGTAATCCCAGCTACTCAGAGGGCTGAGGCAGGAGAATCGCTTGAACCAGGGAGTCGACGTTGCAGTGAGCCGAGATCGCGCCACTGCACTCCAGCCTGGCGGGAGAGCAAGACTCTGTCTCGGAAAAAAAAAAAAAAAAAAAAAAAGTCATATAGTTGGAATCGTGTATTATGTAGCCTTTTCAATTTGGCTTTTTTCACTTGGTAAGATGCATTTAAGTTTCTTCCACATGATTTTATGGCTTGAAACCTTATTTCTTTTTAACGCTGAAAAAATTTCCATTGTCTGGATGTACAACGGCTTATTCCTTCACCTATTCTAGGCTATCTAAATTTCTTCTAAGTTTTAGCAATTATGAATAGAAATGCTCTAAGTGCAAGTTTTTATGTAGACATGTTTTCATCTTCTTTGGGTAAATACCAAGGAGAGTGATTATAGTATCATATAATAAAATAATGTTTAGTTTGGTAAGAAACGGCCAAACTCTCTTCCAAAGTGACTCTGCCATTTTGCATTCCCACCAGCAACAAAAGAGAATTCATTGTTCTTTAACCTCACTAGCATTTGGTGTTACGGATCTGGAGCTTGGCCATTACAATAAGTGAGTAGTAATATCTCATTGTTTTAATTTGCATTTCCCTGAGGACGTATAGTATGGAGCATCTTTCACGTGCTTATTTGCCATCTGTATATTTTCTTTGGTTGGGTGTCTGTTTAGGTCTTTGGACCAGTTTTTAATTAAGTTTTTTTTTTATCGTTTAGATTTAAGGGATTCTTTCTATATTTTGAATAGCAGTCCCTTATCAGATATGGCCTCCCACATGAGAATGTAATTCTTCTGACAGTGCCTCTCATGGAGCAGAACTTTTTAATTGTAATGAAGTTCAGTTTATCAATTATTTCTCAGAGATTACGCTTTTGGTATATCTAAAAAGTCATTGCCAAACTCATGCTAATCTAGATTTTTCTCCTATGTTATCTTCTAGGAGTTTTATAATTTTGAGTTTTAGAATCCACTTTGAGTTAATTTTTGTGAAGAGTATAAGGTCTGTGTCTAGGTTTATTTATTTTTGCATGTGGATGTTCAGTTGTTATAGTACTATTTGTAGAAAAGACTGTTTTTGCTCCATCGTCTTGCCTTTGCTCCTTTGTCAAAGATCAGTTGGCTGTATTTATGTAGGTCTACTTCTGGGCTCCTCATTCTGTTTCTTTGACATGTTTGTCTGTTGTTTTACCAATACCACACTGTCTTGATTACTGTAGCTTTATAGTAAGTCTTGAAATCTGGTAATATCTGTCCTCCAGCTTTGTTATTCTCCTTCAATATTGTGATGGTTATTGTGAGTCTTTTGCCTTTCCATAGAATCAGTTTGTCAATATACACTAAAATAACTTGCTGGAATTTTGATTGGGGTTGCATTTAATGTATAGATTCAGATGGGAAGAACTGCCAGTATTTAGCCTGTCTATCCATGAACATGAGATGTCTCTATTTATTTAGTTCTTTGATTTTTTTCATCAGAGTTTTGTCATTTTCCTCCTATAAATCTTGTACATATTTTCTTAGATTTATATCTTCAGTATTTCATTTTGGGTGTGCTCATGTAAATGGTATTATGCTTATAATTTAAAATTGTACTTGTTCATTGCTGGTATATAGGAAAGCAATAGGGTTTCGTATATTAACTTTATGTTTTGCCACCTTGTGATAAGTTAGTTTCAGGAGGTTTTGTTGGTGTTATTAAGTTATTGTTGTTGATTATTTTCGATTTTCTACATAAATTATCATGTCAACTGCAAACAAAGACAGCTTTTTTACTCTATCGGTGTGTTTTATTTATTTTTTATTTATTTATTTATTATTTATTTATTTTCTCATTGCATTAGTTAGGGCTTCCAGTGTGCTGTTGAAAAGAGGTGGTGAGAGGTAATATCCTTGCCTTGTTTTTCATCTTAGCACAAAAGCTTCCACTTTCTCACCATTAAATGTAATGTTAGCTGTATGTTTTTGTAAATATCACTTGTTAGACTGAAAATGTCTTATTATTATTATTATTATACTTTAAGTTTTAGGGTACATGTGCACAACGTGCAGGTTTGTTACATATGTATACATGTGCCATGTTGGTGTGCTGCACCCATTAACTCGTCATTTACATTAGGCATATCTCCTAATGCTATCCCTCCCCCTCCCCCGACCCCACAACAGGCCCTGGTGTGTGATGTTCCCCTTCCTGTGTCCATGTGTTCTCATTGTTCAGTTCCCACCTGTGAGTGAGAACATGCCTGCAGGTTCCGTCCGTTTGTGGTAGAGGGACATTAAAGTGTTCAACTATAATAGTGAATTTGTTTGTTTCTCTTTGCGGTTCTATCAGTGTTTTTGTCTCATAGCTCTAATGTCTGCTCTGAATTCACATAACTACTCCTGCTTTCTCTTGACTAATGTTAGCATGGTGTATTTTTCTCTATTTATTTACTTTTGTTCTATAGGTATCTTTATATTTAAATTGGATTTCTTGCAAACAATATATAGTTGAGTCTTGTTTTTTGATCCACTCTGCCAATTTCTGACTTTTAATTGGTGCATTTAGACCATTGATATTCCAAGCGATTACTGATATAGTTGGATTACTGTCTATAATATTTTTTATTCTTTTCTATTTGTTGCCCTTTGCTTCTATTTTTGAATTCTACTTCTTTCTGCTTTTTTGTAGCTTGAATTTGTTTTTTATTGAACAGAATGAACAAGAAGTTGTTGGTTCCTCAAAATCAATTATTATTTTTATATCAAACTAGAAAATTAAAACTAAACTTCAAGTTTTATCAGCTTGTTATTTGACAAGTACTTTTTTTTCCCGGCACTGCCCTTTACCTCTAAGCCAATGGGTTTTCTATCTATCTGTTTTCTACTTTCTAGTTTAGGTTTTAATAGTTTTTAAATCTTTGTGGTTATTATTGATATTCTCAATTTTTACTATTAAAATGAAGCATTGTGGATAGTAAAGCATATTTTGAAGAATTTCTATGGTGATTAAAAATTTTTCTATTTTGTAATACGGTGTTATTTTTACATAGAAAAACACCTGATACTTTTGAGACCTCAGTTATCTCTCACATAAACTCTCACTGAATTTATCTGTACCCAATTCATGGTGTTAAGAAGTCTTGCTGTGAAATGTAGAGGTCAGTCACATACATGTTGAAATACAACAGAATGTGTGTGGGTTGCTTCCGGGCTCTTCTGCTTACCAGCTATGTGTCCTTGCACAAGTTAACTAAATTCTTGCCTGTCAGCTTCTCATCAGTAAACTAGGGAGTATAAAGACAATCCATAGTATTATTGTGGATGTTAGCTAAAATATTTTAATGCAAAGTATCAATTAAAATTTTCTGAAATATAATAGATGTCCCAAAATGCTGGCTTACCATTCATTATTATTTTAATCTTTGCATTTCAGTCTTTTGTTATACTTTCTCCAATATACAACAGTCTAGAATGGAAATATGGTCTATATTTTTGAATTTCTAAGCATTTTACCTGGCTATTAGTATGAATTCAAGAAGCATTTGTTGAAAGAAAAATAAGATTCTCAAATTGTAAGCATTAGTGCAAACATTTACTTGGCCACTAAGAAAATTTAATAATTAATTAATATACTTTAGAATTTGTTTCAAAACTCTAAATGTTTGTGATAAAACTAAACTTTCTGGTATTTGGATTTATTCTTAATAACTTCTTTTCCTACATTGCCTTTGTGAAGTTTTCTCTCTAATAAGCCACCTTTAAAGTTTGAAACTGCAGAATCACAAAGTGTACACTTGCTGCATACTGTAGAGTCCTTTTGGTTGCACCAAATCCTGTTGAGAGTTTTACCATTTTAATAGGCATCAGTCAGCGTCTGCAAAAACTTTGCACACATGTAAAGCTGTTGCTGAAATCTTTTATTATCTGGAGAAGGAAAAGCACTAATTTTTTCGTGCCATAAAATTCCTAAAAATGATGCTCTGATGGCAACATAGTGCCCTATATGTGAGTACCATGATTATAGATTTAATCTAAAGTATGAAATCATCAATACTATATAGCCAATATCAAAAACATGTTGATCAATCAATAAAAGATATGTTGATCAATAATGATCAAAGCTTACCGATACCACCGTGTCCAGTGTTCATTCTAACAGCACAGCACAATGGTTCCAGACAATTACCTTGCCTTGTTCTCCATATCATGTGGAGTTATTAGCCAATGGGTGAAAATTTTCTGTTAAGCAAGATGAATAAATTCTAGACATCTTCTGTATAGCATTCCACCTATAGGCAACCATATTGTACTGTACATTGAAAATTTTGTTAAGAAGATAGATCTTATGTTAAGCGTTCTTACCACAATTTAAAATAATTTTTTAAATTAGCTAATAACCTTTTTTTATGGTCTAGATACTAATTTCCAAATATAAAGATGGATAATTTAATTGTCTTTAAAATTTAAGCCCAGGTGAAGTGTCAAGAATGTCAGCATTTATTTCTGTGTTGACAAATCAGAACATAAACAAATCAAAACATCAACTACATTCAGGTCTCCAACTTTAATATCAACTATCTGTTAATTGATTTTAGGTCCACATCTTTGTCCACAATGGCACATTTCTAAACCCATCATCTGGAATTAAAACTACTTACCTACTCTCTATACGATTGCCACTTAACGGGAATTTCCTGGTTGGGTCAGGAATGTGTTTATTCTTATGCATTCTTTGCAGGCTGCATTGCCCAGAGTTCAATCTGGTTTCATATTGTTTACTTCAATCTGGTTTCATATAGTGAAGCACGGGGGAGAGTGGGAAGAGGTAAATATTCCCTACACCTTCCCACCCATCCACCCTGACCCTATCCTCTTCCCCACTGTCTGAGGGCTTTAGACAGTGGCTACATTTTTCCATGGCTCCGTCCAGAAAGGTCCACTGTTACTTCAGTTTTAACCAAATAATCCCTGCCCCTGAGCTCTGGTAAATGCCTCTTCACTTTGCTACTCTAGCCTCGGAGAAATAATTCCTTACTGGGATTCCTGATATCTGGGTTTTCTCTCAGTGATTTCACTGGTGTCTCAGCCCTTCCATTACCCTTGCAGCCAATCCCCAACTTGAAATTATTGTTGTCCAGGGAACTCAAACAACTCAACAAGAAAAAACACAAATAGCCCCATTGAATAGTGGGCAAATGATATGAACACATGTTTTTCAAAAGAAGACATGCAAATAGTCAACAAGCATATGAAAAACTGCTAAATATCACTAATCAGAGAAAAATCAAATTAAAGCCATAATAAGATAATATCTTACAGCATTAAAAAATATGTTGGTGAGGATGTGGAGACAAGGGAATGCTTTGTACACTGTTGGTGGGAGTGTAAATTAGTGCAACCTCTATGGAAAACAGTATGGAGATTTTTCAAAGAACTAAAAATAGATGTACCATTTGACCCAGTCATCCCAGTACTGGGTATCTACGCAAAAGAAAAGTAATCATTACACCAAAATATACCTGCACTCATATGTGTACTACTCAAAGCAGCAAAGATATGGAATCAACCTGAGTGTCCATCAAAGGATGATTGGATAAAGAAAATGTTTTATTATATATATATACACATATATAAAAACACATTTTCGTGATATATATATATATATATTCACCATGGTATATATATATATACACCATGGTGTATATATATATATACACCATGGTATATATATATACCATGAAAAAATACTCAGCTATAAAAAAGAATGAAATTATGTCTTTTTCAGAAACATAAGTGGGACTGGAGGCCTTTATCTTAAGTAAAGTAACTCAGAAACGAAAGTCAAATACGGCATATTCTCACTTATAAGTGGGAGCTAAACAATGTGTACACATGAACATAGTGGAATAATGGACATTGGAGGCTCGGAAAGGTGGGAGGGTGGGGGTGGGGTGAAGGATGAGCAATTACCTCTCGAGTACAATGTGCTCTATTTGGGTGATGATTACACTAAAAGCTCAGGCTTCACCAGCACATAATATATCCATGTAACAAAACTGCACTCGTACCTTCTAAATCTGTAAAAATAAAAATTAAATTGTCCTTATTTCAAATGCAGTAGGTGGTTTCTGTTTTGTTTTTGTGTTTTTGCTTTTTGACAAAATTGCGATATATATGCGCTGTATAATGATATCCTAGGAGTCACGTTTCTGGATCTACTTTTTCAGGGTCATTTCTAAGCATTGTGGATTATGTATCTGTTTTAGATTGAAAATACTGAACCATACAGCTTTCATGAGATTTGAGAATGAACTCATATTTTCCCTAAGAAATGATATCTTTTCTTCTAAAAACACAAAGCAGTCTAACTTTGATAATTAATTTTAATATGCATTGGGAACACATGCATAGGTAGATGGAAAGTTTGATGAAATGCTACCATGTGATATATGATTTTCATATATAGTTCATTTATTCTTGCAACCACTCAACAGGGATATTATGTAACATAACTTGCTGTTGTGAAATCTGTAAAATAGCTGCAAACCAAATCCAAGGCTGTCTGAGTCCAAAGCCTAGACCATTTCTACTCTGTAAAACTATTTCTTCTTCAGAGAAAATATTTAAAACAACAGTGACAGACTATGAATGTTCAATATGTATAATATGGAAACTTGTCTCTTTTTTCTTTATTTTTCTTGCTGTATTAGAAAAACTCCTTGCAGCGTTTTAAGATTAATGTTCCTTTCCCTCTAGGAAAGAGGATAGAGCAAAACAAGTTTTGTTTTATTAATGATTTCAGTCCTGGATTTAATAAATTTTAAATGTACACTATGAAATTAAAATAGATGATGTATTTTGGGATGAGGATGAGTTAGAGGTAGAATGACATAAATATAAAGAAGTGAAGGAAGTTTATCAGGCGTGAAACAGAAGCCTGGGGCACGATGATGGGGAAGGTTTCCAAGTGGGAGGAGCTACTGATTAGTGAGTCCAGAGGGTAGTTCCCAGGAAGGAGCAACATACATCAATAAGGAGGTTCAAAAACAAATTGTCTGTACCTGGTAAGGACAGAAGTACAAATTCATTGGTCTGTGTTAACAATCTTGTTCCTTATCAAAATGCAATCTATAGAGAACTTCATTAATCTGGATATTAGGCAGGCATCATGCTGATTCACTAAATGATGACATCATCTTTATGAGCCTTGATAAAATAAAGTACAAATAATCCAAAATGTCCTGGAAATATACATGCATCATGGAAGATGGTAGGTAAACTTCATGGAGAATCAGGGGCTTGACAAATTGATGTTCTTAGAGGATTGAGGTATGCCACAGGTAGGGAAGAAATGGTTGCATATTGCACCTCCAGTTACTAAGGCAGAAGCCCAGATCTTCATGGATTTTGGAGGTAGCATTATTTATTGGGTGATATGGTTTGGCTGTGTCCCCACCCAAATCTCATGTTGAATTGTAGCTCCCATAATTCCCACGTGTTGTTGGAGGGGCCTATGGGAGGTAATTGAATCACAGGGGCAGTTTTCCCCCAAACTGTTCTCGCCGTAGTGAATAAGTCTCATGAGATCTGAGGGTTTTATAAGGGGTTTTCCCTTTCTCTTGGCTCTCATTCTCTCCTACCTGCTGCCATGTAAGATGTGCCTTTCACCTTCCACCATGATTATGAGGCCTCCCCAGCCACGTGGAACTGTGAGTTCATTAAACCTCTTTTTCTTTATAAATTACCCAGTCTCCAGTATGTCTTTATCAGCAGCATGAAAACAGAGTAATACATTGGGAACTTGGAAACTATCAGTTTTAAGTGGAATCCAGAGAAACAGAGGGCTCTGTAGCACAATCTGTTATGCCTCTTAAGCCACATGACTCAGTAAATCCAGAGATGCTAGATGTATCTGTAATAGATAATGAAGCTACATGGAGTCTCTGACAAGCCCAAATATAAGGGTTGCAGAACAGACCCATAGGGTTTTAGATAAAAGCCATGCCTTCCTTAGCGTGCAACTGGACCCCAGCAGACTGAGCACCGTAATGCGGGATATCAAGTGATTTTCCAATCATTCTTTCCTCATGAGTTGGATATGTTCAGATCTGTCAGTTTATGACACTGAGGGTTTGCAACATCAATATATTATACAATATTTGATGGAAAAAGTATTGTACTGATGTTTATAGTTGTATAACAAATCACCATAAATTTAGCATCTTAAACAACACACATGTATTATTTCACAGATTCTATGGATGAAGAGTGTGGGCACAGATTAACTGGGTCTTCTGCTTAGGGTTTCAATGGCTGAGAAATCAAGGTGTTGACTAGACTGTTTTCTCATCTAGAGTTTACTGGAGAAAATCCACTTCCAAGTTGGAAAAATTCATTTCCTTGCAGTCACAGGGTTAAGGTCTCCAGCTTCTTGCCAGCTGGGGCTGGGAGCCACCTTCAGCTTCTGGAGGCTGCCAGTAGTTCTGAGAAGCCACCGGCAATTCCTGCCAACGGCCACTTATACTTCATCAAGCCAATAAGGAGAACCTCTGTGACAAGCCAGCCTGCAAAACAGGGTAATATACTGTAACTATCATGTGAGTGACATCCCATCACATTCACCAAATTCTACTGATTAGAAGCGAGTCAAGGTCCCATTGACATTCCAGGGGATGGAATGAGGCACAAGGCATTCAGCACCAAGAGGTGGAGATCATGGGGGCATCTTAGAGTCTGCCTGCTACAGAGTTAGGCCTGAAAAGATCCAGAAGACACAAGTAAGTTGTAGCCATGAGTAGCCCAGGTGCAATATCATATACCTCTGTAGCACCAATGTCTTCTCCTCAGCTAAGGAAGGTGTCAAGAGAGACATCTTATGATCAACCTATGGAGGAAGAAAAAATTTGTGGTATTTTGCATGTCGGCTCAGGGCAAAGAGTGCATTTTAGAATAAAGGAGGTGTGGCAACGTGTGTGCATGGCCGTCAGATGCACAGGGCTAAGAAGCAACTGCTAGAAAGGTCAAATAGCTGTAATAGGTTCAGCTCATGTGGAACTTGGGACACTGCTCTGTATGTTCGAGACTCTCTCCTCCAGAAAACAGAATATTTACTAAGCCAGCAGTCAATACATGGTGCTGAGACTGACATGTCTAGAAAACACAGGTCTCAGGACCACAGGGTGAAAGAGTTGCCCCCTCACCATCACACGGGAGTATCCACTTGAAGAATCACTGTGTTTTCCAGTCTCACAACATTAGGCTCTCCTGGATTAGGGATAATGGTTCCCAAGAAGGAACTGCTTCTATAGGGAATATAGAAAGAATTCCACATAATATAAAGTTACTTCAAGTTAGAACTGCTGTCTGATTACTTTGGGTTTCTCATACTAACGTATTCAGAGGTAAAGAAAGAAGATACTCAGCTAAGGAGGTAATTAGTCCAGGTTATTATGAGAGACAGTGACAAATGTAGAATCCAAAAAGACTAATATGGCCATCTCCTGTTACTTATCTGTTCAGTAAGAACAATGAACGGGCACTTATAGCAGTCATGGTCCAGTAAGAGGAAGAAAGTATGGGTTCGACTCTTTAGGGGTGATGGTTTGAGTCAACGCAACAGACCAGCAACCCAGACCAAACAAAGAGATCTGTCATTCTTCCTGTGAGTGACACCGGAACTGCTCTCGTTAACCTTACACTGTTCGTCTCTGACTTCCTGTTCCAGACTTTTCTGTTGGCACATTGAGAGTAATGTCATGGTGAGCTGCTGTGCGCTCAAGAATGTGCTACCTGGAGATTTGGGAAGTTAAATCTTTAGAGAAATCTTTTGACCAAAGGAACTTGGGAGAAAATGGATACACATTTTCCTATAACTTCTCCAGAAAGTCTTGAGACATAGTCCATAGACTTCCGTAGGAGATCAACAAAATGAAGAAACCAGTTGTCAATAGTTGTGGCTAACTTAAAAATGTATCTTTATATTCAGCCTCCCTTCTCCCCTGTTTTGTTCCCCTGCTTCCTGGATTCCACTCCTCGATAAAATACTTGCCCTTAAGCCTTTGCCTTAGCTCTGCTGTCTGAGGAATTAGAGCTAAGATACTGCTCATTATGAGAATGTCAACACCCACGCCAAGTCTACTAATTCCAGATGATCTAAAATTTTAAGACCCTTAGGGATCCAGTTCACTGGAGGATTCTACTCAAAGGTATAGAGAACGGCCTTTGTTCAAGCTGCACATCACATTTTGTTAATTAGGCATGGAAGTCACTCTCCTTGTACCCAAGGTCTCACATGTGCTCTCCTAACGTACTGATTAGCATCCAAGCAAAACCACAGCCCATCATATACCACTTTAAGCTTCTCTTCCCCCAGTGGTATTATTGCTGTGTCCTAATTACGTGACAACAACCCCACGGATTTGAATTCAAATGGCAGCAAGCGGCCAAAATGCCAATTTCTTCATCTACTAATCTGTACTTCTTCTATAGTTTCTCTCCGAATGTTTTCTTCCTCCATTTTAAAGTTATATTTCTGTACATGAATAACTCCATTATACAGTTAATATGGTAAAGGAAACAAACTCTTTCTTATGTCAATGACACCTTTAATACTTTTTTTTATCATTCCTCTATTTTAAAATCTTACCACATTTTCCTTTTTGAAGGTATTATTTTCCCATATGCCTACAGAAAATATGCCCATTGGCAAAATAATGCAAAATGATGAAGATAATAAAACAAAATAAAGAAAATAAAAATCCACAGTGTTCTTGGTTTTGAGCCATTTCTTTGAATGGATATTTAGCCTTTGCTATTACGTTATTATGACTTTAACACCATCATTGAAATTTGCCTGGCTGGGCGGGGTAGCTCACTCCTGTAATTCCAGCACTTTTTGAGGCCAAAGCATGTGGATCACCTGAGGTCAGGAGTTCAAGACCAGCCTGGCAAACATGGTGAAACCCCATCTCTACAAAAAAATACAAAAAATTAGCTGGCCGTCGTGGTGGGTACCTGCAATCCCAGTGACTCAGGAGGCTGAGGCAGGAGAATCATTTGAACTCAGCAGGCGGAGGTTGCAGTGAGCCGAGATCCATGCCACTGCACTCCAGCCTCGGCGACAGAGAGACACTCCATCTCAAAAATAAAAAATAAAAAAAGAAGAAGAAAGAAAAGAAATTTGCCTATCACTGAGAACAGTTAATTTCATACAGGGTCATAACACGCTAGATGATTGCAGTTATTATTATAGGTAGATAACAGAAGGCCAGGACATTAGTCTGTTTTACATTGCTATAAAGGAATATCTAAGGCTGGTAGTTTATTTTTTGTCTTGGCTCATGGTTCTGCAGACTATCCAGGAAGCATAGTGCCAGTGTCTGCTTCTGTGAAAGCCTCAGGAAGCTTACAATCATGCCAGAGGGCAGAGGGGGAGCAGGTGCATCACATGGTGAGACAGGGAGCAAGAGAGGGGGGAGGTGCCAGGCTCTTCTAAACAACCAGGTCTCGGGAAGTAAGAACTCATAACTGCAGGGAGGGCACAAAGCCATTCGTGAGGGGTCTGCCCCCATGACCCAAACCCCTCCCACCAGGCCCCACCTCCAACGTCAGGGATCACATTTCAACATGAGATTTGCAGGGGACAAACATCCAAACTACATCAGCAAGTTCTGGACTAAAGTAAGACACATTTGGTTTGACGCCTTCCATTTTATTTTTAATATACCC
This sequence comes from Pan troglodytes, assembly GCF_028858775.2. NCBI lineage: Eukaryota > Metazoa > Chordata > Mammalia > Primates > Hominidae > Pan > Pan troglodytes. The sequence goes on from NC_072401.2 coordinate 190,225,500, forward strand.
TCTTCCAACCTAACAGATATGAACCCAGGTCTCGTTTTTTTCCTGATCAGATTGGGGTTTTATTTTAAACCAGGCCCATGTTAACGGCCAGTTTTTTTTCCAAGGAAAATATCCCCATTATTAGCTATGGCCAGGATTTTCTGAATTCTCTTTCCTCTTTGCACTTTGCATTTTTACTGGGGCTTTTCTGCCCTTCATAAGAGGCGCGCATCCTTAGTGGGGCCACTGTTAAAGCAGCCGCGTCTCCCTCAGCCCTGGCTACAGGCAGCAGGTGTTTCTTCCATCTTATGCCCATACTCCGCCTCCTTAGGCTTTCTACACAAGGGACCTTAAGTGGAAGCCCACACTCTTCTTGCAATCAAAGCTTTCTCTTTTTCCTGAGGTTCACTGATGTTGTTGATTCTATAATCTTTTGTGGGGTTTTAATTTGTGATAATGTAAAGTGTTAGGAGTCCCCCAAAGCATTTATATTATGAGAGGTTGTTCCCAAATATGGAAACGTGTTCAACTCACAGTATGCATTTCTAATGGTAGAGTTTACCCCCCTTTAGTAGGTGGGTGCTGTCAAAGGGGAGTACATGTGTGTCTATATGGCTCTGTGTCTGTCCTTGTCTACCTCACTTCTCTATTTATTATCTATCCATTTACCACCCATTCTAAATAGATCTGATGGTAATGCCAGAGAAGAGACATTATCATATTTTACTGAATAAAATAATGAGAAAAAGCGGGGTTGAAGTCACATCACAGACCGAGAAAAACTTCTAGAGTATTACTGTGCAGAAAATGCAGTGGACTAGAGGAAATTTAGCCAGTACTTCTTCTTTCTTTATGATCCTATTATTTTCACTACACAGAAGCCAGTTTTCTACCTGCTTTTTCACTTCGTAGGATTTGGCCAGTGTCTGTTAGAAATTTGGTTAAAGCTCAAACAAGTCGGATTTTCAAAAGCAACCTGAAGGTCAGCTGTTTAGTTTTATGCATTTCCTTCTTCTCTGACCAAATACTGCAAGTTCTACCAATAGGCAAAGGCAAAGATAATGTATTTTGTATGGCCTAGTTTTGTATCCATATGAAATACTATAGACTTGTTTGAGGTTACAGTTTGAGTATTAACAAAAATCAATAAAGCTAAGACGTACTAGATAACATTCAAAGTCCCTTTGAAATAAGAAGAAATGCTCAGGAAAATCTAAAATATTTATTTTTCTCAATTGATATTTCCTTAAGTCATTTTTATTTTTTGCTCTTAATAAAGAAACCATAATAATGTGAGAATAAAGTGAAATCAGTGGTACCATTATTGAATACTTATTTAATACCCCCTCACTACAACGCCACCCCAAGTCCCATTGCTCAAAGACAGCCACTTTTGTTTCTCTCTCTGGTATTTGGGAACACATTTATTAATAATATAGATATAATGTAATTTTCTGTTGAGTAATTTACATGTTTAACCATTACAGGCATTTTGCTTTCCTGTTCCAATGGATAAAAATTCAACTCTCCTGATAGAAATTTCAAAGACAGACCAGGCTTGGTGGCTTATCCCTGTGATCCCAGCACTTTGGGAGGCTGAGGCAGGCGGATCACAAGGTCAGGAGTTCGAGACCAGCCTGGCCAACATGGTGAAACCCTATCTCTACTAAAATACAAAAAATTAGCCGGGTGTGGTTGCAGGCACGTGTAGTCCCAGCTACTCAGGAGGCTGAGACAAGAATCACTTGAACCTGGGAGGCGGAGCTTGTAGTGAGCCGAGATTGTGCCACTGCACTCCAGCCTGGGTGACAGAGTGAGACTCCATCTCAAAAAAAAAAAAAAAGAGAAATTTCAAAGAGAAAAAGACAAATCACCTAGCCATGAGTTAGATTTGTTACATCATAACATTTCAGTGTTAGATTGGATTTTCCGTTGTGTCTAGTTCAGCCAGCCATCTAATGCTTGAAGTTTTTCTAATCACTCTTTCTTTCTCAGAGGACATTGACTTCTGCACGAATCCCTCCAGGTTCTGTGAAATATTTCTCAAGGTTGTCAGTTGCCCATTTCATAACCCTACAGCTAGGATTTCTCTCCCTGTCTCACTATCTCTCTCCTCCACCTCACGCCTCAGATCAAAAGTCTGTATTCTTGGGACTTCTCCTTTTTGAGCTAGAATTCCACATGGAATCACTACTGTTCTACCTGAGAGATCTATAAATATTTTAAAGACAATATTAGTTTCTGTCCTTAGTTTTTTCTCTTCAATGTTAATATTATAAATTCTGAACATGAATATATGTCAAGTTCTCTTTCCATCTTTAATGCTACACATAAATGTTTTAAGTTTCATGGCCAGGCGCAGTGGCTCACGCCTGTAATCCCAGCACTTTGGGAGGCCAAGGTGGGTGGATCACTTGAGGTCAGGTGTTCCAGACCAGCCTGGCCAACATCATGAAACCCCGTCTCCACTAAAAATACAAAAATTAGCTGGGCATGATGGCACATGCCTGTAATCCCAGCTACTCAGGAGGCTGAGGCAGGAGGATCACTTGAACCCGGGAGGCAGAGGTTGCAGTGAGCAGAGATTGTGCCACTGCACTCCAGCCTGGGCGACAGAGCTAGACTCTGTCTCAAAAAAAAAAAAAAGTTTCTTGTTTCTCGATGCCACCTTTAAAGTGTAGTGTTTGGAGTGGCCGTGCCGGGAGTGTCTCCACCTCTCTTTCCTCACCCACAGATGGTTCTGGGGAAGCTGCATCACAGCCGTCACTTGTATTGAGCTCACGTGCAACCAAAACCCTTTATAGAGTTGGGTTTTTAGCTGTGTCTAGACGCTTTTATGCTGAATTCTTGAACACACATAGACTCAGCTGGACTCTTTTATGCTGAATTCATAGACACAGCTAGACTCTTTTATGCTGAATTCTAAATTCTTGAATTTAAGAATCTTAAAATTCTTGAATTTTAGACCCAAAACAGTGCCAAATATTTTATCTTTGTCACATTTTCTTTCTAGTCAGAGCTGACAGGTTGTTAAATTTAAGAATTTTTTGAATACTGATTCTCTTCTATTTTCTATTTCTGGGTATGTCCATATCTGTATCAACTAAAAATGTCCCAAGCCTGCCATTACTACCAGTCCCTTAGCCATTAATAAAGACATGCAACCAGAAATGATTGAGGACAGACCTGCTGGGCATCTCCTGTCCAGGTTGACACTGATTATTTGATCAATAATTTTGAAAGATGGATTGTGTATAAGTTACAATATATTTGATATTCTGTAAAAAAAAAAAAAGACTCAGTAAGCCCAAGAATCTAAGAAAATTAATACTAAATAACTTTCCCAAATGTTGACATAAGAAAAAATTATACCTGAGAAAAGCATTATTAATGTATTTTTAAAATAATTTATTTAAAAAAATTATTGTGGTTTTCTTACATAACTAGCAATTATCTATAGGCTTTGAGAAAAATGAGTCAAAGCGGAACACATACTCACATTACTATAGATGTTTTAATTCAGCTGTAAACCTTTGGAGGATAATGACCTTGTTTTGCCCTATGTGCGTGGGGCAGAGGGAGGCAGGAACTCAGGCCTGGAAGGAACCTCATGATAGTGTTGCTTTTTCCTTTTTCCAACAAAAAGTTAGAGATGCATGATCAATAAAATAACAAGCATATAATTGCATTTTGAGGTAAGTGAGCAGATGCTGTGTTGCTAGGGAATTGTTGTTGAATGAGTATAAAATATGAATTTCCAGAAAGTTGTCATGTAGGTAATATCTGATTTTATTGGCAAGGAAATTCTCAGTCCCTGTGAAGTCATCATTACCAAGTTTTGAGAATTTAATAGGGAGTCAATGTATGCATTGGTGTGTTTCTTTCTTCCTTCTATTTCAGGTACTAGTCTAATCTTTTCCCAGAAACGAAGGTTGGTCAGACCATCTGGGATTAGAAACAGACAGCAAAAGTGTCCCTTTAACCTGAGGACACTACAGGAAAGGTCTTTCTTTCCTTTGGGCATTTTCTTCATGATTGCTTTACCCCTATACTCATGCTACTGAGCTCTCTCCTTTCCATTTTGTGAATAAACTGGGACTGAAGATAAGATTTGGAATAAATGTGTACTTATTATCAAAATGAATATTGTATCTCTTGCTAATTCGTAGTAATTTGCATTGGTTAGTTCTTGAAGGGAAATTATCTAAAAATGTAAAGATTTATGAATACTGAAAAACATGAACTATTATTTCTTTTAATGTTTCCCTTTAGTCAACTTTAGGAATACAAAACTGAGTTGTTTTACCTCCCTTAAGTTTTGGGACACGTGATTCCAGCTCTGTTCCGGTTGATGACAGAAAGTCACATTCAAATCTCTTGATATCATATCTAAAAATCCTGATTTGTGGTCAGGCACGGTGGCTCACGCCTGTAATCCCAGCACTTTGGGAGGCCGAGGTGGGGGATCACCTGAGGTCGGGAGTTCGAGACCAGCCTGAGCAATATGGAGAAACCCCATCTCTACTAAAAATACAAAATTAGCCGGGTGTGGTGGCGCATGCCTGTAGTCCTAGCTACTCGGGAGACTGGGGCAGGAGAATCGCTTGAACCCAGGAGGTGGAGGTAACGGTTAGCCGAGATTGCCCCACTCTACTCCATCCTGGGCAACAGAGCAAAACTCTGTCTCGAAAAAAAAAAAATCCTGATTTATTACAGAAAGGTCCAGAGCAAAAGCAGCATTTTGAACTTGGTGTATGGTTAACTGGACAGGGATGTGGATCTGAAGGAGAGCAGAGTATTTGTACTAGCAAAGGGACAGAAAGGACAATTTCGGGTATCAAAAAAATAGGTGATTAAAACTATAGGAAAAAACCATAAGGGTATGAATTGCCTTGTAAAGAAACCATTTTGAGAAGGAGAGCAGGAAGCAAAATTAGTTAAGAAGGAATGTTTTTAAGACAAAGTAAGTATTCAACAGTAAAAGGAAATAAAAGGTTTATTGAATGTTCCCAACACAAAGAAATGATGAATGTCTGAGTTGCTGGGTATGCTAATGACCCTGATCTAATCACCATACATTGTATGTATTGAAACATCACTATGTACCCCATAAATACTCATAATTATTATTTGTCAATTTAAGAATATTTTAAAATCACACAAAACACAATAGCAGCATTATTATGTGACAATATACTCCCAAAATACAGAACTAGTAAGAAATATTATCAATAGACATGGCTTCAAAGAAATAGAAATTGTTTTCTAAAATATAGACTTTGGGCAGTAAAGCATTGCAGATTGAGAGAAAACATTCTTTTTCCCAAAGAAAAGACAATTTCCAAGTAAGATACAGTGTCCATAATGCTTTGTAACTAGTGGGTGCCTCTTACGCTATCAGCAAACTTAGTTCCAGTTCACCCTCCTCACCTTCCACCCAGAGACTTTAGGGCATGTTGCTGGGGGTCAACCTTGGAAGATCTCTGCATTTGAAGCAATCTACTGTCTCCCTGGGATGGGCCGCTTTCTCCTTTGAGTGGCCGTAACCCTGCCCAGAGCTGCTTTCGCAGAGGCAATCAAGCTATGGAAAGCCCTGCTCATTTTGTGTTTTCAGGGTTGCCTTTGTTTATCTCTAATTCTTAAGGGAAAATGCTTCTGTAGGCTCAATGAGACCGAGTGGAAACCATAGCCAAGTCCTACAGCTTTTGTAGTTTCTGTGCTGGGGAGACTACAGATCTATTTGGAAAAATAGAAACTGCATTAGATCAAGCTATAACTTTAATATTTATGAAAAAGCTCTAATTGTTGGCTCTGTGCAGCTGAATTCTACATTAAACCCTGTAGACAGGGTTTATAAAATATACATGTACAAGTTCATATAATAAGGATTATTTGATAATGGTAAAAAATTAAATGAGTATTCAAATATAAACATAAAAATATGGCATTTTCTCTTCTACTCTAATCCTACAGTGCTATAGTAATTTTTTTTCCTTCTGAAACCTTTATGGAAACCCTAATTAACGTAAGTCAACTGTTCAACATCTAATATTGTTGAAAACCTTAAGTAGGAATAAAATTAAGCATTTATATTTAAGTACAGTTGATACTTTAAAAAATTCTTACATAAAATCTTTAATTATGATTTGCTTTGTGTATACTGGCTTCTGCGATCATAAAAGAAATTACTTAACTTTGCCATCTCTAAAAGAAAAGTCCAGAGTTGGCATTGTTTCCAGCTTATTTTTCAAGACAACAAAAAAGTAATTTTGGAAAATAAGTTATTTTAGAAAATAAAATATAACATTTTTTAGAACCTGGAGTTCTCCAAATAGTTTGTTCTTTCGAGAATATGATTGAGCTTTCTTTGCCACTCAGGTTCAAAGCACTGGGAAGAAGTGAAAACAATTCAATTATTGGATGCACATTCTTGAAAGGGCCTTACATTGCTGAATTCAGGAGTTGCCATAATTCTATATCATGTTGCAAGCAAGCTAAACATCAAGAGAGGTGTTGTAACCAGCTAATAATTATAAATAATGTGTGAATACTGTCTTTTTTTTCTGATTCCTGTGAGAAATCAGAAGGAACAATTGCAAGGAAATATGAAATCATGTTCTTCAAATCCTTCGACTCTGAAACACAGATAAGAGGACTGCTGACATGTAGGGACCAATAGAATGACAGCTCGTTGCATACAAAGATAAAAAAGACAGTGAGTGACTTTGGAGTTGTGTTGCCTTCTGCAGCCGAGAGAATTTGGACCCAACTGTCAAATGACTATTTTTTTTAGAGGAATGTAAATGGTGAGTGTGTACGGTGAGCTAGTGGTATGGTTCAGAAGGAATCTGCAGATGAGCTAGTGGTATGGTTCAGAAGGAATCTGCAGCGCTAATAAACACCCACTTTCCCAGTAAGAAATGTAGTGTGCTGTGTATTAGAAAGCTTCATAGACTCCAGAAAAATTCAAAGAACTAAACATGAATCCTCCTGTCAGTAAGTCCGAGGAAACCTAGACTATTTCATGCAGAAATAGCACATTTATACCGAGTATCACTTATCACTTACAGATTATGTTCTCATTCATTGTCTTGTTTTCAATCTTCAAAACAATCTTGAAAAGAAAATCCTTGAGAGTTGAAAGAAATTTAAGTGACTTGGTAAATTCATATGGAAGATGGTAAAACATTATTGTCAATGTGCTGCGTCTTGCTTAATGAATTTCCTCAAAGTTAAAGACAGTGTCTATAATACTTGTCCTTTTAAGCTAAGATCATAAAATCAACCAGTAAGATGATAAAATATGTAGCAATGTATCTAAATTTATCAAGCTCTGTAAAACCCTAGGATCAAGCAGTAGCTTGGAGAGGTCAGAAAGCTCCTGAGCTTGCACCTTCTTAAGAAGAGGAGAGGGGAGGGGAGGGGAGGAAGGGAAAGAAGAGAGGAGAGGAGAGGAGAGGGGAGGGGAAGGGAGGGGAGGGGACGGGAGGAAGAGAGAACGGAGAGGAGAGGAAAGGAGAGGCTTTAGCATGAAGCCTCTGGATGCTCAGATTCTGCTGGCAATTTTGGCAGCATTATGGAAGGTCCATCACAATCTTGAAGAGAGGCTTTCACTATATACCAAGCATGGCTTAGTCTGAACTGGTTCATCTGGACCCGACTCTAGCCAACTCTAGTGTGTCTCATGGTCTGTGTGGGCCGAGGGCCTCCAGGCCTCCAGAGCCAGCCCCGTCCACAATTTGGTAATATTCCATTGTTTCCTTACAGAGCTCAAGATTGCAAACCCCAAGGTGAGAAATGGAAAAAAGTAATGGGACCTTTAAGCTCTGGCGTTCTATGTTCCTACAGCATAAGCTGGTGGCTTCTGCGGGTCTCTGCAGCCACCTCAGGGCCTTTCTGCTCTTCTCAAGAGCAAGAGAAGCAGAACTTCTTCTCTTGCACTGGAAATACCTGTGGGGTGTGTGTGTGTAAGATGGACATTGAGTGAAGGGACATGAGCTTGAATATCATGTTTTACGCAAACAAATGTTTCTGTTTTTTTTGTTTTTTTTTTTTTTTTGAGATGGAGTCTTGCTCTGTCACCCAGGCTGGAGTGCAGTGGCGCGATCTTGGCTCACTGTAACCTCCGCCTCCTGGGTTCAAGCGATTCTCCTGCCTCAGCCTCCTGAGTAGCTGGGACTACAGGCGTGCACCACCAAACCCAGCTAAGTTTTGTATTTTTAGTAGAGACGGGGTTTCACCATGTTGGCCAGGATGGTCTCGAACTCCTGACCTCAGGTGATCCGTCCACCTTGGCCTCCCAAAGTGCTGGGATTACAGGCTTAAGCCACCGCTCCCAGCCCACAAACAAATGTTTAGCATTAAGTATTGTGTATTAATTAAAAGACTAAGTCTTTCATAATAGCTTAGAGCTCAATAGAAAATACAAGCAAGAAATGATGAGTACATTCGTGGTTGCTTATGGCTAGAAGAGGGAGGAGGGATAGAGTGTGACTCCCAATGGGTATGAGATTTTTTTTTTCTTTCCTGTCTTTTCTTTTTGAAACAGGATCTTGCTCTGTCATGCAGGTTGAAGTGTGTGGTGCGACCATGACTCAGTGCAGCCTCCACCTATTGGGATCAAGTGATCTTCCCATCAGGCCTTTCAAGTAGCTGGGACTGCAGTGCACACCACTATGCCCAGCTAATTATTTACTGATTTTTTTTTTTTGTAGAGATAGTCTCACTATGTTGCCCAGGCTGGTCTTGAACTCCTGGGATCAAGCGATCTTCCCACCTTGGCCTCCCAAAGTGCTGGGATTACAGGTGTGAGTCACTGCAACCAGTCTGGGTATGATATTACTTTTGGCAAATATGAAAATGTTCTAAAATTAGGTAATGGATGCACAACTCTGTGTACTAAAAACTCTTGTTTCCCACTTTAAGCTAGTTGTTGTGCTTTATGATATGTAAAGTTCATCTCAATAAAGCTGTTTTAAACAGAAAGATGATAAGGACTTCTTTTTTTTTTCTGAAGCAAGCAAGGGTAAGGTATTTACAAATTATGCTGTTCTCTTTATCTCTGCAATGACTTTTAAATCTTGTCCATTCTTTTCATCCATTATGTCTGTGTCATAGTTTGAACCCTCATCCAGTTTTGGTCCAATACAGATGGTCCCCGAGTTATGATGTTTCAAAGTATGATTTTTTGACCTTGTGATGATGAGAAGGTGGTACATTTTAAGTAGAAACGGTACTTCCAGTACCCACACAACCTTTCTGTTTTTCACTTTCAGTGCAATGTTAAATAAATTACAGGAGATATTCAGCACTTCATCATAACATAGGCTTTGTGTTACCTGATTTTGTCCAGCGGTAGGCTAATGTGAGTGTTCTGAGCATGTTTAAGGCAGGCTAGGCTAAGGTATGATGTGGTAGGTTAGTGTATGAAATGAATTTTGAACTTAGTGATATTTTCAAGTTATGTGATGGATTTATCAGGATGTAACCCCGTTGTAAGTCGAAGAGTGTCTGTGGTTACACAGAAATAATAATATGCGGTTTTGGTTGGTTTCTAGTTGTAAGTTGTAAGGCCTTTTATGCAGACTGCTGCATTTGACTTTAACATGGTTTTCTTACCCCCGTTCTTTCTCAGGCTTTCCTAAAGCACAGTTCTGATCATGTTATATTCTTACTGAACACTTCACATGGTTCAACATTGTCTACAGGATGAAATGCAAACTTTTTAACTTGATCTATGATTCTGTCTTTTTTGTCTTATTTTTCACATCATGATCTTACTAAGCCACAATTCATTTTTGGCATACAAAACATCCTGGCGTTGACTTAAAGTATACTCCACTTTTCCACTTCTCTGCTTTTCGCCCTTCTCCTAAATTCAAGCTGTCAACATTTCACCCATTCAGCTCAAATGCTTCCTCCTACATAGTCTTCAATCGCACGCAGCAGAATTGCAGCCTTGAAAATTACACCCTTCTTTGTATTTTAATTACTTGTCTATGTGCTTGCCTTTCTACTCTGCCTATCTATTCAAATTATTGTTCAGTTGAATTTTCAAATTAATATTGTATTGTAAGCCTCTTTATTTGTAATTATAGAGAAAATAGATTCTTATAGAAACGATGAAGAGCAAAATTCCATCAGAGCCAATACGGACCTTCGGTCTACAGGGAAGAATAAGTAACAGATTTCCCTCGCGCAGCACAAGATCGATGGCTGAGACCCCAACAATAGAAGACAGATTAACAAGAGAAAAACATAGAAATTTATTTAATATAAATTTTACATGACACACGAGCCTTCAGAAATGATGCAAATAAACAGGGAGTCTGTGTATTTTTTGGACGGTTGTGCAAAATCGGACTGGAGGACAAAGGGAATGGTCTAATGGAAATAGACAGGGGAGGCTGTTCACATTCCTCTTGGTGTCCTCATGTCACGTGCTTTCCTCCCAGATATAGGACAAGCCAGGATGCTCTCCCAGGAGGCTCTTCAGGAGAGAAGGGAGGGAGAAGGTCAGAGAGTCACCTTCCCAGGTTTCATGGCTGCCGCAGGGAGAAAGGGCGAGGGGAAGGTGAGCAAGGCCTTCCTGCTTCTGTTGTTTTCTCAAACGCCCAGGCACCATGTTTTGGGGTGGCATGTCCTGAACCTGGTCTGGCCTCACCTCACTATAGGCTCCTGTTTCTTTTCTTTTCTTTTTTTTTTTTTTTCTGTTTCCGCCTCCCTCCCTCTAAACATTCTAATTTACCCCAAGCTCTCTTCCCCAGAACTCTCGTGTCTGACAGAGCTCGAATTCTGTCAACCAGGCTGGTCAGCTCCAGACTCTGACTAATGAAATGCACTCGTTATTAACTTATCTCCTTCAGGAGCAACTCTCAATCCATGACTAAATTGTACAGATGGAACACAAGAGGGTGAGATGTTTCCTTGCTGGAAACTGCACAGTGTGAAGGCTCTCGGGAATTGCTTTATGGAATCAGACTCCTTCGTTCCTTCGTGTACACCTCCTAGATGCATTTTTACGGAATCAGACTCCTTCATGTACACTTCCTAGGTGCATTTTCCTGGAGCTCATCTGGAGTCCAGGCCTCAGCTTCTGTTGTACAATGAGGGATGATAATGGCAGATACTTAGATACTTTTGAGAAGGCCACCTGAGACGTGATTGCCAAAAGCAAGTGAGGATGACTGAATGAGAGAATGGTGAATAGCAGTTATTTTGAAATTTATTTTTAACATCCCTACATTTATTGCAACTGATTCTTGTGGGACCGCAAAATGTGAAACGGATTTCAAACCCTAGCAGTGCACAGGAATCATCCTGTAAAGCCTTTAAAAGTACAGATCTGGCCGGGCGCGGTGGCTCACGCCTGTAATCCCAGCACTTCGGGAGGCCGAGGTGGGCGGATCATGAGGTCAGGAGATCAAGACCATCCTGGCTAACATGGTGAAACCCCGTCTTTACTAAAAATACAAAAAATTAGCTGGGCGTGGTGACAGGCGCCTGTAGTTCCAGCTACTCGGGAGGCTGAGGCAGGAGAATTGCTTGAACCCGGGAGGTGGAGGTTGCAGTGAGTGGAGATCGCACCACTGCACTCCAGCCTGGCGGCAGAGCAAGACTCCATCTCAAAGGAAAAAATAAAAGAAAAAAAAAGTACATATCTTTGAGTGATCACTTTTAGAAGGTCCAGGGCTGTGACCCATAAGCTAATGTTTTCAAAGCTTCTCAGGTAATTTAGAAGTAACTGGTCCTTAGATTGTCACGTGGGAATTACTGATTCTTCCGTACATATTTAGTAACATCTAGAGTATTCTGATCCATGAGAATATTGTCTAGACTTCAGAGCTTCTTTCTGAAATTTACCGAGAATGAAACTCTCCTGAAGATAGGCTTTAGATCTCATCCTATGATAGTCTCACAGAAAAGAAGGTAGCTTGATGGAGAGTTTATGGATATTCTACAACAGACCTTAATCCAGGTGGTATTTTATTTTATTTTTTTAAATTTTTTGAGATGACGTCTCACACTGTTGCCAGGCTGGAGTGCAGTGGCTCGAACTCGGCTCACGGCAACCTCCACCTCCCGGGTTCAAGCCATTCTCCTGCTTCAGCCTCCTGGGTAGCTGGGACTACAGGTGCCTGCCACCATGCCTGGCTAATTTTTGTATTTTTAGTAGAGACAGGGTTTCACCATGTTAGCCAGGATGGTCTCGATCTCCTGACCTCATGATTCACCCACCTCAGCCTCCAAAGTGCTGAGATTACAGGTGTGAGCCACCGTGCCCAGCCAATCCAAGTGGTATGTCAAATCTAGCCTAAAGAGCTTTAAACATTTTTCATGCACTTATTTAATAAATATATATACACACACACACACACATTTGCATACATGTATATGTCTACAAACATATATACATATACACATATACATATATAAATGTGTAAATATATACATATACACACACGTATAAATGTGTGTGTATATATATTTATTAAATAAATGCATTTTTCATCCACTTATTAAAGATATACACACATATACACATATTTGTATATATGTATGTATATATATATAAAAATCTGCAATTTTAAAAAACAGCACAACTGGAATAAATGTAGACATATAGTTTATAGTACTTTGTAATTGTAATTAAATACTTTCTTCAGAAAATTGCATTAAAAATTTTTTTTATGGCTGAGTGTGGTGGTTCATGTCTATAATTCCGGCACGCTGGGAGGCTGAGGTTAGAGGATTTCTTGAGCCCAGGTGTATGAGACCAGCCTAGACAGCATAGTGAAACCCATCTCTACAAAAATTGATAAATTAGCCTGGCGTGGTGGTGCACACCTGTAGGCCCAGCTACTTGGAAGGCTGAGGTGGGAGGATCACTTGAGCCCAGGAGATCGAGATTGCAGTGAGCTGTGGTCACACTACTGCACTCCAGCCTGGGCAACAGAGTGAGAACTTGTCTCAAAAAATAAACAAAAATTATCATAATATGAAAGTATTGATAATTTAATATTGTTCTTTTGTTTTTTAAATGGTAGGATAATAATGTGATTTCTAACTTTCCTTACCTTCGTGTCCACTGCTTTAAAGACAGAACTAACATGAGGAGAGAAATTAGAAAATAATAAAGAAAATGAAATTCATAAATTAAAACATGAAGACATTATATTTGAAGGGCTCTTAGATTGTATAAGTCAATTTTTCCCTAGAATATGAAATTCTTACCTATGAGAATGAATGTTAATGTACTTTTCAAACTAACTTTCACCTTACCTTTAGATGACCTTATTTCATCAGAAAAGAAATAAAAACCAATTCTTACTCAGAATAGTTTGAACTTACACTTAATTATCATCTATACTGTTATTTACTCTAGATTTCATTTAACACAGATTTTTAAATGATTATTATAATTGGTTTCATGGGTGAGTTTATTTTATAATGAGTAAGAGAAAGAAAATGTACCCCTATTTTATGTCAAATATTTTTATAGTATATAATATCTTCAAATTGTAAATGAATATAGAGATTTAAAAATGTTAATAGCTTCTAAGGCTGGGTGTGGTGGCTCATGCCTGTAATCCCAGCACTTTGGGAGGCCAAGGTGGGCAGATCACAAGATCAGGAGATCAAGACATCCTGGCTAACATGGTGAAACCCCATCTCTACTAAAAATATAAAAAATTAGCCGGGTGTGGTGGCAGGTACCTGTAGTCCCATCTACTTGGGAGGCTGAGGCAGGAGAATGGCGTGAACCCAGGAGGTGGAGGTTGCAGTGAGCTGAGATCATGCCACTGCAATCCAGCCTGGGTGACAGAGGGAGACTCCATGTCAAAAACAAAAACAAACAAACAAACAAACAAAAGTTAATAGCTTCTGAATCATTATAGTTTCTCAAGTGAGTAGGAATATATTTTTCTTCAAAGCTCTTGCAAGATCTGCTTCCAATACAGGATTTAGAATTTCATAATCAATATTTATTGTTTAGAAACCCTAAAAGACTGCTTTCATATTTAATTTTTTGTTTCTGTGATTATTAAATTATTTGCCTTTTTAACTAAAAGAAAAAAGACTTACTCCTTTTTCTTCTAGGTACTACCAAAATGCTTTTCTGGGAAGAACACAATGTATACATCCAAACTGTAATCAGCTATTTTCTCTTGTGCTTGCGGCTTTTCAGAGCTGGATTATTTGACGAAGTACATGCTGAGGGCTCCATCAGAGCAATAGAGATAGAGATGATAGAGATGGAGAGAGATAGCTACCTCTGTCTAGGTGCAGATATAAATGATGTAGATGCAGATATAAGGTGTTCCATGAAAGGGCCATAAATGCAAAGTGGTCCCCTCAAATGCAAGGAACCGAAGAAAGAGGCGGACAAATCCAGTTTGCCCATAAAGGATTTATTCTGTTTATTTATTAGAGAAGTTAAAGACAGAAGTGTGGTCTTGGGCAACCACAAGACAGCTAGATCTGTGCACTAAAATCCCCAAGACCCAGAACTTACATCGTGCGGAAAAGTATGTGTGTTCTGGAAGAATGTGTAGGTGGCTGAGCGAATGCTGTGGGCACCACAGTCTATGAGGGACACAGCAACACCAAGGCTGGTTTTGGAGGAAAGGCGAAACTTACAGTAAATAGGTCCTTCTACAAAAAGAGTTTACATCAACTAAATATCTTGGAGGCATTCCGGGGCTCGAGATTCATCAGGAGGCACGTGGTGGATTAGCATCTAAAATGAAGTCACTCTCGTCCCTATACAGGGAATAATTTGATGCTTGATGTCACTAAGGCACCCATCATGAGTAAGATCAGTAATACGGAACTGACGGCATTACATTTGTTCTACAGAGTTATTAATCTAGATTCAAAATTTGGATAAGAGACAGTATCATCTTTTCTGTTCTTAGAGCCTCTCTGAGCCTAATTGGGCCCGAGTTGAGTGTTTCCATTTCAGAAATTGTGGTGTCAGCATGCTCAACTATAAAATAAACTGGTTCTTTATGCTTTTAGTAAGTCATACCTCTTGTGATTTACTGGAAAAGTAGAAATGCAAAGAGCTCCTTATGCAACTTAATCAGAGGAACACAAATCAGGGTCTTTTAATGAAGGTTTAAGCTGAGCTTTGACATGCAAATTAGGAGACAATGCAGTAATATCTAGTATATCTTAAGTTTTGATATTTGAAAGATGATTGTGAAATAATTTTTCTAGTTTCATTGGCATATCTACTATACTCTAGGCAAGGGGCTGGAATCAACAAGCAAAAATCAACAAGTTTTGCTCTTGACCATCTCACAGACTTGTGTTTCTTTATTTTTTTCTCTATCAAGCCAAGCTCTATATAAAGGCAATTTTATGATGGTGCAGATTTTATGATGTTGTGCACTTACTTTAAAGAATAGCTTTTACAGCTCTTGAGTACACTCAATTATATTTCTTATGCCCACTGAAGTTTTTAAGTACCTAATAAAAAATAGTGTATCAGAAGAGGTGGCACCGTCAGGAATATTTCACCAGTATTAGGCCAATGAACATTAGCTGTCATGTTTTCAGCATTATGTGGAGAGCTCTGAGTCAGGTGCACACCTCCAAAAAACCTGGTGTGAATATTTCAGTCTCAGCAATAAAATCACACTTCATGTGTTACGCATAAAGGAAGATTTATTACCTTCATATCCTCTTATTAATTTCTTTCTTTCTTACATCAGGTATAATTCCATACCTCAGCCCTTTGGCCTTAAAGAGTAGTTTAATCTATTAGCCCAGAAAACCTTTTAAGTCAATCCTTGACATGGAAGGAAGGCAGATATTTCTTTAAGGGTCTGGTGTACTAGAAGGTCAGTTTCTGTCACAGATCCCAGGAGCCATGCAGCTAAAAACAAAACCCTCTGGTGCTCCGTCTTTTCGCCAGTACACGCCTTTAAATAAGAAACAAGACAAAAGAGACAGATCAACGCTCATCCCTGGGCTTGAGCCTCAGGAAAATGGTTTTAAGAGAAGACGCCTGTTAGCGCCAGACAAAAGGCAATTAGTGCTCATTCGGGGGACATCACGTGGTGAGGGCATGTGGACTCCCTCCATCCACAAGCTAAGTACGAAGGGCTATTGCTCTGTTACTAACAGGGATTCATCTTTAATTATTCACATTTGTATTTTTTTCCCCAGTAGGAAAATAATAATGTTTTTCATCCTTTCCTGCATATATTTATTATTTTTTTGTAAATTAAGAGTTACACTACAGAGTTTCTCATGAAGAAAAGGAAAATACCTAAAAGATAGTTACATTACAAAGAAGAAAACACAAATGTAGCTTCCTGAATTTTTCATGAAAACTCACCCAGAAGGCACTCCATATTTCAGAAACAAATAGCATGGGGGGCCTTAGGACACATAAACAATATAACTGAATAAAAGAAATTTCAGAAGTCTTGTAGTCCTACAAATATTTCTCTTTTTGGAAAAGATTTATTGAAGCAAATAAAATGATAAAATTATGCATGAATTGAAAAATATAGTGGGATGGAGGAATAGAACATTTGTGATGATTCTTGATAAAGCCACACAACATAAGGTATAAAAAGTTTGGTCACCAGCCAGGCCTGGTGGCTCACGCTTGTAATTCCAGCACTTTGGGAGGCCGAGGTGGGCAGATCACGAGTTCAGGAGTTTGAGACCAGCCTGGCCAACACAGTGAAACCGCATCTCTACTAAAAATACAGATAGTAGCTGAGTGTGGTGATGGGCACCTGTAATCCCAGCTATTTCGAAGGATGAGGCAGGAGAATCAGTTAAACTCGGGAGGTGGAGGTTGCAGTGAACTGAGATTGTGCCATTGCACTCCAGCCTGGGCAACAGAGACCGTGTCTCCAAAAAAAAAAAAAAAGTTTGGTCACCATCCAAGTAAAGAAAAAAGAGAACTAAATCTAAGAAAGTGGCAGTTAAGTGGAAAAGGAGAAAGGTTAAAAGGAAGGCATCGAAAAAGAGAAACAGAATAAAACTAGATGTTCTAAAGGAGAAAAAATAGACAGTGGCATCAAGAATTGCTTTTAGGTTTCAAGTTGCAATTCCTTTAAGAAGTACTGTCTGTGAATAAATATTTTCAAAGCAAGGAGAAAAAATTAATTTAGAGATAAGGGCCATAGAAATGATAAGGTTTGTTTTGGTTATGCTGCACATATCAAAATATTTAAGTAACAGTAATGAGCAAGTAGGTAGAGATATGAGTTTGGAGGTTGAGAGATAGGTCCTGATAGCCAGGCGTGGTGGTGGGTGCCTGTAGTCCCAGCTACTCGGGAGGCTGAGGCAGGAGAATTGCTTGAACCCGGGAGGTGGAAGTTGTAGTGAGCAGACATTGTGCCACTGCACTCCAGCCTGGACCACCGAGCAAGACTCTGTCTCCACAAAAAAAAGATTAAAAAAAAAAAGGCAGGGGGAAAGAAAGAGAGAGAGGTCCTGAGATTATGAAAAAGAAATGAGATCTATTCACAAACTGGCAGCACCAACAATAGAGAATGTAAGATGTTGGTTGCTATTGGGAACTAAGTGAGGATGATAGTTGTTAGAGCACATTTTTAAAATATATAACCAGCATGGCACATGTATACATATGTAACTAACCTGCACATTGTGCACGTGTACCCTAGAACTTAAAGTATAATAATAAAAAAAAGAAAAAAAAGAAAAATTTACCTGCCCTTTAAAAAAAAATTACAACACTGTCTGAAATAACAGAAAAATATATATATATATAAACTGATGCAAGAACTTCATAAATGATAATGTCCATTCTTCTTACAGAAATAGTGGAATGGTCAAAGTTAAAACTATCATGCAGAATCAAGGGTGAATTAGGTTCAAGAAACAAGGGATGTTTACCCTGGTCAGATATTGAAGTCGATCGAAGTGAAGGCTGAGCAAAGGGTTCCAGACTGGTTATTATCAAGTATTTGTAGTGAAAGTCACTATGCAAGAAGTGAAAGAATGACAGGATTTTGGGAAAGAATCATAACTACTGTTTCACAAGGTTTAGTAGCAAGAAGACAAGACAAATTGAACCTTGGGAGACTGCCAGCCTGAGGAAAGGCTTTGTCAGGAGACAGAGAAATGAAGGCACGTTTGTGGGCAGAGCAAATGTAAGAAGAAAGGCAGAAATATGGACAATGATTAATTAATGAAATAAGTTTTAAAGAACAGAAAAAAAGGGTTAATATTGCAGTCCAGATAGTGAGTTAAGCACTAAAATAGGAAGGCAATATGTCTGTTTTTATCTTTTCTTTGAGACAGTAAAAAAGAATAAGAGGCTGGATATACGGGATGCCTTTGTATAGAGAAGATTAATACAGATTATCTCGGATGGTGTTGATATACATGGTCAAATGAAAAAGTAGAGATTTCAAACCTGAGAAGGAGAAAATAGATTAGGATATAAGGAGAAGGAGGAAAGTCTTTTAGACGATGAAGTCATATCGAATCAGGAGACACATGGTAGTAGAGCTACAGAAATAGGACTGGACAGTAGGGATCTGTAGTGAATTAGTATGATTTTTCTTATCCACTTTTCTCCAGCAGTGCTAAAATAGGCTGCTAGCAGTGAAGAAACACCATAATGATCACAGAGTTGGGGTTAATTAGAGTACAGGGATGGAAAGTCCAACAGGTAAGAGATTTGAGAGCATCAGTGAGAAGACAATTAAATAAACTTAATATGGATCTCACAATCTAAGTTAAGGAGAAAAGTGAAGCCAGACAGAGGTTGATAAATCAGAACTATAAGGCCAGTTCAAGGGAGTAGACCTCACAGTGAGAACAAAGCTCAAGTTAGTTGCTAATAAAGGCACAGAAAAGGTGGAAAGTAAGATCTATTAAAAAAGAAAATCGTAAAATTCAAAATCAGTAATACTGATCAAGCGCCCATTGAGAGCAAAAGGGTAAGCTTTTATTGATTCAGAATGACTAAGAATTGAGATATCTGATGAGTTAAGAATGTTAACTTAGAATTAGTGTTTCATATATAATATGTATATAAATATATATAATATTATACATAATATTGATGTAATCACTCCTATAGCTAATTAAGTACATGATATTTTGCCAGGTCAACTGTTATGTTTATTAGCAACAGTCATGGGAATATCTGAAATGTTGGAAATCTCCTATCCCAATTCAATATTAATGAAAGTAACAGAAAGTTACATCTTTCTGTTATTATATATAGTTACATCTATTCTTATATCTATCTTTCTGTATCAAATATTTATCTCCCTATATAGGTATATTTTTAATCTGTATCTTTATACATAAAGTATTCTGGGTAAACTGCACAGACCTTAGCATATTAAATTCTCTTCTTCGGCTGGGCACGGTGGCTCACACCTGTAATCCTAGCACTTTGTGGGAGGCCAAGGCAGGTGGATCACTTGAGGTCAGGAGTTCGAGACCAGCCTGGCCAACATGGTGAAACTCTGTGCTACTAAAAATACAAAAATTAGTCAGGTGTGATGGTGTGTGCCTGTAATCCCAGCTACTCAGGAGGCTGAGGCACAAGAACCCGGGAGGCGGAGGTTGCAATAAGCTGAGATCAGGCCACTGCACTCCAGCCTGGGTGACAGAGAGAGACACCATCTCAAAATAAATCAAATCCAATAAAATCTCCTCTCACACACTACCATCTTCCCTAACAGGTATGCTAGGTGCTAGAAGTTTGAAAGAGAGAGGGGTGAATTACTTCTGTATTCACTCAGTTGTATAAACCATATGTCCTCATCCATTTTCTACTACTATACAGAATACTACAAACTGGATAATTTATAAAGAAAAGAAATTTATTTGGCTTATGTTTCTGGGGGCTGAGAAGTCCAAGAGGATGGCACTAGTATCTGCTTACCATTTGATTAAGGTGTTCTTACTACCTCACACATGGCAGAAGAGCAAGAGAGAGAGTGAGAGTAAGAGAACAGGAGGAGGCAGAACTTCACCTTATTTTCAGGAACCAACTCCCATGATAGCCCAGTTCTGAGATAACAGCGTCAACACAGGCATACCTCAGAGATATTTGTGGTCTGGTTCCACACTACCTCAATAAAGTGAATATTGCAATAAAGTGAATTACACAAAATTTTTGGTTTCCCAGTACATATAAAAGTTATGTATACACTATACTGTAGTCTATTAAATATTCAGTATCATTACATTAAAAAATTAGATACTTTTAAAAAATCCTGTTAGCTTTATCTCCAGAATATCTTCCAATCTACCCACTTTTCTTTATGTCTATCAGTACCGTCATGGTCTAAGCCAACAGCGTGCTTTCCTCAGACTATCAAAGTAGGCTTTTAACTGGCTCCTCACAGGAGAGCAAAATGAAGAAAAAGAACAATAACAACAACAAAAATAGATACTTAAATTTAAAAATATTTTATTGGCAAAAAATGTTAACAGTCATTTGAACCTTCAGCAAGTCATTTTCATTTTGCTGGTGGAGGATCTTGCCTTGATATTAACAGCTGCTGACTGATCAGTCTGATGGTTGCTGAAGGTTAACGTGGCTGTAGTAGTTCTTAAAATAAGACAACAATGAAGCCACCACATCAACTGATTCTTCTTTCACAAAAGACTGCACCGTAGTCTATGATGCTATTTGATAGCATTTTACTCACAGAAGAACGTCTTTCAAAATTGGAGTCAATCCTCTGAAACCCTGTCACTGCTTTATCAATTAAGTTTATGTAATTTTCTAATTTCCTTGTTGTCATTTCAACCATGTTTATAGCATCTTCACCATGAGCAGATTTCATCTCAACAAACCACTCTCTTTGCTCATCCATAAGTAGTAGTTCTTTATCTATTAAAGTGTTATTATGAGATTGCAGAAATTCAATCATATCTTCAGATTCCAGTTCTAATTCTAGTTCTCTTGCTATTCTCACTACATCTGCAGTGATTTTTCTCCACCGAAGTCTTAAACTCTTCAAAACCATTCATGACAGTTGGAATGAACTTCTTCCAAACTCTTGTTAATGTTGATATTTTGACTTCCTCCCATGAATCATGAATGTTCTTAATTGTATCTAGAATGGTAAATCCTTCTGAGATTTTCAATTTACTTTGCCCAGATCCATCAGAGGAATGATCCATCACTATCTATGGGAGCTATCGCCCTACAAAATGCATTTCTTAATAAGACTTGAAATTTAAAACTACTCCTTGATCCATGCACTGCAGAATGGAACAAGAATGGCTGCAGAATGGATGTTGTATTAGCAGGCATGAAAACCACATTTATATCCTTGTAGATCTCCCTCAGAGCTCCTGGGTAACTAGGTACATTGTTGATGAGCAGCAATATTTTGAAGCACTTTTTTTTTTTTTTTAAGCGGTAGGTCTAAATGGTGGGCTTAAAATATTCAGTAAACTATTCTATAAACAGATGTGCCATCTTGCAGGGTTTGTTACTGTATTCCTAGAGCACAGGTAGGGTAGATTTAATGTACTTTTTAAGGGACCTAAGGTTTTCAGAATGCTAAACGAGCACTGGCTTCAACTTATAGTCATTAGTTGTATTGGCTCTTAACAAGCGAGTCAACTTGTCCTTTGAAGCTTTGAAACCAGGCATTGACTGCTCTTGCTGTGAAAGTTCTAGATGGCATTTTCTTCCAATAGAAGGCTGCTTTTTCTCCAGTGAAAATCTGTTGTTTAGTGTAGCCACCTTCATTAATTATCTTAGTTAGACCTTCTGGATATCTTGTTGCAGCTTCTCCACCAACACTGCTACTGCACTTTGCACTTTTATGTTATGGAGACGGTGTCTTTCCTTAAACTGCATGAACCATCCTCTGCTAGCTTTCAACCTTTCTTCTTCAGCTTCTTCACCTCTCTCAGCCTTCGCAGAATTGAAAAGAGTAGTGCCTTGTGCTGAATTAGGATTTGGCTTAAGGGAATATTGTGGCTGGTTTGGTTTTCTTTCATGACCACTCAAACTTTCTCCATATCAGCAATAAGGCTGTTTTGCTTTCTTATCATTTGTGTACTCATTGGAAAAGATTTCCGTCAGAAGCTTTTTGTTTAGTCACAATTTAGCTAACTGCTTGACATAAGAGGCCTAGCTTTCAGCCTATCTCAGCTCTCATCATGCCTTCCTCACTAAGCTTAATCATTTCTAGACTAAAAACACTTAGTCACTTGAAAACTTAGAGGCCATTGTAGGGTTATTAATTGGTCTAATTTCAATATTGTTGTGTCTTAGGTAGTAGGAAGGCCTGAGGAGAAGGACAGAGACGGGGAAATAGTTAAATAGTTGTTTGATGAAGCCGTCAGTACACATACAACACTTAATAAGTTCAGTGTCTTATATGAGCACAATTCATGGTGCCCCAGAACAATTGCAATAGTAACATCAAAGATCACTCATCACAGATCACCACAACAGATATAAAATAAAAAGTTTGAAATATTGCAAGAATTAGCAACATGTGACGCAGAGACAGATTAAGCACATGCTGTTGGAAAAGCGGTACTGCTATATTTACCCGATGCAGGGGTGCCACCACTTTCAATTTCTAAAAAATGAATTATCTCAAAAGCTTAATAAAGCAAAATGCAATAAAACGAGGTATGCACATCCTAATCACCTCACCTCTTAATACTGTCGTAATGGCAATTATGTTTCCAACTGATAAACTTTGGAGGAGGCACATTCACATCGTAGCACCATATAAATGAATGCAAAGCAAAATGGGCCCAAGTAGGTTGTTGAAAAACTAATGGGTAGAAGGGTCTTGGATGCCCACATTAATTGGAGGAAAATGAAAAAGAGACAGTAGGATAATCAATGGCAATAAGATTTCTTGCCATGGAAAGGTCTAAACTAGATATGAATGAAAATCCAGCTAAATGCAAAGTTCAGGATCGGTCTTTTCCCTTTTTTCCCAAATATACACCATGTTATTTTCTACTTTATGTCTTTGGTACACAAAGTGAAATATGGCATGGGTTGCCAAATTTTGCAAAGTAAATAATACATGGAATTCAGACCCTACTGGATAAATACATTCTATTTTTAATGATTCAGAAGGGCCCTCATAGCATGATTATTTTTATTTGTTTATTTACTTATTTATTTTTTGTGACAGAGTTTCGCTCTTTTGCCCAGGCTGGAGTGCAGTGGCACAATCTCGGCTCACTGCAACCTCTGCCTTCTGGTTTCAAGCTGTTCTCCTGCCTCAGCCTCCCGAGTAGCTGGGATTACAGGCGCCCGCCACCACGCCCGGCTAACTTTTGTATTTTTAGTAGAGACGGGGTTTCACCATGTTGGCCAGGCTGGTTTCAAACTCCTGACCTCGTGATCTACCCACCTCAGCCTCCCAAAGTGCTGAGATTGCAGATGCGAGCCACCGTGCCTGGCCATGATGATGATGATGATAGATTCCTTCTCAGCAATCCAGAGGAATTAAATCTAGTCTATCCTAATCCATGTTTATCAACCTGTATTGTGTAATTCAATTAGGCACTTAACATTAGAAACTTATAAAAACAAAAGAAGCATAATATTCAGCTGTGTTAAGAAAAATGTGATATCAACTACTCCTCCTTTATTACAGTGACTCAGAACACCCGTGTCCTTCCCCACATTGGATGCAATGCTAAAGACATGATGTTGCTCCTGCTGGACCACAACTTGAAGGAATTGCCTACCCCACCTCACCTCCAAAATTAAAGTCTTTTGTTTTGACAAAAGTTAATGATAAGGTTTGATGTGCTAATTTCAGCACCTCCACTTCATGTCTACACTGTGGACATATACTTTTTTGTTGTTTTGGGGTTTTGTCATGTTTTACTCACTTTCTCTATTATTCTTTATAGCAGGACTTGCTTTAGAGTCATGACTTTCTGTTAAAGTTGTTCCATCAAAAGTTGACAATTACTGGCCAGGTGCGGTGGCTCAACGCCTGTAATCCCAGCACTTTGAGAGGCTGAGGCGGGCAGATCACCTGAGATTGGGAGGTCGAGACCAGCCTGACCAACATGGAGAAACCCTGTCTCCACTAAAAATACAAAATTAGTCAGGCGTGGTGGTGCATGCCTGTAATCCCAGCTACTCGGGAGGCTGAGGCAGGAGAATCGCTTGAACCCGGGAGGCAGAGGTTGCAGTGAGCCAAGATCACGCCATTGCACTCCAACCTGGGCAACAAAGAGCAAAACTCTGTCTAAAAAAAAAAAAAGCTGACAGTTACTTTTCATTGGCTTCTTCACACCTAACACCTACTTTTCACACAAGGCAGAAATAAATTGCTATTAGCTAATCTGCTAAATCCACTTAGAAAGATAATCAAGAAAAAGGAAAACATCCTTGTGTCCAAGGCATTCTGATTTGTAAAAATGGTTTGTATGTGTCATTTACTCAAATCAATGCATTTCACCAAAAGTACTCAGAAACATAACCCCAAACATATGTGTATTCCATCCCAAAGTTTTTCATGTAGTCAGTATTTTTGTATAGTCACCATTATAAAAATATTTTATTTAATAGTGTTGTTGATATATTAGTATATAGTGTGAGATTCGGATACTTAAATTTTTTAAAAACTTGCATTCATAAAGTAACATATCAACATATATTTTCTCCTTTTATTTACATTAATCTGTGATATCAACATGAGAGCAAGAATTATATTGAAATTTATGTTTTTCCCGGAAAGAAAGTGAAGTTCTGTGAACATGAGTAATTTGCTCACCACCATCTAGCCAGTATGTCTGTAGAACCGAGATCAAAATCCAGTTCTTCTAACTCTTTCTATTCAAAGTAGAGATTCCTCCTAATGCCAAACAAGAGTTCCCTGGCTCTTTTTTCTATCCTAGGAGGTGATTATCTTAATGATTTTGTTTTAAATTGTATCTTTTTTCATTTTTATGTGCAGAGGATATAACATATACAAATATAATTCATGGAAACACTCAGGTTGTTCAGGGTTGGAATGTCAGTGATTTTGTTGTTTTAAGCACTGTGACGTATAGGAGACACTTACATATACTAACAGTATAGAAAGGAATGATTTTAATATTACATTAATTATAATTAATTAACAAATTTGCATAAATTTTACTAAAAGTATGACATCAGCCAACAGAATATTAGTAGTCAAGTGTGCACATTGGTGTCAAAATAAGACAGTTTCTAGCCTCAAAGAGAGTAGTTAGGAAAGCATCGTTATATACACAATATCATATAGTATATAATATTTCTATAGTGCTTACAACTACAAAGCTCTTCCCCTCCTTTTCTTCCTACTCAAAATGATCTTGTGAACTAAGCAGGGCAGGGCTTCATTCTGTTTTACAGATAAGGCAGCCCTAGATTAGAATTCATGGCAGACATTCAATCTTCAAACATGTATCGAGAGACTGCTATGTGTCAGCAGTGATTCGGGGGCACTGGGCATGGGAAGCTAACACCAGTAGGGTGCCTCCCATGGGCTTCCAGAGTAAGGGAGAAGAAGGAAACATCATCCGTCACTGGGAGGCTGTGGTGACTGCCATACCAGAGGACAAGGGAGGCAGCAACAGTCTGAAGGCTCAACCGTGAACAATGTGTGTCTTTGAACTGTGAACCCAGTGTGTCTGTGTTTGATTCCAGTGCCTTTTTCAGGAGCAATTGAGTCACAAGCCATGAGATTCTGATGATAAATGTTACTGGAATTCAGAAAGGGAAAGAACATTGGGATGTGCTGGAACCGTTAGAGTAAGTGAGGTTCAGTGTTGGCTTTACAGGATGGGTTAGTGGTTGGATAACTACAGGGAAGGGGAAGCATTCCAAAGAAGCAAATTACAAAGCAGGAGCTTGGCGAGAGACAGTGTGTCTTGCTATGGTGGTTAATTCTGTGTCTTAACTGGGTTAAGTGATACACAGAGAGCAGATAAAGCATCGTTTCTGGGTGAGTTTGCTGGGGTGATTCTGGAAGAGGATAGCCTTTGAATCAGCAGATCAAGTAAAGATTTGCCCTCACCAATGTGGGCAGGCATCATCCCATCCATTAAGGGTCCAAATAGACCAAAAAGGCAGAGACAGGATGAATTCTGTCTTCCCTTCAGCTGGGACTTCCATCTTCTGCCTTTGGAGATCAGAGCTCTTGGTTCTCGGGTCTTCCACCTCCAGGATGTACACCAGCACATCCCCCACTTCCCCACCCAGGCTCTGGCTCAGACTGGGATTTACATGATCAGCCCTCCTACTTTTGGACTCAGGCAGAATTACACCACAGGCTTTCTTGGGTCTCCAGCTCACAGAGGGCAGATGGTGGGTCTTCTCAGCTTCCATGAGCATGTGAGCCAATGCCCGTGTTAATTAGTGTGCGCATATGTATATGCACATACCGATAGATTAGACAGACAGATGATAGATGATAGACAGATAGATGGATAGATAGATAGATAGATAGATAGATAGATAGATAGATAGATAGACAGACAGATAGATTGATTGATTCTCTGGAGAACCTTGACTAATACAGTTGGGAATGAAGTGAGTTGTCAAATCTGACAGAGGTAGTGTATGTAGACTGAGAAAAATTAGAAAATGAAGCTTCACCAGTAGAACGGCACAAAATTATAAGTGACCATTAAGGCTGGATGAGAGAGTTTGATCTTTATGCAGAAGAAAATAGGGTGTGGTATGTAGAAGGGTGGCATGACAATATTAGTGATTTAGAAAGCTTATCACAATGAAAGATGGATTCCAGAAGGAATGGGTAGAGACAGATTTATCAGTTAAAGAGCTGCTGTAACATTCCAGGCATGAAGGGTGAAAGTCTGAGCTTCAGCCTCAGTAGCCAGACTCGAGAAGAAAGGGTAAATTCAAGAGACACTTTAGAAGGGAAAATGATGAGCACAGTGACAGACTGCCTCTAGCGAATTTCAAAATGGCAAGCATCAAACATTACTTTTCTCTTTGTACTCATTATGCTTTTCATCTCATTGTACTTTCCATTAATTCTTTATGACATGTCATTTGAGCAACAATAATTTAAACATTTAAGAAGATGTGTGACTATCATTTTCTGAGAAGTACAATGAGATGAAAGATGTTAAAAGTACACTGCATATAGTAAGTGCTCAATAAATGTTCATGAAGAAATTAAAATTTAAAATTGCTAACATATAAATCCTTTCAGAGATAAGTTTTGGGATCTAGAGTTGTCACACTTGAGTTATACAAAGCTTGAAGTCAAGAACAAAGAAATGGGGGTTTTAAGTTTTAAGCAGTAAAATGTTACAGGAGACTGCTTCGGAAATTCAAGAAAAGAAATTGATACAAACAACTCGAGAGATGAGATATTAAAATACAAATGAGAAGTATCCCATCTAATTTTTATACCAGAGGTATACTATTGAATCAGCAAAATTATGAAATTTTTATGGATTGGTAGTACTAGAATATACTCAAGAGAGCTCAGAAATGAAAACATATCTGTCTAGTGACAAAAAACTAAAAATGAAGTTTTATCTCTGTCAATGATTTGTATATGATAATGACTGTATTATTATTATGAACAAAAGGTGAATAAAAATAAAGATATTATTAGGTCACTTCATGAAATTAAATTTTTGAATAACAAGTTAATTATAAATACAAATCTTCCAACATTTTTCGATCCAGATGATTCTCACAAAATTTAGAGACACATGTGTTGTGCACTGACTTCACAATTGAGGAATGGAATCAAAATCATTGCTCAAATGTTAATTATACCATTTTGCTTGTTCAGAAAAACATATCAGTAAAATCTGATATTTATAAGTTTATAAAAATATTCATGGAAATTTTTTACAAAGAAAGAAAAGCCAACCCAGTCAATAATTTAAAAATATTAATTTTATAAATAAGAAGTTTGCCTCTTATTCAGAAAAATGTTTTTCCCCAGAAAAATTTTACTTACATTAAACATCCTAAGCAAACAGCTGAAATTGTTTTGAAACATACAAAATATTGGTGCGATGACTGTCTAGTAAACTAGTTTATTTGGAAATTTTCAATCATGTCATTCATATAGATTCTGAAATTAAATACAGAAAAACATCTCCAATGTACGTACAGTTTATGCACTGTTAGGAGGTTTTTTCTCTGTGGGAACACAATAGGGTACCCTTACCCAAACCTAGATGGTATAGCCTACTACACATCTGGGCTGTATGGCATAGCCTACTGCTTAGGCAATGAGCCTGTACAGAATGTCACTGACAGCAGGTTACTGTGCTGAATACTGCAGGCAATTTAACACAGTGTAAATATTTGTGTATCTAAACATATCTATTATAATTTTATGAAACCTCTATTACATATGAGGTTCATCACTGAAACATTGTTATGGGAAACATGGCTGTATATTCCCCTGAAATCATTAATTTTCATCATTTATATGCTCAGCATCATTTATATGCTCATTTATATGATTTTGTAGAGTTGTTCAGATTTAGTTCATGAATGCTTTCTTCGGTTGCATCCTACCTAAACCTTTACAGAGATTCATAGCTGGAATTAATCTGATTTTTTTCCATAGTACATGTTTATCTCCTTTACAGCACTTATATAACAATGCTGCTATAGATCAGCCTTCCCTGGCATGTGTGAGGAATTCATTCAGTATTTGTTCAATAAGCAATACATTGAACTTTGAAGACCTCTTCTTTCTTCTCTGGTACCCTGGATACGGAAGGTGCTCAGAAAATTGATTCTAATCTCTTCATATTTTGCAGCCCTCAGCAATGTTAAATAACGTGTTTAAAATGAGATACATAATTTAGGGTTAAACTTCTTTTTTACACATATTAGAAGTATTTTAAAAACTAAAAGAGATTCAAACCGCAATCAAATTTGCCTTTGTTTTACTAAATGAGAAATGCTAATATTAGGTTTACTATAAAAATATTTTATCAGGAACAACAGTAAGTAAATAATTTTTTTAAAATTTTGACATCACTTGTCCTAATGTTATATCGGAAATCTTATCTAATCTGTTTTTTACCTGCCATTGTTCTCTGAAAGGAATACTTGACATAATGAACTCAAAATACGACTCCATGTTTATTTTTGTGTCCTTCCTCAGTTTTACTTCAGTGCTCAAGTTGTTTATCTCTATTTTAAAACATTTTCTTTAAATAAAAATGCGTGTACAAATCAAGGTTGAAGCTAGACGCATCTTTCAGTGATCATTGACTTTATCTGTGTCTTTATCAAGAATAAACAGCTAGCTAATGTCAGAACCAGGGTTTAATTTGTTGGCCGGGGCAGGGGTGGGGGAGGCTCTGTTTTTTCCTATTAAAAAATCCAACACTGACGTATCCTCCTGAATACGTACATTGATATATTGTGTATAAAGAGAAAAATGAACATGTAATTTGTCTCCTTTAAAAATTGACTTTTTTAGTATAATGACACACACAAAGTGCAATAAGGCAATTCTCCCGAATGCATTTTCTTTGGGCAGACAGATGTAAGATGACTTCAGGAGCCTCAATAATTCATGCAGCTTCCTATATTGTCTTTTACATTCATAACACCTTAATCTATTGTTCCATGGTCTTGCTTGGCCAATATAGAGAAGTGATGACTGATTTCGGTTTGAAGTCTCAGTCTTTTCTCAGCCTGGTTTTCTTGTTTCTATTCTCCCACACCAATAAATACGTGAAACCTAATAAGGATAAAAAAATTCTGTTGAGAGTAGAACGATATTTTAAAAACACGAGGTGTGACTTCTAGAGATAGGTAAGTTTAGACACATGCGTGCTGCATGCCAATGGATTGTTATGCTCTTTTTTCTCTTCAATTAATCAGTACTAGAATTCTACCAGAGACACATCTTATAGCCAGTTTAGTGACATTGCTTGACAACGCTCACATACTTACTGAACGAAGTTTATAATTTTTCATCCTCATAGCACCTTCTATCCTTATTACAACTAAGTATGTCAGAATTGCCTTATTATATATCACACATGAAAAACTAATTCTAAGAGAAGTTCCATCAATTACTCAAGGTGGCAGGATTACTGTGTCTTAATCGAAATTTAAACTGAAGTTTTCTGATTAAAATCATGTGATAATAGCATTATTCTCTGGGAACTCACCTGTCAGAGGTAACAACATTTTGTAGCTTTCCTAAAGATTTTTTCTCAAGGAGAAAAATTTAGGTTTCTAGATGAATAAGAGGTTACATCTTAATAACCTTCAAAACATATCACCTGTCTCTAAAAATAAGCCTGTAATTGTCAGACTCCTGTTGGTTAATTTCCTTTGCTGGGAAGACTTGATCCCATTTTCATTTCTTCCCTGCTAGCAAAGCCCTGTTCCTGTCAAATCATGTGTATTACAGTGCTTTTGATTTCCTCTACAATTAGTCTAGTTTTTTAATGATAGCGGTATGTGCCCATGATAAAACTGTAATCTGCAAGATAGGAAATGGAGTTAAGAACAACATAAGAAGACTTTTGTTTCCCCTATAATTAGAGCGGTCTAACAATGGAATAGGCTTTCTCCTAAAAGAAATATTTATAGGTGTGCTGAAGCTGGTATTGTACGACGGCAGGTCAGAATGGCAAGAAGAAAAATCCTGCATCGACTGAGGGGTGGATCTAGATTAGCCTTTTCTAGCACTTTCCTCGTAAGAATCATCTAGGGAGTTTGTTAAAATACATTTTCCCTTGGTTCTGGCTATCTGTGTGTCAGCTAGATCCCGAGGTCATTTTTACGATCTGGAAATTTTGACAATATTGCCTTGGCAGATGACTAACAGAACTTCCGCCTCAGCAAAAGTCTTTGCACTGGGGCTAGGAATGTGTCAAGTGAGAGCTTTTGTGTTTTGCGTTTTTTAAATTAGTATTATTTTTATTGACAAATCATAATTTTATATGTTTATGGGGTACAATGTGATATTTTGATATATAACAATGTGAAATGATTAAATTGAGCTAATTAACATATCCATCATCTCGTTTACCGATCATTTTTTATGGCGAGACATTTGAAATGTACTCTTTTAGTCATCTTGAAATATACAGTATAGTACTGACTAGAGTTGTTCTGTCGTGCAGCAGGGGGAGGGAGGGAGGGCATGGGAAGTTGTTGAATGAGGGGTACAAAGTGATAGCTTTAAGTTGTGATTAAGCTGTGGTTCCTAGCTCGAGGGTTGAAAACAGTTGATGGACTGCAAAGAATATAAGGCATAAAAAAAAACGCAAGAAGATATAGAAAAAGAAAGGAAAGGATTGAAGGGGTGGGAGAAGGAAGAAAGAAATGAATGTAAGGAGAAGAAAACATGAAGAAAGGAAGAGAGAGAGCGAGAAAAAAAGGAAGGAGGGAAGGAAAAGCTGAGCTCAGATGGAAGAGGGGTATTTAATACTCGTTGAATGCATGTACCAAATTTCAGGGATAAATTGGGCAGAGTAGAAAATAAATTAAATAAGACTCAAATCCATAGTAAAATATAAACTGGATCCCAGGCCAATTTTTTTTTCTTTTCATCTACTGTCAGAAAAGTAAAGTTTTTGTAGTAGGGAAATAAGGAACATTTGATTTTTATAAATCTCCTAAAACATTAAGAAATTTTTGAGTTTGAGGTGAACTAGGAAACCAAATATCAAATATCTGTCTCTTTTGTAATTATTTCTTGCCTGGCTCTCAACCTGCTGTCTTCTCTTTTTTAATTAAAGGCTTCCTGGGATACATATGTACTCATATTTGGTCATGATATCTTTTGATACAATTATAATTCAAATAATTTAAATTATCAAAGAATAATTTCCATTTGTAGAGATGCTGAACAGACTCTAAGGATGACATATGTTCCAAGGCAGATATGATCCACACCCAAAAGCGTAAATAGCTTATATGAGCAGCTCTTAGAATGACAGCCATATGCAATAATCAGCTGGACACCTGTCTCTTTGTGTTTGCATACAGCAAAATATACTTAGGGAGCATTTCTACATCACAAAAGGAAGTTTTATTCAGCTTTATTATCAATGAATAAAATATCAGAATACAGTTTGCATAGTGCCACTCATACCAAATTTACAGTGAATTTTCCTCTTGAGATGACTCAGTCTCAATAAGAGATCATTTGTCCATATACATATAACCTGCACAGAATGCAATTTTTGTGCATAAATATGAAATCGTTATGATTCATTTTGTTTAATGAACTAAAAATACAGTTAAATCTATTATTGTGCCTAACTATAAGAGTGTTCAGGCTACACATTAAAATTTTTGAATCAATATAATTTTATTATATGTATGTTGTTATACAGTTTAAAACTATGTTAGCTTAGAGTATTTAATATGTGGCACTCACAGACAAATAACAAAATGAAGTCCCTAGAAAATAGCATGATATTAAATGTTTTATCATGAATAAAAAAATATTTGAATAGTGCTTCATAGAATAATTACCTTTCTCTGGGTTTATAATATTGGTAAAGTCTAAAGGTCTTCTGATTGGAAAGGAAGATAATAATGGTGTCTTAAGATAACCTCTTGAATCTTCTCAGAATCACTCAGAATGAGACAGAAATGCTAGAGGGTTCACAACGAGCATGCTGTTTTGTCAGTCCCCCTCTTCATCCTTATCATGGTACAGCAGAAAGTTGCTAAGGATTTCTCTCGGTGAAATCTGAGCTTTGACCACATTTTGAAGTCACTCCATATATACCTTTGGAAGAAATGCCAAAGACAATCTTTTGCAAAATTTCTTGTATTTATTTGTAACTGAAAAATGATTGAGCAGCTATTTTGTGCCAGGATGTGGGCAAGGTATTGAGAAAAAAGAAATGATTATGGCATTATTTTTCTCCAGCAGTTCACAATATTCTACAAAAAAGAGATACTGGGGCAAAACCAGAAACAAAACTAAACATCAGTAACGAAATTTTTCCACACTAAAGACACAAATGAGGTAATATGTACATTAAGACTTAAAATTTAAATAGATCCAAGTCCCTCAAGCTTTTTCCCACCCTAGATTATGCCCTCTGCAAATCACTCTACAGCTGCTGGGATTTGTTTACAGTGGAGCTGGGCACCTAGAACTGTTGTGAACATCAGGTCTGGCATGTGTGGCATAGGGTCAGGGCCGTGCATGTTCCCTTAGGCACACTTCGCATGCTGGTCAGGATGTGCACATACTTGGCCAAGCCTGTGCCCAGGGCAGCAGTGTCCTTTGCCCTCTGTGAAGGGCTGACTGGCCCGGATTTGTTCAGTTCAGCCTGTTTGGTGAGAAATCTCTCATGGACCTTTTCTCACTGAATAACCACAAAGAGATGAACTTAGATTATATTCTCTAAATATAATCTACATTATAAAGGAGGGAACTGGAAAAAGGATGCTGGAGTTGAATTTGCCTTCCATCTTTTTCTACGATTTCCTTGTGTCAAAACCATTTCTGTCCTCATATTACCCTTTCAAATGCTAATTACATTTAAAGTTTTTTTCACAGAGCACTTTACAGTTTACAAAATTAATTCAATGCGATTTCATGGAATAGGAAAATAACATGGTGTGAATAAGTCTGAGGCTTTATTCCCACTAAGTACAGGGTACAGATACAGTAAGTGAAGCTGGTGAATATTTGAGAGCCATGGGTGGTGGTCAGCACCTGTGGTCCCAGCTACATGGTCACTAAGTACAGGGTACAGATACAGTAAGTGAAGCTGGTGAATATTCGAGAGCCGTGGGTGATGGTCAGCACCTGTGGTCCCAGCTACATGGTCACTAAGTACAGGGTACAGATACAGTAAGTGAAGCTGGTGAATATTCGAGAGCCATGGGTGGTGGTCGGCACCTGTGGTCCCAGCTACATGGGAGACCGAGGAGGGAGGATTGGCTGAGCGCAGGCCTGGAAGGAAGGCAATGTGCTAGGATCATGGCGCTGCCCTCCAGCTTGGCAACACAGTGAGATCCCGCCTCTAAAACAACTTAAATTTTTTAAACGATGACTATTTTATCATAGTAACAGTAGCAAATTTTAAAGCATTTATTATTGACCAGGTATAGTGGTATAGAGATAAGTAGGTACATATATTGTTTTATTTAGTGTTTAACCCTCAGGAATAAGTATGCTTATTGCCCTTCACAGGTGGGAAAAGCAAGGCAAAGAGAAAGTGAACAACAATGAAACTAGGAACGTAACCCAAGCGCTCGTGCCAGAGCGTGTATCCTCGATCTCGGGACCACACCACTTCCCTTGGTAAATTTTCAAGCATTTAGTATTTGTGTGAAGGCAATCATATTGTGCAGAGGAATGACCAGGCTACAAAACACAGTGTGTGGGAGACCGCTTAATGCTAACACTAATTCTATGGGTGACATTCAGATCTATAACAGATTAAGTGAATAGAGCTGACTTATTGAGAGGGGTTTGTTGTAGTCGACTTAAAACCAATGAAAGACAGACAACATGATGTCTTAAAGTCACTTCAAGATAAATTAATCAACTCATAAGCACATATAGCCATTAAGATCAATTCACTTTACAAAGATTAGAAAATGATAAAGGGGCATAAAATACAAACTTACTATCTGAGAAAATCAGGTTGTAGGGCTTTTCTCCTGCAAAATGAAGTAATTGTCAGCAATGTCCACTTGGTAGAACAGTGTTTTCCACTGTTCTCTTCATAGCTTTTTCTAATACGATAGTTAAAAGAGGAACTAGCTCTTCACACCCAGGCAGTTGAAAACCAGCTCATTGGGTTCCAGCTCTGCGGGTCCTTCTCTACATGTTTATTGCACATAATAATGTTCCTCTTGGGGAAAATATGCTGCAATATCCCTCTGATTTATTGTATTTCTACATATTGTTAATGCAAGGACTCTGGTATTCAACAAAGAAATTATGGCACATCTGGGTACATAGAATATTCTACCTTCCACAGAAAAGGTCAGGAGAGAAAGAGAAGAGAGAACTGAAGTATAAACCCTTCAAATTGAGGTGAAATCCTGACTTTGCCCCTTGGGTGGCATCATCATTAATCACTACTAAGCAACTGCAATTAGAAGAGATTAACTGGAACTTAGAGTTGCTAAACAAAAAGAAAAAAATAGAAAGGAAATAAAGCTGTCTTCGTACGATAGACAAAATCACATGGCCATTTTCTTCCATTGATTTTTGCTCTCATTAAGATATATTCATTTACTTTCCTTTTGAAGCTTGACGTAAGAATCTTGAAACTGGACTTGTCTTCAATGAATTATTTTGCCCATTACTCTTCTTATACAGAGGTGAATTCCAGATTGGCTTGGGACAATGACTGTTTATGCTTTAATTAACCATCTCCAAATGCACATAACTAGCAAAACTCTTTATCTCATTCTAGTATTAGGCACTCCAAGTTCTTCAGCAAATATTCACTCTGATGACCACATGGAAAATAACACATAATTTCTGCCTTCTTGTATCTTACAATCAGAAGATGAAGCCAAAACACAAGATAAATAGGAAATCCAAACAGTGACCCCAAAAGTCTGTTTTGTGAAAGAAGAATAGAAACACAAAGGTGGAGAGAGAGACCTCATTAGGATGTGAGTAGCAAAGGGGGTTCAGTGAAGCAGCAGAGCTTCCGTTATGTTTATAAGAGGGATAACATTTAGAGATAAATCTTAAGATAGAGAAAAAAGAAGCTGATGCACCAAGAAAGAGAAGAGGAGAGCATTAGCATAGTGGTGCAGGGGCTGGAACCAGCACCGTGTGTTTGTGGAAACAAGGAAGACAGGATTATCAGTCAGCTTCTGGAAGGTATGTTGGAAAGGGTTTCACAAATGTAAAAGAGGTTATTGATAAATGGGAAGTATATACACCATATATTTAAATACAATGTATTTTTATTAAGCAGTGACCTCTTTAAATGTAAAGAATGTGTGCTTTCTGACAAAGGTTGAATATCCAGCATCATAAGGAACTTAAATTTACAAGAAACAAAACCCATAAAAAAGTAGGCTAAGGACATGAACAGACACTTTTCAAAAGAAGACACACATGCAACCAACAATCCCACGAAAAAAAGGTCAACATCACTGATCATTACAGAAATGCAACTCAAAACCACAATGAGACACTACCTCACACCAGTCAGAATGGCTATTACTAAAAAGTTAAAAAATAACAGAGCTGGCAAGATTGTAGAGAAAAAAGAATGTTTATACACTGGGAGTGGGAGTGTAAATTAGTTCAGCCATTGTAGAAGACAGTGTGGTGATTCCTCAAAGACCTAAATACAGTAATACCATTTGACCCAGCAATCCCATTACTGGGGATATATACGAAGGAAGATAAATCATTCTATTATAGAGACACATGCATACGTATGTTCATTGCAGCACTGTTCACAACCGCAAAGACATGGAATCAACCTAAATGCTCATCAATGGTAGACTGGATAAACAAACTGTGGTACATACACACCATGGAATACTATGCAGTCATAGAAAAAGATCCCGTGCTTTGTAGGAATATGGATGGAGCTGCAGACCATTATCCTTAGCAAACTAACACAAGAACAGAAAACCAAACACCGCATGTACTCACTTATAAGTGGGAGCTAATGATGAGAACACATGGACACGTAGAGGGGAGCAACACACACTGGGGCCTTTTGGAGGGTGGAGAGTCGGAGGAGGGAGAGGATCAAGAACAACTACTAATGAGTACTAGGCTTAAAACTTGGGTGATGAAGTAATCTGTACACCAAACCCCCACAAAACAAGTTTACCTATGTAACAAACCTGCGCTTTTACTAAACTTAAAAGTTAAAAAAAGAAGTTAAACCACATGTGCCCTTAAAAAGGAATGCACGCCTTATGCTTAGAATTTTAGTAAAACATGGTTAAACATGTGGTTTTACATGCACACACATTTTGACAGCTAAATGAGACTAAAAGGTTGAGTCCTATGGCAGCCAGAAAACAACTGTAATTTTATCTTGCAACAATAGGAAAAAAGTTCATCTTAAAGTCCACCTAAGATATCACTATTTTGTTTTACAGGCAGTTAGACATGATAATAATCATTCATCTACAATATTTACTGGGCATCTACTAT
This sequence comes from Pan troglodytes, assembly GCF_028858775.2. NCBI lineage: Eukaryota > Metazoa > Chordata > Mammalia > Primates > Hominidae > Pan > Pan troglodytes. Next base: position 190,262,570 of record NC_072401.2, read on the forward strand.
AGCCAAGGTACACAATTTTTGTAATTCAGAAGCTTAGACAGGTCCTGATAAAAGACTTTCATACAGACATATGTTTATGACATATACCTATGGCATACATTTATAACATGGTGTGTCCAGAATTGGTTTCTTCCAGTGGGTTCTTGGTCTCACTCACTTCAAGAATGAAGCCATGAACCCTCGAGGTGAGTGTTAACAGTTGTTAAAGATGGTGCGTCCGGAGTTTGTTCCTTCAGATGTGTCCAGAGTTTCTTCCTTCTGGTGGGTTTGTGATCTCGCTTGACTTCAGGAATGAAGCCACAGACCTTCACAATGAGTGTTATAGCTCATAAAGGTAGTGCAGACCCAAAGAGCAAGCAGCACCAAGATTTATTGTGAAGAGCCAAAGAAGAAAGCCTCCACAGCATGGAAAGGGACACCAGCGGGTTGGCTGGGTGGCCAGCTTTTATTCCCTTATTTGGCCCTGCCCACATCCTGCTGATTGGTCCATTTTACAGAGTGCCGATTGATCCATTTTACAGAGTGCTGATTGGTCCATTTTTACAGAGTGCTGATTGGTGCATTTACAAACCTTTAGCTAGACACAGAGTACTGATTGGTGCGTTTACAATCCTTTAGCTAGACAGAAAATTTCTCCAAGTCCCCACCTGACCCAGAAGCCCGGCCAGCTTCGCCTCTCAGTAGTTACAACAGTTAATAAGAGCAATGTTGAAGATAGGCATAGGTAGAAAAAGGGGGTTCAGTGAATTTAATCTGTATTAGGGATTGTTAATGATGAAGTATAGTAATTATATTTAGCCAAATGGAAGAGGGATAGGTATTCTGCATAGAAGGCACAACATCAAGCTATAGGGGCAAAAAACTAGTATTTATGAAACTACAAAGAGTTTGGTATTGTTGGACATAAAGTAGATGGGAGGAAGAATGAGACTGACCTATAGAAAACATAAAGCAGATGATGGAAACCTTTATACACCAGTTAAGAGTTTGACTGCTTCTTGTGGTCTATGGGTAGCCATTGAGAGGTCTAAAAAGGGGAGAATCATGATAATCGTAGTTGGAGAGAGATAACCCTGATGGCTGGTAAGAATGTAGAGAGGGAGGCTATTTGGAAGTTAAGTAAGAAGGATGGTCACCCCTAAGGCCATGATCTCCAGCCTCACTGGTCTCCTTGTTGTTCCTCCAACCACACACCCACCCTGACTTGGTCCTCCTCTTTCTGGGACACTCTTTTCCCATTTGTTCATGGCTAGCTCATACATTCTTTAAGTCTTTACTCAGTTGTGACTTCATCAATGAGGCCTACACTGACAAGCCCATTTAAAGCTTGGGATTTTTTTTTTGTTTTTTGCTTTTTGTTGTTTGTTTTGAGACAGGATTTCTCCCCTTCACCCAGGCTGAAGTGTAGTGGTGTGATCAAGGCTTATGCCAGTTTCAAACTTCTGAGCACAAGTGATTCTCCTGTCTTAGCCTCCCAATTGCCTGGGGCTACAGGTGCCCACCATCATGCCCAGACTCCATTTAAAGTTTTAATCTCCTCTACATTCCTAATACTCCTTACCCTGTTCCATTTATCTTACTCTATCCTGGGTACCAGCTTCTGATAGCCAATGTATTATAATCATTGTTTATTTTCTGTCTTCCCCAACTAGAATTAAGCTTGAGAAAGGCAGGATTTTGCTTTGTTTTCTTGGCCAAATCAAACTCAAAACTCAGCTTTAGGAGTGCTAGCACATATTAGGCATTCGGTAAACATGAACTTAATAAACGAAGAAGATGAAGATGGAAGGTCCAGTTTTTTTTTTGTTTTTTTGTTTTTTTTGAGACGGAGTCTTGCTCTGTCACCCAGGCTGGAGTGCAGTGGCACAATCTCCGCTCACTGCAAGCTCCACCTCCCGGAGTTCATGCCATTCTCCTGCCTCAGCCTCCCAAGTAGCTGGGACTATAGGCGCCCGCCACCATGCCTGGCTAATTTTTGTATTTTTAGTAGAGATGGGGTTTCACCTTGTTAGCCAGGATGGTCTCGATCTCCTGACCTCGTGATCTGCCCGCCTCGGCCTCCCAAAGTGCTGGGATTACAGGCGTGAGCCACTGCGCCCGGTCAATGGAAGGTCCAATTTAAGAAACATTGAGACATGGTGAATTATTGGATATGGAGGCTAAGAGAAAGAGCCAAGAATTGCTCCATTTTCCAGCATGGGTGACTAGTGGGTTATTATTTCCCTAATGGAGAAAGAGAAACTGGAGAAGGTGTTGATGTAGAAAGAAGGTGCTGAATTCTGTTTTGAATATGTGGAGCTTGTCATGCCTGTGGGATGTGCTGGCAGATCCCACAGATTTGTCCCACAGAGATGTCCCTTTAAAGCTCAGAGAAGCAGCCAGGATAGAAAAGAAAAATTTGGAGTCATCAGTTCCCAAGTGATGTGAAGACCCTACAGTGGAGGGGAGGCCAGGGAGAGTGGTGCCTGAGATGACAGTGTACTAAGGACAGGATTTTAATGAATATCATGAATAATGATAGATGTATAGTACCATGACCTGTCAATAGTTAAGTACATCTTCCTATAAGATGACTTGGGACGCTAACTTGTGGTGATGACGTGACCTGGGACGATCCCAAGAGGCAAGGGGGTTGGTTGAATTATCACAGTCCTCACAGCTGCTCAAGCTTCTGTTTGTGTGTCGCCAATTATGCTGAAGGATCTAAAAAGATGTGCTCTCCCTGCTCCTCCTCAGGCTTAGCATGCACTCAGTGGTTTCTGCAGCAAAGCTGCAAACTTTAATGCTCTGTATTTGTCAGCAGAAATAAGACCCAAATTCCTAAATGCATTTCTAATTAAACTATTTGATTCTCAGCTAATTGATATTCAATTAGCAGATATCCCTAAAATGACTAGGACACTGGGGCCATGTAGCGATGTTCTGGAATGTGACTTTGAAAGCTGCGTTGACTTTAGAACTGGCTACATTCATTTTGGCTGAAGAGGTTACCTAGAGTATAGGATTAAAAGGAAAGTGTATTTTTAAAAATATTATGAGATATTTAAAAAATAACATACTTTAGGTTCAATATTATTTTATGACTCACACATGCCATATTTGTGTGGAAATGAAGAGGCATTCTGAAATCATTCAATTCTTTTTTTCTGCCTGAATTTTTTACTTTAAAAAGATTATTATGACATTCCATTAGTGGTTTTGACAGAGTGATATTGGATTCTCAAAATGAAAGATGTGTGTGAAATATCAGACTTGTCTTATTTTTGAAATAAAGACAGTGGCCCCTCTCACCTGGAAGAGTGCTGTCTCAAACGATTAGATCCTGGCAGACAACAGAGAACAAACATATTTTGATTAAATTATTTTTCTATTCAACCTGGTGCAGTGCGTAACCTCTATGTCTATGGCTCTTTGTTTGATCTTTTCATGGAGGTGAGCGATTTTATTTACAAAATAGAGGCCAAGAGAGGAAGTTAAAATCTAGAATGATTTGTGTATTCATGGATATGCAAAGGAAGGTTTGAATTAGTCAGAACTACATTTAGAGCTAATAAACTACTAATGTCTAATGTCTGCCTTTGAGAATCTGTTTTTTGTTTTTGTTTTTGTTTTTTTGTTTGTTGGTTTGTTTTTTTGAGATGGAGTCTCCTCTATTGCCCAGGCTGGAGTTCAATGGCCCCATCTCGGATCACTGCAACCTCTGCCTCCTGGGTTCAAGCAATTCTCCTGCCTCAGCCTCCCGAGTAGCTGGGACTACAGGCGTGTGCCACCAGGCCCAGCTCATTTTTTATTTTTAGTAGAGATGGGGTTTCACCATGTTGGCCAGCATGGTCTTGATCTCTTTACCCCTGATTCACCCACTGTGGCCTCCCAAAGGGCAGGGATTACAGGCGTGAGCCACCGTGCCCAGCTGAGAACCTGTTTTTAAGGGTAAACAATAGTGGATGGTTTATAATGAAGGGATCCAGGGTAAGAAGCTATCCCGAGAGAGTTGAGCATCCCCAAACTAGGGGACTGAGTTTCAGGCTCCTGAGCTCCCAGCAGCAGAAAGTTGTCATGTTGGTGACACATGGATATGAATGGCCTATGCAGCTGAAAAAGGTTGAGAAGGCAGTTGGCTAAAATTTAAATTGTCATCCATGTAAGTAAAATGATTTGTGCAGTGATGATCATACCTGGAAAAAGCAGTGCTGGGAAAAATAGAGCCAAGAAAAATGCAAGCAGAAAGGCATAAGGCAAGAGACTCGTCGGGCACCCAGACCAGCTACTCACAGTGGTTTATTCTCTTGAGGAGTCAGAATGGGGCCCGGACTCAATATTACGTTTTCATAGGGCATTGAGGGAACTGTAACTGAAATGTGGGTTACTTGCTTGCCGCATGCACAGCCCAACTAACAAGAGCGAAGTTTGGGTACAAAGCAAGTGAATTTATTCCGAAGCCAGCCTGAGGAAGGGGCACAGCGTCCTGCCTTTAAATATGCCACTTCACCTTTGGAGCAGAAAGTGGTACTTTTATAAGGTAGTGGAGGAGGTGAGCAAGAACAGGGTCCCCCTTGCTAGCTTGGTGCCTTATGTACCAGGCAATTGAGTTGGTGCCTTCCTGGGCAGAAATAAGTTGTCAAAGTGGCCAAGTGGACTTGCTTTTCACATGCCCTCTTGGTGGATGAAAGTTCTGAGGCTGCAGGGGCCGTGCTTTGGTCTGCAAATTAATAGACTGTCAACTCTCCAGGAGAGATCCCTCTTGGAGCACACAGTTAAACTTGCTCTGCAGGAAATGTCTGCGGCGGGTGGCCGTGAAAGGTTGTGTTTACATTTCCAAAGGGCTAAGAAACAGGGAAAAGGTGGAAAGGAGAAAAAAAGAGAAAATAATGTTTAAAAACTATCTCTTAGAAAAATGTGGGTACCCGGTTACAGAACCGCCTGTGGGGCCATGCATGGGGATTATGAAGACGGGGTTGCCACTTACTTTCTTTGCTAAGAACTTCCTGTCATCTTCCCATCAGCAGTGAGAGCACTGGGAAAACTTCTTACCACCTCACTGCCCGAGAGCCTCACCTCATCCAAACATCAACAAATCCAGCCTCATTTTTCAGAAGGGCCACCTTAGACTTTTCATGATCACAAGTGATTGAAGCAATTACTATTTTCTTGCTGAACAAGTGAAAGCAAGAAGAGAAATCCATGTTACAGAGAAGACTGAAACAGAATCCCATAAAAATGTTTCTCAGTATCATTTCTCAGACCAACCAAATTGTTGTGTTTCTTAAACTGAGAAGTTGAAATACCAGAGAGAGGTCAGAATTCTGCTGAGATGTATTAGAATGGTTGAGGTTTGGCCTATTGGAGTTGCACAGATTCTTCTGCTTAAGACCTCTTATGAATGTTTGTAGATAATAACAGTCCCTCGCCAGAGGCTTAGCTTGTCACCTCTGCCTACCATCAACAGATGCTTTCCTGATCACACTGTTTTTTTAGCCTTAGCCACTTTGCTCTCTCAAGCAGTGGCTTTCAAGGTTTTTGACCACAATCTTCTGAAAGAGACATAACTACATCTTGAAACATAAGTGCAGAAATGTATACTTTCAGTAAAAGAGTCACAAGACAATACTACTTTGGCAGATACTTTGATATTTCCTTTTGTTATTCTATTCTATTCTATTCTATTCTATTCTATTCTATTCTATTCTATTCTATTCTATTCTATTCTATTCTTTCTATTCTATTCTTTTATTGTATTCTATTCTAATGCTGATCCCAACTTACCAATGTTTGTTCATGGGCAACTTTCAGGCTGTATGTAATCTGCAGTATGAACCACACTGCTTTAAGCTTTTTTTTTTTTTTTAATTGAAGCAGAATTTACTTATAAGCTTATTTCTTAGAAATGAAACCAAAAAATTAAAATATTTTATAGAAATTAAATAAAATAAGAATATAGAGCAGTGATAGTTTCTGGTGAATCTTAACTAAATATTAAGCTACAGCTTAATGTTCAACTTATCAACCACCTGAGGGATAAATAGGGTCAGTCCAGATTAAAAATTTCTATTACACTGTATAATTTCGGTCTGTGTTTACTTGTTGGTGTATTTATATACAGAATTAATATTTCTAATACAAATTTTCTTACTAATTCTAATTTTACTTTAGGAGACAAGATATATTTTTAAATAAACAAATTCACTCTACATAAATATAACCAGAGATTTATTTTCAAAGAAGTTAATTCTGGAAGGCATTATGACTTTTATCTTTAATCATGGAAACAAACTTTTGTGGAACACCTGTATTTGAGACATAGGAAAAGACTTCCTGATAATTTTTAAAGATCCATTTCAGTTTTTAACACCTACATATTTTTTTCTATGTGCAAAACATCTGAGGAAGAAATCAAAATAGTTAAATAATCCAGAAATTACATTCAGTCAATAATGTCAACTTAAGACAAACTGTGATTTGGGTTGTATTTTATAAGTTTGTTTTTCCTTTTAACTGAATGTATACAATGATTTGGTCAAGTTGCTTGGATTTGATTTATGCTGAAATAACACTCAGAATCAAAACAAAGCTTGGTCCAAATTCCAGAAAGTAGGGTAATTCCTTAACTGTAACCTGATTGAAAATATATGAAAATTTACTCTCATGTACAAAATAACCATTATGGTTTAGGAGAAATAGAAATTATAGGCTAATGAAGATAGAGACTTGGCAATTTACTAAAGGATCCAAGAGTATTTATAGCTTATTTTTTAAACTGATTAAAAATGTGTCAAAATATTACATTCTAAATAAAAGTTTTGATTAAATTATTTCATTCACTAGCTTTGAGGCATGGTTAAAGCGAAATAGAGTTCAAAGAAAGGGAAGAAGTAAATTGCTAAAAGAGTAGAACCAATTTTGATGAATTAAGTCATAGTTAAAAGAGAAAAAGAAAGACAGGTGAAAATAAGATTAGGCTAGAAAAGAAGAAAAAAATGAGAAAGAGTCTAACCTCAGTAAGTAACTAGAAAGTAAGACTTGAGATTAATAATTCCATAGGTATGTCCTAGTTCAATTGTACGTTTCATGAAATTCTAATTTGATGAAAGATAATTCCAGGAAATTTGCATGCTATTATTAAATCACTTTAAGATTTTTCTCCAAATGTGTTATATTAGATATACATATATGATATATGTCAATTTATATATATATAAATATAGCTCTCTCCTCTTTGAGATATCTATGATTTTAGTAGGTTTCTGAAGTCACTAGTTGTCTCCATTTTCTCTGCACTTAAAATGATGCACAGAGTTTAAAAGAGAAGATCGGGTGAGAGCTCTGCATCTCTAAAAACAGCTGCCCTTGCCCGGATCATGCTCCTCAAATGTTCTGACCTAAGGCTCGAATCAGATGCATAGGTTATATTGACTCAAGTCAAATATCTATTTTTGGGTTTAAGTGCATATGTATTTTCAATGGCAAATTAAAGTTTATAAAATGGAATATGATAAAAGATAAATACAAAACCAAAGAGAAATTGATACCTTGATATTTTCAGTGAACTTTATCAAAATTCAAAATTGAATATATATATTTATTTAATTATATATAATATGTATATATATGAATATATAGAGATATAGATATCCATATACATATTATATAAAATATATAAATATATATATAAATGCTACATAAATATATGACCTCAGACTTCTAAAGCTGAATATAACAATGGAATTAAAAGTTAAAAATTAGATCTTCTGGGCATCTTAGAATTTTGAAATCTTTGAATATAGGAAATTTAGCAAGAACTTTAAAATGCTTAAATGGTTTTACCATTGTATTCTGCTGGATTTTATTTTATGGTAATCAAAGTTGTCAGAAGGTCAGAGACTCATAAATAGAGAACAGAGCATCAAAAAGCTCATTGACAAGCCTAATGCACATGCTGTCTCTTCTTTAAAAAATGAATAAAGATGACAAGAAACATTTTGCTCTTCTTTTGTAAGACGCAGAATAAACTGTCATCTTTTCTCTTATGAATAGAAAATGCATGACATAAAATAGGAAACAAAAAATACAGAAACGTAGAAAATGTGTCATAAAATAGAAAACAGAAAATGTGCCATCTCATGTACTAAATTTATCTGATGACATCGCAAAAGAAATAACCTAGTCACTGAGTTTAACATTTTGATGTCTTATGTTATCATAACCATTGACATGAACTTTATATGTGTTTTCTGTCTATCAAAGTTCATGGTCATGAAAAAAAGTAGACTATTTTTACTAACATTTTTAAAGTGAAGAAGAAAGCCTTATTGTATAATTTATAGTGGATTCTAACTTCATTGCCAAGAATAATACATTATAGTTTCTTAGTCATTTTCATTATTTGTAAGAGTGTTAAACAACTCCTAATCATTTTACTTATTTTTAAAATTAATAAAGCAATATATGTAATATGTAAAAACATTTTCCATGTAAAATTAAATTTAGAAAGTGTAAAAATTGGTGTGTCACTGTTCACCCTTATTCCGCCCTTGCTCCCTCAAGTTCTGATTTCCCAGTAGGAATTCCATAAAATAGAATAGCTTATTAGAATTGTAGTTGATATGCAATTAGGTAAAATGTTAATTTGAGCACAACACATTTTTATAATCTTGAACCTTCCTCTATTACTATAGTTTTAACATAGTTTTATTATTATTTATTAGTATGTTTTTTCATTTATTCAGATATTATTTCTGTCTCTCAATGTGGTTTTATAATTTTCTTGATATAAATTTCAAGAACCTAAAATCATTGCTTTATCACCTTTTGATGCTTTTGGACTTGTCACCCAGGTGAAATTCATTTTGAACTACAGATAAAGAGATACTTGTTATCAATAATTGTGACTGTCTGAGAGTTCACCCTGTTTACAAGCTAACAGTTTAGCCTGTTCCATTTTCATGACTGTTTCAAGACAGCAGGAGGTTTTGGGTCAGAGGCAAAGAACAGTTTATTACTGGAAGCAATAGCCAGTCACTTGACTCTGGGTCCCAGAAGCCTAAACACAGGGCATTGTGAAGAGAGCCAGGTGACACTTGCCTGCCAAGCAGACTGTGGTACAGCACAAATGAAGCTGTGGGAATCTCCTCTTCTCATCGTGGGCATTCAGCATTCCTGCTCTGCTTCAGAAGGAGGAGCTCTATTTTTCAAGACTGTAAACAAACCTGCTCTTCTCTCTGTAAGGTAATGGGACCTGTATCTTCCAAGGCTCTGTGGTATATGAACGTCCTGGAAGAGGTTTTTCAGAATAAAGTGCAGTTATGGTCTCACAAGATGTTAAGAAATGTGAATTGAAGTAAAAGTTCTGTGATATATTAAGCTATGATATACTAAAACTTTTAGTTTGCATTTTTCATGTGTGAAAAGTCTATTGAATCTTTTTCCTGTGTATAAATAGATTGTTTTCTATGTAAAAGTGAATTTTTGGTTTTGGTCATTGCTAAATACCTAGTACCTGTTGTAGTGTCTACACATAGTAGACACTCAAATAATAAATAATATTTGTTGGATAAATACATGAACTAAACAAGTAATTCATGTTTTTTTCTTGGTTCCTACTTTTTTCCCATATATATGTAAAATATATATGTATACCATATATATATATCTAAAATATATATACCGTATATATATGTAAAATATATATATATACGGTATATATATGTGAAATATATATGTGGTATATATATGTGAAATATATATATGGTATATATATGTGAAATATATATATATGGTATATATATGTGCATATATATATATGGTAAAAAAGAATTTCCTTTGAATTATCTATAAATTGGGTGGAGGGGAGGTGCTTTTCAGGAGGGCCACAGTGCGAGGTATCTTTCATGCCTTCCTTATAAACACATACACATACAAATATTTAAAAAGTATAATCAGGACAATCAAAACTGGCATGAGGTATTATAACATCATTGTAACACCTGTGGAAGGAAAGTAAATCTTAGGGCCCCTGAACCACTAAGCTAAAGGCAAAGTCAAGCTGGGCCAACCTGCCTCCCATTCTGTTCAAAGTCAGCCCCCCTGCTCACTAGATCAATGCATACTTGACTGCCCTCTTTGGGGAGGCGCATCAGAAACTCAGAAGAACGCAGCCATTTGTCTCTTATCTACCTATGACCCAGAAGCCTCCTCCCCACTTGGAGTCCTCCCACCTTTGCTTCTAGTTGTCCTGCCCTTCCAGACCAAACCAGTGCTCATCTTATACATGTTAACTGATGTCTCAGATCTCCCTAAAATGTATAAACAAAATGTGCTCTGACCCCCTTGGGCCTTTCTCTCTGTTAATGGGCTTGTCCTGAACATTGGCAAAATAAACTTTCTAAATTCACTGAGACCTGCCTCAGATATTCAGGATTCACACACCTTAATCTCGTAGACAGTAATTAATGAATAAAATGATCTTTGTCAGACACAAAAAAATGTATGTTCTCATTTTCTTACCAGAAGTTTTAGATTTTTAGTTTTAGGGTAATTTTAAAACACCAGGTCATGTGATTCATGGTCTAACCTCCCATGCCAGTTTGGTAGTCTATGACACAATTTCACTCAACTACTTTTCACTCCTTGAGTGTTACACGTGTTCTCCCCGTCCCCTCTCTGTCTTGTCTTGGATCAGTTTCCAAACCTCTGCACCTAAGGGTTCATATCTTTATGTAATTTGTTCCTCAAAAAAATATTACATGTTAATTCTTCTAGGAAATCTTCCTTGAATACCCATCAAAATGAGTCAAGGGTCCTTACAGTGAGCTCACCTACCAATCTATATAATTGGTAATCACAGAACTCATACTACCAAAATTATTGATATGTTTGTTTAAATCCTTTCTGGAGTATGTATCACTTGGTATCTTTAGCATTTATTTCAACGCTTAGAGCATCAGAAATGGTCAATATGGAAGAAGTAAATAACCTCCTGAGTGCTTGGTAATAGCAGCAATATGCGTTAACATTTGAGAGCCCCTGTGTGCTTATTCATTGTGACGCCTCTCACTCCAAGAACTTGTACTTGGATTGGCCATTGGGAGTTCATAATTTTTTTTTCCATAAGAGTCTGATGCTTTAAAAGCAGCTACCATTTACTTACCACTATTGGAATAATTTTAAGTGTAAAATTCCATGAAAGCTGAAAACTGAGTAAAAGAGTTGTTCCCCTCAAACGGGACTGAAGATTAGGGAGGTAGACCTGTACAAGAAAAAAAGACAAGGAAGTGGGTGAGAAGTAGAGTAAGGGTAGAGAAATGTGTTGAAAGTTTCATTTATATAATAATATAAAACATCTGTATGATGTCATTAGAATAAGCTGTAAATTCTGTTAAAAAAAGACAACTGGCCAGGCATGGTGGCTCACGTCTGTAATCCCAGCACTTTGGGAGGCCGAGGCAGGTGGATCACGAGGTCAGGAGATCGAGACCATCCTGGCTAACACGGTGAAACCCCATCTCTACTAAAAATACAAAAAATTAGCCGGGCGTGGTGGCAGGCGCCTGTAGTCCCAGCTACTCGGGAGGCTGAGGGAGGAGAATGGCAGGAACCCGGGAGGTGGAGCTTGCAGTGAGCCGAGATCGCGCCACTGCACTCCAGCCTGGGCAACAGAGCGAGACTCCGTCTCAAAAAAAAAAAAAAAAAAAAAAAAGACGACTAACATGAAAATTTTAACATGATTGAAATTTTTTTTTTTTTAGTTTTTACTTTAAGGTCATGGATTTTCTTCTGACTCTGGACCTGCTGAGAAGAGTTCTGTGTTATTTTATGGCACAAATCATAGCTAATGTATTATCCAAAATATTGTTTAATGAGAACTAAAAACATAGGAATTTGGGTGAAGAACAAATTTCTTCACACTTTTTAAGATTCCTTATTGACACCTCCTACCCACTAATTCTTCAATCTGGCCAACAAAAATTTGATCACAGATATGTTTGTTTCACCTTTAAAGTCTTTACAAAGCACTTAATCTAGTCTTAAATACAACTGTTCACATGCATTTCGCATCAATTTATATAAGTACTTAGTTATAACATTACAATAATAAATACACTGCAAATCAGGTTTGGTAACACATCCACTTATATTAACAATGCCCTGATGCACGTTCAATAATTTTGTCATTTCACCCTCAATAGGTAAAGAGGAGAGAGAGGGAGAGAGAAAGAAACACTAAATGTGTTTTATAAGCAAAATCAGCTGTTACATCATGATGATTGTTCAAACAGCTTTCTTCGCTGATACAATTGCAAAAAGATTATAATGTCCAGTCAATTGCATTGGCCTAATCTAGAGTATAAGGGTTTTGCTTCTTGGAATTTGTGTTTATATATAAAGTAGGTTTTTTAAGTTAGTATATATTGAAAATAATTAGTGGCTTACCATAATACTTTATCTAACGATCTTCTGATACACAATATCTCTTTTTTCTATATTAAGCTTATTAAATTTGTTCCCTAGGTACTTAAAAATATGTCTTATATTCCATATAGCAAACCTACAAGATGGATATGAATATCCTTATTCTGCAGATTAGAAAAATGAGGACAATTTTGTCAAGTAAGTGAAGTGGACCCATAGGTAGCTGTTTCCCAATACTATTTTGAATCTCAGTTGTATGCTCTGCATTTTTGGCTCAACACTACCACCTCCTGAAAAGACTTTTAAGCAGAATTTAGAGGAAAACAAATCAAACACATCAGAAAACATCAAAGCAAATGCATTAAATAAGATTATACTGAAATAAGTTGGACACACTGTGGAGACTTCCACTTCTGCCCATGAAGAATTAACAGCTACAGAAATTGCTTTCTGAGAGTAATTGACTAGAAACCTGGAAAAAAAGATATGAAGCAACAGTTTTAGGTGACAAACAGCACAAGACTAAAACACCTGATGGGGGAAGAAAACAAATGAGATAAGATTTATGTCTGGAGGAATTTTCTATAGCAAAGTGAAGGGAACCTGAACTAAAGCCCAGCAGTGGATTGAACAGCTTCAGGATTTCAGGAGGCTGAGGTATCCAGAGCAGTGGATTGAACAGCTTCAGGATTTCAGGAGGCTGAGGTATCCAGAAGTTGAAAGGTAAAGTACTTTGGTAGAATAAGATACATACCGGGAGAACTTTCAAGATCTTCAGAAGAGACTCTTCCAGTTTTGCTTGTTTGTTTTGTTTTGTTGCAAAATAGAGATGAGAGGAAATTCCATGAGACTGGGGAAAGAAAGCAGTAGGCAAAATAATTCTACGGCAACTGCATTAGGAATACTTCATGTCCTATCTGCCAGAATGTAGGGACTTCATAATATATGGGGTTAGTGTAGAATCCAGAAAAGACACATCCCTTAGTAGAAGGGTTAAATTAGTTAATTGTGCTAAACTAGCACAAGAATACAGATGTTCTAGACCCAACCTAACAAAGCTCAATAGGATAAAGTAGGATAAAACTGACCCATAAGGTTCTTACCTGTGTGACTAAACAAAATCCAAAACTCTTTAAAAAATGTAAAAAAAAAATAGCACAAATAACATAAAATTCACAATGTCTACCACCCAGTAAAAAATTACCAGGCATGCAAACTAACAACATTTGGCTCATAACCGGGAGAAAAATAAACCCACAGAAACATATGCAGAAATAACAAAGATGATCAAATTAGTAAAAAAGGATTTCAAAAGATTATTATAAATCTTATGGTTATGCTCAGTGAAGTAAATGAAGATAAACATAATATGGAGAAAATAAAAGATATAAAAAGACTGGAATGGAACTTCGAGAAATAAAAAACATGTCAAAAAGGACAATTACATTCGATTATAGAAAAAGCATCTAAAAGATTAGCAAACTTGAAAGCCTACCAATCAAAATTATTCAAAATGAAGCACAGAATGCAAAGAAAACCAGGTTGAACAGAAAAGAACAATCTTTCATTCAGTTTTAAGACAATATTTAGTGGTCTAACACATTTGCAATTGGAGTTCTAATAGATAATTTCAAGGGAGAAAAATATTTAAAAATGTATAACCCCAATTTTGCAAATTTATTTGTTTAAATAAAAACTAATTGAGCACATAAACACAAAATATCTGAAAACCAATAATATAGATAATTTTAAAATAAACCAGGAAAAAACCACATTATATACAGAGTAATAAAAATAAATGTGGCGGAAAATTATTACTAGAAATCACATCAACCAGAAGTAAATTGCATGGCCTCTTTAATGTGCTAAAAAATGTTAGCTATGAATTCTATACTCAGTGAAAATATCTTTGAAAAATGAAGGTGAAATAAGATTTTTCCTGGTCAACAAAAAGAGTTTTATCAAACATAGGCACAACAAATGATGTCAGAATTGATTCCTCTTGCAAAAGGAATGATAACAGGTTGACTTTTTTTTTTTTTTTTTTTTTGAGACGAAGTCTCTCTTTGTCACCCAGGCTGGAGTGCAGTGGCGGGGTCTCAGCTCACTGCAACCTCTGCCTCTGAGGTTCAAGCGATTCTCCTGCCTCAGCCACCCGAGTAGCTGGGACTACAGGCCACCACGCCCAGCTAATTTTTTGTATTTTTAGTAGAGACAGCGTTTCACCATGTTGGCCAGGATGGTCTTGATATCCTGACCTCGTGATCAGCCCGCCTCGGCCTCCCAAAGTGCTGGGATTACACACGCGAGCCACCAAGCCCAGCCTGACATTTTTACCTATGCAAAGGAATAAAGAGCACCAAAATGGGAAAAGTGTGAGTAAATATAAAAGACCCTGTTCTTAATTTTTAGCCTCTTTAAAAAGAAAATTGAGACTTCTGGTTCTGTACAAGAAGTTTGAAAGTAATGAGGGAGAAGAAAAGGAAAAATCAGTTAGGTAAACAGTTAAGGCTGGTCCTCGGAGAAGCAGCCTGCCTGAAAAATTGCAGCTACAGGCAAAAATAGAGCAGCCTGGGGAAAACTCAGGATGCACCGGCACAGACAAGCACGCAAGGTCCGGCACAGAAGCCTTTTGTTCTTCGTGTGATTAACCAGCTCCCAAGGAAAAGTTTCCCCTTCTTTTCAGACATGTATGCAGTGGGCTCGGTGAGAACTTGCACAGGGAGGAGGGGGCTTCCCTAAAACAAACCCGCAGTTTTACAAACAAGAGAAGCAGTGCATTGTGCTTGCCTAGAGTCATACCCACAACTACACAGACAAGGCGGAGTGGAGCAGACAGCTTTTCAGATGAAGAAAAGTTATGCAAACAGCTACAGAACTGAGAGGAGTTTCTTATATAAACTTTTGGGATTCAACTGTAAAAACGGAAAACCACTTGGCTCCCCGCTCCCCTGCAGAGAGCTTTCATTTTTTGTTCATTACACTTTCACTCCAACCTCACCATTTTCATTTTCACCCATGCTCCTTAATTTTCTCAGTCATGAGACAATGAGCTGAGATAACACCTTAGACAACAAGTTAGGACAAAGTGTCCTTTTGAAACACACAATGAGATGCAGAAGGGCACTGGGCTCCTGTCTTTCCAGGGCAAGGACAAGTCGGGCTCAGCTGTGTGCAACTTCTTCACTAAAGGGCTCTACGAGAAACGGAAACTGCCCCTTCTGGCATGACCAAGGGAAGATGATGGTGGTGTGTAAGCACCGGCTCTGGGGGCTGTGCAAGAAGGGCGACCACTGCAAGTTCCTGCACCGGTTGACCTCCTGCGATGGCCGAATGCTACTTCTACTCCACGTTCCCACACCGGTTGACCTCACTGCGATGCCCGAATGCTGCCTCTACTCCACGTTCCTACACCAGTTGACCTCACCGTGATGCCCGAGTGCTAATTCTACTCCACATTCCTGCACCGGTTGACCTCACCGCGATGCCCGAATGCTACCTCTACTCCACGTTCCTACACCGGTTGACCCCACCGTGATGCCCGAGTGCTAATTCTACTCCACATTCCTGCACCGGTTGACCTCACCGCGATGCCCGAATGCTACCTCTACTCCACGTTCCTACACCGGTTGACCTCACCGCGATGCCCGAATGCTGCCTCTACTCCACGTTCCTACACCGGTTGACCTCACCGTGATGCCCGAATGCTACTTCTACTCCACGTTCCCGCACCGGTTGACCTCACTGCGATGCCCGAATGCTGCCTCTACTCCACGTTCCTACACCAGTTGACCTCCCCGTGATGCCCGAGTGCTAATTCTACTCCACATTCCTGCACCGGTTGACCTCACCGTGATGCCCGAATGCTACCTCTACTCCACGTTCCTACACCGGTTGACCCCACCGTGATGCCCGAGTGCTAATTCTACTCCACATTCCTGCACCGGTTGACCTCACCGCGATGCCCAAATGCTACCTCTACTCCACGTTCCTACACCGGTTGACCTCACCGTGATGCCTGAATGCTACCTGTACTCCACATTCCTGCACCGGTTGACCTCACTGCGATGCCCGAATGCTGCCTCTACTCCACGTTCCTGCACCGGTTGACCTCACCGCGATGCCCGAATGTTGCCTCTACTCCACATTCCTACACCGGTTGACCTCACCGTGATGCCCGAGTGCTAATTCTACTCCACATTCCTGCACCGGTTGACCTCACCGCAATGCCCGAATGCTACCTGTACTCCACGTTCCTGTACCAGTTGACCTCACCGCGATGCCCGAGTGCTACTTCTACTCCAAGTTTGGTCTCCGTGTAAATATCGCCATGTCCCCAGAATAATGTGTCTCGACTATTTCGTGGCTTCTGCCCTGAGGGACCCAAGTGCCAATTTGCTCATCCCAAGATGAATATTTTATTCAACCTGAGTTACACGAAGTCATCTCCACTGTACCCCTTTGCTGTTCCAGAGATTTAAATGATGCTCAGGTTAACACCACTTATGCCAGCGCTGCAGCTCTTTGGATACACAGAGACAAATGTAGGGATCCGAGAGGCCACTTCCAACGACTGTTGCTATCTCTTGCCTCTACAGATTATTCTGTTCTATTTTTATTTTATAAGTTTAGAAACAGAGTATTAAGCACTAAAAAAGAGGACACTTTGTCCTAACAATTGCTAAAAAGCTAAACTGAAAAATGAACTTTTCTCAGATTCATTAGAGAAGTGAAGCCACGGGGAAAAGGACTGCCCCCATATTGGAGAGACAGAAAGGCCGATACAGGAATCACAGTGTGCCAGAGCAGAAAGTCAAGAGCAAGAACTCTTTGGGAATCAGTGGTGGAATCTGAACTGGAATTGACAAATTTCTGTAAGGTAGACGTGGACAAGCGTGAGAATTAGAACCCGCAGGAGGACCCAGTCATAGAGAAGCAGCCGTACATTTACATCTTGTATCTCCAGGAGTTTCACCAGGACCTGATATTGAAGATTAGGGAAAAATCCCCTTGTACTTCCAGCAGGGGGTGGGGAAAAGGAACCAGGTTGAAATAGGAAACAGGGCAGAACATTCAGTTTTGGAAAAGATTTCCCCTCAAGAGAAACTAACAGAGCCAAACCTGCTGGGATTTTCTTAGAGCCTAAGTGAGGTGGGCAAGGGGAGAGTCCCAACCCCAGCTGCTCAAGCTTTTCTGTTCCACTTAAGAAGAAGGGGAGGGTGGCCGGGCGCTGTGGCTCACTCCTGTAATCCCAGCACTTTGGGAGGCTGAGGCTGGCAGATCACGAAGTCACGAGTTCGAGATCAGCATAGCCAACATGGTGACATTCCATCTCTACTAAAAATACAAAAATTAGCTCGGCGTGGTCCTGGGCACCTGTAATCCCAGCTACTCAGGAGGCTGAGGCAGGAGAATGGCATGAACCCGGGAGGTGGAGTTTGCAGTGAGCTGAGATGGTGCCACTGCACTCCAGCCTGAGTGACATAGCAAGACTCTGACTTGAAAAAAAAAAAAAAAAAAAAAGAAGAGGAGGGCAGAAGATGAGAAGCATTGTGGCTTCCCAGAGGCATAGACTCACTAAAGACAGAGCTAATCACAGGGCTGAGAACACTTCAAGGCTCACCAGAAAGTTCTGCGTTTACAACAGTGTGGTATTTCTATAAAGATAAAATGTAGAATAAAGGAACAGAATGGAGATGTCAGAAACAGATTTATACGTAGTTATTTTTCAAGATGTTGCCAGGTAATTAACAGGAAAGAATAGTCTTTTCAAAAAATGATGCAGGGACATTGGGTTATTTATATGAAAAAGAATTCATTTCAACCCTTATTTTATACCATTTAAAAAATTAAATTTACATGGATTATTAAATTTATGAGCTAAAGTTCAATAATTCCTAGAAGAAAACATGACCTTGATTTGGTAAGCATTTCTTAGATAGGACACAAAAAGAACAAATTATAACAGAAAATTGATAAATTGAATTAGTAAAAATGGGAAAAAATTTTAAATGACTTTTAAGAAAAGGAAAGGTAAGCCACCCCTAGTTCAAAGAAACTTGCACAGCAGGTATCTGATGAAGGTCTGTATCCAGAAACATAATATATCTTGATTAGAAGAAAGTAATCAACTCAATTAAGAAATAGGGAAAATGGGTCAGGTGCGGTGGCTCACGCCTGTAATCCCAGCACTTTGAGAGGCCAAGGCAGGCGGATCACGAGGTCAGGAGATAGAGACCATCCTGGCCAACATGGTGAAACCCTGTGTCTACTAAAATAAAAAATATTAGCCGGGCATGGTGGCACACGCCTGTGGTCCCAACTACTCAGGAGGCTGAGCAGGGAAATCGCTTGAACCCAGGAGGGGGAGGTTTCAGTGAGCCCAGGTCACACCACCACACTCCAGCCTGGGTGACAGAGCAAGACTCTGTTTCAAAAAAAAAAAAAAAAAAAAAAGAGGAAATGGGGAAAATGTTTGACACTTCACTAAGAAACATGTATAAATGGCAAATAAACACAAGAAAAGATGTACGGTATCATTAATCATTAGGGAAATGCACATAAAAACCACCAGGAGTCACCACCACACATGTAGAAAGCTTAAACCTTTTAAGGTTGACAAACCCCAAATACCGATGAGGAAGTAAAACAACCACCATTCTCAGTCATTGGTGAAGAGAATCAGAATCATTCGGCCACTTTGGAAAACAGTACACATCATGCTTTACAGAAAGAAGTGGTATAGAAATGAGCAGAGGCACTAGTGTCCCTTTAGGACCATTATATTCCGAAGTGCCAATTGGTAAAATTATTCTTTAGTTCTACCTGGAAAATCTACTTCTATAATTTAACTTGTAATTCTGATATATGATATCTTTCAGAACACGCCTATGTGAACTTAATTAAATCTTGGTCCAAACATGCTTATTTTTATTTCTTCTTTATTTTATTTATTTTTACTTATTTTTTAAATGAGAACCAGGATAATGGGATATTTCTTCTTTTATAAGAATATGAAGTTTACCTTTCATTTAAAACAGTACTACTGGCACCTTGTCATATAAAATTTTACATGGAGTTACATATTCTAAGAACAGCTATCTGAGAAATGTGTAATTTCTTTTTCTCTAGTTTTTTATGTTTATTATCCTATGATGTATGTGAAGATATATTTCATATGTAATTATGAGATTATACTTAATTATATTTCCAAAGGTGAAGAAATTTTTGTATTTTTATTTTAAAATAACAATTGAAAAGTATTTGAAATATTGTCTTTTTAAATTCTCAATTATGATTCATAACATCTTATTTTTATTTCACTTCTTACTTTTGTGTCTTTTTTCCTTCCATCCTTCCTTTCCTTCTTTCTTTTCTCATATGAATTATTTTTAACTGGTGCCTCAGCTCTTCTTAAGTATATAGAACTTCTAAAATTATAAGCAGAGAATGGTCTTTGGTTCCCAGAAAACTTAGATTAAAGAGTTAAAAGTTACTCATTATCATATAGAGTTCCTCAGCAGGTCATTTTGTAATGAGAGCAGACTCAGTATTATAATATAAACCTCACTGGCCCTGTATTCTTTACAACGAACAACCAAAGACCCTTTATGAAGCTTGATATATTTTAAAACATTCAACATAGTTTTATTTCATGTCCTTGCTATTTTATAAACAGGGCTTCAATAGTCACATGATGAGGACTTTGGGGATAATCTACCTGAAATGTACCACTCTGCCCTTTCTGTTCTTCTGCAAGGCAAATCTGAGGAATTTTTTTTATTGTTAATTTTTCCAAGAATTCCTACAAACTGATGTCTTTACTGCCTACAAAGTAGCAGGATTTTAAAAAGTCAGATAACTCTGTTTGCACTGATATGGCCAAATATTTACAATTTTCAGGTTAATTCTCCACTTTTTAACCCAGACAAACAAATGTTGGATTAGATTTTACAAGATGTGCAATTAAGAATAAATGACAGTTGCCTCTATATATCAAAACCAAGCACGGACACAAAACCATGCTTGCACTCAGTCATCTCTGAAGAAATCACATTACTCTTTTCTTTCTTCCTATTTGGTTACTTTTATGGGAATGAAACCCCATGTGGCAAAAAGAATAAAAAATACTCTTCACCATTTTTTTTAATTTTGCAAATTTATAAATAAATGGGTACAATTTCTTACTAAGTTTCTCATTTTCAGCCTAGGCAGAGACATACTTGCAGCTATCTTATTTATCTCAGAGAAACCAGCAATGAGAGCTTTAAGCCTAGCAAAAGTCAGAAGACAACCAATAAGAGACTTTGGCATAACATTAAAGATAGACCAAGCTAAGACAAGAACGGGGATTTTTTTCAATATGGATAATCCAGGAAGAAACCACAAGAATAATGACTTTTAAAATATCCAAACAAATGTAAATTTCTCTTCCCCCTAACCCTTACAAAAAGCAAACAGAAAACATCAAAACCAATTGAGAAACTCCAAGTAGGCACAAGCACTTCAAAATTAATACAGAAAAGGCTAACTTTATAAAATGAGTAAATTTCGATACAGAATTATATTCACACAATGAATCAGGATTATTTCCACCCCACACATGGTCTTTATCAAGAGAAAGAAGGGATGTAAAGAATATGAACCTAAATATAACCGTTTTCTATTTTAGGTGACAGCATTCTGTGACTCACTAGAATTAGAAAACAGTGACATTAGAATTAGTGACAATTAGAAGGGAAAGGAAGAAAGGGAAAGAATGGCATCTTTTACTTACTCGTGATAAAAGCAACAGGAAGGAGGTTGTCATCAGGGAAGATAGGTTGGACTTAAGCTGATTCTCACTGCTATAATTATCTACTGTGTCTGGTTTTGATCCTGTTTACTGTGTGATACTTGATATCATAATGAACTGTTGATTGTGTTTATGAACATTTGCAAGGTGCTCATTTGCTGCTATTTTTCGGTTAGAAATGTTGTTTTGTGTACCAAAAATGGCCTGACCAGCTGAAAATAATTCTATATAATTTCAATTTAATAGAGATACACTTTCCTAAATTCAATTTTATGCAGTTTTGTTACAACTTGCTAAACCACAGGAAAAAGGGAAAAAAAAGACATACTATGTATATAATTCCCTTCAACCACTTCCTCTGCTTGTACATTTGTTGCCAGAAACAATTTTATGATTTGTGATCGGCAATAGCATTTTCAAAAAATGGTAATTTTTTTCCCAAAAATTACGAATAATTTTTTATTCTAAAAGCCATGACAACTTGACAAAAAATATGTTAAATTTCTAGTCTCTTTTTAATGCAAATATATTAAAAACTAAAAATGAATTTGTACTCAAAAAATTTCTGGCGCAGTCTCCCTTAAGAAAATCCCTAATTGGATAGAATAGGCATGTTCCCATAATTCACTATTATTAAGAAACTATTGGCTGGGTGCGGTGGCTCACACCTGTAATCCTAGTACCTTGGGAGGCCAAGGCAGGCAGATCATGAGGTCAGGGGATCGAGACCATCCTGGCTAACACAGTGAAACCCTGTCTCTACTAAAAATACAAAAAATTAGCCGGGCGTGGTGGCAGGTGCCTGTAGTCCCAGCTACGGGGAGGCTGAGGCAGGAGAATGGCGTGAACCCGGGAGGTGGAGCTTGCAGTGAGCCGAGATTGCGCCATGGCACTCCAGCCTGGGCAACAGAGCAAGACTCTGTCTCAAAAAAAAAAAAAAAGAAAAGAAAAGAAAAGAAACTATTAGTAAGCAATTAATACCCTATCTGGATCTCTCAATCAACAACATTTAGTGAACATCATTAGGTTGTGCAGCTTGGAGAAATGTTAAGAATTATTTAAAATTTATCCATGATGAAGAATAATAGAATTAGCAATGATTCATCATTACCTAGGTACCTGGCTTTTAAAAACACAATATTAACAATTTTATTTCTTCCCAAAATGTTGCCCCTTTTATCAGTTTCCTGATTGTGTTTTGAGCTGATTTTAGTTATTTGGTGCAATGTAAGATTTAAGGGGTGTGTGTGTGTGTGTGTGTGTGTGTATCACAGATATTGAATGCATAGCCCAATGCCCGTATTTTAGATATTGATATCTGTATAACATTTCTGCAGAACTTTATGGCTTAAAACAACGTGCACTTGTTATCCCCCAGTTTCTGTGGGACAGCGTTTGAGTCGCTCAGCCAGGTATTACTAGTGCTAGCTCAGGGTCTCTTGTGTCTGCAAGTAGAATGCTGTCATGGGCCACAGTCATCTCAAGGCTCCACTGAGGCTGGAGCATCCCCTTCTGGAACTCTCATGGCTATAAAATGAAGAAGTCACTTGGTTGCTGTTACCTTGCTGTGTGAACCTCTCCACAAGGTTATTTGAGTGTCCTCACTAATGGCATCTGGCTTTCCCCAGAGTGGGCAAACTCTCAATAGAGGACAAGTGAAGGGGAAGCTTTTTATGGCTTAGTCCCTGTAGTCACCCCACCGTTCGTTACACGTATTCATTGGAATCAAGCCACTACGTCCCACCAATGTTCAAGGGAAAGGGACTTAGGCTCTAACTCTTCAAGGAGAAGGTGTCAAGGAATTTGTGAACATATTTACAAATCTTTACAATAACTTTTTGCATACATCCATGCACTGGTATAACCTAGCATTTATGCTAATAAAGTGTTATGTGCATGCTTTTGGTTAGTGTCTAGATAGAATTTTTTTTGTATAATTTACTTTCAATCCATCTGTGTCCATATATTTATAATATGTTTCTTATAAATGGTGCATAATTGGATCCTATATTGTATCCTGTCTCATAGCTTTTGTCTTCAAGTAGAATGTTTTCACCCCTTATACTTTTTTATTTTCTTTTATATATATACTGCTCCTTGCAGAGCAGGGATACCCAATAGGCAGTGTGCCAAGAGTAGCCCAACCCTTACACTTTATGCCATTGCTGATAGAGTGGGATTTATATAGAGAATGTTTCAGTTTATTATCTATTTGCACTATCTAATTGTTACTTTATTCTACTGTTATTGCCTTCTTTTGAATTAATCCACTTCTCAATCTTCCATTTTATCCCTTCTATTAGTTGTTTACATTATAATTCTAGTGGTTGCTCTTTACGGCATGCACCTCCGACTTGATAGAGTGTACTCGAAATTAGTATAATGGTTTTAGCAATTGTTAAAAAGTGTATGTGGCCTACAACATTTTAACTCCACTTACAGTCAGTATTCTTTTAAAGTTACCTACACAGTTGTCCTTCCTTCATTGCTAGGGTTCTGCCCCTCCATCTTGAATCATTTTCCATCAGCGTGGCATATTTCCTGTAGTATTTCTTGGTAATTCAGATCTGTTGGTAAACTTTAAATTTTCTCAATTTGTAATTTCTTAAAAAAAGTTGTCATTTGACCTTCATTTTTGGTGGTTATTTTAGCAGGATTTAGACTTTCAGTTTGACAATATATTTTTCTCCTGAACGTTACAGATACCATTTCATTCTTTTCTGTGTATTTAATTTGTTCAAGGCAACAATACTCCTTAAAAGATGATGTGCCTCTTTCCTATGAATGTCCTCACAATTTTTCTCTTTACTTTTGAATTACAGCAGTTTGACTACGACACGCCTATGTGTGGTTTTATTTGTATTTATCTTGCTTGGGAGTTGCTGAGCTTCATAAACACATGTATTTTATCAGTTTTAAGGCCTTTATCTCTGCAAATACTGCTACTGCTTCACTCTCTTGGTCCTTCATCATTAGAACTTCAGTGCACATACATGAGACATTCCGATCACATATTTTATATGTCTGTTGTGCATTGTTTTCTTCTTTTCATTCTTTATTCTCTGTACTAAGTTTTGGTATTTTCCACTGACCTACTGTAGAGTTTATTAATATTGTCTTCTGTTGTGTTCATTCTGTTGTTAAACTATCCAATGGGTCTTTATATCAATTAATTCATGCATTGAATGAACATCAGTTATTATATCTTTTGGTTCTAGTGTATCTATTTTTTTCTTACAATTCCACTTATACATCACAATTCTTCCTTGTTCATTTATTTTGTCTCCTCTATTTAACATATTTATAATAATTATTTTAGTTATTTAAAAATTCTTGGTGTAATTCTAATGCTATTGTCATCAATGGACCTACTGATTTTGTCTTTTTTTTTTCTTTGAATTATTGGTCACATTTTTCTGCCTGTTTATATGTATGGTAATTGGTTATTTTTAATTTTATACCTCCGACATATATAAAAGATGGCAGATTATTTTAATTTTCCCTAGAAGTTCTCCTCGTTCCTGTGTGAGGAAGATAGGGTGACAAGCTGATCACTATGATGTAATCAGGTCTGTGCTGAGGCAATTTCAGCACCACTCAGTCTATTTCTAGTTTGCTTCTAGTCTGTGAATGTGCCTTTCATAGAATTTTTTAATTGAGAGCCTGGCAATTCCCTATCTCCTCACCCCACCAAGCAAAGATGGAAGGATATTCATTATTGTCTTTGGAGGATTTTTCATTTAGCTCTTGAGATTTTACTCATGTGGCTAAAAATCTGACGGCCATGTTGAGGGGAGACTGGCAGTGTGTTTGAGGACATCTCTCCTCCGTGCTTCAAACACACGGCCAGACTAATCCTGTCAGACTAATCACAGTGCATCTGGTGAGAGTTGATTGTAATTGGAGTTTTATTTTACACTTTCCAGTTCACTAAAGAGTTGGCATTTTAAAAAATCATCCTCTTGTTTATAATTTCCATCTCTCAGTTGTAATATTCTTGTTCTTTTACCCATTTTAAAATTACATTTTCTGTCTTTTCCTTATAGATTTGAGGATCTCTTTATATATTCTGGAAATCACTCCTTTGTAAATTATGTCAAAAGCAATTACATTATTTCCAAGTTCATCTTGTTCTTTTATTCTCTTTGTGATATTCTTTAATAAACAGTAATTTTTAATTCGATATACTCAACTTCATTTATTAACTTTACAGTATGTTCTTTCTTTTACATCATGCTTAAAAGAATTTCCTACTTCAAGATCGAAAGGATACTTTTGCTTTTTTGTCTTTAGTCTCCTTGAAATTGAGTTTTGTGAGTAGTACTAGGCAGGAGTCTAAGCTCTTTCGTTTACTCTTCAATTTTCCCTCCCTCTTGCCCTTTCTCCATCTGTCCCTTCCTCCTTTCCTTTCTTTCTTCCTTCCTTTCCTCCATTCTCTTTTGCTCTCCTTTTTCTCCCACATTCTCCTTCTTCCTGTCCTTCCACTTTATCCCTCTGTCTCTCATCGTTTTCTTTTCTTCTTGGGTCATATCTCTAATTGTATGATCACGATTTATTGGAAGGCTCATTGTTTTTCTATGGATCTGCACAACCATGGCAGTCCTCAATTGTCTATATGAGGTAATTTCTTGGCTCTTTATTCTCTTTTATCATTTGAGTGTTAATGTTTCATTACCATACTGTTATACATTTTATTATTTATAATAAATTGATAACAAATAATTGGTAAAGCAGCCCCTCTCACCTTGTTAGCATTCTTCAAGAGGATTTTGATAATTCATGAATGTTTATACTTTGAGATACATTACAGATTCAGCTTATAAATTTACACTGAAAGCGTATTGGATTTTGAGTGCATTAAATTTATAGATACTGTTAGAGAAGTTTGAAATATTATTCATTAACTCTTTCAAACTGTGAACTAGATATATCTTCTCATTTATTAGAAATAGGTCTTCCTACTATCTTTTAAAAACTTAAGCATTTTTATAGGTATCACATATCATGTTTTTAAATACAACCATATTTTCAATTCTATTAAAAATGAAGTCTTAAAATATATATATTTGTTAACTTATAGAATACATTTTTTATATTGACATATTTTCACTAGCCTTTCTAAGCCTTATTATTACTTTAAAAATTGTCTATAGATTCCTTTGGATTTTCTACACAGACAATTATATAATATTCAAAGAAAGTTTGTTTTCTTTCTAATCTTTCACACTTTTATCTATTTCCTCAAAATTTCAAATGTATCAGTTATAATTGATTATGTTGGTTGATTGCAATGATGTCTTCATATATAATTATTTATTTTTACTTTCTAGTATTATTTGTGCTTTCAGCAAACATTTGTTAATTTGTTAGTCTTTTCACAGAGCCAGTTCGTATGCCTAGATCAATTGATTCCTGTTATATCGTTTTCCTCTTTTTGTTTCTTTTTCACATTTCTTAAATTGCATACATAATTATTGCCATCTCTTCTTTTATAATATACATTTTATAATACACATTTGATGCTATAAATTTTCCTCTATTGTTTTAGCCACATCACGTTTTCATATTTAGAATTACAGTCAATTGTACATATTACTTAGCTCGAATACTTTCTAATTTTCATTATAATTTTTAAGTTTTGTGAATTATTTAGAGGTATGTTATCTTTCTGTTATAAAATTTAACCCAATGTCATTGGTCTAGAGATAGAAATCAATTGACAATTGGCAAACTTTGTTTATGAAATGCCTTTTGCCAAGTTTCTTAAATGATTCATGAGTTATTAAAAAGAATGTATATTATGCAACTATTAGGCGCCATGTTCACTTGATCAGCTAATTATGTTGTTTAGTATTCTGCATACTGTCTCCTTACTTTCTCTCTTTATCTTGCTCTCACTCTCATTTGCTTAATGAAATACTAAAAAGAAAACCCTTATCCCTTTACTGCAGAAAATTTGGAAAATGAAATCAGTAGAAAACATTACTTGTAATCTCATCATCCAGTAAAATTTTAATGTTATTTTTCTAATTAATCAATTGTACCTCTTTTGAAATATGTTACATAGAGATTTCAGATATAAATAGATACAGCTAGAGGTGGAGATTATAGAGGAAAAGAAATATTTTTCCCCCATCTTAGGTTCATGGCTGAGACCCCTGTAGCAAAAGACAGATTACTAAGAGAAACACATACAAATGTATTTGATGTAAGTTTTATATGACACGGAGCTTTCATAAATGGAAATTGAAATATACAGGTAAATCTATACATTGTTATGCTTAGGTTTGAAGAAGAGTGAGTAGTTGTAGAGAAATATGATTGGAGGACAACTGTTTGGGGAACTTAGCAAGGCCTATTTGTTCATGTGCTTCTCTGTGTCCTTGTGTCTTCAGAGATAAGGATGCTCTTTTCTTCCAGGTATAGAAGGGCACATTTTGAATGAAAGTCATACAACCTGCTTTGGAGAAGGGCAGGAGAAGGTCCGAGTAATCTCCCTGCTTCTGCTGTTTTCTCAAATGCCAAGGTGCCATATTTTGGGGTAGTGTGTCCTGAACCCCAGAGATAGAGATATACCCTGGTATCCCCTCCTTGAAAATCTGCTACCACATCTTCGGGGTTTATTTAGCCAAAAGAAGTCAGGACTGACTGTCTCTAAACTTTAGTGTCTTGTCAGTCTGCTATTGGCAAAGTTTCTAAAACAGCTGTGTGTTGTCACTAACGAAGACCAGTTCTGTGTAGTTTTGTACATTTTTTTCTGCCCTGATGATGCCTGGATAATGATGGAAAGTGGAGCCACAGACTTTGGAAAACCCCAAGCATGACTACAAGTAGAAGCCCATTGAATATCAACAGGAAAAGTAGTTGCAGTCATAATCCCTTTCTTAGTTTGGGCCCTTTTCCCCAAAGAAATGTCCCTTCTTTTTCCATAGGGACCAACTTTGCACATGCTGTAAGAGGGAGTCCTGTTAAAACTCCCTCCCCCAGCAATGGGTTCCCTACTTGTAGATTACATTTGAATAGCTAAGAAGAGAACTCTTCAACAGTTGCTGCCACTCACCGCCTAAAGTATATTTTCAAAAGGGAACATTTTATTAACTTGCTAATAAAAGAAAGTTTTCTTTGTTATTTCAATTGGAAGACAGCTTTTCTATCAAATTCTCATAGTCTTGTAATAAAATAGTTTTCGATTGTCTACTACGTCTTAAGAATCAGGTTGCTAATAAAATTTAGAAAGATAAAGTATTAATTAGTAAATTGCCTGGATTTTAGATAAATTTAATGGACTATGTTGATTCCTCTTTGTAAATTTGTGATAAACCTAGTTAGGTGTGATAGTTTTGTTTTGCATAGGAATTAATGGTTCAGCCAACACTTACCTGATGTTCAGAATAGTTTAAATAGCATAAATCAATATACAGTACATGTAAAACGTTGGAGGTCAGAAACTGATACCCCAAAATGTAGCGCTTTGACATGTTGAACTGAAGTAGAAGCCTCAGTTCTCTCTGAATTCCTGCCACCTTCCCAACTCTCAATTCTCTGTCTCTCCCAAAGCAGAGGATGGAGTGTTCTCTGAAGTTTCCTCATTTGCCCAAGGCTTAGATCCACCCAAGAAGAAAGCAGTTACCACTGGTTTCTCCCCTGAGGTCCATTAACTCCCATGTCACAGGAAAAAGGACTGAAGTCTGTCAACACAGCTGGACAGATTTTTGTCACAAACCATTGTCTGGTTTCTAGGCCAAACTGACCGTGCCCTGGGCCATTGTATGTTCTCCAAGTCCATTGATTTTCCTCTGAAAATCACTAGCCCTCAAATTTCCATGTTCCTCCTGTCTCCCCTCTCATAAAAAGAAGGGCATATACGCATCTGTATCCCATTGGGCTATTGAGTAATCATTGTCCTAAGAATCTACATGCTGTGCATGTTAATAAATTTGTATGGCTTTTCTGTTATTAGCCTGCCTTCTATGAGTTGATTTTTCAGCAAATCTTCAAAGAGCAAAGAGGAACTTTTCCATTGTCTCCTACAGAAGCGTTTAAAATTCTGTAAAACAATAACAAAATCTAAAGCCATGTAAAATCTTGTGTGTTTGTGGTATTTTTAGCAAAATTTTATTTCATATTTATATAATCCAAAATTCTAATATAATAGTTCTAAATAGAATTTTAGGGTCCATGAACTCATCCTTTGCACTTTTGAAGCAGAGGAGGACTGTGACAGAGTTAGAATCTCAGTTTCTCAGTTCCACAGGCTGCTACTCTTCACATGGCAGCTGGATAATGTTCGATTTTCAGTCCTGTGTATTTATAACCATTTTAACCTGCAGAATGCTTGAAATTATCTGCTAGTCACTCTTCTATCTTGACCAACATACAAAATCATTGATGTAGAATTCAGTGTTGCAAAATTTTGAAAAAAATAGTTTTGGTAATAATTTTAAATATCATTGGCATTAGAGTCTGACAGACCAAAATTAACTCCTTGTGTTATAATTCATTAGCTTAAAGGCAGGATGATTGTGACAACCTCACTGAGTCTTGACTTCTCCATTTAAAGATAATAACATGAACCTAGGTTGCAAGTTCTTCATGAAGATTAAGTGACATTTTATATATAATATGCAGAACATAGGTTTGACATGTTGTAAGCATTTGATAAATAACATTTATTGTAATAATTTTCAGCAACAATAAGAAAGAAAGTCAAGGTGTTCCTCAGAGACTTAGAGGTTTAGGTCCTACATTGCAAAAGGTTTAGTATCTGCACTGTTCCAACAGAGGGAGCAGACATATAGAACTCAGTTCCCATCCTTGGTTTATTTATTTTGAGTATTCGACAGAAGAAAGGAGTCAATGAAATGAGAAGACCTGTGCGGGCAAACTAACCTTATGTAGAATGTGTCCTCTTATTATAAAATGAGAAGACAACCCCTTTTCACAACTACTACAAAACAATGCCATACCCATCCATTGTTATTACCAGTTATTTCTAACTCTCCCCTGCTATTTCCAGAGTCCACCTTCCTGTGGGGAAAAGCTAACCTAGAATAACTGTATTTCCTACACCTGAGAGGCCACACAAGTATTACATTTTACAAGGAGTAATATTTTTTTTTGCAATTTCTCCCCAATGTACTTTATATCCATCTAGTCCATAGCAGAAATAGTAAAATTTCAAAATTCAATAAACTAAAATAAAAAGGTCTAAAAGCTGGAGCCCTATATAGACAGAATTATAAACGCACATTATTACACCATTAAGAAATTGTTTTATAACATTTAACATTATTGTAACATGCCTGTGTTGCACAAATTCGTATATACTATGAATAAAGTCACATACATTAAAACATAGAGTATGTTAAATATGGTATTCAGTTTTGTAAAACCAAATTTGTCTGATGTGATGTTTTTCTGGAAAACACAATAAGAAAGCTTTCCGAGTATAAATGACAATGGGTTTTTACACATATGTCTAGCTCTCAATGTGTAAATGACAATGGGTATTTACATTCATGTCTCCAAACTGGATTCTGCAAATTGTATTCTAAATGAAAAATATCACTCTAGTAAACAAATCTCATAAGACAGCAATTTATCTCAAATAAATTTTTGGCCAAATGTTTAGTCTGTAGGAGAGAAAAAGCAATATATTTTCCTCACCCATCACAGACTTCATAGCTGAAACCCTTGTAACAAAATACAAATTAATAAGAGAAAACATGCAACTTTGTTTAATATAAGTTTTACATGACATGGGAACCTTCAGAAATGAAGACCTGAAAACCCAGGGACAACTGTGTGTTTTTATGGACAATCATGCGGAAGTGTGACTGGAGGACAAACGGGTATGGTCTAATGGCACTAAACTAGGGGAACTTATGAAGGCCTGTTTGTTCGGATTCTTGCTAGAGTCCCTGTGTGACAGTCCTTCCCTCTGGCTAAACAGCAAGACACTTGTCTCATGAGGGTTTTCAGGAGAGAAGAAGCAGGGAGAGGTCACAGTGACCTTCCTACCTCTGCTGTTTTTCTCAAGTGCTAGAGTCCATATTTGGGGATATTTTGAAACTCAATAAGTCTTTGCTGAAATACAGTGTATCTATATTCTTTTATCTTTAACTTTTGTATATTACACACCATTCTACTTTTCTTTTTTTTAATTTTTTTTTTTTTGAGATGGAGTCTCGCTCTGTCACCCAGGCTGGAGTACAGTGGCGAGATCTTAGCTCACTGCAAGCTCTGCCTCCTGGGTTCATGCCATTCTCCAGCCTCAGCCTCCCGAGTAGCTGGGACTACAGGTGCCCGCCACCACGCCCAGCCAATTTTTTGTATTTTTTTAGTAGAGACGGGGTTTCACTGTGTTAGCCAGGATGGTCTCGATCTCCTGACCTTGTGATCTGCCCGCCTCGGCCTCCCAAAGTGTTGGGATTACAGGCGTGAGCCATCTACTTTTCAAATAAAGTGATATATTTGTTAAAATTGTGTGTAAACTAATTATAGCAAAATTTTTATAAATAAAATTATTTCAAAGATAAATCTTACATCCTACAGTTACACGTAAAGAGTAGTGTTGTATCGGATCTACAGTGTCTAACAGCCTTTCTCTCTGTTAATGTTACAAAACATTGATCATTGGTAGCCCATGCTACTGTCATTTTAATACAAGCCCATAAACTTGAATTTTAAATGAATCACCCAAATGATTTTTCAGGTAGTCATCTTCCAGAAAGATTGGCTTGTAGAATTGAAATTTTATTCTACGTTTTCTAACTATCAATAGTTAAAATCTACATCTCAAAAGTGAGCTGTCGAGTCAATGAAGCCCGGGAGTTTGCAGGTTTGGCTTTGAGCTCCATGTGTTTCACCATGAATAAGTGTAGACTCACACATTTAAGAAGCATGTTCCACCCTGTATATGAATAATAGTCTTCAACCTGCCAGGCTTGGGGCTTGATAGGCATTACAGCACACTGTATATTGAAGACTTTATTTCGTGTCACTAGAACAATTACTCCAGCGAAAATTTAGTTTGTTATGTACTTTGTATAAAACTCATGTCTTCTCACATGAATTACTGGGAAGCCATACTTTTTAAAAAGTTGTAATAGAATTAAAGAAACTTAACTCCTAGAATAATAGCAGAATTGGCAATTCATATTCCATCTAGAAATGGCTTTCAAATCTTGAGATGACTCTTAAATTCAAAAGTTTGAGAGTTGAGAAGACACATTATAGGACTTTATAATAACAGAAAAAATTAGCTGTAGGGGTTGTAGGGTAGACTCAGGTTTGTGCACCGCATTCCATCCATGTTATCACAATTAGAGACATCATCTAAAAATTGAGTGAGTTGGTTCTTTTTCCAAGAGTCAGTACAAACTGAAATTCTAAAGAGAATTTTTTAAAAGTTAAACAACTTATGGATGACAAGTTTAAAATGAAATATTCAGGAAAATTAGGGCATTAATTAATTCATTCATCCATTCATAGTATTTATTTGGTAACTATTAGGTTCTGGAAAATGTGCTAAAATATATTAAGAAACAAAACTTTAAAAGTCCATACTTTCATGAAATTTGAGATTATTTGGGGACTAGAGACAAGAAATATTATCAAAAATGATGTTAGTGGTATGATAAAAAGGGCACAGAATTCTATGAAAGTAAATATTAGAAGATAATTCAAATAGAAGTTTCAGGAAATTATTTTGGGGGTACAAAATAATTAATAGATAACAACCTTAAGTACTGAGGGCAACTGGTTAGATAAAGGAGAAGATGAAAAGAAAGTGTTTCTCAGGGAAAAGCTGTATGTGATAGGAGGCTGTGATCAGATAATGGAAAGAAGCTTTGCAGGTCAGGGGCAAGGTTCAAGGTGAGAGAGTTGGCAGAAAGGAGGGAATGCATCAGGCGGGTAGCTGAAAGCATGCCAAGGATTGCAAAATTTAGAGCAATGGGAAACCACCAAGATTTTTATGCTGACATAATTATACTTGCATTTTTGAAATATCAATCTAGTTGTAGAATTGAGTCTGGAATGTAGAGTGAGAACTGGCATGCTGTGACAGTGGTCAGACCTGAGAGAGTGGGCCAGAGACCAGGAAAGGTGCATGATTTCAATAGGGAGAATGTGTAGATATTTGTGAGTCATCAGATGAGGTGAGTGAAGAAGATGGAAATGTAACCAATGGCAATTAGGTTTCATACATAAGTGAATGAATACTACTACTTTTTCCTAAAAGAGAAAACACTGAAGAGAGAACCTAATGGAGATCAATATAGATTCAGTTTTGGACATGTTCATATTTTCTATGAGATACATAAATAAATCTCACCCATGGGCCACAATGGGATTGACATAAGATGTCAGCAAATATATAAGGAAAGACATGAGATGCATAGAAAACAAACCACAAAATAGTAGACACATATTCTACCTTATCAGTGATTATATTAATGTACATGAATTGAACACTGCAATTTAAAGGCAGACACTAGCAGATAAATTTTTACAAATGATACAACTGTATGCTATCTAAAAGAGACACACTTTGGATTCAGAGATAGGAAGTAAAAGGATAGAAAAAGACAAGCAAACGGTAGCCAAAATAAACCTGAAGTGATTATATTAAAGTCAGACAAAATAGTCCAGAAGGTAAAATTTGTAGCTAAAGATAATGAAGAGAATTTCATGATGATAAAAGAGTCAATCCATCAGGAAGACATAACAATTATAAACACATATACAAGTTCCAAAATACATGAATCAAAACCTGACAGAATTGAAGGGAAAATGTACATTTCAACAGCCGGGTTTTTAATATCCATTTCAGCAATGAGTATGGTGATTAGGGAGAAGATCAAAAAGAAATAGAAGATGTTAACAACATGGTCAACTAACTAGACCTAACAGACATTGATGGAGCACTTTGCTGAACACGAGCAAAATACCGATTCTTCTCAAGGAAGTTCAATGCACATTCTCCAGGACAGACCATCTGTTGGATTGTAAAACAAGCTTCAGTAACTCTAAAGAGACTGAAATAACACAGAATATTATAGGTGCTAAAGGATGTGATGCCTCGCCTCACCCATCACAAGGGTCATGGCCAATACTTCTATAATAAAAGATGAGTTAACAAGAGACAAGCATGACAACTTTGTTTAATCTAAGCTTTACATGATAGGAGCCTTCAAAAATGAAGACCTAAAGACCCAGGGGAAGCTATTTTTATGCTTCCTTTCGATGAAGAATGGACCATTGTGTAGAGATGTGATTGGAAAAAAAGGACAAGATCTAATGCTAATAGACTGAGGGGAGAAATCCAGCAAGGCCTTTCTGGAGTGAAAGCATAAAGAAAACAAACATTGAACATGGATTTTGATCCAGTGGCATTTGATCCAGTGCATTTTTGAGAAGCAATCTTGACAGTGGCTAGGAACAGGAGCTGAATCCCTGTGCTTCAATTGCCTTATCTGTTAAATGGGGATAATAGTAGCCACCTTATATGGATGTCCTAAAAATTAATTGATGTAAAGATTTATAATAGTCCCTCGGCAAACAATACAAATTTAATAAATTGCAGCCAACATAGTTATAATCATATCGATTCTTCAGAGTAACCACCCAGTCTTTGCATTCTCATCCACACGTTGCCAGAGGAGAGCACAAAAGCATACAAAGACTCGCCTGAAGCCTTGCAGTCACACCACACAGCACCGAGACCTCATCAATCCCCCTCACTTTCTGCTAAATCACCTGCCCCACACGTGATTAATGTGCCCCGACCTCTCATGTCTCATTTTGTAGTCCTGATTTATGTCTTTCTGTTGTGTTGTGAGTAATATGTTTACAGAGGGGGCGAAAATTATAATATTGAAGAAAGGGAAACAAAAGTGAGGCAGTCAGGTATGTGAAAGTTATAATAAGATTTTTATGTCAATGCAGCTCAACATTTCTGCTATATTCTGTTTTGTAGGCAGAACAAAATCTCTCTTAGTTAGAGGCTGAAATCCAAGGGACTTCGATTTATTCCAATTTTCAAGTAGAAGATTTTATTTTACTCAGGTAAACATAGACTGTGCTGTTACATAAATAAATAAATAAATAAATAAATAAATAAATAAAGCAGAAGGTGCGGCATAGATTTAAAAAACTATACTTGGGGAAAATAAAATTAAATAAAATCCTCGTCAAAAGTTCTTGTGCACTTTGAAATTCAGATTGCATCGTGAGCTTGGATTGCCAATATCCTTCATGCTGTTGCTTGCCAGACTGATAGCTCTTTCCATTCATTACAGATAGAAAGTGACTATGAAGCTTTACAAAGTTACGGGCAGGTGCAAAGCTGTTGATCCCAGCCTAGAAGATACATTTTATATGCCTGTGAAGATTGTTCAAAAAACCCCAACTGTAACACCAAGTTGTTAGAACAGTTTAAGAAAGATTAAGCCAGAGAAGGGAGCTTCATTTTTTGTGCTGACAACACTTACAGGGTTTTAGTTGAACCCAGCCAAGAGGATAAATTGCAAAGTAATTAAGAGGAAGTCTAAATCCAGATTTGTTCAGTTTGCTTCTTAGGATCGTTAATATTAACTGACTTTCACATTCAGATTCACTTAACTTGGCAAATGCCATGAAAACGAAATCACATAAGATTTTGCAGCCTAACATTCTTTCCAAAATGGGAAAAGCTACTCAGCCTAAGAAATATTTCATTTGATTTTGAGGTGTTTCACAGACTATGAAAAATTTAATTTCACAAACAAGTGCCAAACATTTTGTTTGTCTTTGAAAAATAATCATTTCAAGAAGCAATCAATGACTTTCAGAAATAAAACCAGTAGCCATAACAACTCCTCCAGGCATTTTCCCTGAAATGAGTGGGTAGTGACTATTTTAAAGGACATTTTCATTGACTTTGCTGTATTATCTGACACTTTAAGAAATGTCAGAGGGTATTGTTTCAGGGACTCTTATTTAAATTCAGGTTAACGTTATATGCCTGCTTCTCAGGCTCCATCCAGCTTCCTTTGTGACTCAGTTCAATAACCAATAATGATGAACCATTGAACCACAGACATGGATAAAGACAATCCCATGTTTCCATTACAGACCCAATTCAATGGTTTCCCATGTTCTTTAATTGTATGGATTAGAATGCACAGAAAAATGGTATATTAGACATTAGAGATTTCCTCTCACTTTCCCCACAAAATTTTGACATGATTCTCCCAGAAAAAAATGCAAAGTAGAAATGGAGATTCCCATGATTGACAGTGATGTTGGAGCAAAGCACATTTCCAGCATCTGCTTGCGTGACCCTGGTAAAGCATGGGCGTGTGCGGTTCAGGCTCAGAGAGGCGTGGAGTTTAGAAAAAACAGCTTAATAGCAAAACATTCACTCTTTGTTTCATGGATGGAAAGATTAAAATATATCAATTACATTGTTCACAACAATTTAAAAAATCCAGCTTTCTTTTCCAAGCATTTCTCTCACATCATCAGTTATAGTCCCAGACTGCGAAGTCTAGGGTTATTCAGGTCAAATTATCTAACATTTGCAGGTGCCAATGATGAGCTAGCCATTTTGCATGATAAGTAATCTGCACCCCAATTATGATAACATCCTCCCTTCTTACAGATGGCTTAGCCAAGGAGGAGAAATGTAACTTGCCCAGATTCACATAGCTGAATCTATGTGAAATCAAAATGTTTGATTTCAAAACTTACACTTTAATATCACACTATGCTGACTCTCATTATTCTAAAAGCTGAATTTTGTAATTGAGGAAGAGTTGATTTCAAAATGTCTCAAATCCTCAGCTCAAATTCATGGGCAGTTTTCATTCACTTCTACACAGCATACATGTGTAATATATGTTATATATAATATAGATTTTATTATGTAAATATAGTTTAAATTATACATTTTTAAAATAAAAATATGAATTTTCTTTTTCATTATTTCAAGGTTTTACATGTGCTTAGTTTTAAAAATGAGTTAGCTTCTTTTATCTTTAACTTTTGTTTGTTTTCCAAATGTCTAGTTGAGTCATTCCATTTGAGATGGTAATTTTTAACTTTCCTTGCTTACTTCTAGAGTAACAAACCTTTATCCTTAAACCTCTGGATTTGGCATTATTTTTCCATCTATACTGAATCTTTATTGTATAGGAGCCAGGATAAAAATAAGAATAACTAAGAGGAAAATATTGAACAGCAGAATGAGAAATGTATGTTTGATGCCATCAATTCTTCAAATTTTTCAATATTATTTTAGAGAGAAACATGGAATTATTTGCTGTAAAATGTTACTCTAAAACAACAATAGAAAGTGAAAAATCTAAATATCACAATTTTCAACTGCTGAAATAAAAGAAAATATTTTAAAAATTGAGTCAAATGTTTAAAACAAATTAGTTTTTGAATGGTCTTAAATTTTAGGAAAGATAAATAATTCATTAAAGTTCAAAGAATTTACTTTCTCCATTACCTTAGGTCTATGCAACATATTAGTTTACTTTTGAATGAGGAAATAATTCACAAAAGGTTGATCTTTACTTTTAGAAGAAATAATTTAATATACTATAAGAATGATCAAAAGTTTTTATTATGAATGAAAGGCAAAATGCTTGTGTAAACATTTATATCTTATAAGTAAGTTTTCTGTTAGTATGCTGTGTTCTGACATCAATTTGCTGACACTAACTGGGTGTCCCGTAATCCAGTTTAATTCTGACAGTTATTGCCTGGAGTTAGCACAGACCCACATATTGAGAGCAAAGTCGTTCACAAGACTGTTTCCACTTCAGACACCAGCCACAGCTTTGGGTATCCCTAAGCTACCACACTTCTGCCCAGCCAGCTACAAATTCAGGGCTTCCCACAATCTCTTTAGATTGAATAATTTGCTAGAATGGCTCACAGTATTCAGGAAAATGCTACTTAGAATTATCATTTCATTATAAAATTTGCTCGAATGGCTCACAGTACTCAGGAAAGTGCTGCTTAGAATGATATACATAAACTGCCACATGAAGAAGTAATAGGGCAAGCTCTAGGAGAGTCCTGAGCCCAGGAGCTTTCGTCCCTGGGAAGTCGTGGCATGCCAGCATCCTGGTTCACTTACAGGTTCACCAGTCAGGAAGGTCCTTTGAGCCTCAATGGCCCGAGCTTTTATTGAGGTTTCATCACCTAGGATGATTGAGTAAATCACTGGTCAGGTGATTAAATTCAACCTTCAGCACCCATGCTTTCCCCAGAGGTCAGGCTGGTCCAGAGTTCCAATTCTCTAAACACAAGTTTGGCCTTTCTGGGTATCAATCCCAATCCTGAAGCCATCTAGGCACCCTCCATCCCCACCGGGAGCTGCCTCATTAGCATAACAGAAATTTTCCCATCACGCTGGAAATTCCAAGGGTTTTTGCAGCTCTGTACCAGAAACATGGGACCGTGGGATGAAGACCAGATCTATTTTATATTGTATTATAGATGTCCTCTGTGCGTTTATCTAGGCTCATAATTGATATGGAGCTTTAAATAGTTTTTTCTGTCATATACATTTCGATGTTCTTCCACTTTGTTGTTTTAAAATTACTTTCCAAGATAATGAATTCCTTGCATAAGGTTCATATTTTCTAAATGCACACAAATTCTTTTGCACTGGTAGCTTAAAATTGTTTAGTACTGGTAAAGATGGTTTGAGACTGAGATAATCACCCAGAGAAAGATATATTTTTTCCTTAAAAATTAGGCAAAGCTACATAGCATTAAGATCTTTTACTAGCAGAGTACATTTTCAGATGCCCCTACATTACATAAATTAGTGCAAGACCAATCCAGAAAAAAAGAAGTAGCCGATAGAATTATAGTGTGGAAGTCAGGCAGTCTTTACTTTATACTGACTTATCTTTTAACAATTAAGACTAAGAGAAAGAATGTTTTTCAATTTGTGTATCACCTCTTAGAAAGCTGAACAAGTCTGATACGACATAGGCTAGCTAGGCCAATTAGGGATAAATTAGAGAAGAACACAGATCCAATAGAGGTGGTTCAGACTAATCCATTCGTCTTTCATTCGTTTAAACATTTTTATTGAGTGCCTGCCATTCTAGAATGACAGCAGTTACAATTCTAGGCATCAAGAGTGTAGTCCTTAAGATAGAAACAAATTCCCTGACGTTGGCCAGGTGCGGTGGCTCACGCCTGTAATCCCAGCACTTTGGGAGGCTGAGGCAGGCGGATCATGAGGTCAGGAGATCGAGACCATCCTGGGTAACACAGTGAAACCCCGTCTCTACTAAAAAACACAAAAAATTAGCCGGGCGTGGTGGTGGGCATCTGTAGTCCCAGCTACTCGGGAGCCTGAGGCAGGAGAATGGCGTGAACCCGGGAGGCGGAGCTTGCAGTGAGCCGGGATCGCGCCACTGCACTACAGTCTAGGTGACAGAGCGACACTCCCTCTCAAAAAAAAAAAAAAAAAAATTCCCTGACCTTATGAAATCTACATTCTTCTCTAGGAGTCAGAGAGAAGCAAAGAATGTGAAATACAATGACAGGTAGTAATAAATGTTATGAAGAAAAGTAAAGAAAATAAAGGGATAAAGAATGATAGAGTGAGATGGTAATTTAGAAAGGGTGGCTAATGAGGACTTGTCTGAATGGGTAACGTTTGCCAGAGACCTGAATGAGATGAAAGAATAAACCATACAAATATCTAACAGAAAAACATCCGAGGCGAAAGAACAGCAAGTGCCAAGTTCTTACGGAGGAAATGAGGTTGGAACGTTTAAGGGATAACAAACCTGCGGCTAAAATATGGCAAGTACAGTCGAGAACAATACAAGATGTGGTTTGAGAAATGGCTGGGTACCAGTTGATAAAAGGTCTGTATAGACCAAAATAAACCTGAAAAAAGGAAAAGAAAATTAGAAAAGAACAAAGGCCTTGATTATAATTACCTAAAATTGATTCATTTTAACATCAATTTCACACAATTTTAATAAGTAGTATGTTCCAAAGAAAGAAATACGTATGGTCAAACAGATTTAGAAAATGCTGGGTTAAAACCATTAAGCCTTTTTTTTTTATTGTAAAGCTTTTTTAGAACATTTCATCATTTGATTTGTGTTCAATCTAATACAGAGATTGTAATCAGAATTTTTCAAATTTATTGTCCTGAATAACTTTTTCTTCTAGTAGATTATCTCCCAGGATTAGGGTTCCACTGAATTCCTTTAGGAATCATTATTAGTTGTCAAACACTGTAAAAAGATCTGAGTGGCAAGAGGTGTGTATTTAACACCAAAACTAGAAATGTAGTTTAGATTTTATGTTATTTATCACTTGCCAAGAGAACATACAGAGAGAAAAGCATTGAAAAAAAAATAAATTAGATTACATGGAGTGAAGTTTTATAAGGAGATACAGCCTTTAGAGGAACTAACTTTCCAAGTTAAAAAAAGGTATTTAGTTCTTAAAATATTCCTTCTGCCTTGTTTTCCTTTCTCCTTTTTTTTTTTTTTTTTTTTTTTTTGAGATGGAGTCTTGCTCTGTTGCCCACGCTGGAGTGCACTGGCATGCTCTCGGCTCACTGCTCCACAGGTTCAAGCAATTCTTCTGCCTCAGTCTCCCGAACAGCTGGGATTACAGGCCCGCACCACCATGCTTGGCTAATTTTGTTGTATTTTTAGTAGAGACAAGGTTTCACCATATTGGCCAGGCTGGCCTTGAATTCCTGACCTCAGGTGATCCACCTACCTTAGCCTCCCAAAGTGCTAGGATTACAGGCGTGAGCCACTGTGCCTGGCTCCCTTCTCCTTCTGAGCTTTTGATTATACATATGTTAGACTGTGTTGTCTCACAGATCATGGGTACTCTGTTTTTGTTTGCTTATTTGTTTGTTTCCATGTTTTCTATTTGCATTTCATTTTGGGTAATTTTTACAGACTTTTCAACTTTACTAATTCTTTCTTCAGCTGTTTGGAGTCTACTAATAATCACTTCAGGGCAATCTTCATCTCTATTAGGTTTTTCTTTTCTAGTATTTCCATCCAATTGTTTTTTAAATCTTCATCCCTCTGCTGAAATGACCTTTCTGGTCTTGCATGCTGTCTGCTTTTTCCATTACAGCCTTTAACATGTTAATCAAGGTTAATAAATTTCCAAGGTTTGTGCATAGCTAAGCCTGCTTGGCTCCCTGGGAGAGTGTTGTTTTCTTCTTGTTATTTTGTGTGTATCTTAAGTTTTGTGGGGAAAGTTGGGCATCTTCTTTAAAACTGTAAACATGAAGTTTTTTTTCCTGCTTAGAAATGAGCATGCCTTTCCTTCTTGTAGGTCTTTAGTGTGGAGAGTTGAATTATTAATCTAATTAGGAGTTGAACTGGGCTTAGGTTTGCTGTGCTACGGTCACTTTTAGGTACCACAGGTTTAAACTTCCTCTGGAGATACATTGGGTTTAGGGTTGTGGCTGCTTTGCCAGGGGCCAGGGGATTTTTTTTATGTCTCTTCCTTTTGCTTTTGGTCTTCCCTGTGACCTATGCACCTATGCCTCAGAGAGGGTCTTTTTCTTTTCTTTTCTTTTTCTTTTCTTTCTTTCTTTTTTTCTTTTCTTTTTTTTTTTTTTTTTTTTTTTGAGACAGGGTTTCACTTTGTGCTCTGTGGCCCAGGCTGCAGTGTGCAGTGGCATGATCTCAACTTCTGCCTCCCAGGTTCAAATGATCTTCCCACCTCAGCATCCTGAGTAGCTGGGACCATAGGCACATGTCACCATGCTCAGCTAATTTTTATTTTTATTTTTTTTAGAGATGAGTTCTCACTATGCTGCCAAGGCTGGTCTCAAACTCCTGGGCTCAAGTGGGCTTCCTCCCTTGGCTTCCCAAAGCACTGGCATTACAGGCATGAGTCACTGGGCCTGGCTCGTCTCCTTCTTGTAAGTTACATATTGCTAGAGACTTGCTCATTGGCAGTGTGCATGTGTGGATGGGTGTAACTTCTGTTGTTCTGGATAGGCCTCAGTCCTAGGCAGGCAGTGAACCCCTGGGTGTCGGTGGGGGGTAGCCTTCTCAGTGCCCTACTTTTCCTCTAGCTGCTGTAGGCCTGGGTTCCATGTGAATCCTGCACCACCACTCCCCATTTCACCACATATACACAGATAAAAACTTTGGTTTCACAAGAGACATGGGGGAAGGATCCTGGTGAAATTCCTTGCTTCTCCTACAGTGGTTAAAGTTTTCTTTCCCCAGTCTATACTACAAAACAAACTTTCTCAAGATTCTTTAATTTTCATCTGATTCAGGTAGAAAAATTCTGCAAGAGGATATGGACTTCCCCTATATATGTGGCCCTTAGTGCTTTACTCTGCCTCAGCAAGGCAC
The DNA here is from genome assembly GCF_028858775.2 of Pan troglodytes. Classification (NCBI taxonomy): domain Eukaryota; kingdom Metazoa; phylum Chordata; class Mammalia; order Primates; family Hominidae; genus Pan; species Pan troglodytes. The sequence continues at coordinate 190,305,149 of NC_072401.2, forward strand.
ACTCAGTCCCCATCAATCAACCAGTCACCTGTGCTGAGCTCTTCGCACTGGTCTCAATCTGCCCAGGTAAAACAGTGCTGGCATTTCATCTCCCCCTGGAGGCTCCTCTCTCCTTAGATTTCAGGACCGTTGGTTGTCCTGCTCAGCTTTCTGGTGGGTTCCAGAAAAGTTGTTAACTCACCGTTTATTTGGGGTTTTGCTGTTGTTGTAAGGCTAGAAGTGACACTCATTTCTTCTGTCTTCGTGGAAAACACTCAACAGGTAAGAAAAAAAGAAGCAACATCAACAAGCTTACTGAGGCTATCACTAGTTTAGTCACGGTAGCAAAACAATAGATTTCTTATATAATTATCACATCTGAAAGTGATAATATAATCACTATTGCAAAGATCAGGAATAAAGTCATTTTCTTATGGAGTCAGCAGTTTATAGGAATGGTGGCTCAAGCCTCCATTGAGCTTGTGGACTGGAACGACAGTGACCACTCTTTGGTTGTTTGCTTATCGTAGGGAGCACAACAGGCTTCCCTGTGCTGGCTGCGGACATGACGACACGCTGGGAACGACAGCAGTGGGAGGTGTCATGTTTGCTTTTACACACTTCTTGCCTCTATAAAAGCCTGAACTTAAAATTTAATTTTTTTAGTAAATAGCTCTCAGTGTATTACAAAGTGTACATTCAGTTATCCACAACTAATTATTTATTTCTGTTTCTAATGTGCCAAGAACTAGTGCATGCTAAATTTAAGGGAAGATACCTGATTCCTCACCAAAAATCTTGGTACATAAAATTGGGAAGAAAGTAAGCAGCATCAATCTGTTTATAAAATCTCTTTGTCTCAGCTTTTTCACCTGTGAGATAGACCATCCCATATTATTCATTAATGATATTTTTTTGTGACCAGCAGACTTCTCAGTGGTCAGATACATGTACCTCGAGCCTTAAAGGTAGCAACCATCACTCATAGTGACCAGATTTGCAGAGGCAGCCTCTACCTTGTGTCCCACAGAAGTCTACAGGGTATCCCGGGGTCCTCATTGCCCCCCTCTATGAAAATCCCACGTCCTAAATGGATTGTGTGTAATTTCTTTCTCATCCAGACCCATTCCTCCTTCCTGGTGCCTTCCCTGCCCCATCTTCTCTTTCGTCCCTGGCCCAGATCTCTACCTAGTCTGACGGGCTGTGGCACTTGCTTCCTCTACTGCATCGTGACACTTGATTATATCTTGTCTTATATCTTTCTCCAAAGATTTCATGGATCATGTCTTTCCAAAATTACTAGACTCCCTAAGGGGTGAAGCATGTCAGTCTTATTTTGCATCCTCACGCTCCCTTGCACACTGTCAGACACAGAGCAGGCATGTGACAAATGCTAGGTTGCAACAAGTCTGAGTTTCTTAATGGAAGAAATTTCGAGAGAGAAAGCGGGGGTGCTTTGGTGAGAGATATCAACTCATTGAGTATAATGAGGAAGGAACCGGCCAACCGCCGTCAATTAAGAAGTGGAGCAAATGGGCTGAAATCGCTGTAACGTGCTCCACCTGAGCTTTCTGCCGTCCAGGGCCGCTCTGTTTCCCTGGGGTGGAAGCTGCCACTGCTGGCAGCTGAGGCTGAGCGCCAGGGTCTCTTCCTCTCCTCCTCGTCCTTTCGGATCCCGGGCCCTGCGGCCGCGCTTCCGCTTCAGATCCCGCATCAGGACCCGGGACACGGGGACTTCTTCCGGGCTGCAGGCGCTGGGCAGGCGCGGCGCCCCCGCGTGGTTCCTTCGCAGGGGACAGCAGGTTTCCCGCCCCGCCGCGTGGGGGCGCGCGATCTGCCGTCTGAGTTCAATGCGACTCCGGAAGGACGCAAGGGAGCCGCGCAGGTGGCCAGCTCCTTACGCGTGTCTGTTCCAGAGCACCCTGGCTTTATCTGGTTTATTGCTCATGGTTCAATCGGGAAATTAGGCAGCGTGTCCCCATGACAGCAGACGCGGGTGACGGCTCTTGCCTCCCTCCCCAGTGCGCACCCCCGCTGGAGCGCAGGAGCTTCCTGCAGGTTCGCGCCAGCTCTGGCCTGACACTCAGGGCAAAGCGGCTCCAAACTGCCCGCTGAGCGGTCCGCAGACACAGTCCTTGCCCTGCAGGCTTTTCCTGGACGACTGCTGAAGTTCTAGCCGATTCCACAGCCAAACACATGGAACACCTTGAGCAAAAACCATTATCCAACATTAACCGTTTTTTTTTTTTTTTGGTCAATGAACTTTTGTTACATGAAGAACAGAACAAAGCTGGATCCACCATATACCTGGTTTGAATTTACTGGCCAGAACATTAGCAATTAGGTTTTGACCAATAATATCAAGTCTTTTCAGAATATCTCTGGGGAAAAAAAACTAAAACCAAATGACAGCAAACAAACTTCCCATAGCGGCCAGATTCTAAGCCTAGTGCTTTTAATTGAAAGAGGAGAAATTTGGCCAACTAAAACTACATCATATTCGTATGCGATGAAAAGAAGAAAATAAACATTTCTGGTCAGAAATTTAGATATGATTAATTTTGAATGGAATCTCAATTAAAATATGACAACTTGAATTTTCAAAAAAATGTCCTTGGCCGGGCGTGGTGGCTCACGCCTGTAATCCCAGCATTTTGGGAGGCCGAGGTGGGCGGATCGCCTGAGGTCAGGAGTTGGAGACCAGCCGGACCAACAAGGAGAAAGAAACCCCGTCTCTACTAAAAAGACAAAATTAGCCGGGCATAGTGGTGCATGCCTATAATCCCAACTACTCGGGAGGCTGAGGCAAGAGAATTGCTTGAACCCAGGAGGTTGCCGTGAGCCAGGATCGCACCATTGCACTCCAGGGTGGGCAACAAGAGCAAAACTCCGTCTCAAAAAAAAAAAAAAAAAGTCCTTTTGTTATGCTATTTTAAATAAAACTTTAAACACTTATTAAAAGTATGGTATACATTTAAAGATAGTTTTTCCTCGAAGAAAATGTCAGCAAGGAAAATCCTTGAATTCTGTAACATATGGTGTTTTTGAGTAGCTATATTCATCATATAAAAGCAATTTATATTTTCATTAAAGAAATTCAAATTTTACTTATTTGACACTAATACCTACACACAGGAAATTTCAAACCCAAGGAATAATAAATTATCTTTATTTGAGAAACCCTGGTACCACCTTGCTCTACCACAGCCATTGCTGTGGTTTTCATCTTTAGATGTCTTGGGTGCTGAGAGCTGGCCCTGCATCCCAGGCACATTCAGATTCTCTGGCAATCAACTTTTGTGGGAGAAGGGAAGAAAATACGATGGGGTAGAGAGAGAAGTTGGACACTGACGCAATCAACATGAAGCCTCAGCCAACCCCCAAGGCAGTCTGAAACTGGACAGGCTCTTCACAGTTGCCCAGGGAGGCCAAACAGAGAGAGTTTTTATACCCTGGCATATGCTAGTCATGGGGAGACAGATGCCGGAGGGAAGGTGCCTGGACTTCAGCAAGTGGCTTTCTTCAGCCTGAGGTAATTCGCCAAACGTCTGGGGAACTGCAGCTGACAGCTGCGTGTCTCTCCCAGCAGTCAGGGAGTCAGTCTTTCAACCTGCAATCCGAGCATGCAGCCATTTGGGGACTTTCAGTTTGCAGAGTAAGGAGAGCTTTGGTCTGGGGCGGAAACTTTGCTTTTCTTTTTGTTGTTTTTCTGCTTTTTTTTCTACTGGGGAGAACCGTATTCTTAGGCTCTGCTTCTTCCGTGGGTCCCACTGTCTTCAGGAGAGGCCTTCTTGGACAAGCAGCCTCCTTTCCTTAGAGAGCAGGTCATGGGGTTTCCAAGGTCACAAGTAATGTCTACCAGACATTCTGTTTACATACAGAGAAGTCTCAAAAAGTCTCTTTATTAAATCATCCCCTGGTCATCCTGTGTCATAGCCCTATATTTTTCCTTTTATGGATTTACTCCAGAGTGGGAGGAAACCCACATTTTTCTCTGCTGTCTTGGGCTATGGCTTCACCTTTTGTTTAAAAATCAATCTCATCTCATCTGCTATTTTCCAAGAACTTTTCAAGAATCTAGTCTATTCATAACACCCTTTCTGGTTTTTCTGTGCTGTGATGACTTTCCTTCTTAAACCTACATTTATTTTATTCCATTTTGCTCTTGAGCAGGAAGTCTGTGTATTAAGTTCTGGCCTTGATTGCAAATGCCAAGTCAGCTCAGTAGAATGGAATGGGTATGGGTTGTGGCTTCAGGCAGACACTTCACTCGGGTCTACCACTTACTATGCAACTTAGGGTCAATCACATACCTTTTGTGAGACCCAGGGTCTTTTTAAAGTGGGAATAGCTGGTGCGGTGGCTCATAGCTGTAATCCCAGCACTTTGGGAGGCTGAGGTGGGCAGATTACTAGAGGTCAGGAGTTCAAGACCAGCCTGGCCAACATGCTGAAACCCCATCTCTACTAAAAATACAAAAATTAGCCGGGCATGGCGGCGGGCACCTGTAATCCCAGCTACTCGGGAGGCTAGGGCAGGAGAATGGCTTGAACCCGGGAGGCGGAGGTTGCAGTGAGCTGAGATCACGCCACTGCACTCCAGACTGGGCAATAAGGCGAGACTCAGTCTCAAAAATAAATAAATAATAAAATAAAGTTGGAATAATAGTATGTACTGCATAAATTAGACATAAGGATATAAAAGTGCTTAGCATAATGTTTGGTATAGAACCTGCACACAAGCAATGGTTGTCCTCTCCTTTCTTTGTATTTGTATACCCCATAACATTTTTTGTTTTTTGTTTTTTGTTTTGTTTTGTTTTTTGAAACGGAGTCTTGCTCTTGTCGCCGAGGCTGGAGTGCGATAGACGATCTCTGCTCACTGCAACCTCCGCCTCCTGGGTTCAAGCCATTCTCCTGCCTTAGCCTCCTCAGTAGGTGGGATTACAGGCTCCCGCCACCACGCCTGGCTAATTTTTGTATTTTCAGTAGAGATGGGGTTTCACCGTGTTGGCCAGGCTGGTCCCAAACTCCTGATCTTGTGATCCACCCGCCTCAGCCTCCCAAAGTGCTGGGATTGCAGGTGTGAGCCACCATGCCCAGCCTGTATCCCTCATAACATTAATGTGCCTTGTGTTCTCATGAAAAAGAAAAACTTTAATACAATCCAAAATCCATCAGAAAACGAGACAAACAACCTTAAAGATTCAGCGAGGCTTGGTTTGTTTCTAAAGTGATCGTTTAGGCAATAGTGCCTATAATATCGTCACCACCAAGTACTGCCTTGAGGTTTCACAGAATGTCATACGTGACAGTGATAGCATTCTACATTACACCCTCTTGCTTAACATATTTGTTTTTAACAATTTTTTTATTTCTTTGTAAACTTGACTGATTAAAATAAACTAGTATTACCTAGAAGTAGGAGGTCAATCAAAGACTAATCTACAGATATATGAAATTCAGCTGGAGTCATTTATATGTAATAGTTGTATGACATCTGAGAAATATCACAGGACTAGGCCTTCTACTTGCCAGATCTGTGACTTTGCTTTGAGCCTGTCACTTTGACCTTTAGCCTCAGGGTCCCAGCAGAAAACCTTCTTAATATGTCTCCTGTGTTAGTTTCTTAGGACTGCTGTAACAAAAGTTCCACAAACGTGGTGGTTGAAACAAGAGAAATGTTTTCTCTCACAGTTCGGGCAGATAGATGTTCAGAGTCAAGGTGTCAGCAGGGTTGGTTCCTCCTAGAGACTCTGACGGAGAATCTATTATTCCATGTCTCTCTCTGTTCCCTGGAAAGACTGTATATGGAAAGTGGTCTGCAAATGCCAAAGCAGCTGAGAAACCAAAGAACTAGGCAGACAAATCCAGCTTGTCAGTAGAGGGTGATTTATTGGAGAATTTATAGACAGAAGCGCAATCTTGGGTGGCAGCAAGACAGGCAGATAGGCAGATCTCTGCACCTGTTACCCCCAGACCCAGGGCTCATAGGGAAAAGGTGTACATCGTCTGTATGAATAACTAAGGGCAGCTCTCCAGAAGGGGCAAGAATGCCAGGTACGTCACAGCCTATGATTTGCACAATAATGTCAAGGTTGACATTTACACGAGGGACAGTATGTAAAGTAGGAATCAGGAGGCATTCACAAGACTGGGGTTGATCAGAAGTCACCGTGGCAGACTGACATCAAGGTGAGGTCACTTTTGCTCCCCACTCTCCTAGTTTCTGGCAATGTCCAGCCGTCTTTGGTGTTCCCGGCTTTCGGTGCATTGCTCCCATCTCCACCTCTGTCACCATTCCACTGTCTTTCCTCTGGGAGTCTCTTTCTATGTTTTTACCTGGCATTCTCCTATGTGTCTGTGTCCTAATTTTCCTCATCTTATTCAGACACCAGACATTAAATTAGGGTCCATCCTAATTCAGTCCGACCTCATCATAACTTGATTACATCATCAAAGACCTTATTCCCAAATAAGACCACTTTCACAGGTCCTGGGGATTCGGACTTCAGCATATCTTTTGGAGAATAAAATTCAACATGTAACATTTCCCAAACATAGAACATTTTACAGTGGCTATGGTAGTTAAGATATTGTGTGTCATGAATCTAAAACCAAGTAACCAAAGATGAAATATTTTGAGAAGGATTCTTGAACCGCCTGGAATTGAGTTGGAAATTATGAACAAAAGGAAACTGAGGACAGCAACGTTAAAGGGAATTGGGGAAGACCTTTCTTCTCATTCCTGCTCATCTATGTACCTCTGCTCCATTCTTCTCTCTAGCTGTAAATCAATGTTCTCTGTTTTCCATTTTGTGTCACAGAACATGGCTACCGACAACGTCCCAGGGCTGAAGAGAAACGTCAACCAAGAAGATACCAATATGATCCCTTTTTAATAGAGGGAGATGGAGAAGGAGAAACCTCAGAGACTTGCCTCCTGACTTTATTTTTCCCCCCAAAAGAGATGGGCTTATTTTCTGCAAGAAAAGAGGCTTAGAAGGCATTTTTAAAAGGAGCCAATATTAAAGTTTTGTGAAAGTTTTTCTAGGGAAGGAGAGTTATTGATGGTAGGATGGTGTGGCATGTTCGGTATAGATGATAGAATTGAGGGTGTGTTAGGGCCCAGGTAAAGGCAGGACACCATGTGTGTTTAGTGGGCTGACTTTCTCCTCGTTTGCTTTTCATCAGCAATGGTCAATAACTCCTGTGTGTCAGATGGTTACTAGAGGAGGATGTTAGACAGCTACTAGGTGAGCCCAGCATCTTTACATGAACAACCCAAGGGGACACCGCAAGTTTATTCAACCTTATCTGTGTTAGAGTATCTTCATGGCCACATGGTAGGTTGTGAGATGGATATATAAAGTTTTAGTAAAATCACTTTTCAGATTTCCTTGTAGATATGTCTAACCCTTAACTTCCAAGGAAAAGCAACATTTTAAAAAATAAGTCAAGCCTTCTTAGTAAATATGTGTTGAATTACTAATTTTATAAATTGAACTCACAAAGAAATAACATTTGATTTATAAATATGGGTATGTGTGGTTATTTCATCATTGGAGAAACTTCAGGAGCGACCCTTTGCTCTTTATAAATCCACTGACTCAGGCAGAGTCATAGGGAACAGAAAGAAGCCCACATTCTTGCCTCACTAGTTCATTAGTTTTTAAGCAAGATATTTAAAAATTACCTCTAGCACACTAAAAAGTACCGTCTTGCCAAAACTTTAGTTTTTTTTCCTTTCTCTTTTTGTTTGTTTGCAATGGGCAGTCTAAATAGAATATCAATTTAAAGAAGGCCAGGGCATGGTAAATTAATTTCTTTATGATCTTATTTTCTATTTCTCCTTTTTCTTATTTTTTCTTTCTTCTTCTCAGTTGAAATACTCTTTTCAATATTTGTTAATTACCTATCCTGATATTTTTAAACCACCATCTCCCTCTCTCCAAGCTTTCCTTATTCTCATTCCCCAAATAATATAAGTCTAAGGAAGCGTCTTTCTAAAAGCTTTCCCACAGGTAGGTGATAAAAAGCTGAGGAGATTTTCTTCTTTCTTTTCAGTGGGTGTTGGTGTGATCAGTGATGGGAGAAAGCAGCTTCCCGTGCAGTGCAGTTCTTGTAAAGGGAGGAGTAGAGGGGTGGTGTCTGTTTGATGAATAGCTTTCATTGTTTTTTATTTATTTTCCCCAAAGCAGTGTTCTCCGGGCAGAATACTTGATTGTAAAAGCAGGAGACTTGTATTCACCTTCTCGTTTTACATTGATTTTCTGTTCTGCTTGAAGCCTTTGTGTTTATAAATGTAAAAAGAAAAAATTAAGAAAATCTGCCTGTATTTCACATGGTGATTTTGGGCCTGCCTCTTGACTGGGGCACCAGTTGCCTGTTTCATAGGAAAGTGTAGAGGTGTAGACTTCACATCCACCGTATGCACTAAGCTTCCCTAGAGGTCATCTGCCTGTGGGTATTAAATGGGGCTGTAATCATGGTCTCTGCTGGACTTTATTCCCCTGTGCTCATAGTTTTCAGAGTGTTGGTGAGTGATTCAAGCAAGTACAGCCAACTGTGTTACCAGCTATCACACGATGCCCCATATTTCCTTTTTTCTCCCCTTTCTGCCATCCATTGGGCACCAGAACCCTCTGTCCCCTGATTCAGCTATGACTCTCTGAAGCTTCAGGGCGTTGTCATGTTAGGGGAGGGTGGGGACGGACCTGCATTTCTCTCACATTCTGTCACATCCCATTAGACCTCTGTATAGACCCCATGCTGTACTCAGGATCTCTATCATCCCATTAGACCTCTGTATAGACCCCATGCTGTACTCAGGATCTCTCCACATTTTCACTTGCTTGAACTTGCTGTGACTCTACAGTTTTCATGCCCTTCGGGTGAGTTATGCCCTAGGATGCCTCACAGTTTCCCAAAGTGAGCTTTGTCCAACTGAAGTCAAAACAGACACCTCTCTAATGACTGTAGTCTGTACAATGTAGATACTATATTCAGGAAAAATAAACAAAATACAAATTTGTCTATATATGTGTATGTGTGTGTGTATGTGTAAGCCCCAATATGTGGTGTTTTATAGATAATGGGAATATTTTCTTTGAAAATATCAATCTTAAAGAAAGATTTAAAAATAAGAAAAAATAGAAATATCTTTTATGCATATTCATCTATTTTTGAAGTCTGCAACTATAACAGTGGACTCATCTATTCCTTGCATTTCTATCCATTTTTGCCTCACACGTTTTGATGCTCTGTTGTTGGGCTCCTGCCTGTTAAGCACTGTTACATCTTCTTGGAGAAATGACCCATTTATCGCCACTTAATATTCTTCTTTACTCTTGATAACTTTCCTTGTTCTGAAGTCTGCTCTGCCTAAAGTTCACAGAGTTACTCCTGCTTTCTTTTGATTAGTGCTAGTATAGTGTATCTTTCTCCACCTACTTACTTTTTTTTTTTTTTGAGACGGAGTTTCTCTCTTTGTTGCCCAGGCTGGAGTGCAGTGGTGCGATCTTGGCTCACTGCAACCTCCACCTCCCGGGTTCAAGTGATTCTCCTGTCTCAGCCTCCCGAGTAGCTGGAATTACATGCGCCTGCCACCACGGCCAGCTAATTTTTCTACTTTTAGTAAAGATGTGGTTTCACCATGTTGGCTAGGCTGGTCTTGAACTCCTGACCTTAGATGATCTGCCCACCTCAGCCTCCCAAAGTGCTGGGATTATAGGCGTAAGTCACTGCGCCTGGCCCATCTATTTACTTTTAATCTATATGTCTTTATAGTTAAAGTGAGTTTCTTGTAGACAACATATACTTGGGTCTTATTTTTTGATCCATTCTGATAATCTTTGTCTTTTAATAGGTACATTTAGACCATTGATGTTCAAGGTAATAACAGGTATAGTTGGATTAATATCAACTGTATTTGTAATACTTTCTATTTGTTGACCTTTTTTTTTTTTTTTTTTTGGGACAGGGTTTTTCTTTGTTGCCCAGGTGAGTGCAGTGGCACAATCACAGCTCACTACAGTCTCGACCTCCTGGGCTCAAGTGATCCTCCCACCTCAGCCTCCCAAGTAGTTGGGACTACAGGCACATGCCACCATGCCTGGCCAATTTTTGTATTTTTTTAGAGACAAGGTTTTGCCATGTCGCCCAGGCTGGTCTCAAACTTCTGAGCTCAAGTAATCCACCTGCCTCAGCCTCCCAAAGTGCTGGGATTAGAGGTGTGAGACACCACACTTGGCCTCCCTGGTTCTTTGTTTCTATTTTTGTATTTCACTCTTTTTCTGCCTTTGTGTATTTAATTGAGCATTTTATAGGATTCAATTTCCTCTCATTTCTTAGAGTTTGCAATACACATTTACAAATAAAATAAACCCATTTTGAAACAACACTTACCACTTCAGAATAGTATGAATAGCTTATAATAACAATCCTAAATCCTCCCTCCCATTTCTTGTATCATTGCTGTCACTCATTTCACTTACATATAAGCATACATACATATATATACACACATAAGATAGATACATAAGCATATATAATAAAATACATTATTGCTATTGTTATTTTGAACAAATTATAATCTCAGGCCAATCAAAAATAAGGAAAATAAAGAATTTTAATTTACCTTCACTCATTATTTAATCAATGCTCTTCCTTTCTTGCTATAAACTCCAGTTTCTGACTTAAATTATTCATCCTCTCCCTAAAGATTTTCTTTTAACATTTCTTTTCTTTTGAAAATAAAATCATGCTTTGTCATTCAGGATGGAATGCTGTGGCATAATCAACACTCATTGCACCTCAACCTCCTGGGCTCAAGCAATCCTCCCACCTCAGCCTCCCAAGGAGCTAGGACTACAGGCACTTGCTCACTACACCTTCAACCTCCTGGGCTCAAACAGTCCTCCCACCTCAGCCTCCCAAGGAGCTAGGACCACAGGCACATGCCACTATGCCTGGCTAATTTTTATTTTTATTCTTTGTAGAGACAGGTGTCTTGGATTTTTGGCCCAGGCTGGTCTCTAATTCCTGGACTCAAGTGAGCCTACTGCCCTCAGCCTCCCAAAGTGCTAGGATTATAGACATGAGCCATCATCAACCATGTTCTTTTAGTATTTCTTGTAACTTACAGAATTTTTTTTTCATCTCTAGCATTTCTTTTTGTTTTTTTTTCTTAAGATTTTCATTTCTCTGTTTACATTGCTCACCTGTTTTTGCATGCTGTCTGCCTTATTCGTTAGGGCTTTTAGCATATTAATAATAATTGCTTTAAATTCCCTGTTTGATAATCCCACCGTTTTTATCATGCCTGGTTCTCATGCTTGCTCTTTCTCTTCAATCTGTATTTGTTTTTTGTTTTTTGCCTTTTAGTATGCCTTGTATTTTTTTTTTTTTTTTTTTTTTTGAGAGCCAGACATGTATTGGATAAAAGGAGCTGCTGTAATTAGGCCTTTTGTAATGTAGTGGTGAAATGTTGGGAGAGTGTAAATGTTCTACAGTCCTATAATTAGGTCTCAGTCTTTTGGTGAACCTATGCCTTTGGACTGTAACCTTCACAAATGTTTCTGATTTCCCACTCTTAAGTGGGAGCAAGATGGCTAGATGGGCTATAGTTGAGTATTTCTCTGCTCTCATGTGGAAGCTAAAGTTGGCTGCAGTTGTGCATTTTCTCTTTCACAGGTTAGTTAGACTATGTTAAAACCCTGTCAAGTTAGGCTCTATTTCATTCCTCTTCAGGGTAGACCTCATTAGGCAGAATGCAGTGTCATGCATACTTCAAAATGGTTTCTTTTCCCCTCCCCTTGCTGGAAGCATTGGGGGATTTTTCTCCAATATTTACTATGTGAACCTGGTCAACCTTGAGAGATAAGAATACAAAAGCATGGGGGCTCCCTATAACTGGAACTTCATGGAATTTTTAACTCTCAGACTTGTTCACACCGATCCTCCAACAATTTATCAATTAAATTTCAGATTTCCTTACCCTGGCACTGGTTCCTGCAGAGAATTTTGCTCCAGTATGGTGTGATTCTCTGTATATGCCTTTTTGTTTTCAATCTGGAGGCAGCAGTTTGACCTAATTTTTCTTATGGCTCTTGGCATACTTGTTGATTTTTCACTTTTTTTTTCAAGTTTATACTTGTTAGAATAAAGTTGTGACTTCCAAGTTCTTTTCATGAGGAACTCAAGATTCATCTATTTTTAACATTTTTATCCATTTCCATTTTCCATTTGGCTGTCCTTTCTCTGTAAATATACCCATGCATATTTCATAAGAATTGGGATATTCTCTGACAGAACTGCATTACAGTTACCAACTTCAGGAAATGAGATTAAATCTTTTAATCCAATCTACCATCAGTATTCTAATTCTGTCAAATGACCTATCAATCTTTTTTGTTTTGTATTGTTTTGTTTTTGTTTTTGAGACAGAGTCTCACTCCGTTGCCCAGGCTGGAGTGCAGTGTTGCAATCCTGGATCACTGCAACCTCTGCTTCCCTAGTTCGAGGGCTTCTCCTGCCTCAGCCTCCCAAGTACCTGGGATTACAGGTGTGCACAACCGCACCTGGCTAATTTTTTTTTTGTTGTTGTATTTTCAGTAGAGTCAGGGTCTCACCATGTTGGCCAGGCTGGTCTCAAACTCCTGACCTCAAATGATCCATCCACCCCTGCCTCCCAAAGCGCTGGGATTACAGGCATGAGCCACTGTGCCCGGCCAAATGACCTATCAGTCTTTTTTATAGTACTTTTCTCTTCATTACAGGATTTAGTCTAAAATCAGATGTTTAGTTTTTATGTCTCTTTATTTTCTTTTAATCTAGAATATGCTAGAACACTTCCACAGGATTCTTTGTCTTTTATGATTCTGGCTTCTTAGAATATTCCTTTGGGTTTTTCCAGTGTTTTCTCATAATTAGATTTAATTTATGAATTCCTGACCATATCACATCTGGGGCCACATGACATCCTCATGTTCCTCAATGGCAACATTACTTTCGATCCCTCTGTTAAGATGTCATCCAATTTCTCCACTATATAATTATTATATTTTCCCATGCTACTCATAAGTGGTCCAGGAGAAACACTTTACGACCATGCAAATATCCTATTTTTCATCAAAATATTGCTCTGGATTTAATATCTTTGTGATTTGTGCCTGAACTAATCTTTATTTCGATGGTTATAAAATGATGATTTTCTAGTTCTGTTTCCAGTTTCGATTTCTAGTTTCTAGAAGCCAGACAGGTTCTTCTTTCCTGCTGCACAGATAGAATCGATTTACCAAGACAGCTGATTTCCAATAGAGAAAGATGTTAATAAACGCAGAGCCAGCGAAGTAGAACACCAGAATTTATTGCTCAAATCAGTCTCTCTGGAAATTTGGAGACTAAGGTTTTTAAGGATAACTTGTTGGGCGGGGGGCTAGGGAAATGGGTAATGCTGATTGGTTGGGTCTAAGATGAAATCATGGAGGCTAAAGCTGTCTTCTCACTGTCTTTAGTTTCTGGGATCACAAAACCAGTTGAGCCAATTTATTGGTTCAGGTGTGCAACAGCTGGTCCAATCACATGCAGGGTCTGAAAAATACCCTGAACACCAATCTTAGGTTTTACAGTCATGATGTTTTCTATAGGAGCAATTGAAGAGGTTACGAATCTTGTGGTCTTTGGCTGAATGGCTCCTGAGCCACAACCCTCAACTTGTGCCAAATTTATTAGTTTTCTGAAGGAGGCTTTTGGTCCCTGAGTCAGGATGAGATTCCTTTCCAGAAGAAGCTGTTATCATCTTTGTTTTAAAGTTAAGCTAAATTTCCTCCACAATTAGCTTGGCCTATGGCCAAGAATTAACAAGGACAGCTTGGAGGTTAGAAACAAGATGGAGTCAGTTAGGCTGGATTTCTTTCACTGTCATAATTTTTCTATGTCATATTTCTCTTACTGTCATAATTTCTGCAAATGTGGTTTCAGTTTTAGCACTCCCTACACATTTTCTAGTTGGCATGTAACAGTCTATTGTCAGCAAAATAAAAGCTAGGTCTTAAGTCAATGTGAATTATTGGACCTGAATTTGTGTGCATGCCGACACATATACACACCATGCACACACATATGTATATTTTTAAAAAGATAAATGCATATATATCTGCATATTTAATGGATGAGAAGACCTTTCTTCTTTATATCACTTGTGAAGAGCTTTGTTCTCATATGCTGATTTGGAAATCTCAGAATATTTTTTGATCCTAATATTCAATAATGAGTAATAAATCATGAAACCTCTGTTGAAGTTTATATTCTAAAAGCATCATTTATTTTTAAAAATTCATTTGAAAACATTTAGTTGTGGCTATAAGTTGTTAGTAGAAAAAATTAGAACTGAAACTCACTTGTTACCAGAACTAAAGAAAAAAGGCAAAAAGGATTTTATCTCTGCTTTGCATCCATAAGGGAAATGAACATAACTAATATTTGGTGGAACTTTTATGTAAAAATACAGCTCTTGAATTTGTGAAAGCAAATATAAGCCAACACTCCTTTTTAAAAAAAAAATAATTGGTTATTACCTAATTTACGTTGTGTCTACATAAACCAGTTTAAAGTCTGATTTTAACATTCAGTGTGGGCCAAGAGAAGGGGAAGAAAAGTACCATTAAGATAAAAAAGGGGAGGGGCCAAGATGGTGGAATAGAAACAGGTCCAGTCTACAGCTCCCAGTGAGACCAATGCAGAAGGTGGGTGATTTCTGCATTTCCAACTGAGGTACCCAGTTCATCTCACTGGGACTGGTTTTGGGTGCAGCCCAGGGAGAGTGAGCAGAAGCAGGGTGGGGCATCATTTCACCCAGGAAGTGCACGGAGCCGGGGGACCTCCCTCCCCCAGCCAGGGGAAGTGATGAGGGACTGTACCCACCCCGGGTACAGCTTTCCCAATGGATTTTTTGCAATCTGCAAACCAGGAGATTCCCTCGTGAGCCTGCACCACCAGGGCCCTGGATTTCAAGCACAAAACTGGACAGCTGTTTGGGCAAGCACTAAGCTAGCTGCAGGAGTTTTCTTCATACCCCAGTGGTGCCTGCAACCCCAGCAAGACAGAACCATTTACTCTCCTGGAAAGGAGGCTGAAGCCAGGGAGCCAAGTGTTCTTGCTCAGCAGGTCCCACTCCCATGGAGCCCAGCAAGCTAAGAGCCACTGGCTTGAAATTCTCACTGCCAGCACAGCAGTCTGGAGTCGACCTGGGATGATGGAGCTTGGTGGGGGGAGGGGCATCTGCCATTACTGAGACTTTAGGAGGCGATTTTCCCCTGACAGTGCTAAGGAGACTGGGAAGTTTGGATTGGGCAGAATTCACCACAGTGCAGCGAAGCAGTTGCGGCCAGACTGCTTCTCTAGATTTCTCCTCACTGGGAAGGGCATCTCTGAAGGAAATACAGCAGCCCCAGTCAGGGGCTTACAGGTAAAACTCTCATCTTCCTAGGACATAGCACCTGGGGAGAGGGGCAGCGGTGGGCACAGCTTCAGCAGACTTAATCTTTTCTGCCTGCTGGCTCTGAAGAGAGCAGCTGATCCTGACAATGGGGATTCTCCAAGCATAGCACACCAGCTCTACTAAGGGACAGACTGCCTCAAGTGGGTTCCTGGTCCCCATGCCTCCTAACTGGGAGACACCTCCCAACAGGGGTCAACAGACACCTCATAGAGGAGAGCTCCAACTGGCCTCAAACCGGTGCCCCTCTGGGACAAAGCTTCCAGAAGAAGGAGCAGGCAGCAATCTTTGCTGTTCAGCAGCCTCCATTGTTGACACCCAGGTGAACAGGGTCTGGAGTAGACCTCCAGCAAACTCCAGCGGACCTGCGGAAGAGGGGAATGACTGTTAGAAGTAAAAACTAACAAACAGAAAGTAACAACAACGACAACATCAACAAAAAAGAACCCACACAAAAACCCCATCCAATGGTCATTAGCCTCAAATATCGAAGGTAGATAAATCCACGAAGATGATGAAAAACCAGTGCAAAAACGCTGAAAATTCCAAAAGCTAAAATGCCTCTTTTCCTCCAAATGATCGCAACTGTTCTCCAGCAAGGGTGCAAAACTGGACAGACAATGAGATTGATGAATTGTTAGCAGTAGGCTTTAGAAGGTGGGTAATAACAAACTCCTCTGAGCTAAAGAAGCATGTTCTAATCCAATGAAAGGAAGCTAAGAACCTTGATAAAAAGTTACAGGAACTACTAACTAGAGTAATCAGTTCATAGAGGAACATAAATGACCTGATGGAGCTAAAAAGCACAGCAAGAGAACTTCGTGAAGCATACACAAGTGTCAGCAGCTGAATCAATCAAGCAGAAGAAAGGATATTAGAGATTGAAGATGACCTTGCTGAAATAAAGCGTGCAGACTAGATTAGAGAAAAAAGAATGAAAAGGAACAAACAAAGCCTCCAAGAAATATGGGACTAGGTGAAAAGACCAAGCCTGTGTTTGATTGAATTACCTGAAAGTGATGGGGAGAATGGAACCAAGTTGAGAAACACACTTCAGGATATTATCCAGGAGAATGTCCCCAGCCTAACAAGACAGGCCAACATTTGATTTCAGGAAATACACACAACACGACTAAGATACTCTATGAGAAGATCAGCCTCAAGACACATAATCATCAGATTCTCCAAGGTTGAAATGAAGGAAAAAATTTTAAGCTCAGCCAGAGAGAAAGGTTGGGTCACTTATGAAAGAAAGCCCATCAGACTAACAGTGTATCTCTCTGAAGAAACCCTATAAGCCAGAAGAGAGTGGGGGCCAATATTCAACATTCTTAAAGAAAAGAATTTTCAACCCAGAATTTCATATCCAGCCAAACTAAGTTTCATAAGTGAAGGAGGAATAAATTCCTTTCCAGACAAGCAAATGCTGAGGGATTTTGTCAACATCAGGCCTGCCTTACAAGAGCTCCTGAAGGAAGCACTAAATATGGAAAGGAAAAACCAGTACCAGACACCGCAAAAACACACCAAAATATAAAGACAATGACACTACAAAGAAACTGCATCAACTAATGTGCAAAATAACCAGCTAGCATCATGATTACAGGCCCAAATTCACACATAACAATATTAGCCTTAAATGTAAATGGGCTAAATGCCCCAATTAAGACACTGGCAAATTAGATAAAGCGTCAAGACCCATCGGTGTGTTGTATTCTGGAGACCCATCTAACGTGAAAAGACACACATTGGCTCAAAATAAAGGGATGGAGGAATATTTACCAAGCAAATGGAAAGCAAAAAAAAGCAGGGGTTGCAATCCTGGTCTCTGATAAAACAGACTTTAAACCAACAAAGATCAAAAAAGACAAAGAAGGGTATTGCATAATGGTAAAGGGATCAATTAAAGAAGAAGAGCTAACTATCCTAAATACATATGCACCCAATACAGGAGCACCCAGATTCATAAAACAAGTTCTTAGAGATCTATAAAGATATCTTCAAATCTTAGAGATCAACAAGAAGAGCTAACTATCCTAAATATATATGCACCCAATACAGGAGCACTCAGATTTATAAAACAAGTTCTTAGAGATCTACAAAGATACCTACAAATCTTAGAGATCAACAAGAAGAGCTAACTATCCTAAATATATATGCTCCCAAAACAGGAGCACCCAGATTCATAACACAAGTTCTTAGAGATCTATAAAGAGACTTACACTCCCACACAATAATAGTGGGAGACTTTGACACCCCACTGTCAATATTAGACAGATCAACAAGACAGAAAATTAACAAGGATACTCAGGACTTAGACTCAGCTCTGGATCAAGTGGGCCTAATAGACACCTACAGAACTCTGCATCCCAAATCAACAGAATATACATTTTTCTCAGTCCCACATGGCACTTATTCTAAAATTGACCACATAATTGGAAGAAAAACACTCCTTGGCAAACGCAAATGAATGGAAATCATAACGAACAGCCTCTCAGACCACAGTGCAATCAAATTAGAACTCAGGATTAAGAAACTCACTCAAAACCACACAACTACTTGGAAATTGAACAACCTGCTCCTGAATGACTACCGTATAAATAATGAAATTAAGGGAGAAAAAATAAGTTGTTTGAAACCAGTGATAACAAAGAGACAACATATCAGAATCTCTGGGGCACAGCTAAAGCAGTGTTAAGAGAGAAATTTATAGCACTAAATGCCCATATCAGAAAGCTGGAAAGATCTCAAGTTAACACCCTAACATCACAATTAAAAGAACTAGAGAAGCAAGAGCCAACAAATGCAAAAGCTAGCAGAAGACAAGAAATAACTAAGATTGGAACAGAACTGAAGGAGATAGAGACACGAAAAGCCCTTCAAAAAATCAGTGAATCCAGGAGCCGGTTTTTTTGGGGGGAAAGAAAAAGATAGACCACCAGCCAGACTAATGAAGATGAAAAGGGAGAGGAATCAAATAGACACAATAAAAAAATGATAAAGAGGCTATCACCACTGATGCCACAGAAATAGAAACTACCATTAGAGAATACTATAAACACCTGTACCCAAATAAATTAGAAAATCTAGAAGAAATGGATAAATTCCTGGACACGTACACCCTCCCAAGACTAAACCGGGAAGAAGTCAAATCCCTGAAGAGACCAATAATCAGTTCTGAAATTGAGGGAGTAAATAATAGCCTACCAAACACAAAAAGCCCAGGACAGGACAGATTCACAGCCGAATTCTACCAGAGGTACAAAGAAGAGCTGGTACCATTCCTTCTGAAAGTATTACAAACAATAAAAAAAGAGGGACTCCTCCCTAACTCATTTTATGAGGCCAGCATCATCCTGTTACCAAAATCTGGCAGAGACACAACAAGGAAAGAAAACTTCAGGCCAATATCCATGATGAACATCGATGAAAAATCCTCAGTAAAATACTGGCAAATTGAATCCAGAAACACATCAAAAAGCTTACCCATCAAGATCAAGTCAGCTTCATCCCTGGGAGGCAAGGCTGGTTCAACATACGTAAATCAATTAATGTAATCCATCACATAAACAGAAACAATGACAAAAACTACATGATTATCTGAATAGATGCAGAAAAGGCCTTCAATAAAATTCAACATCCCTTCATATTAAAAGCTCTCAATAAACTAGGCATTGATGGAACATATCTCAAAATAATAAGAGCTATTTATGACAAATCCACAGCCAATATCATACTGAATGTGCAAAAGCTGGAAGCATTCCGTTTGA
Organism: Pan troglodytes; assembly: GCF_028858775.2. Taxonomy (NCBI): domain Eukaryota; kingdom Metazoa; phylum Chordata; class Mammalia; order Primates; family Hominidae; genus Pan; species Pan troglodytes. Next base: position 190,324,396 of record NC_072401.2, read on the forward strand.
AAACTGGCACAAGACAAGTATGCCCTCTCTCACCACTCCTATTCAACATAGTATTGGAAGTTCTGGCTAGGGCAGTCAGACAAGAGAAAGAAATAAAAGATATTCAAATAGGAAGAGAGGAAGTCAAATTGTCTCTGTTTGCAGATGACAGAATTGTGTATTTAGAAAACCCCATCGTCTCAGCCCAAAACCTCCTTAAGCTGATAAAGAACTTCAGCAAAGTCTTAGGATACAAAATCAATCTGCAAAAATAACAAGCATTCCTATACATCAATCATAGACAAACAGAGAGCCAAGTCATGAGTGCATTCCCGTTCATAATTGCTACAAAGAAAATAAAATACCTAGGAATATAACTTACAAGGGACATGAAGGACCTCTTCAAGGAGAACTACAGACCACTGCTCAAGGAAATAAGAGAGGACACCGACAAATGGAAGAAAAATTCCATGCTCATGGAGATTAAGGATCAATATGATGAAAATGGCCATACTGCCCAAAGTAATTTATAGATTCAATGCTATTCCCATCAAGCTACCATTGACTTTCTTCACAGAATTAGAAAAACTACTTGAAATCTCATATGGAACCAAAAAAAGAGCCCATATAGCCAAGAAAATCTTAAGCAAAAAGAACGAAGCTGGAAGCATCATGCTACCTGACTTCAAACTATACTACAAGGCTACAGTAACCAAAATAACATGGTACTGGTACCAAAACAGATATATAGACCAATGGTACAGAACAAAGACCTCAGCAATAACACCACACATCTATCTACAACCATCTGATCTTCAATAAACCTGACAAAAACAAGCAATGGGGAAAGGATTTCCTATTTAATAATAAATGGTGTTGGGAAAACTGGCTAGCCATATGCAGAAAACTGAAACCAGACCCCTTCCTTACACCTTATATAAAAATTAACTCAAGATAGATTAAAGACTTACGTGTAAAAGCATAAAAACCCTAGAAGAAAACCTAGGCAATACCATTCAGGACATAGGCATGGGCAAAGTCTTTACGACTAAAACACCAAAAGCAATGGCAACAAAAGCCAAAATTGACAAATGGGATCTAATTAAACTAAAGAGCTTCTGTGCAGCAAAAGAAACTAGCATCAGAGTGAAAAGGCAACCTACAGAATGGGAGAAAATTTTTGCAATCTACCCATCTGACAAAAGTCTAATATCCAGAATCTACAAGGACTGAAACAAATTTACAAGAAAAAAACAACCCCATCAACAAGTGGGCAAAGGATATGAACAGACACTTCTCAAAAGAAGACACTTATGCGGCCAACAAGCATATGAAAAAAAGCTCAACATTACTGATCATTAGAGAAATGCAAATCAAAACCACAACGAGACACCATCTCACACCAGTCAGAATGGCAATTATTAAAAAGTCCTGAAACAATAGACGCTGGTGAGGCTGTGGAGAAATAGGAATGCTTCTACACTGTTGGTGGGACTGTAAATTAGTTCAACCATTATGGAAGACAGTGTGGTGATTCCTCAAGGATCTAGAAGCAGAAATACCATTTGACCCAGCAACCCCATTACTGGGAATATACCCAAAGGATTATAAATCATCCTACTATAAAGACACATGCACACATATGTTTACTGCAGCATCATTTACAATAGCAAACACTTGGAACCAACCCAAATGCCCATCAATGATAGACTGGATAAAGAAAATGTGGCACATATACATCACGGAATACTATGCAGCCATAAAAAAGGATGAGCTCATGTCCTTTGCAGGGACATGGATGAAGCTGGAAACCATCATTATCAGCACACTAACGCAGGAACAGAAAACGAAACACTGCGTGTTCTCACTCATAAGTGGGATTGAACAATGAGAACACATGGACACAGGGAGGGGAACATCACACACCAGGGCCTGTCAGGGACTGGGGGCAAGGGGAGGGAGAGCATTAGGACAAATACCTAAAGCACGCGGGGCTTAAAACTAGATGACGGGTTGACAGGTGCAGCAAACCACCATGGCACATGCATACCTATGTAACAAACCTGCACATTCTGCACATGTATCCCAGAACTTAAAGCAAATAAATAAATAAATAAATAAATAAATAAATAAAAGGAGAAATGGGGGAAGAAAAATAGAGGAGAGAGGGAGGTTATCCATCTATGCATCTGTTTTTTCATAACACTAAGTACTTCCATTTCTATGTGCTAAATATATGATATTTATTAAAAATTGAATTGCCATTGTAATGATATTAGGAGGTGGGACCTTTGGGAGGTGATTAGGCCATGGCTCCACCCTCATGGATGGGAATGGTAGAGTCTGGCCTCCTCTTGCCTTCTCTTACCCTCTCCTTGCCCTTCTACTCTTCTGCCATGTGAGGAACAGTGTTCCCCCCATCTGAAGCATGCAGCGTGCAAAGTGTCATCTTGGAATCAGAATTGCCAAATCTGCTGGCACCTTGGACTTCCAGCCTCCAGAAACATAAATAATACATTTCTATTCTTTATAAATTGAAAAAATATAAAAGAAGCATTTCAACTCCTTGGAAATATACTAACTCCATTGTTTTTGGTTGGTGACATGCAGATTTGCTCTGTCTTTTATCTTGTGCTTTTTTTCTCTTCTTTCAGTCATTATATTAAAAAGGAAGGCACTTAGTTCTACTTACTCTGTTGAATGCTCTGTCCACTAACAGCTGAATGTCTCAACAACTACACAGCATTAGGATCTTGGCGGCTCCCGTGTCAACTTCCAGCGCTCTACACAGTCCCCTGCCCTGTGCAATGAGCATCATCAAAAAGACCTACCAAGAGAAGCAAAAACAAAGCAAAGCCTTTTCTCTGAACACACTAATTTAATGTATTCACGTGAAAGTGCTTCATATCATACAATTTTAAGGCCAAAGAGAAAGAACGTAGCAAAAAGTTCTTTAAATTTTTTGTGTGTGTATGAATAGTTAGTTGAATCTCTGAGAGCACACAAATGCACAGACGCTCGTACTCTGAATATGGTTGTATTTTAACAAAAGATAATCACATATTTCTTAAGTAAAAACATGAGTTCAATATCTGAATTCGGCACGATGGGGATGGGAGAACAGAGGCAAAAGAATGTGGTTAATTATGCCAGTTACCCTGAATGGATACTGCAGTCACTTTCCTGGCACCAGTGGGCAGCAGGGAAGTGTTAGAGCTGCTGAGCCCCCGCAGCAGCTGGAGAAGCTGGAAAAGCGAGAGGTGCTAAAGATGTTTCTGGACTGGAAGAGGGCGGATTCCGTACTTTCTAACTGTACCCTGTTTTCACACTGGTGAAGATGACTCTGTCCTCAGCACTCAGCAGTACACTGTGTGGTCCAGGGGCTGTCATTCACAGTTGTTGGGAAGACGTAAAAGCATGCGGTGAGGCCTCCCAATACAGTATCGTGTGCTGTTCTCTGAAGCCTTTCCACTTCCAGGTAACCTACTTTCTCCTTGCAGATGTTGCTGAAGTCAAAAGCAGCTCACTCCCAGTTCACTGAGCGTGAGTTCCGGCTGCAACTTGGCCTTGAGATTTTTGAAACGTTGATATGGAAGATAAAGAAAAACGCAGATTCCTGTCTTATAAGGAACAAAGGCTGGAAGACAGTTCTGCAGATTCTGCCTTTGAGGGATTAGAGGGATGTGCCCAGGACCAGATCTTCAGTTATGCAAATACACCTTAGAGACCACAGTAAGAAAGACATCGCTCTGAAATGCTCTGGTCCCAAGGAAAATATTGCTCTATATAATAATGGAAAACGTTGTCTGTGTATCATGCTGAGCTGCATTTTATTTTGTACCCTTGAGAGAGCTTTTATTTTCTTATAAATAAGGATTGGGCTTGTTCTGGGTCTGAAAACTGTTGTGTATTTTTGAGATGTCTATTTTTCTTTTCAGTTGCCTGTAAGAGATTGGGAGCTGAGGGCCTGAGGGTGAAGCCTCGTTTGTGCAGGTGACTGTGGGACTCTGGTGTAAGTAACGCTGGGCCCACCCTGGTAATGAAGGAAGACCCAGGCCCAGGCAGGGGTGGTGTCACAGGCACAGGGGCTCGCACCCTGGGCACTGACGGTGGCTGTCGCACCAGGGCCACTCCTTGCAGAAACCTCACTGAGCCTGTGCCTGTTGAGTAGCTTCATGAGGAGCGGATATCAGGCAGAGAAAGCCCTGGCAAGAGAGTGACACACGGGGCTTCTGCCCAGAACACGTGCGCCCACAATCCCGGGAGCTGTACAAATCCCAAGCGGGGAAGCGGGGGCCTCGAAAGTGTCATGATGTGGACATGAATGGGAATGCGGCCGCTTGCCACACTTCCTTCTTCATTTGGGGAAATGCTTGAAGGTTTGTTTTGTGAATGCTAGGTTAAGGTTTGGAAGTTTATTTTAAAAATTGACATCAGGGCCGGGCGCGGTGGCTCACGCCTGTGATCCCAGCACTTTGGGAGGCCGAGGCGGGCGGATCACGAGGTCAGGAGATCGAGACCATCCTGGCTAACATGGTGAAACCCCATCTCTACTAAAAATACAAAAAATTAGCTGGGCGTGGTGTCCGGCGCCTGTAGTCCCAGCTACTCGGGAGGCTGAGGCTGGAGAATGGCGGGAACCCGGGAGGTGGAGCTTGCAGTGAGCCAAGATGGCGCCACCGCACTCCAGCCTGGGCGACAGAGCGAGACTCTGTCTCAAAAAAAAAAAAAAAAAAAAAAAAAATTGACCTCAGGCAGGGTGTAGTGGCGCACGCCTGTAATCTCAGCACTTTAGAGGCTAAGGAGAGAGCCCAGAAGCTCGAGACCAGCCTGGGCAACATAGTGAGACCCCCATCTCTAAAAATAATTTTTTAAAAATTAATCGGGCATGGTGGCACAGGCCTGTAGTTCCAGCTACCTGAGAGGCTGAGGCGGGAGAATCACGTGAGACTAGGAGGTTGAGCCTGCTGTGAGCCGGATCCTGCTACTGCACTCCAGCCTGGGTGGCAGAATGGACCCTGATTAAAAAACAAACAAACAAACAAACAAAAAAGGTGTATCAACATTAGCCACTCAGACATTGTTTTAAAATAGTTTAATCTTCTATTTGAGTTACAACCTGAGGTAACGCCCAATGAAGGAGATAAATTATATAGAAATTAAAGAATTTAGGGGAAGACTGTAAAAATGTGAAAGAATGGAAATCAGGGTGCTTCGGTGGGTGAACGGTCCGTGTGACAAATGAAATGCCTGGAACGGGGAGGGCGCTGGGTGAGGACAGAGCTGCACTAAGTATAAATCCATTCATAATCTGTGGTCTGAGACCAGTGAGAAATTTACATCCTCCATTAGTTTTTGAGAAAGGCTCACAGATTTTCCCTAAAAACAAATGTAGTAAAAAGATAAGAAGTCACCAATCCCCTGTAAACCTTGTCATGTTTCAAGTGAAAACGTAGCCCAAAGTCAGAGGCATGGACATTGTCCCCAGAGAGATGGCCCAGGCAGGGGGCACGTGGGTGCTGACGCTTATGGCAGTTGAGGGGATCTGGATGGGCTATTGGAAAGAGATTGCCTTGCTGTAGCAAATCCCTGCCAGCCATAATTTAAAGGGACAGAAGTCATTAGTCTGCAATGTCGCTGTCTTTGTACCAATAAAACTTGTATTTGCCTTTCTTTGCAAGCCTCATTGCTCTGTAACTCAATGTCAGCAGTAAGTGAGACCTGTCTCAGAAACAGTGACAACTGCAAATTTCAGCAGCATTAATGTTATACATGTGCATCTGGTCTTCTGAAGGTTAAGTTGGGCTCTTTTCCAAGCTGCACCTTTATTCTCAGTTCTGCCAGGGAAGGAAAAAATACTGCTGATCTTCTATGGTCCAGAAAGTTTGTACCATTTGTTTTCTAATAAAAGCAACAATAAACTTAACTCAAAAGGGAAATTGAAGTTCTAGTCTCTTGTTTAACTGAATCAATTGTTTGAAATTTAATCACAAAGCAATTGGGCAAGTTTTTCTCTGATTTGTTTGGACGTAATCTAGCAATCTGCTGCTAAATCCTTGTTCTTTGGAAAAGAGGTAAATTCGGCTTGGAGCACCCTCCTTACAGCCTGCGTGCACCTAAAGCTCTCGTCATAATTTATGTGAATTACCACAAATCTACGTTTTCATGGACCATTTTGCCTGACCACTTTGTTCTTTATTAGTAGTAATATGCAGGATCTAGCAATCACTTTTTAATATCTGAATATTTGCATAAAATCTCACTCTCACCTCCTGTGGCTCATGAAAATGTTTCATGCAAACCTTAACAGGGCTCTTCCCAAGATGTCCTGAGAAGCCGTCTAGGGAAATAAACAATTCTCACCTTGTTATTTATAGAATATGTCATATTAACTCAGTACTTAATCCTCTACAATTCTTTCTGGGCATGCAATGGAACCTAATCATCACGACTATGCTGTGAGGGAGGAATGGCCCCTTTATTGTACAGCTGAGGTGAATAAGGTTTAAGCCACACACAGTTGAAGTCACTGCTTACAAATGCGTATCTAGTGGGGAAATTGGGGCTTGATGCCATGTGTTTGCCCTCCACGTTTTATGCTCTTTTTTCTGCATGACTCTGCCTCTCATGTTATTATGGGTGCCACCCCTGCAGTATGTGGATAATTTGACTATTTCAAGTGTGATGACTCTGCCTCTCATGTTATTACGGGTCTCACCCCTGCAGTATGTGGATAATCTATTTCAAGTGTGACGACTCTGCCTCTCATGTTATTATGGGTCTCACCCCTGCAGTATGTGGATAATCTATTTCAAATGTGATGACTCTGCCTCTCATGTTATTATGGGTCTCACCACTACGGTATGTGGATAATTTGACTACTTCAAGTGTGATGACTCTCTCATGTTATTATGGGTCTCACCCCTGCACTATGTGGATAATCTGACTATTTCAAGTGTGATGACTCTGTCTCTCATATTATTATGGGTCTCACCACTGCAGTATGTGAATAATCTGACTATTTCAAGTGTGGTTCCTTAACTGTGACTGTAACTCCATTTCAGCTCCTATTAAGAGGTGAAAAATACTTCCCTATCTCTTAACTTGGATGGAGCTTGTGATTTCCTGTAATCAAATAATCTGTAATATTGCATGCCTTCTAAGCCCTGGACTCAGGTTGCCTGTGGCTTCCAATATTATTTTCTTGGAATGTTTCTGACACTGTGTGAAGAAGCCTAGAATGAAGACCACATGGAGAGAGACACCTAGCTGTCTCAGTCATTTCAGCCTTGAAACTTAGGCTCAGAGATATGAGAGCCGCCCACTCAGACCTTCACTTCCAGCCATGCTGCCTGCAGCCTGTGCCGCTGCAGTCAGCCCAGGGGAGGTGAGCAGAACAAATGCCCTGCTTACCTACAGAGTTAGCAGAAATAAAACATGGTGGTTTTGGTGCAGTTTGTTACACAGCAGTAAATAACCGATGCAGCAAGCATTATTAGAAATCACTGCAAGAATGCATAGGCATGTTTAAAATTCATTACGTTAAGAGCAAAAAAAAGTATCTCATCATGATGCAAAGGAAAGTAACAGTAGGAAGGGTTATTTCCTAGGTCCAAGTGTTATTATTTTTATTTCCTGAATTCACTATGAGGCATATTGTGGGTCAAAGTTTTAATAAGATTAAAAACAATATAGTAGGCTGGATGTGGTGGCTCACACCTGTAACGCCAGCACTTTGGGAAGCTGAGGTAGGCAGATTGCTTGAGCCCAGGAGTTGAAGACTAGCCTGGTCAACATGGAGAAACACCATCCCTACAAAAAATACAAAAATTAGCCTGGTGTGGTGGTGTGCACCTGTAGTCCAGCTACTCTGGAAGTTGAGGCTGGAGATGGCTTGAACCCAGGAAGTCGAGGCTGCAGTCAGATGAGATAGCTCCACTGCACTCCATCCTGGGTTACAGAGTGAGACCCTGTCTCCAATAATAATAATAACAATAATAATAATAATAAATTAGTCCATTATTAAAAATCATAAGGGCCAGGTGCAGTGGCTCACACCTGTAATCCCATCACTTTCGGAGGCCGAGGAAGTCGGATCACCTGATGTCAGGAGTTCAAGACCAGCCTGGCCAACATGGAAAAACCCATCTCTACTGAAAATACAAAAATTAGCCAGTGGTGGCGGGCACCTGTAATCCCAGCTACTCCCGAGGCTGAGGCAGGAGAATCCTTGAACACAGGAGGTCGAAGTTGCAGTGAGCTGAGATTGTGCCACTGCACTCCAGCCTGAGCAACAAGAGTGAAACACCGTCTCAAAAAAAAAAACAAAAACAAATTATAAACAAGTTTGGACAGAAATAGGGTTTCAGCTGCATTATAAGAATTTGCTGAGTCTTATAAAATGTTTTTTATTAATTTTTATTAGAACTTATAATAGCCATTCTATTGGATTGAACAGCACACATTTTTAAAAAAATATATTAAAAATAATAAAGCAGTTGGAAAGTGAAGAAAGTTATTTTCCACCAAGCCCCAGCTTTGTGCTTTCAGAATGAGCTTGAGGTCAGTCAGACTTGGGTTCAAATTATGGCTCAGCCGCTCACTGGCTTTTTGATGTTTGGCAAATTGCTTAACCTCTCTGAGGCTTGATTCCCTCAAGTGTACATTCCTTAGCATAGCTCCAAATTAATGATGAGATTCATTTGTATTTAATATTTCCCTTATTTTAGAACATCCCATGCCTATGTTTCAAAAATAAAATAGTGCTTGGCCGGGCACGGTGGCTCACGCCTGTAGTCCCAGCACTTTGGGAGGCCGAGGCGGGCAGATCAAGAGGTCAGGAGATCGAGACCTAGCTGACACGGTGAAACTCCGTCTCTACCAAAAATACAAAAAATTAGCCAGGCGTGGTGGCGGGTGCCTGTAGTCCCATCTGCTCGGGAGGCTGATGCAGGAGAACGGCGTGAACCTGGGAGTCTGAGCTTGCAGTGAGTGGAGATCGCGCCACTGCACTCCAGCCTGGGCGACAGAGCGCGACTCCATCTCAAAAAATAACAGTAATAAATAAAACTAAAAAATAAAATCATGCCAGAACCCAATTTGGTGGCTACAATGACAATACAGAAAATATATCCTCCCCGGTATGCACAAGTTTCCATTAATTCTCTTGGTTTTTCAAAGTAAACAACAATATTGTCTTCAAATAATATTAACTTTACTTCCTTTTTTCCAATTGTCATCATTATTTTCTACTCTGTTACTGCCTTATGACCTTGCTTATATGACTCAGGTCTTTTAATATGTGTTACAATTATGAAAAGAGCTTAGTACCTTGAATATCTAGGAAAAAATAATCTGAATTTAAAAAATCGAATCAGGGATAATGGCAATATTTCAGAAGTAGTGAGATGTGATGTGATGACGGCAAGAACTAGGAAGATATCTTAGGATATCAAAAGGCATGTTTTAGAAAAAAAGCAGGCAGGTTCCAAATGGCTGTCTAATATACCCTGGCTATGGCTTTGTGGATTCAGTGGTGACCCAGTGCAGATCACAGGCCAGAGCAGAGAGGACTACCTCTAGCCCAGCTGAGCACTTTGCAAAAATCTCAGAGAATGAAGGTTCTAAACACAGATATTCTCATTCGCTAGCCTGGGTTTGGGATGAAATCTGTATTTTCAAAAGTGTCCCAGATAATTCTTTGTATAGCCAAGCTGGAAACCAATGGTCTAATTGGCCATGTCCAACGAACGAATAGACAATCTTTTTAATAGATATTAAAATGTATTATACCCTAAGTAAAAAAGAAACCCATTTATAATTCTCCATTTAAAAGAAAGAGTTCCAATAATATAGATTTTAAAAAGTGTCACATGGTTTTAAACACACACACACACACACACACACATATATATATATATATATATATATATATTTTTTTTTTTTTTTTTTGAGATGGAGTCTTGCTCTGTCACCCAGGCTGGAGTGCAGTGGTGTGACCTCAGCTCACTGCAACCTCCACCTCCTGAGTTCAAGCTATTATCCTGACTTAGCCTCCTGAGTAGCTGGTATTACAGGTGCACATCACCACCTCCAGCTAATTTTTGTATTTTTAGTAAAGACAGGGTTCCACCATGTTGGTCAGGTTGGTCTCTAACTCCTGACCACATGATCCACCCACCTCGGCCTCCCAAAGTGCTGGGATTACAGGTGTCAGCCACCACGCCTGGCCCGCATGGTTATATTTTTATATTCTTCTCTAGTTTGAAACAATGTACCTTGTGCAAAATATCTTCTGTTGATTATTATTTGTAAGCTGCGTTTTAAGTTTACAAAGTAACTCTACATGCGTTCTTTCCTGCGGCCTTCACAGCAGCTCTTAGAGACAGTGGGAGTAGCAATGCCTCACACCTGCCTAGTCTTATGCATCTTGTAATGCACCCTTACTTCCTTTCTCCATATAAAACTTACATGTGGCATTCATTCTCTCAGAACTGAAATATCCACTGCTTGGAGTTCTCAAAATATATGATGTTGAATTCCACTTTTGTGCTTTTTCGTATGTCGGCCCCTCTGCTGAGAATTTCATTCCTGGACTTTTATGCGAATTTTATTCACATAAACGAAGGTCTCTGCTCTGTTTGCGTTCCTGGTTGGATTGATCAGCAGGACAGGCAGGGAGCCAAGCCCTCAACACTGCTATGGCCTCCCACGTCTCTGAGGTACATCGATAGTTCCCAAGCGCAGAGACGATCCTCACTGCCCTTCCCTGCCCTCTTAGGGGATTTGTTTTTTGCACAGAACATATAACAAAGGAAAGAACCCAGCTTCGACTTTGCATAGAATTCCGTTTTCAAAGCTCTGTTGTCCATTTTCCTCTGCATCAGCAATCCTCACACCTGTTTTCTTAACCTCATCATAACCTCAACATCCACAAAAGATGGCCTTAGCGCAGGGGCGAAACTCTTCCGAATTTCCTAGGTTTGGGCATGATCCTCTCGCTGCTTCCTCAGACTCTTCCCTTTCCTCTTCCTCTACCCTCCCCCCACCACCCAAAATGTTGTAATGCTAGTGACTGTGAATTACTTCATAGTCATTTTCATACCTTTGCATGTCTGTAATTAATAATTAAAAAATAAAGTGTTTGCAAATTTTAGCACTTTAAATAGTATTAGTGACAAATGGCTGGTCACGTCATTATTGCGTGTCACGAGTCAGGACCCCCCAGGGTGGAATGCCAGCCTCCTGCCCTCTGCCACCCTTTGCTGCAGATGAGGCAAGCCTGCCCACTCCGCAGGCTTCCGCTGGGGCTATCGGCTCAGTGGCTGTGGAGCATGTCTGTCACGCGTGCTGTACAGTTAGGCCAACGATTAGTGATGAAGGTGACAAATAGACACTTTTTGCCGTGCACTGAGGGGGGTCACTGTTAGTACCACCTAGACAGGAATGTCTAAAGATGCTGTCAATGCAACCAGCAAATGTCGAATATATTTTTCTCGAAGACAAAACAGTCTAATCTCATGTAAGAAGAGTCCATTCATTCGCCTTGTTAACATGTCTTAGTCCTATACTAGAGAAAGCATAACCTGATGTCATTAATTGAAGGATGAGACTCTGTGGTTATCGTGATAATAAGTATATGTCTGGTCTCTGCCCCTGGTTCCTGGCACATGGCTCTTAAAACCCTCGGAATCTCCAGAGACACAACAGTGTCCTTTGTATGCTAACGAGATGACTGGTGGTTAAGGATCCCTAACTAACATCAAGATGGGGCACAGTCACCAGAAAGACCAAGGACTGATTAGTGGTCGGGATTTTCAGCCCCGCCCCCAACCTCCAGGTGAGAAAGAGGGCTGAAAGTTGACTGGGTCACCAGTGGGCAATGATACAATCAATCATGCCTATGTAATGAAGTCTCCATAAAACCCCAGAGGACTGAGTTCAGAGAGCTTCTGAACAGCTGCACGCAGGGAAGCGTCTGAAGGGTGCTGTACTCAGAGAGAACACAGAAGCTCCACACCTCCTCCCGAGTACCTTGCCTATGCATTTTCCCATCACACTGTTCTGCAGACTTTGTAATATCCTTTGCAATAAACTGGTAAACATCAGTAATGTGTTTCCCCGAATTCTGTGAGCTGTCCTAGCAAAGTAATCGAACCAAAGAGGGGATTGTGTAGACCCCAATTTACAGCCACTCAGTCAGAAGCATAGATCACAACCAGGCGCTTACAACTGTCATTTGAAGTGGGAGACAGTCTTGGGGACTGAGCCCTCCACCTGTGGGATCTGAGGCTACTTTCAGGTAAATAGCGTCAGCATTGAGTTACATTGTAGGACACCCTGCCGATGTCTGCTGGAGAATTAACTGATTGGTTGTTAATGGGGAAAAATTCATAGATTCCTTTTGGTGACCAGACATGAAGTATTCAGTGTTGCAGGTTGAGCGTAAGTATAGAAAAAATAGTTTGGTTTTCTCTTATAACTCTACAGAGACTCCTTCTAAGTCTGTCTAAATTTCTGGGGGTAATTACACTAATTGTAAACAGCTTTGTCTGCTCCGTCTGGAAGAAAGTGCTACTAGCCATAAACTATTCCCACTAGAGAGTGATGATGTGTGTGGGGGGGGTATGGATTGGGGAGTGGAGAGGGGAGTCTGCACCCTCAGCCCTACTAGCAATGCAACATTTGGGGAAAGTAGCGGGAAGGGAACATTCTGATGCCATGACAGATATCTTTTCACACAGATTTATTGTACTAGTTTTCAAGGTAAACTGTTTTAGTAGCTAAACAGAATTTCTTTAAACATGTGGGTACCAATTTGCTCCTCGTGCAGTGCATGTGATAGTGAGATAAAAACCAATCACACAGCATGGCTGGAGCACAGAAAAACAACATTTTACTTTCTTTTTTGAGAATAAATGGCTTTGTTAACACAGCCAAAACAATTGATCTTTTTATTTGTATTTTTTTCCTGGTCAATATTTTAAGGACTGACTGGAGACTTGGGGCCCTGTTGGGTGGAATTAAAGTTTACAACAGCCCACGTTTTCCATAGATTATGAAGGAGCCAAGCAAACATGGTCTCTATTAGAAACTCAACAACCTCAGCCCCTAGATTAAAGAAAAAATCACTCAAAAGCAGACACACAAAATACAGGAAGAAGGAATACTGTCTAGATGTGAGACTGATTTTTCTAAGTCTCTCTAAATTTCTAAGTCTGTTTACAAATGTGCTAATTTGTAGCTTGCTCAATTATTTGTATCATGAAATTCTCTACTCTACGTTCTCTTCTTCTTTATACAACTGTAGAACAGTCTTTGTCATTCCCGTTTTCCAAACCCCTCACCATCCAACACTCCCTTCAACTCCATGTATTCAGAAAAAATATTCCTGAAGAGTAAAAGGCAATAAAATTCCCAACCATTCCACATTACTTCTTTATTCAGTTTTGCCTTTCAGTGAAGTATGATGTGGGACAGCAAACAAAATAAATGAGCGTAGATGAGAAAGGCAGTCACTTTTCTCAACTCCGGCAGGCTCTCCTTTTGACAGGCATTTTCTGGCTGTTTCAGAAGTTGTCATGCCTGGTAGTTGTGGCCCAGACATTGAACTGTCCAGAGAAGTTCTCGTGCTGTCCAAGGAAAATGCTTGCATCCTAATTCCAGAATGCACAACACAACATTTATACTAAAAGGGAGAGTCTTCCTGTTCGATGATGGTTTCATAAAAATCAGGTGGCACTCCTATTTTGTTGGATGTAATTTAAAAAGGTCATTCCGTGGCCGGGCACCGTAGCTCATGCCTGTAATCCCAGCACTTTGGGAGGCAGAGGCAGGTGGATCAAGGGGTCAGGAGTTCGAAACCAGCCTGGGCAATATGGTGAAACCCAATCTTTCATAAAAATACAAAAATTAGCTGCGCGTGGTGGCGTGCTCCTGTAGTTCCAGCTACTCGGGAGGCTGAGGCAGGAGAATTGCTTGAACCTGGGAGATGGAGGTTGCAGCGAGCAGAGATCTCACCACTGTACTCCAGCCTGGGTGACAGAGCCAGACTCCGTCTCAAGAAAAAGATCATTCCTTCATATATATATGTTCATCAAGATAGTAGACAAATTAATACAAAAAAAGAGATTCTTATTTCATCCATGAAGATGCATGGATACCTGTTCTCCTCACAGATACACATATCCTATTTGTTATATCTGAACAAAGTCTTGAATATTAAAACAAAAAGTGGATGAATAAACTCTCGTAACATACCTGCAACTTTAGAAACGTACACATGATTTAGCCCTTAGTGGCTCTACACTTTCATCCATCTCACAGAGACTCAGTGTTTTTCAGAAGGATCTTATGTGACTAGAAATTTAAGGTAGTGAATCAAACATCTGCCTTACTGTAGCTTAATATTTTAATACCTCTAGTACATTAAAAATAGCATACACATTCAAATTTCATTATATATATTAAAATTAAATTTACTTTGGGAATTTTATGATATCTTCAAATCACTGAAGTTAAAACAATGGGGTTCAAACTTATTTTTCTATTATTTATAAAATAATTTTAATTCATCTCATCTCTTGAACATAAGACATGATAATTTATGTACAAAAATGTTTAATGCAGTGTTATTCCTAGTGTTAAAAACTGGAAACAATGTAAATGTGTAATTATACAAGTATAATTGTGAAAAAACATTATTAATTTTTTTGGTGAGAAAAGATAAAAATTACCTATAGTCAATGATAACACTTTTGATGGTCATTCTTTTCTATGAATCTGTTTTTTAATTTGATTTTTGAAAAAATATTCACAAAAATAACTTTTAGATGAATAACATATACATAATTTGCTCCATGTACATTTATCATTGTAAACAGCTTTATTCTTTTTTTCCTTGTTCAAATTCACACATCCAGGAAGGGGTAGAACCAGATCACATATTTAGAGCAATCTTAATCTAAAGCTAGGTTCTTTCTATTGACTCGGGGACCCTGGGGCTGCGTGACTCTCATACAGTCAGATCAGGTACAGAACCAGCTCTACATACCACAACGCCCTCAGGGAGTTTTCAGCAAGTCCCTCCTGCAAGCAGCTTTATTTTAAACAAATAAATAAATAGCTCGCTGAAAGGCAAAACTGAATAAAGAAGAAACTTGGAATGGTTAGGATTTGTAGTCTCTTTTACTCTTCAAGAATATATATATATATATATATATATATATATATATATACACACATATATATATATATATGTTCTTTACATTTACTGTCTTTTAACTTTCTCCCTTCAGGCACTGAATTTACCAGGTAGCCAGGATTACCAACTTAGTATGATTCACTACAGCTTTCTCCATTCCAGTACAGTTATATACAAAATAGAGACACACATACACATTTCCTGTTGCCGTTTGCCTTTTAGAAGGGTTCATACATTTTATGCTGACCTTTCATTAGAAGGGATCATACGTTTTATGCTCACTCCTCGGCTTTTGCTCTTCTCACTTGCCAGTGCATCGGGGAGGCTTCTTTGTCAGCGAGTGAAATTCTAACATTCTTTTTTAGTGACTGTGTGTATAATATTTCATGATGTGTATAAATCTCAACTATTTCCCCACTAAAGGGGGTTTCCATTGTTTCTCATTGTTTTAACACTATAAATAATGCTGCATTAAACACTATTGTATAAAAATCTTTAAAACATAAGACTTAATTTCTATGTCATTCATCCCAAGAAGTGAAGATGTTAAGTCAATGATGTATGTCCTGGCCCGGCGTGGTGGCTCACACCTGCAACCCCAGGACTTTCGGAGGCTGAGGCTGGTGGATCACCTGAGGTCAGGAGTTCGAGACCAGCCTAACATGGTGAAATCCCGTCTCTATTAAAAATACAAAAATTAGCCGGGCATAGTGATGGGCGCCTGTAATCCCAGCTACTCAGGAGGCTGAGGCAGGAGAAGTGCTTGAACCTGGGAGGCGGAGGTTGCAGTGAGCCAAGATCGAACGATTGTACTGCAGCTGGGCAACAGAGCTAGACTCCATCAAAAAGATGTATGTTCTGTAAACTATAATAGACATTGCCTAATTACATTGCAAAATAGCTGGTACAATGTACACGCCTCAGAAAAAACAATGCCTTTTCAATAAAAGTAGATGATATATTTCTATTTAATGTTGGCTAATCAAACAAGTGAAGATAATAATAATGACTATACTTGAGTATCCTTTCTAACTTTACGACAATTGGAATTTTCTATTTTGTCAATTCTTATTGTCATTTACTTATAGAATTCTGGCTTTGAGTTACATTTTGTAAGATTGCCCTCCATTTTAATATGAAATATTTTGAGAAAAATATTTTACTCCTGTATATTCTATATTTCAGAATGTAAAATTGATACATTCAATGAAAGCATTCGCTAGGATTTAAAAATTGTCATTTTTAAATCTGAAAATCCTGCATTGTTCTTGGAAATTGAATTTCATCAGTGAGCAATTGGAAAACCTTATGAATGGCATGTTATCAGTGATGTGAATGACCTTATGGAAACCACAATTCAAGACATTGTGGAAATGAATTTGGATTGTCCAAAAATGAGACCTAGAACTGGAATAGGAGTACAAGTTTCTGAATGGTTTGTCCTCCTATATTCATAACTACAACAAGGATTAAATATTTTTTTCCCAAATTGCAAGTCTGGAAACATTTTTCATGATTTTTTAAAAAAGAAAACCTAACTTTTTTTTTTTTTTTTTCTTCTCTCAACAAGCTGAAGCTTGTTGCTTGACTGAATTCTTGGAGATAAAGAATGTGCCCTGGTACACTGAAGGGGAAAATCAGATCACTTGCAGCTGACATTACTGCCAAACGTCAGTGAGGAGGCCACAGTCAGCTGGGAGAATTTTACCCTTTAAACATCGTCCATGTCGTACTTGTGGAGCCACTGGCTTGTATAAAGATAGTTATTGAGAACATTTCATAGCAGGGATGTGGGGAAACCATGCATGTCAGAAATCGTTTTTATTCCAAGGTGTGCTTCAGCTCTCCTTCTCCTTCTCAAAGCTCGATTCTTTAAAGAGATTAAAGTTCAGTGGTACGAGGCCGTATAAAGACATCTGAATAATTCCACGATATCTAGACATTTCTGAAGAAATACACTCTTTTTTAAAAAGTAGCAGTTATTTATCACAATTTTCTAATTTATGATCCCGGATTCACGACTGGTTAGGGTAGTAAATATTTATGGGAAGAGATGCCCCTGGAATCCACTTGGGGAAAAGAGAAAGAAAGTCACTTCCCCTTTGAAGGCAGCTTTACTCTTCCAGCATCTCGCCACTGTTTCAGCGTTCCTACAGCTGTTTCTGCTTTGGACAAATATTACGTTTTTCTGCAGAAACACCTTATTTAATGATTTAATGTTGTAACAGTATTTAGAGCCTAGTAGGTTCTCAATAAATATTTATTGAACGAATAAACAGACTGTCACATCATTTTATTAAATGAGTTAAAAAGGGCCAACCAAATTCATTTCTTAGATATTAGACATTAAACACCAAATTGTGTATAGAACAGGATGCTGGGAGATGAAAGCTGTGCCAGGCCTTGTAGCCTCACCGAAACCATTTGAAAAATGACTACCACTTTTCAGCCCAGCATTTTTTGCTATTTTGGATTTTCTTAGTTCATAGCACCTGTCTTCATGTCACACAACTGGAAATGCGTGATCCTTTAGGCGCTGGATTTTTTTCTTAACTAATACATTTTAGATATTACATCAGCTATATTTAGCATATCCTTTTCATTTATTTGTATTTTCCTCATATTATAGGCCAGTTTTTACAGTCGAATATCCCAGATTTCACATTCTTATAAAGTTGCATAATTCCCCTAATTTTAAAATATTTATTCAATTGGCTGGGTGCGGTGGCTCACGCCTATAATCCCAGCACTTTGGGAGGCTGAGGAGGGCGGATCACGAGGTCAGGAGATTGAGACCATCCTGGCTAACACGGTGAAACCTCGTCTCTACTAAAAATACAAAAAAATTAGCCGGGCGTGGTGGCGGGCGCCTGTAGTCCCAGCTACTCGGGAGGCTGAGGCAGGAGAATGCTGTGAACCTGGGAGGTGGAGCTTGCAGTCAGCCAAGATCACGCCACTGCACTCCAGCCTGGGTGACAGAGCGAGACTCCATCTCAAAAAAAAAAAAAAAAAATATATATATATATATATATATGTATTCAATTAATATTTTTGGTTGCATGGTATGTCTTAGATACTGAGGACGTAGAAATATTTTCTTATATGTAAAGAGTATTTACATGATTAATCTCTTCTTAAACTGCCACTTTGTATATTGTGTATTTTTAATTTTCATATTGAAACACTTATAAAAATTTTTCATAGGATTTCTTATTAAAAGTATCATAGACCTCAGCATATCTTAGTAAGACCCTTGTAAAAACAATGAGACAATTTGTTATTTTTTAAAAGTAAATCAGCAGCAGAATAATACTAAATTAATAAAATAAGTGTTATAAATTTTGTGATGCTAATATTTTCAAAATCAATCATATTTAAGAATGCAATATTCAAAACCTGCCATGGAGTGCAATTTCAGGGACGCAGCTTGGTTATTTTAGGTTTAGTTTTTGTATCTTAGCCATTTTTGGAAAGCTACAGAAGTCGTTGTAAAAAACCACATCTATTGGTTGTTATTTCTACATCTTCAATTTCCCACAGGAATCTTATAATCTAGTTATAAACCGTAATCTTTCCTATTCATCTAGTCCTTGAAGACTCAAAGGCAGTCAATTTCAAGCAATTTATAGCTAGGTTTTATTGCACGACTGGCAGCTCAGGATGCCTCCCAGAGGCACGTGAAACTGACCAAAGAAAGTCTCCATGAGCCAAGGTGGAAGGTGGTTTGAATTCATCTACTTAACTTCCCATTTCCTAAGTAAGATTTCCGTAGAGCCCAATTCATAAAGAGAGCTTTGTGACTGAAACAACCAAAATTACATCAAATCAGTTATGCTTGGAGCCCTGCTCACTTGCAGAAAGGCAACACAAGAGCTCTGTGCAAAAATTGCCATATTACATGATACAGTTTGCACTTTATTCATTCACACTAACTTATAGTCTATGAAGATTTAAAATATGAGGGTTTAAAGTGATTTCTAAGATGATATAAAAACAAAGTATTTATGTTTAATAAATTTCCTCTCTAGGACTTTTGAAAAACACATATCATGAACTAATTTCCGACTAAACACTTTATAATAAAAAAATGAAATTGCCTTGGCAAAGAGGAAAAATTGTTTTCTTATGAAATGACACGTTTGCTTTTATACGGCACTTCAGTCAGATGTAATGATTTTAATCTGAGAGCTGCAGGTACATATTTTTCTGTCTTTCTATCTACCTATCTACCTGATTTTGTTTACACATTTTAGAATTATTTGCTCAAGAAAATGTTAAAGAGAAGTGACAAACTCTAATTTAAAATATAAACACCTCAAGAGATTTGCTAAAATAGACTCAAAATGCATTATGTTAGGAAATATTTCCACAGAGAACTAATGATAAGTGGACAAGTAAAGGTAAACAGCTTAAACATTTTTGTTGGTTTTACTTTTTGGCATGATGGTGTTAAATAAAAGTCTCAGTATTTTTAGAAAATGCTTTAAGCAGTACATTCTATTTTTAAACTATATGTCTCTATTTTAAGTCATAGTACGTGATATGGAGAGATCAGGTTTTATGTTGCAAGTGTATTTTAAACAACACATTCTTAGTCACACATACATTTAATACACATTAAATTTAAGCTGTCTTACTGAATTTTGAAATAATTTAGTGCGGCTAAGGATGCGTTTTGTTTTAAGCATATTCACAACATAAAATATGATTTCTGAAACTTGAATAAGAGAATATTTCCTACCTAGGCACTAAAAATGTCTTAAAAATAACTCAAATAAAAACAATTCTAGGTTCAAATCCAAGAATGATATTAAAGACGAAATACCCACATAGGTAATAGGAGTAGTGTTTATTGCCATTTAATGGGCAGCAGTTATGATTTCTAAGAAATTTGGAAGGTCCTTTTATAGGAAGAGGACTTGACCTGGGTCTTCCATCACTCTTGACCTTTTGGAAAGTGAACGAAAGTTAGCCAAAATACACTAAGAAAAGTAATTCAGCCTTGTGCTGACTCTTTCCACACCAAATAGCACCTATGTAGGAAGTAAATCATTAAGCTTTGACCATGTCTACAAGGCCAAAATGACTGCAGCATCCACAGTCAAGCCAGGCTGCTCATCCTCATTGGGGCATGCCACACTTCAAAGGTGACCGAGCCGGTATAGTGGCACACACCTGTATTCCCAGCGCCGAAGAGGGAGGATTGCTTGAGGCTGAGAGTTTGACCCGTCTGGACAATGCAAGCGAGATCCCCGTTTTCAACCAAAACATTTAAAACTTAGCCAGGCGCGGTGTTGTGCACTTGTTGTCCCATCTTCTTGGAAGGCTGAGGTGGGAGGATCCCTTAGATGGCCAATAATCTATTCAGACTTTGCCTTGTTCATTTCTTCACTTCCTTCTTTCATTTTATTTAAATAGATTGTATGTTCACATGATAAAAACAATTCAAGGGTTTTACAAGAGAAAATGAGGTTTTATCCCTAACCCTCCATTCTTCAATTTTTTTCCTCCAGGGACAAAAAGTCTTTCCAGTTCTTTTTTATCCTCCCATGGCTATCTTACACCTGGATGGAGAGCTACATTTAGACATCCTAATTTCTTTACACCTGAATTGCAGCTTATTTTGCATTAGTGTTCTGTACGTTTTTCCCCACTGACAATGTATCTTGGGAAAAAATGCCATGTTTCTAATGTTACGCAAGTATTGCATCACGTGTATTCGGCAAGACTGATTGAACTACTTTAATTCTGATTGGTCTGTAAGTTGCTATTAATCTACAACAAATAAAGGTACATTATGAGGAGTGGTGACACAGGCATAGTCATTTTCATGTAGATATATTAACACAGGAGAAAATACATTTCAAGCTGTGGAATTACTGAGCCAAATTCATGTACATTCCAACTTTTATAGATATTGCCAGATTGCCCTCTTTAGAGGTTGTACTAACTTATATACCTATCAATAAGGTAACAAAGTGCTGTTCTCCATTTGCTTGAAGGCAAAGTACTAACAAACTTTTCTGTATTTGTTAATCTGACAGGTGAATAATTGTCTCTCATATTTTTACTTTGGTTTTATGCTATAAGTAGTGAGGTTGTATAGCTTCTTCTTATTCCATTTGCACTTTCCAATATTTTATCCAACATCCTGGAACACACCTGTTTCTCCTCAATCCTCCAAAAATAGCTGCTCAACAGTCCAACTGCATATATCTTTTCTCCTCTCACCTTTCATTCTCTAAATAAAATAAATGCATTCCCCATTAGGGTTTGGTGCAATCGACGATCTTTCCACTTTACATCACTTTATTAATTTGGTTTCTTACTCACCATTTTCTTGTCGAGGCCACAGATCAACCCATTTATTAACAAGTCTAGTAATAATTGTAAGAAGTGTAGCCATCTCTGTGAAGACATCAAGAACAACTGGAACGCGGAGCTCCGGCTTCATTCTTGTCCGTTTCTTTTGAGAACTTTCTGTATACAGCAGAAATATCAGTACCCATAGTTCATGAATATTATTAGATTTTATGGATTTTTTTTTTTTGAGACAGAGTTTTGCTCTGATGCCCAGGCTGGAGTGCAGTGGCTCGATCTTGGCTCACTGCAACCTCTGCCTCCCGGGTTCAAGCAATTCTGTGCCTTAGCCTCCTGAGTAGCTGGGATTACAGGTGCGTGCCACCATGCCCAGCTAATTTTTGTACTTTTAGTAGAGACAGGTTTCACCATGTTGGCCAGACTGTTACTGAACTCCTGACCTCATGATCCACCTGCCTTGGCCTTCCAAAGTGCTGGGATTACAGATGTAAGCCACTGCACCTAGCCAGGTTTTATGGTTTTAAAATACACTAGAGACTGGTACAAAACACTGGACACTCTTCATATACTTTGTTATTTCTGAAAGTTATTATTTTACCAGTAAATCCCCATTTCCTGTAAGCTAATTAGATTTATTTATTGTCACATTCAAATAATTCTATTATAGAATCAGTAGATACTGAGCTTATAGGTTAAAATTGTTACAATTTCATGTTTTTAAAAACTTTGGGAAATTATTATTATCCCTTTAAAAATAAGTATGAAAGTATTGAATTGTTTCCCCTTTAACTTTTAACACAATGAACTGTAAGAATTGGAGGCTATAGAGTGTGTTTACAGTTGCAGCTATAATAAATTCAGATTTATCAGTAGTTACTCATTAGAATAATCACTGTATTTAATCTAACTACAGATAAAATATAACCTTAGCTATGTACTTTTGTGAGGTATATAATTAACAGCATGAAGGAATGAAGTATAAAAATAATCTTTCTAGAGTCTACTTTTAACCCAAGTCATGTATTTGACATCACACAGGGTGTATTGTTTAAATTTTCTAACCTTGGTTGTAAGTCAGCATAATTTCAGAGGTGCTTGGTGAGGGTACATTTGAATAAGGTGAGCCCTCTTAGAACAAATCATCATGTTCAGGTACCTGAATCTGGGAAGGGCTTGTGATTTAGAAATGTATCTTTTATCTATAGCATTTCAGAAAGGTGAAAGAATTTTGTACTAGTATGAGTTATACTAGTAGAATGACCTTAAAAAATTATATGTCCTACTCATTTTTTTAAAAAAATGCTTTGTTCCTACAAATTCCCAATAACCAACCTATCAGTTAATGTAAATATAATACATAATGTATCAATAATAATAATCAAGCTTCAGAATTGGTGGTTTGCCTTGAAAAAACATATATGGACTTGAGAAAACTGGAATTTTTTTGGACAAAACATTAACCTTCAAACTTCATTTGTTATTGTGGGGGCCAAGGGAAAACCTCTCTTTTGCCTTCTGAAGATTTAATGAAAATCAATTGACAAAAGACAATGTAATAGGAGAAAAGGCATACAAATTTATTAACACACGCAGGAGGCATACAAAATACAAGAGCACCAAAAAATGTCCAGATAGTTGATGCTTTTATACCATCTGGAGGTTACAGAAAGTATATAAGCTTGGATCTTGGGAAAACAGGTTATGGTAGTAAATCAGCTTTAGACAGGACAGGGTATGGGAGGCAGAGAAGAAGAGGCTTGGCCTGCAAAGGTGGTCTCATTACGTAGATGAAACCTCCCAGGCAGCAGGGCTCAGGGGGAATAGATGGGAAATGTCTCTTTTGGACCTTTAAAGGCGTCACTCTCTGCCAATCTTTCCTAGATCTGGACAAGGGAGGGTCTCAGAGAAAGCCAGGCTGCGTGGATGTGGATTTTCCCTGCAGGTGCAAGTCTCCCTGACAGAAGACCTTTGCAGGGCTGCCCATGGTCGCAGGCCCTCTGAACATCCATCTTAAAATATATCAAAGAAGGGTATTTTGGGGTAAAATATTTTGGTTTCCATTATTTCAGTCATCTTATATTCTTTTTATCTTGTATATTTGAAGTTCCTACTTTCTTCGTTCTACTTGTTTCTTTCAGTAAAAATAGAACTCTAGCGCTTGGCCTTGAAAACTGCTGCTAGTGAAAAGAATCTCACAGAGATAAGGAGGGAAAATTTTGCTTGCTCTTGACAACCGCCAATAAAGCGTTTCTTACATACTAGCAATTTCTTTGAGTTGCCCTAATTCTTCCTTTATAAGTGCTCAAGACTGTGGTCATCCAAAACCTGTTATTTTCTTTTATCTTTTCCATAGCTGATCCTACAGAATAAAGCATTGTTTTGGTATTAAGAATATGTAGGTGTCAGATTTTATTGAAATACACATAAACTTGCAAAAGTGTATCTCTGTCTTATGTGTTAAATAAAAACATAAAGATTAATTTAGGAAAACAGAAAAATATTAAAGTTCATATGCAGTTTTGAAAACTATTTCTTTACCATTCAAATTACCAATATGGCATTATTTATGATTATGAGAGTATTCTATGTTAAAATGTCAGTTAAGTAAATAATTTTATTAGTTTTCTTTATAAAGAAGTACTTTTTGTGATAAAAATTTCTTTAGGTTTAAACAGGAGAATCTATTTGTGTGAGACTATTCTCGCATTGGTATGAAGAAGTACCCGAGACTGGATAATTTCTAAAGAAAAGAGGTTACATTGGCCCATGGCCCTGCAGGCTGTGTGGGAAGCATAGCAGCTTCTGCTTTTGGGGAGGCTTCAGGAAGCTTCCAATCCTGGCAGAAGGCAAAGGGGAAGTAAGCATCTTACATGAACACGAGAGATGGGGGGGAAGGTGCCACCTACTTTTAAATAACCAGATCTTGTGAGAACTCACTATCACTATCACGGGATGGTACTAAACCATTTTTTGAGAAATTCACTCCACGATCCAATCACCTCCCACTGGGCCCCACTTCCAACATTGGGAATTACAATTCAATGTGCGATCTGGGTGGGGACACACATCCAAACCACATCACTATTGTTATCTGTAAAAATACTACATTACAAATCTTGTAAATATAACAAAGGGCAAATTAACGTTTGATGTGCTATTTGAAGTTGTTTCCTATTACTTCTGAGGGACGATGGTGTTACAAATTGGCCCCTCTTAATGTTAACATAAATAAATACTAGCTTTCTTTTTTTTTTTTTTTTTTTTTTACTGTGAATATATACTTTTTATTTAGTCATTTTTGTTTACAATTGAAACTCTGGGAATTCAAAATTAATATCCTTGCCCGTGAGCTTCTTATAGACACCAGAAAAAGTTTCAACCTTGTGTTCCACATTGTTCTGCTGTGCTTTGTCCAAATGAACCTTTATGAGCCGGCTGCCATCTAGTTTGACGCGGATTCTCTTGCCCACAATTTCGCTTGGGAAGACCAAGTCCTCAAGGATGGCATCGTGCACAGCTGTCAGAGTACGGCTCCTGGGACGCTTTTGCTTATTTTTTGTACGGCTTTTTCGAGTTGGCTTAGGCAGAATTCTCCTCTGAGCGATAAAGACGACATGTTTCCCACTGAACTTTTTCTCCAATTCGCGTACTAGCCAGACTTGGATTTTCTGGAAAGATTTCAGTTGAGGAACGGGAACAAAGATTATGATAGCTTTCCGACCACCACCAACTTCAATTTCCTTAGCTGCCGTAATATTCAGCTCCCTGAGCTGAGCCTTGAGGTCCGAGTTCATCTCCAGCTCCAGAAGAGCCTGGGAGATGCCGGACTCGAACTCGTCCGGCTTCTCGCCATTGGGCTTCACAATCTTGGCGCTCGAACTGAACATGGCTTTCTCCTGGGAGAACTTGACGAGCGCCGGCTTAGGAAGAGCAATACTAGCTTTCAAAACTAATTATTTGTTCACAGTTTCAACTCAGATGCAGCCTGATTTTCATTTTTAAATAGTACTTTAGTTTATAGTACCGTAATAGAAATTAGCCCAAATAACGGAGTAGCTTGCAAGACCCCAAAGACACATTTACATGCTGACAGAAATGTAAGTATTGGTTTAAAATGAATCTTTACATTTGAAAAATCTAAGTTTATTTACCTAAAGCTATTAATTTGAACATATGTAGAGGTTCAATAGAAGAATATGTATGGGGAAGGGTTTCCTTCACCCTCTGAAAGTTCACTAAAAACAAGGCAGATTAATTGGAGAAACACATACAAATTCATTTAATGTGTCTACACAGGAGCCTTCAGAATGAAGACTCGCACAGGGGAAACTGTCATTTTATGCTTAGATTTAACAGTGTATGGACAGCCAGGTAGAAATATGGAGGGACACAAAGGGTGTGATCTACTGTTAATAGACGGAGCAGGGTCACCCAGCAAGGCTTGTCTCTCTAGACTCTTTCTGGCCTCTCTGAGCAGCGTCCTTCCTTCTGGGGTGGGACAAGACCTCCCTGGAATGGGGATTTTATGTGCTACAGTCAAAAAATTTCTCAATTTTCTGGCCGGCTTTTACACAAAAAGGCAAAGGGAAAGTTCGAGTAATACTTGTAGGTTTTATGGCTGGATTTGGGGAAAGGGGATCTGGTTGGTTAAAAGAAAAGCCTTTGCCAAATTAAATTGAACAGAGTTTAACTAAGCAAAGAACAATTCTCAAATTGGGCAGCCTCACAACCCAGAGTAGCTTCAGAGGCTCCGGCACAGCCGTGTGGTGGGAAAGGGCTATGGGCAGAAGACAGAAAGAGGAAGTGCAGGAACAGAAATATTGGAGACAGCTCCATGCTGGCTTTATGTGAACACAGTTTGAGCAGTTGTCCTTCTTGGATTGGCCAAAACTCGGCGATTGGCACAAGAGTAGATTACAGTCTGATTACAGTCTGTTTACACCTCCTTTAGGTTATAGTTCACTATGTGCTACAAAACCTTTAGGCCAAACTTAAAATATGTAAGGAGGCAGCTTTAGGCTGAATTTCATTCAACAGGTTTGTAAACCAAAAGTATCTGAGACATGTCTCAATCAAGTTAGAAGTTTATTTTGTTAAGTTTAAGGACAAGGACCCATGACACAGCCTCAGGAGGTCCTGAGAACATGTGCCAAGGTGGTTGGGTGACAGCTTGGCTTTGTATGTTTTAGGGAGACATAAGACATCAATGAGTATATGTCAGGTTTACATTCGTTTGGTCCTGAATGGCAGAACAATGCAAAGCTGGGGGTGGGGCTTATAGGTCTAGGTGGACTCACGGATTTCCTGATTGGCAATTGGTTGAAAGGGATAAGCTCTGCCTGCAAAGTTGAAGTCAGCTTGAGTTAAGGTAAAGGGGGTTATGAAGCCAAGGCTCTTGTCATAGAGAGGCAGCCTCCAGGTCGCAGGCTTCAGAGAGAATAGATGTGAGGCCGGGTGCGGTGGCTCACACCTGTAATCCCAGCACTTTGGTAGGCCAAGGTGGGTGGAGGTCAGGAGTTCGAGAGCAGCCTGGCCAACATGGTGAAACCCCATCTCTACTAAAAATACAAAAATTAGCCGGGTGTGGTGGCAGGCACCTGTAGTCCCAGCTGCTCAGGTGGTTGAGGCAGGAGAATCACTTGAGCCTAGGAGGCAGAGGTTGCAGTGAGCCAATATCATGCCACTGCACTCCAGCCTGGGCAACAGAGCAAGACTACGTCTTAAAAAAAAAGAAAGAAAATAGATGTGAATGTCTCTTACTGAAGGTGTCAGACTCTCTAAAGAGACCTACTAAAGGACGGAATAGTGTCTGGCATATTATAAGCACTCAATAAAGATGTGCTGTGAATATTTATGAGATCGTCAAAGAGTTCTCAAATCAATAGTGAGAATACAGCTTTTCAAATCAGCATTATGATGTATTATACATCAACAGTTTACCCTTCCTCAAACGGTGCTTTACGTGTGGGAAAGAAATAGCTGTATTTATTCAATGGTGGATTTTCTTCATTGCATTCCATTCAGTGTCTTTCAATCGCCAGGGAAACAGCAGGAATTCTCGCACAGGACAATGCGTCACGACCTGTGGATCCAGCATGCCTTGTTGCATTTTCCCAAATGCACCCAATGAAGGAGAATATGATAATGTGAAAAACATTTCACAGCTTGTAAATATCTGAAAGTGGATTTGACAGGAAAGCCTGCATGTTAAATCGAAGATAGTCTTTTGATTCCGTAACCATTCCGTGAACCATTCAATGCAGAAAAATCCATTCTGGGGAAGGCTCCACTATGCCTAATGCAGGATACTGATGGAAGAATGAATTATTCTACCGTATGTTGTTTAAAAGGTATTAAAATTGTATTAGGAGGAGTGGCTCTTTCTATAGCCGTGGTCAGAGCTGATAGAACTTGGTGGCCACAGCCAGCTAAGACATGCCACAATGGGGAAGTAATTTATGAGCTATGGAACAAGAGCTGAATTTATTTGTTTTCTGAACCTCTTTAAAAAATACATACAGCTTTATTGAGATACAATTTACTTACCGTAAATCTACTTGTGGGTGCAACTCAATGGATTTTTAGCATACAGAGTGCGAAATTACCACCATGATATGATATCCGAACAGTTTCCTCACCCCAGAAAGAAATCTCATGCCCATCAGCAGTTGCTCTGCAAACCCAGCTCCTCCCATGTTCTTCTCCTTCAGCTCCCAAATTAGACAATCCTGAATCTGCTTTGTGTCTCTATGGATGTGAGTAATCTGGGCATTTCAAATAGGGTCACATCATATGTGGCCTGTGGTGACTGGCTTCTTTTGCCCGGCATAACATTTTCAAGGTCTATCTATGTTGTAGCATGTACCGGTAGTTCCTCATTTTTATGGCAAAATATTCCACATTTAGTGTGTCTGTTTCTTAGTTGACAGACTTTGGGTTGTTTTCACTGTTTATTATAAATAATTTTGCTACAAACACCCATGTATGAGTTTCTGTGTGGACACGTTTTCATTTCTGTTGGGTATATATCCAGGAGCAAAATACTTGGATCATATGGGAACTTTATGTTTAATCATTAAAGAAACCTCTAGACTATATTCCAATGTGACTGTACTGTTTTATTAGGTTGGTGCAAAAGTAGTTGCGGTTTTTGCCATTTAGAAGTACTGACAAAACCGCAATTACCTTTGCACCAACCTAAAACATTTGCACCAGCAGTGAACGAGGGTTTCAATTTCTCCTCATTCTCTCCAGCACTTGTGTTTGTTATCTTTTTGGTGACACCATTCTCGTGGATGTGAAGTGGTATCTTTTTGTTAGTTTGGTTTGTAGCACATGTTGAAAAAACAATTATTTTCTCATTGATGTGTCTTTGCCTCTTTGTCAAAGATCAATTAACCATAAATGTTAGGATATACTTCTAGAGTTTCCATTCTACTCTGTTGGTTTGTCCATCCTTATGCCAGAATCACTCTGCCTGGATTACCATAGCTTGCAGTGACTTTTGAAATGGGTATGTGTGAGTTTTCCAATTTCTTCCTTGTTTCTCAGGATTGTTTAGCTATTCTTTCATTTAATTTATGTAACTTTAGTTTTATTTCTAGCAAAGCAATACATAGCCATAGTTTAAGAAATTGAATACAAATAATTAAATGTGTTTTCATATTTGTGACTTTTAGATATTATCTATTGCCATCCTTCTAAAGAAACAGCATTTAAATTTATTATCCATCTAATCATACACACAAATACATCATTTTGCTTTTTCTCATGAAACATATATTATATATACACAAACATACATAGACATACATACACATATAGTGTGTGTATATAAATGTGGATATATATATTTAGATATACATACACATCCCAGTTATATATGCGATACACACACACACACACACATACACACATACCAGCTATGTATAGGGAGTATATATATCCCAATGATTTCTTGTCTAATCAGTATTGAAATATTTACATTTTTTGGGCTATTTAAAAATTACTTGTTACTGAATCATTTTTTGTACAATGTACATAATTTTGTTCTTGTGTAACATTTTGTACTTATAGGTGAATATTGCATTTTTATTCTTAAATTTCATATGCACATATCAGAAATTTGTCCTCTGATATATTACTCTAAAATATGTATAATATTTTAAATATGGCAGAATATCTAATTATTTATAAGATTATTTACTTGTTCTTTTTAAATTTTCTTTATTATAGAGACCTAATTTCCAGAGTCCTCCATCTGTCACTTGTATCTTGAACAGTGTCTCACTAATCTTTCTCTGTCAATCTTGTCACACGATTTAATTCTTTTTCTCCTAGGCCGTCTCCCCTCTTTCGCAGGCCACAAAAGATTTTCTTTATATTTTACTTTTTATATTTTGGGACATAGTCTCTCTGTGTCACCCAGGCAACTTCAACCTCCTGCACTCAAGGGATCCTCCTGCCTCAGTGTACAGGCATGCACCACCACACTCAGCTAATTTTTACCTTTGCGTGTGTGTGTGTGTGGAGACAGGTCTCACTTTGTTGCCCAGGGTGATCTCAAACTCCTAGGCTCAAGTCATACTCCCACCTTGGCCTCCCAAAGTGCTGGGATTACAGGTGTAAGTCACCTCTCCAGGCTTCCAAAAGACATTTCTTAATTTTACCTCTCATGTTCGTAAGGTGCACTCTTTAGTAGCTCCCTGAGTAAGAGTGCACTGAAGGCTAATACATATAGCCCTTGTGTTCTGAAAAATGTCTTCATTCAACTCCCACATTTGATTGGCAGTTGATTGTGTATAGGATTATGAATCAAAAATTATTTCGTCAGAAATATGAAGGCTTCACATCATGTTCTAACTTCTTTTTTTTTTTTTGAGACGGAGTCTCGCTCTGTCGCCCAGGCTGGAGTGCGGTGGCGCCATCTCGGTTCACTGCAAGCTCCGCCTCCCGGGTTCCCGCCATTCTC
Organism: Pan troglodytes; assembly: GCF_028858775.2. Lineage (NCBI taxonomy): Eukaryota > Metazoa > Chordata > Mammalia > Primates > Hominidae > Pan > Pan troglodytes. The sequence goes on from NC_072401.2 coordinate 190,354,869, forward strand.
CTGCCTCAGCCTCCGGAGTAGCTGGGACTACAGGCGTCCGCCACCACGCCCGGCTAATTTTTTCTATTTTTAGTAGAGATGAGGTTTCACCGTGTTAGCCAGGATGGTCGTGATCTCCTGACCTTGTGATCCGCCCGCCTCGGCCTCCCAAAGTGCTGGGATTACAGGCGTGAGCCACCGTGCCCGGCCATGTTCTGGCTTCTTGATATCAGCTTCTCGGCATGTAGTATTAGGTTCCATTCTGTCATTCTCACTCCTGATTTGCTATGCGTAACTTTTTTTCTTCCTGAAGATTTTTCCCAGTCTTAGTGATTCCATGCTTTGGCGTTGCCATTTTTTAATTTACTATGACAGGCCCTCAGTGGAGTTTCCACTTGGAAAGTCATGTCTGAGTATGTTCTGAAATTTTTTCTTTGTTTCTTGAATATTTTTGCCTTTTCCTCCTCTTTTTTGAGAAAATTTGTTTTAGGAATATTGATGCTTTAGATGGATCTTCCCATTTACTTACTTCTTCATCCACTTTTACAGTTTGTTTTCTTTCTCTTCAACTCCACTGAGATTTTCTCAAATTAAACATCTAAATCTCCTACTGATTTTTCTGCTACCATTGTGTGTGTGTGCATAACTAATTATATGATCTTTTGAATTTTAAAAAAATATAACATCTTGTTTTAATTTCATGGTACAATATTTTCTTTCTTCCAATATTTCTGAGTGCATCAGTTACTTATTTCTAGGCTACTTTCTTTTCTGGAAATATCACAGTTTCCACTAAGTACTTTTTGTTTGTTAATTTATTGGGGTTTGGCCTCTGTTTTTCTTATTTGAAACTCTCCTCAAAATCCGGTACGTCTTGTCCCTCAGTTTATATTTCAGAATGAGATAGTGACATGGAGAGGTGGAGGCAGTGAGCCAAGATTGCATCACTGCATTCCAGCTTGGAAGACAGAGTGAGACCTTGTCTCAAAATAAAATAAAATAAAATTTTTAAACTTCCGGGCCTAAGGAAGAATGATGGGCTTATGAATAATGGGCTTCTCTATAGATAGCGTGGGTAAAATTTAGACTTTTTCTTTTGGATAATCACATCTAGCAGCATCTCTCTGGACTGTCTCTTATCCTAGTTAACTTACCAGAGAAATCCTTTACCTTCAGGATGGGCCTATCAGTCTGGCTTCTGATACTCACTGACCACAGGAATAATTTAACTAAATCTTCCAGAAATCAAAATTTTCTCTGATGTAAACTGTTCAGAAAAATCTTCAACCTTTGGAGCCAGTGATTAACTGCTAGTTTTCTGGGTTGGAGGGTAGAGATCAAGAGGTCTGACTTCTTTCAAAATCTTTGGATGTGTTCAACTTTTCCCACTCCCAAGCACTCTGTGTCTAACGCAGGCTTCCTCCGTTTTCTGAGACCTGCTTGGAATCTGCCATGGACATTGACCAGTGTCCTGGTTTCCGTCTCCCCTTACCCTTCTCCCACTGGTAGGATGTTAGCCTTTAACTTTTTCTCACCTGCAGGTCACTTGCTATTTCTAACCACTGTCCTTTTCATTTTTGCATCCTCTCTTTTCATTTTTTCTGTCTTTGTAAGGCTATTTTTTCACATCTTTGCTATAATTTCAGTGAGGTTTCTTTGGTGGCTCCAAAGTGATATGTGAGACCAATCTAGTACGTTTACCACAAATTCCTCATTTTAGTAATTTTTTTATTTTTAGTAGAGAAGGGGTTTCACCATGTTGGCCAGGCTGGTTGCAAACTTCTGACCTCGTGATCCGCCCACCTCTGTCTCCCAAGGTGCTGAGATTACAGCGTGAGCCACCGCACCCGGCCAAGAACCAATAATTTTTAATGTAGTTCAGTGAATGATAAGCCTAAAGGTTATTAAATCGTACTTCAATAATTGAAGCAGTCAGTAGGTGCAGGAACACGCAGACATATCAAAACAATAGAATTTAAAATAGAGCCACAGATACAGTATCCATTAGAATTTGGTATGTAAAGGTGGGTGAGGATTTCCTGAAGCTGCTGAAACTCCTGTTCAGTAGTAGGAGTTCAGAAGCCAAATAGATGATCTATTTATCAGATGAGCATAGAAACAGAATTCCAACTGGGAGGCCGAGGTGGGTGGATCATGAAGTCAGGAGATCGAGACAATCCTGGCTAAAACAGTGAAACCCCGTCTCTACTAAAAATACAAAAAATTAGCTAGGCGTGGTGGCGGGCATCTGTAGTCCCAGCTACTCGGGAGGCTGAGGCAGGAGAATGGCGGGAACCCGGGAGGGGGAGCTTGCAGTGAGCCGAGATCGCGCCACTGCACTCCAGCCTGGGCGACAGAGTGAGACTCCCTCTCAAAAAAAAAAAAAAAGAAAGAATTCCTAGAAAATGGCTTCTAGTCTTTCTATTGATACTTCAGGTGAGGGACCCTGTATAACTCCTTAGTTCTGCCAGGGGTTATTGAAAAATAAAAATATTCTTTTAAAGTCTTTTTCACTTTTTAAAATATTGACCAAATAAAATCATCTATGTAAAAGCCTTTTACAATTTATTGAATAATATATGGATGCAATATGGTTTAGACTGGAAAAAATTATTTTTTATATAAACAGAGGAAAACTGGGGATTACAGGTAAAATTATAATTGTTGGTAGAATAAATCACTGGGATTTAGAAGGTAAAAGTCATTAGGTCTTTGCAGGTTCCCACTTCTGTGTATAAATAAATGATTTTCAATAAAATGCAAGTTATTATTGTACATGATTGAGAAGAAGAAAGGGAAGAGGGTCAAAGTTTATGTTTTGTCCATTTAAAGATGGAGACTTTTTTGTAACATCAAGGAAAAATCAAGGTAAGAAACTGGATATGCGACTGTGGAGCTCATGGATAAGATTCAGTTTGCAGGTGCACATTTTGGGATTCATAAATATAGAAGTCATATTAGAAGGGATGAGGTTGGAAGAGATCATCCAGGAAGTAACAATGCAGGAGGGAAGATGTCGGAGGACACAAATAGTACATTTAGGAGTTAGGGGAAAAAGATAAACAAGCAAGTAAGATGAGAACGCTAGGTAGCCAATAAGGTAAGAGGAAAACCACGGGGTCGTGGATTCCAGAAAGGCAAGTTTGAAAATGATTTAATAGAAGAGATCAATTAACTGCATCAGATGCTGCTGATATGAAAGAGTAATTTGTAATTTGAGGGCTGAGAATTGATCACTGATTTTAGCCACATGAAGGTCACTGGTGCCCCTGACGATGGTTTCAGTGGAGTGGAAAGCATATTCAGCTGATTGCAGTGTCCTCAAAGAGAACAGGAGGAGAGAAGCTGGAGACAGAGAGTATGGCTTTAAGAGGGAATAGACAAGTGGAAAGTGGAAAGTAGACAAATGGAGACATGGCAAAAAAAGGCACAATGTTTGTTTTCATAATAGAAATTTTTCAGGTATTGTATGCTGATGAGAATAATCCAGGAAAGAGGGAAAATATTAAATTTCAGGAGAAGGAGCGATTGCTGGAGCAAATATTTTGAGCAGTTGAGAATTGATGGTCTCATAGATAACTGAGAAGGTTGACTCAGTATGATAGAGTCATGGTGAACACTCTGGGTTCCAAACTCTAGCATGCAGATGTTTTATTCAAACCAGTAACTAAACTGGCTCATAGAAGGAAGGAATAATAAGCTTTTGGTGAATTATAAATTATTGTTTCTCTAACTTTATTTGGTTTAAATTAAACTGTTAGCAGGTACACAGACTGCTCTGTTATCTCAATGGTCTACGAAGTTTATCAGTAGGCATTAAAAAACAGCCTGTCACATTTTATTTATCTGTTGGAAGTATCTCAGTTGCCAGGCGATAACGCTGAGAATTTGATTAGGTGACTCAATTTCCTTTTAAGATGACTCACCTAATATAGGAATACAGAAAATTCCAATTTCTTGGCAAACAGTCTCTGAAATCTCAATTTGATCAACTCTATGAGATTGATAAATCTTACCAATTAAAGTATTCATAAGTGTAACTTCACAGTTAATATTTATTCATTTCACACAGGATTTCCAAGTCAGAAATTATTTATATTTGAGTTATTAAATCCATAAAATTGAAAGAATTCTGCTTTTGAGATAATGCTTTGTAAGATAAATACAATTTCAAAGTTCTTTTGAGTATAATTTTCAGTTCTCAAAACATATATGAAAATAAAAATGAAGAATTGTTAGAGTGACATCATATAAAAAATTATTTAGATGGAAGAAAACCATTTATCAATTAATAGTACTTGCCTTCTGCCTCCAAATTGTTCAGTGCTGCATTTATTATTTTAAAACCAGAAAAAAAGGCATTCTCCCTTTTCCAGTTACTATTGCTGTAAACCAAATTACCTGCAAGACTTAGTAGCTTAAGGACGGGCACGGTGGCTCACGCCTGTAATCCTAGCACTTTTGGGAGGCCGAGGCAGGCAGATCACGAGATCAGGAGTTTGAGACCAACCTGTCCAACAAGTGAAACCCCGTCTCTACTAAAAAAAACAAAAATTTAGCTGGGCATGGTGGCAGGCACCTGTAATCCCACCTACTCGGGAGGCTGAAGCAGGAGAATGGCTTGAACCTGGGAGGTGGAGGTTGCAGTGAGCCAAGATCGCACCATTGCACTCCAGCCTGGGTGACAGAGAGAGACTCTGTGTCACAAAAAAAAAAAAAAAAAAGAAGAAGACTTAGGTAGCTTCAAGCAATATGCATGTTTATAATATCACATGGATTGTGTGCTGCAGGGACTGGGGTGAGTCTTCTGCTTATGCCTCAACTGGGCCATTCAGCCGTACTTAGCTGGTGGGTGGGATGAACTGGAAGGCCCACAGTCGCTCCACTCACGTGTCAGACACCTTGGTAGGGATGGCCAAGATGTTTGGCTTCGAGGGGGATTCTCCACCAGACCACCCAAAACTTGTCAATCCCAGAGTAGCTGGGCTTGTTCCATGATCCCTGACTCCCCTCATAGTGAGTGTGCCAAGAGAACTAGGAGGAAGTTACATGGCCCTTTAAACACCCTCAGGGAACTTATGTGACTTCTGCGGCATTTTATTGGTTGAAGCAAGCACCAGCCCACTTAGATTCAAGGAAGGGGGGTGGACCTCCAGCTCTCAAGGGAGAGAGTTTCAAAAGGTTGTGGATTTTTGTTGTTGTTTAAACCACCACACACCATCCTCAAAGATTATCAGATAAATTAGTTAAATACTCAATGTTAAAGCTAGCTACAATTTCAAGCAATTTTTATAAAAAGATGAGATGCAAATAAATATAATTAGTAACAAATATCTAAAGTTAGCTTCTACCTGCTGGAAGAAATCTGAGAATAATTTTGTCAAATATGGTATTTCTTTCTTTGACAGGAATACTTGGCTCATTCCCAGGACCTACAAAAGATATTTGATAGTGTTTCTAATGATTACTCTGTGGAAAAGACATGAGATCAATTCTAATAAAATTAGGTAGGTTAGTAAAAAGTTTCACAAGACTTGCCGTCAATTCAGAAGGAGTTCTAACTGCATACAAACTTGGAATGAATTCTAAAGATGTTGAATGATAGAATCCAAATTCAAGATATATTTGATTAAATAGAGCATAATTTTCTCTGCAAATACCTGTCCAGCTGGACACACTGTGAATACAAATTTCCATGTTCAATACATATAGAAATATCACTCTCAGCTTTTGAAGAGTTAACAGGTAAAAAATCTGTTACATTTAAAGTAAAAAATAGTTTTACACTTTATATTTTTCTGACCATGAGGCTAAATTTTGGTTCCTCTTTTGTGAAATTATTCCCTTCCTAGAGAATAAGCATGCAAGATAGGCTTTGTAAACTTGAAAACTGAATGGAACTTAAAAAGATGGAATATGATGTAGTTTGGATATCTGTCTTTACCTAAATCTCATGTTGAACTGTAATCTTCGATGCTGGAGACAGGGTCTGATGGGAGGTGTTTGTGCCACGGGTGCGGATTCCTCATGGCTTCGTGCTGTCTTTGCGATAGTGCGTGAGTTCTCATGAGATCCCGTCTTTTAAATATGTGTGGCACTTACCCCACCACTCACTTGCTCCTTTGCTTCTGCTTTTGCCATGTGATGTGCCTGCTCCCTCTTCACCTTCTCCCACAATTGTAAACTTCCCGAGGCCTCCCCAGAAACCAAGCTAGTGCCAGAACCATGCTTCCTGTAAAGCCTACAGAGCTGCAAGTCAATTAAACATCTTTTTAAAAAAATACATTATCCAGTGTTGGGTATTTCTTTATAGCAATGCAAGAATGACCTTATCCAGAATATCATGATCATAACAACAAATTTAGGAAATGTATATAGCTTAGCAGAAGTGAAAAAAGATAAACAACTGAATTGGTAGTAAATTCAACACGAGTACCAGGTAGTGAAATAGCTGTCAAAACACCTGACATTTGTTGCACTTCATTATAACTATAAATCCATTAGAAGACGGTTGAGATCAATGCTCTACAATACATTAATGGAAAATTCCTAGAGTAGCCTTGTTCTGGTTTCTTCATTATAAAAATGATATTGGCAAAGAGGCTTAAGTTTATAGAAAATCAAATGGCTGATGAGGACATTTAATCCACACCATTTCAGAAACTTGATAAATATGGAAAAAGATCCTCAGAAGGGAATTGATTTCCAGTGACAGGAAGTTTTTAGCTATCAATTGAATGACAGCTATGTCTTTGGCCCCAAACCATGGACCCACGTATATCAGAGGCATTTATAAGATCACATAAAGATGCTGGCTTTACATTTACAGAAGTTGGCCGTACTGTTCCTCCACTTTATCACTTTTGACCTGTTTTTTAATTCTATGCCTTTTTGATTTCAGTATAACCAAGTGTTACCTCTTGGCTCGCTTCATTTTGCTTAAGCCATATTCACATTATTTTTCTCTTAGTTTGACCTTTAGTACATTGCAGAATGACTTTCTGATTTGCCTTTAGGTCCTTTGCACCGCTGCTACTGTAGGAGGCACTCCCATCTCCATCTCTTTCTCCTAGCCTGCTAGAAACAAGAGCTCTCTCCACTTAGCATTTTCACTGGAATGGGGTTTATTGTGGTTTAAGAATCTGATAGGGTTTTGAAAAGGTTGTTCTTGAATGTCTTTATCATTTTACATTAAAAGTGACTTCGACAGATTGAATGTGACATAGGCACCACTATCTTCTCTACATCTTCCTCCTGTGAGACAGATCTGTCTTCCTAATACATCAAAGGTGCTGCCAGTTGACAATGATCTTGAAACCGTCTATATCTGGCTAGGTGTTTTCCAACACGGAAAAGTGTGATCATTGGCAATGAACAGGAAAATAAGACAATTCTAAGTCATATTGCTACATTGACAGAATGATTGATCACTGTTGCTGGAAAGAATCATGTTTCAATGAAGCCCACCAACAGCTTCTGGTGCCAAGCAGATGACTGGATGTAGATTTGGTTATGTAACAGCCCATTCAGGTAAGAAGCAATGGCTATCCATGATAGTGAATGATATGTAATGTGCCCAGGTCCAGGTGGAGAGCAAGGGAGAGAACAAAAGCATCTCCCCAGAAGAGGTAATTTCTATGATTTTGACAAAGATACAGAAAACTTCAGAAGCCTATCATAGTTGTTGTCACAGAATCACTGACGTTAGTAACTTTCCAGTGTTATGAAGACACTTGCTTAATTGCTGCATTTATTGTGACTAAAATCCCCAATCAGCCAACTGTCACTGTTATTGATCATAATTTGGACAAAATATTGAGGCCCAAAAGTGTGTTGATTTTTAAAAAGTGTGTTGGCGTTGGTTTGTGACCTTAAACGTGGCACCTTGATATGTTCACCCTTACTATTGAGGACAAAATATTTAAAACCAAGTCTATAACTAGGTACACCCACTTGGGTGGACAATCCAATGCTTAACCATTTCATCACCAAGATGAAATACAATCCCAAAACGACAAAACTGAGACAAAATGCTGCTTCTTGACTCTGCATAGTTCACAAACATGTTAAAGTACTCTATCAACATTCAGACCAATATTGAGAAACATTTCTTCTATAAAGAAGTCTACATTTTGAAGGATTGAAAACTGATGTAAAGACAAGCACCCCAAACCCCATAAAGAAAGCTTTATACCTGGCAAGTCATAGAGTCAAGGCAGTATGTGTATTCCCAAGTTCCAGAAATCTTTGCAAGATTCGTGCAATAGTAAGTAATTAAACCAGAGTATGAGCCACAATACATCTGTTTTCGATGGAGCAGTTGAACAGGAAATCTAGTTGTCGGTGCAGACAGTTGAGATCAGTGCTCTACAATACATTAATGGAAAATTCCTAGAGTAGCTTCGTTCTGGTTTCCTCATTATAAAAATGATATTGGCAAAGAGGCTTATGTTTATAGTTTTTCATTATAAGTGAAAAAATGTTAGGCTTTTCTGTATCTGGACATCACTCATGTTTCCCTTGGTATTAAAATGGATAATGAAGACATAATTGTTGTGATCAAACATAATGCCCCATTTCCACCAAGGAGACACAGACCTTACATTCTGACAACTGTTTGAATTTACAAAGATGAGGAAGCAATGGTGAAGGGAAAATCTTAGTTGGAAAGTTTGACATTTGAGGCATTTCTCATGAGTATCATAGCATTCTTCAGATTGAAATCACCTTTGATGCTAATGCCCGTGGTATCCGTAAGGTGTCTGTGGTGAACCAAAGCATAGGAAATGAAGCAAGAATTATAATCACCATTGACGATGGCTGAGTAAGGAATACACTGAGCAGTTAGTTGAGGAGACAGAAGTACAGCTACTAAGGATGAAAGGCACGGAGACTGAGATGCCTTCCAAGACCTTAATTGAATCTTACACATTCAGTATGAACACCACAGGAGACAGTCAAAAACCCCAAGGGAAGATCAATGATGAGAATAAGTCAAAGATGTTTGACAAGTGCATTAAGTTATCAACTGGCTGGACAAAATTCAGACTTCAGGGAGGATGAATTTGAACATTGGAAGAATGACCCAGTAAAGATCCTCAAATCATTAATTATCAGCAGTTTCCAATTCAGGGGATACGTCAGGTAGGACATCTAGCAGCTTCTCAGGGGACAGAGCTCCTTCTAGAAACACTTCTCTGCATCCACCATGGATAACGGCCAATCTTCCAGTTAGTAAAAATATTTTAAGGAAACAATTTTTTGCAAATTCATTAATGTCAATTGAACCATATGTAATACATTCACTGTGTCTTAAAGCTATTGGGCATTTTCAATACTTCATATACATAGAAAATGCTAGTCACATTGTGCTTTTTCAGTATTTATGTAAACAAACGTGCAGAAAATTTAACGGTGCTGGGGAAGTGGAAATTAGGGAAAAGAAGGTGGATTTATCCCTGCCCTTTTAAAGTAACAGATATTTCTAAAAGTGTTGGAAGAATAAATGTTTTCTAACAGCACTCCTGCAACATAATTTAAAAACATAAATTACTGAGATTATGACCTGAGTTAAACCAATCTATAAATCTGTCTAGAAACTATCATGATAAGTGGATATAAAATGTATTCTTTTAAGGTATTAAGTAATACAGAAACATACATAATTTATGTAATAATTACTGATGGCCATCAGGTAATGTGCTATATGTGTATCACTTAATTTGATCTTAATAACAGCCCTAAGAATGGCCTAGAAGTGTTACTACCATTTTTTTTTTTTTTTTTGAGACGAAGTCTTGCTCTGTCGCCCAGGCTGGAGTGCAGTGGTGCGATCTCAGCTCACTGCAACCTCCACCTCCTGAGTTCAAGAGATTCTCCTGCCTCAGCCTCTCGAGTAGCTGGGATTACAGGCACCTGCCACCACATCCGGCTAATTGTTTCAGATTTTTAGTAGAGACGGGGTTTCACCGTGTTAGCCAGGATGGTCTCGATCTCTTGACTCGTGATCCACCCGCCTCACCCTCCCAGAGGCTGGGATTACAGGCGTGAGCCACCGTGCCCGGCCTAATTTTTGTATTTTTAGTAGAGGCGGGATTTCACCATGTTGGCCAGGCTGGTCTTGAACTCCTGACATCAGTTACCACCATTTTATAGATGAACATACTGAGGCCCAGAGAGGACAGGGTGCTTGATGAAAGTTACCCACTTGAGAAGTGCTAACCTAGAATAGAAAATCAGCCAACTTGATTCTAGAGTTCAAGTCTTTTGTGGGGTTTTTTTTTTTTTTGATAGGAGCGGAGGTTCCAGTGAAAACTGGGAAACTTGCTAGACAAATTTTAAAAGAGCTGTAGCACTCTAAAGTTCGTGTTCTTAACCAATTTTTCCATTTCTCTTTATATCATAATGTATGTGAACAGTTTTCTGTCTTCATCTGTTGTTGAATAATAGTTGTTACCTATTGAGCATTGTATTTACATAACATCGTTTTCCATTGCTATTAAAATTACTTACCAATCTTTAGACGATTCATCTACAGTAATACTACTGACTACAATTCAATTGAACTGTCAAACAATCATAATTTCCCCCAAATTACTGAAAATACAATGTTGTATTTTACACTAAAATTCTTTTTAAAAAGTGAATGATGTTAAGTTCATATGTTCACTAATATGACACAGTCTCTTTAATTTTCCAAGATAGGCTTGAGGAACAAACAAGATGGAAATTCCCTTTCTTTTCTTTCCTTTTTTTTTTTTGGTGTGGCACAGTATCACAAGGTCAGGAAAGCCACCAACCTAAATCGCATGTTTAGAAACGCTGAAATGGAAGCTCTGAGTTCCCTGGAGGGGTCACTAGCCACCAGAAAGGCTGTCTTTTGAGTGAGATTTGTGATTGAGATCTGGACAATCTATGTCCATTAAAGACCCCCCCCCCACAACCCACACAGCTTCTGATCAATGTTGTCGCCAGTGTTGTCACATATTTAAATGGTACTGTAAGCCCTGCAATGAGGATTGTATCATCTCACATTAAGGTTAAGAAGCTAAATTAAAAATCTGCCAAGAAATGTGACATTCATGCCCAATGCTTTACTTTCAGTTGTCTTTCCTTCCTATATTACTTGATGTGAAGTTAAAGTGGGAAGATATTTGCAATAAACAGTGCATAATATTCTCAAAAAGTCAAAGTGTTATTTCATAAATTGGGACTATTTAATGGTAAAGTGTGAGAAACTAAAAATTCTCAGATAAAATTATTCACTCCAAATATCAGTCACTAACGAGATGGAAATACTCTATTAAAGATGATAGTTGTCGCTGGAACTGTAGGAAATCAAATGTATATGCAATTTAAATGTAAATAGGGCACATACTTTGGTCCTGTCCATGAATACAGACCTTATTAAAAAAACTTGTCACTCAGTTTAAAGAAAACATGCTAGATTTGGCAATGCTGAAAACATCCAACAACTGGACTTTGGGCTTTCTACAGTCCATTAATTTTGAATGCCCGTAGCACAGGAAACTGAGTAGTAACATCAGTGTTAAAGCTATAGAGAGTTTTAACAGTGACAAAATTCACTGCTTCAAGTTTAAAGGCTTGCTTTTGTGGGTGTGGCAATTAATTTTTTTGAAATTATAACAGAATTTATGATATGTCCTCTCAGGAATAAGAAATTGGGAATAATCAATAATATTCTGGGGCAGAGGACCTCTGTTGAGTATCGAAGAATGTGACTGCCATTTTGAAGAATGGTCTGCTTTAAGGGGTTATTCTGTTTACTCCTAACAATTTGGTAATCACATATATATTGTAATATCATCTGAATTTGGAAAAAAAATCTTATTTATCATGTCTTGCTTCTTTCTATATCGCTTCTCCTTTTTACATTTTTATTAACTCATTTTTTTCCAGATGATTTGAATTTTACTGAGAATTAAGAAATGTGCATTTAAAAATCACCTGGGCAGTTACAATTATGGTGATATATAAAATAATTTCAATCACAATAGGTATCATAATTGTATTATCATTAGTTCTCCAAGAAAAAACTTGTTCCTCCCTTGAATATAAACCATTGATATAAGGATTATGTGTTTTTAATGGAAAATAAAGTCTTGTAAGCTTAGCCTTTCTTTTTCTTAAAGGCTAATTTATGTTCCACCACAAATGTTCTGATCAATCATACTGCACTTGTGGGCAATGAAAGAATATAGATGAGAACGGCTCTTGGTAAAGTGAAATCATTCTTTTACTTTCTACTCATAATAATTTGTTTCATAAGTTTGTAAGACAGCATTTTGGGTCCCAGTCACCTGCCATGAAACTTAAAATGTTGGTCAAAATTACAATGAGGACCAAATTGTGAGTATGGAGAATTTTAAATGGAATTAAAAATATAATAATACCACTACTTGAAGGGGATGTATTGATGCATTGTGCTATCTTTCATATTTTAAAATCACAGAGAAATATATATAATAATATGTGCTATTCTTGAATAATGTTAATATTACAATTGAAGTAAAAAATCAATGGGATGTGTTCAGTATGACATTTATGAGATATATTTATAATAGTTTAATAATAATGTATGATTTTTATATTTACAATAATATTAACAAAAAGCCTTTGCTTAAAAGGAATTTATTCTGATACGCTTGAAAATACCACTTTTGACAAAAAAAGTAAAATCCAATAGCAATACAATAAAATGGCATATTGATATTTAATGGTGTTATTTTAATTTGTAAGATTATGCTAAAATGAACAAATATGAATAAATAAAAATGAACATTCTATTTCCAAATTTTGCTACTGTTTTAGTATTACCGATTCATATCCATTTTAGAAAAGAGGTAATATAAAATTTATAATTTAAAAAATTGTTTCTTATTGAGGTAAAATTTACATATCTCATCTGCACAGATCTTGAGTGTTGATTTTGGTACATTTTGATAAATATATAAACTCATGTAATTAGCATCTCAATCAAGATCTAAGGTGTTTTCAAGGTCCTAGAAAGCGTCTTCGTGCCTCTGCTGGTCAACTCCCGTGGCCCAAAGGCAACCACAGCTTATTTCTATCATGATGCATTTGTTTCGCTTATTGTTACCTTCTTTCCATTAGCATCACCAACTTAAGACAATGCTTTGAAAGTCATTCCTGTTGGTGCATTTATCAGGATTCCTGCGTAGTGTTCCACTGTCTGAAATGCTATTATTTCTAGATACTGTCCTATTTAGATATTTTGGGTCAACCTAATTTTTTAAAAAGTTTATAAATATAGCTGTTATGAACAGTCTCAAACAAGTCTTTTGGTGGTACTGTTAGTAAAGACAGAGTTTCACCGTGTCGGCCAGGCTGGTCTCAATCTCCTGACCTCATGATGCACCTGTCTCAGCCTCCCAAAGTGCTGGGATTACAGGTGTGAGCCACCGCGCCTGGCCTTGTTTTATTTTTGTTTTGTTTTGTTTTGTTTTTGTTGTTGTTTTTTAAGATTAGTACCTAGAAATGGAATTTCAAGGTCATAAGGTCAATATATGTTTAACTTTAGAAGCAACTGCCAGTTTTCTACAGTCATTATGCTAAACTGCAATTCCACCAGCAGGGGCAGAGAGTTCCTTTTGCTCTGTATTCACAAAACCTTTTTGGATTTTAGACTTTTTTCATCCATACTAGTGAGTGTGAAATAGTGTGTCTACAGGTTACTTTTTTGATTGGAAATTATGATAGCAGCTTTCTGAGTTAACATGGCTTAACATAATGGCCAGCTGGTAGCATGTTATCAACCTGTATTATATCCCATTTGTTTATAAATTTATACATGTACTTCAGAATATGTAATAAATGCTTTATAAATATTTCAAATGCAAAACAATTAAAAATATACATGAAGAATAAATTTCAAGAAGACATTTCAGAACACACACACAAAAGTTAATAAAATAAAAATGAAATAGAAACAATCATAACCTGATTTTAAGGATGTTTCAATGAAGTGTCCTTGATAGCCCTGAATTGTAAAATAATTCTGAATTAAGGCCAAGCACGGTGGCTCACGCCTATAACCCCAGCACTTTGGGAGGCCAAGGTAGGCAGATCACTTGAGGTCAGGAGTTCAAGATCAACCTGGCCAATATGGTGAAACTCTGAATCTACTAAAAATACAAAAATTAGCTGGGTGTGGTGACATGCACCTGTAGTCCAGGCAGGAGAATTGCTTGAACCCAGGAGGCAGAGGTTGCAGTGAGCTGAGATTGTGCCACTGCACTCCAGTCTGAGCAACAGAGCATGATTCCATCTCAATAAATAAATAAATAAATATTCTGAATTAAACACAATTTTCCATCTGAAATAGAGAATTCAAAATCAGCCTATATCTGACAATTCTGCATTCATAGCAGGACATCCTTAGTCCTGCAGAACCTGGACAAATCCTGGTGGACACCAAAAATGAAGTATAGACAGATGCAGTGCTCTAAACTTGAGGTTGTGATAGGAGGTACTATGTCTAGCAGGACTTATGTGAACCATGTGTGCAGCACAGGACACAGGCTAATGCCAATTCTGAGTAACTCAGTCCTTTTCCAGGAATGAGTGCAGAGGAAAATAAATGGACTTGTCAGACTTTGCCATCTATTACAGAAAAACAAGAGTAGTATTGTTACCGAAACACGAGGGATTCAGTCTAGGGCCTGCTGCTCGCTTCACAGAAAGCCAGTGACTGAGGTAATGAGTACTGGCAAGGAAGAAGGCTTTAATCGGACGCTGCAGCCGAGAAGGTGGGAGCTCAGCCTCAAATCCATCTCCAAGACCAAGTAAAACTGCAGGCTTATATAGCAGGGAAGATGTGTAAGAAATGTATAAGAAAACAGCAACTGGGGAGGCGCAAGGAAGCAATCATGAGGAATGAGAGGCCTAGCATCTCATTGTCTGGATGTAGTGATCTGGTGAGTTTCAGTTCTTTGATATTTTTTGAGAAGCCTGAAGCTGGTTGCCTGAGGAAGGAACTCAGATAAAACAAATATAAGTTTCGAGCTTTAAGACCAGAGGGTCAATTTCTATGTTTATCCAGAAGAACTTATCTATGGGACTACTGAGTTGGTTTCAGTATTATCTTTAAGATTTAGAAAAATGACTATATCTAGAATATATTTACTAGGAGAAGAAGTAAAAGAAGAAGAGGAAGTGGGGGTAAAGGAGGACAAGGAAAGAATGAGAAGGGGAGAATAGGAAGAGGGGGAAGGGAGAAGGGAGAAGGAGGGGGAGGGGAGGGGAAGGAAGAAGGAGAAAGGTTCAGAAATTACCTGCTGTGAATTCCACAAGCTATAAAAAGAAACATCAAGAGAAACATAAGAACATCTGAGATATAACAGTGATTGTTTGACTTGCCAGTTAAAAATAGAAGGCACCACAGGGGAGAAAAAAAAAGGAAAGTTAAAAATAATAAAAGAACTATTGCACATAGCAAAATAACAGAATTGATTATGAAAACATTTAGTGGCTTACCAATTCACTCAGGGTAAATGTCAAGATATGTGCTATGCCTTTTTTTTCAGAGTATTTGTACTATTTTATTTTATTTATTTTATTTTTTATTATACTTAAGTTCTAGGGTACATGCGCACAACATGCAAGTTTGACACATAGGTATACATGTGCCATATTGGTTTGCTGCACCCATCAACTCATCATTTACATTAGGTATTTCTCCTAATGCTCTCCCTCCCCTAGCCCCCCACCCCCTAACAGGCCCCAGTGTGTGATGTTCCTCTCCCTGTGTCCATGTGTTTTCATTGTTCAGTTCCCACCTATGAGTGAGAACATGCAGTGTTTGGTTTTCTGTCTTTGTGATAGTTTGCTGAGAATGATGGTTTCCAGCTTCATCCATGTCCCTGCAAAGGATATGAGCTCATCCTTTTTCATGGCTGCATAGTATTACATGCTGTATATGTGCCACATTTGCTTTATCCAGTCTATCATTGATGGACATTTGGGTTAGTTCCAAGTCTTTGCTATTGTGAATAATGCCGCAATAAACATACGTGTATATGCACTATGTCTTTAATGAAGATTTTCTCCCTTATTACCTCTCTGATCTCATAATCTATTTTTTACAGTTTGCTAAGTAGCTCTTGCCTCAGGGCCTTTGCACATGCCCTTCACTCTGCCTCAACTGCTGTTTTTGCCAAAACATCTGGCTGCTGCTTTCCTTGCACTTTCCAATCTTTACTCAGAAGCTTTTCTTAATGAAGTGCTTCTTTGTCATCTTTTCTAAAAGTAACAGGCATCCTGTACTCACACCAGCACTTTAAATCCCCTTCTTATATTTTTCTTTCAGTGGTTGCTAATATACATTACCTTTTATATATACATATATTTTTTATTGTCTGACTCACCTACTGGGCCACAATCTCGATGACAGTGATTTTTATCTTCAGTCTCTGGAGGAATACCTGGCACACATAGGTCCTCATTGAATAATTATTAATGAATAAGTCAATGATAATATAAGGTACCTCAACATAAATACCAAGAACTAGGGTCAATTAATTCACTCAGTGTAGGGTTTCTAAATTCAAATTTTCCCTTTAACTAACATTCCTTTTTGTTGAAACACATCTTATTTTTTAAAGGATTACTGAGCTATGTTTCTTATCCAAGATAGTGCCATCCAGCCGGCATCCAGCTGCTCTTGTTAGAAGTGGTTTGGTAGTAATTCTAAGCAACAAAATTCCTGGGCTCTGATTACCTTCCCCTCACTTTTAAAACAGTTCCAGAATCATTGAGAGATCTGTGCACACTCAAAAAGCTTTGAGGATCCAAATTCAAACCAGGTTCTATGTCTACCATTAAAAGCCCTAAGAATATGTCCTAATTTTCTAATGACATTTTATATTTTAAGACATCAAAAGCTTGGATTTATGGGCCGTATACTAACAATGTTTAGTAGCCAACTATAAAGCAGTTAACTACATTTGGAATGCATCTTTTCTTCTCTTTTTTATTTTCCTCCCTCAAAACAACTCTGTCAGCTTCCTTTATAAAACAGTGTCATAATGCATAAAAATCTAGTGTTTGGCCTAGAGTTGCATGTCCACATTCCAGGGGAAAGAAAGTCAAAGAAAAAGACTGCCTATCAGCCACGATTACTATTTATAAAAACCATTGTTCTCTTTCAGATAACAGAAATGTGTAAGTAGGTAAAAAATTTCTTAAACCAAAGTGTTTACAAAATAATAAAAATAGGTATTATAGTTCAAAAATTTCATTTAAATATCCAGTTATCTAATTATATGAATTTTTCAAAAGTCATTTTAAGAGCATCATTTGAGTAACTAGCCTCCACTGTTTTATTCCTTGGAATAAGGTTAATTGCTTCTCAGAGAACATAATCTTTATGATAATAAATTGCAGCTTACCACAGTGTTTCTTCTTTCTCGCTCACTCTCACACACACAGACTCACAAATGCAAGAATGAGACACTAGAATAAGTTCTTTAGTGTTTTCTTAGTGTAAGCCTCAAAACTTACTCTTAAGCAAACATAAAACTATGGTATGTGTCCTTCTGTATTATATCTCCTAGGAATTATCTAGTGCAAAATTGTTGCTCGTGGTATCTAAGTATCAATTAGAACAGAATCATTTTCAAGTACCATAAAGACCTCACATAACATAGCTTAAACAATACAGAGAATGTGTTGCCTCAGGAAACAAGACAACACTAGAGGTAGCAGGTAGCTTTGTGTATGGATCAACTTGGTCTCCAGCAACTGAGTTTCTCTGCTATTTTCTTGTCTGATGCACTTTGTTCCAACGGCATCTTTTCAGGATGCTTTCCCTAGTGGTGATAAAAGGCTGCAGGGGTTTCAAGCCTTATCCCCTATATTAGTCCATTTTCACACTGCTATAAAAGTACTCCCTGAGGCTGAGTAATTTATAAACAAAAAGGTTTAATTAACTCACAGTTCGGCACGGCTGGGGAGGCCTCAGGGAAGTTACAGTCATCATGGAAGGTGAAGGCGAAGGGGAAGCAAGGCACGTCTTCACAAGGCAGCAGGGGAGAGAGAGAGAAAGAGAGAGCGAGGGGGGAGCTGACAAACACTTTTAAACCATCAGATCTCATGACAACTCACTCACTATCATGAGAACAACATGGGGAAACTGCCCCCATGATCCAATCACCTCCCACCAGGTCTCTCCCTCCGCATGTGGGGATTTTAACTTGAGAAGGGATTTGGTTGAGGACACAGAGCCAAACCATACCACCCTTGCACACTGCAGAATTTAGAACAGAAAGTTTCCTTTCCCTTAACCATCAAAGAAAAATCCTCTGTCTTACTCTGATTGGACCATCTGGTTCACATGCCCATTCTGGAATCAGTTATTGATCAACAGATCAGGCTATTAGGGGCCCAAATGACTGTTACTAAAAGGGAAGGGGTGCAAGAAATGCGAGTTTCTTAATGACTGTCAGTCATAAATAAAGCAGATGGAGGGTAACTCAAAGAAATATAGCACAAGTCCCTATCTCCAAAAGACCTAAAATCTCATGTGGTTTCAACTGCAAATGAAAATACAAAAATTAGAGCAGGTAAAATTGTAAACATTTGGGCATTGTCATAATGCAATGAGAGTTCAAAGGAGAGAGAGGTCAGGGTGGACTTAGGTCATAGTATGCTTTTCATTTATTTATTTGTTTGTTTTGAGACAGGGTCTCACTCACTTGCCCAGCCATGGAGTGTGGTGGCACAGCCATGGCTCACTGCAGCCTTGAACTCCTCACCTCAAGAGATCATCTTGCCTCAGCCTCCTGAGTAGCCAGGACCACAGGCACATCCCACCCCACCTGGTTAACTGTAAAATAAGTTTTTGTGGAGAAGGAATTGCCTATGTTGCCCAAGCTGGTCTCAAATTCCTGGCTTCAAGTGATTATCCTGCCTCTGCCTTCTAAAGCACTGGAATCACTGGCATGGTCACACTTTTTAAGAAATAAACATGATTCATATGAAAGTAGGGAGTTTTCAGCAGATGGAAACACCATTCTTGACAACAACATAGAGATGGGAATTAGGAAAGGAATGGATGAGAAAAGGTGAAGGCGAGAACCACTAGGATAGCAGATCAAGGTGGATGAGCAACAGGGAGGAGCCTGGGCAGATTAAACAGGTCCAGATAATTGAGCATATTGAAAGACCCACAAAGATGTATACTTGGTGTAAGAAATAGTATCATTGCCAAATTGTCAATCAAATAATGCTATCTCTGTTGCTCTTACTTTATGGAAGAATAATAATTTGGGAATATGCATATTTTGAACAATTGATTTTTTAAACAGTGTGTGTGTGTGTGTATATATATGTATATACACACACTTGTATTCATTCCAAAACACTGAGAAAGCAGTATATTAAATTCATTTTACACAACTTAAGAGCATTTATTGATCCAGATAGAAAATTTCTAAGCTACATGCTGAGCATGATGACTAAGTATCTAAGCCAAATTGTGAATTACTTTTTCCATGAAAATCAAATACATATATTTATATGCTGTGTTTTCTTCTAAAATGCTTATAAAACAGCTGCTATAATCATAGAACATAGAGTCTTTGCCACGACACATTATAATAAAAGAGTTGTATTTCAATTTAGCAAGCTACCTAAAAAACAGTATTTTCCAAGAGTGACCAAGGCCCATTCCAGACCCTCTATCATATATGCTGAAATTGGGTTATAAAAATGGCTTACACAGACTTCAAGAAGATGTTTGTTTTTTCAAAACAAAACCTGTCTAGAGTATTGGAGTTCATAGAATCAACAGTTTAAAACAGAACTTATAAAATATATAGTTCTACACCCTTATTAAGATTAAAAAATTGAGTTGCAGAACAGATGTGCTTGTTAAAAATAGATCAGTTAAATACTCAGAACTTATTCTCAAGTTTTAGACTCAGAAACTCTTTGCTGTTTCCATGCTACCATTCTGTGCATTGGAGAACAAATGTTGATTTAAGTGAATTTCAGTGACATAATAATTCACACCATCTACTCCAACTTTTATTGACAAGAAAGTTGTTTTTGACTTAAACATTTTGTACATAATTCCATAAAGCTACAGAACATATGAATTGTGTCTAGAAGTTAAAACACTTAGCAAGAGGGCTGAAATTCAGCATCCAAGACTGGAATAGCTCATTAGGAGACCACACACCGTGACGATCATTGATGTTTCTTCCTCAAACACCAGGACACAAGCCTGTGGTATTTCTAAAAGTTGCTAGGGAAAATACTACATCCAAATTCAGCTATCCTTGGAACAGGTAGTTCCACAAATAGTGACAGTCATTTATTAACAATAAACAAAGCAGTGAAAAGACAAAATGTCTTTCCACAAGCACCAGATTTTAATCTGAAAAAACACCCCAGAATCAATAGTTAAGTTGCTATACAAGAGAAATGACCTATAAAGGCTTTAATTTCTTTTTATTTTTGTATTACTTTAGAAATACGCTATGCACATGGGATAAGAACTGCTTTTGACATAGACAGGGAATCAGACACAAAGTCTTTTCAGAAACACTCTCTACTAGAATACAGATTGGAGAAAAATACATACGCACCCATGCAGAGAGATGAATTTGAGCATAATATAATTCATTTTTATAATGGCTTATTTGTAATTAATTGGTTTATGTTCCAGTTTATTATAACAATCCTGAAAGATAAACTAAGAATATACAATTGTTCATTGCAGAGATGGAAGAATCTGAGTCTTAAAGTGACTAATTCATGACGCTATTGCTAGAAAATAAAGAACACAGGAATAGAATTCAACTCTTTTAGCTTAAGACTTATTTCCACAATAGTGCATTCCTTCTAACAACAGCCAGTGCTCACTTAGATAATTTTGAAGCTACAGTTAGAGAAAAATATTGGAGTTCTCTGTATGATGTTTTAATTTCACTGGCTACTGCATTTGTGTAATTATACATTTAAGAGAAATTAAAAATTGAAAAACAAATGTAAAAGTAAGAAACAAATGTAAAAGTAAGAAACAAATTGAATGATATAAGAGTTAACAAATAATATGTGTAAAATTAATGCTTAAGAACCATTTTCCAAGCGATGGTTTATGTTTTGCCTTCTAAAATCTGTTCTAAGTTCATTCCAACTTACTTTCCATTTTGGTTCACAATTTTTCAGAGAGAACTATTAAAAGAAAACGCTACTATAAAAGACAAGGCCATTTTTTCCTCTCATTAATAATTTCAAATGTTCCTCATGTGAAATTTTTTGTCTGGTCTAAAAAAGAAAAGATAAAAAAATCTTGCCTAGTCAAGAACAGAAAGTGTAAAAAAAACTCTAAATATATTGTACTTCTGTATATATAACCAATTTAACTTGAGGTATTTTAAAATAGGAATTTATTTAATTTTAGTGACCTAAACCACATTTTTAGAGTGTTGTGTAAATATTAAGGCATTTCTGAAATGAGTACATTTAAGTCTGGATTTTTGCTTTATATTGTTTCTAAGACATCAAAGTTTAGGTATGTGGATAGTGGTGGTTAGACATACTTTGTATTTACAGCTAGTCTTAACAAAGTACAAATAGATTAAATAGTTTAAGATACAAAAACATGTCTAGAATCAGTTCAACAGAATCTCCCTATAAACCTATAAATCATAAAAAGTTCTAAATGTTATTACGTATGTGTAAATGTATATAGAATTCTTCCCTAATATTGATTCTAGTTAACTGAATCTTCTTTTTAAAGGTATAAACTATATAACTAGCTTGGAAAGCCATTAAAAACAAAGTATTTAATAGAGATTTTACTTAATATAAATATTAGTGAAATTTTATGTATCAAAAAGAAATATTGGCCAGAATTCTGGCTTAATTCCATTTTCACGTTATATACTTAAATAAAAGAATATCGGCAAAAAGTAATTAGAAGAAACACAATAGTTGTGTTTTAAAATTTTAACACTATTTATTTTCACCTAAATATATGAAGTGCTTTTGTAAGTTGAACTGCTATAGATAACTCATTAACTAGTGACCATTTAAAATTAACTCAGATAAAAATAAAACT
This sequence comes from Pan troglodytes, assembly GCF_028858775.2. Taxonomy (NCBI): domain Eukaryota; kingdom Metazoa; phylum Chordata; class Mammalia; order Primates; family Hominidae; genus Pan; species Pan troglodytes. Next base: position 190,376,956 of record NC_072401.2, read on the forward strand.
CACATTTTCATTTAGAAGGTCTGAAAATCAAATCTGAAAAATCTGGAGTCCAGTGACTCAGCAAATATTTTGGTTGAAAGCACATTTATCTTCAAGACAAAATTACACATAGTAAATTTGGATCTGTTAAAGTAATTCCCCTTTACTTGCAAGTAAGACAAACATTTGTAAGTAAAAAATACGTCTGGCTTAACAAGGTTAAGAAATTAAAATGTCTTATTGCAAAGATTCCATTGAAGGGGAACTGATTGGTTTCCTGATACTACTATTGGTGAGCAAGAATTAAAATATTTAAGTGGCTTTTCCATTCTTTAAAACCCTCTAGGTTTCCTTTAGAACAGGAAACATAGGGAATCTGAGAGTATGACAGTATCTTGAAGGTCAATGAGTATAACTTCCTCCATAAAATGGGAAGTCCTACAGTCTACTAGACAATGATCAGTTTTCTTTTGTTATATTTGACAATGGTATAATTTTCTCCCTGAGCTGCTCATTTTCCATATCCCTGTCCTCATTTTTTTCAGAGGTTTGGAGATCTTAGTTACCATTTGTCCAGGTAATCTCTACCTAATTACCCATAATGTTTCCAAAACACGAGGAGCTCAATCTAGGTCCTGTTGCTCGCCGCACAGAAAGACAATGACTGAGATGATGAGCATTGCCAAGGAAGAAGCTTTAATCCTGTGCTGCAGCCGAGAAGATGGGAGCTCAGGTCTCAAATCCATCTCCCTGATTCACTAAAACTAGGAGTTTACATAGCAGGGAAGAAATGTAACAATGTATAAGGAAACAGGAAATAGGAAGGGGCAAGGAAGCCATCATGATGAAAGAGGGGTCCAGCATCTCATTGTCTGGATGTGGTGATCTGGTGAGTTTCAGTTCTTTGAAACCTTTTTGAGGGGACTGAAAGCCATTTCCTGAGGAAGGAACTCAGATAAAAGAAGTATAAGGTTCAAGCTTTGAGATAAGGAGGGTCAATTTCTATGTTTATCTAAAAAACTGTCCATGAGACTATGAGTTGGATTTAATAACAGCACAGAAAACTCAATTCAGTATTTCCAATGTGTTCGCATTGTGTGCAGGACAGTATTACCACCCTAAATATAACTTCGTTTTTTTGTGGCATAGAATCATAATTGTGTTTTTAAAATAGATATGCTTTTGGCATCACAATGAGCTTATCTTTTGTTAACCTCCCCCATCCTATACCTGCCTAGTTAAATTTAAATAAAAATACAGGGTTATCTACTTATTCTAATTCAAGTTCTTCTTGTTTGTATATCAAATACAAATTTTATAACTATGCTGTCTTTTTCTCATCCAAGTTATAATAGTCAAGACCGAAAAGGGTACAAACCTGGAGGTTCTGCTTCAGATTGACATTTATCCCACATTCAGTGTGTATCTTTGATCATTCTTTAATTCATTCCATAAATATTTATTTTGGATGTACTCTCTGTGAAAAACTTTCATAGTTGTTTTTTGCATCAATGTGAAAAACAGACTAATAACTTGAGAAGTTTATGGTCTAGCAACGTTAGCACATAAATGCCTCCTCAACTTCAACGTACATTATTTCTAGAGAATGCACTGTATTTGTCAATACAATAGATACAATCTCTTGTATACCAGATTGCTAATGCCGCTAAAGGAGGAGGAGGCTGGTTCAATACGATACGTTCCCACTCAAGGTCAGGTCATGCTCATTTCCGTCTTCACTTTATCAAGTTCTCCGCTTGATAACATTTTCTAATATTTTTAAATAAAAAGCAATATAAATGTTATGTTGACATGTTCTTGGTTTGAGTATTGGGGCATGTCTTGTAACCTCCCACATATATCGACCACCATCATTCTTTCTTTGTGAGACTGCTAACTGAAAGTTACTAATTGTGCAGCTGGATGCTGCCGTATCAGCATAACTCAGCCTGCGACTTCCGTTGAGAACTCCAATGTGTGCTAGTTGGTTCACGCATTCTCTACAGTTGTGGTTTCAGAAGTTCTCTTTTCACTTTTAACCTCACATACCCAACACCTTTGTCTCTCCCAGCTCTTTCATGGGGATAGTGGAAGCCATAAACTATTAAGTTTTTTTATTTATTTTATTATTATTATTTTTTGAGATGGAGTTTTGCTCTTGTTGTCTAGATTGGAGTGCAATGGTGCGATCTTGGCTCACCGTAACCTCCACCTCCCGGGTTCAAGCTATTCTTCTGCCTCAGCCTCCCAAGTAGCTGGGATTACAGGCACCCGCCACCACACCTGGCTAATTTTGTATTTTTAGTAGAGACAGAGTTTCTCCATGTTGGTCAGGCTCATCTCGAACTGCCGACCTCAGGTGATCCACCTGCCTCAGCCTCCCAAAGTGCTGGGATTACAGGCATGAGCCACGGGGCCCGGCCAAACTAAGAAATTTATAACCAACTCTATAAACCTTCCTAAATCCACGCTCATTGCATCTTCTGCTCTCTCCTGTTACAATGGAAGAGGGGTGCTCTCCTCTATTTTAGGCCAATTTCCTAAACCAGTTCCTGATTCTTTCTTTCCTCCCTGGTGACATTGTACTGCTGTACTCTCTTGTCAGTCCTATATTTTCCATCTTTCTCTGCACATGAATTCTTTTCTTAAACAAGCTCGAGTTGCTCTGTGTAAATTTTTCTTTTGTGAAATAGCTTCTATCCCACCTGTCCCCTCATTCTCACACTGAACTGTCTTTTACTCTCTCTTCTGCAATCCTAGGCAGTCTGACTTCTGTCCACGACTTCACAAAGCTGCTGTACTGTGGCCCTTAGTGCCCTCCTTGACATTAAAAACAGTAAACAAGTTCCATTTTCTTTTTTACTAATAACTCTAATTTCTTCATCTAACAATCTCACCTTTCTTAAACATACTTTGTCATCCAAGCCACAGTGCAGTTTTGGTTTTTCTCCTAATAATGTGTCCCCTTTTCCCAGCCTGCTTGCTGGGGGCCCCTTCCTCAACCAAACTGTCGTTAATGGTGCCCTTAAGCTTCACTTCCCACTCTGCGTTCTCTGTGCACCATCTTTAAGATCTATATTTCTTGACAGAACATTTACGTCATGAGTTCATCTGTCTCCCCAACACCTTTAGGTGTCATAGCTGACTGCTGGTGGATATCTCCATCTGGACGTCACATGGGAACTTCAAATTCAATATGTTCAACACTGAACTCATTAGCTCAACTCTGCTGCTGCCTCTGTCTGTCACATGCACCACACAATTGCTCTCCCTCTTGTATTCTATTTCAGTGAAAATAGAGTCCATTTGAAAAATTGGAACATTGGTGACTCCTGTGTGATTCCCCAAACAAGCATTACGTTTTCAGTTTTACCTTATAAATACTTTTTGAATTATATTTATCAATTCCAGATCATCAAATCTTACCTATATTTTGCAACAATCTTTTAATTAGCCCTTGTGCTTCCAATCTTTGTCTTCTTCTTTCTCTACAATGATGCCAAGGGTTTCATAAAATGTGAACCTGATTTTACCAATTTTCTGCCTAAGTTTTCCATGAGTTTCCATTATGAGTGGGATAAAATTCAAATTTCTTGATGTGACTTTATAAAGCCAAAAATGAAGTAAGAAATATTAGAATTAGTTTAGACAAGGAGTTAATGAACTTACGGGATTCCAAACTTTAAAGAACATTTACCTTTACTTGTCCTCTGACCCCATTATCAAAACATTCCCACAAAATAATCTTGTATTAGTTAATTATACTATGGAAGGAATTTACAGCTTTCTCAAAGATGATTGCTTTTTAAGCCATCTCTACTCTCAGTCACACGAGGCTGTTTTCTTTTACATGAAGTCTCCCATTGTTCACATAATCATATTACTTTCTCGCAGCTTTGCTTTAGAAATAGAACATAGCTAAACTTTGCACCCTTAAGTGATTGCCTGGAGGCATTAGGTCTGTAATTTCAATACTGAAAAGCTCTTTAAATCATAAATATCCTAATAGACTTGTGGCAAATTATGGCAGCAAAACCTATTCTGATCTGACGTTAAGTTACACCTGCTTTTTATTTATCACACCTAGTTTGAATATTCATACATTTCACTGTATCAATATTAATGTATTTGAATGTGGGGTGCTGATTCAGACATAATACATGATATATGCACACCATTACCTTCCTAATATATGAAAACCTCCAAAATCTAAAAGGTTTTGGCCTCAAGGCCCTTGGATTAGGAATTCTGAGTTTGTACTAAATTTAGTATGGCAAATCAAAGACTATCAAACTTCAGATTTGTGGGATTTATTTATCCAAGAAGAAAACAGGTCTCTCTCTTTTTTTAATTAGACAGAGTCTTGCTCTGTCACCCAGGGTGGAGTGCAGTGGTGTGATCTAAGCTCACTGCAACTTCCACCTTGCGGGTTCAAGTGATTCTCCTGCCTCTGCTTCCCCAGTAGCGCCTCCATGCCCAGCTAATTTTTGTATTTTTAGTTGAGACAGGGTTTCACCATGTTGGCCAGGATGGTCTTGAACTCCTGACCTCAGGTGATCTGCCCACCTTAGCCTCCCAAAGTTCAGGGATTACAGGCGTGAGTCAGTGTGTCTGGACAGAAAGTAGATCTCTTGATTTCCTATGAGATTCACTGAAAGAATGTGTTTAAAAGGGATCTTACATTTAGAGAGTAAGTTGATGCGCACACATTTTCAGAATTTCTATTTTATCCATTTGGGCTGAGTTTGGTGCCTTACAGGATCTAACTCTCTCCCACTTCGTCTTAGCTTGGCAATGGTGACTCAGACAACTTCATGCCATGTTCACTGGCTTAGTCAACAAAAACTTTAGAAATCCTAATACAGTTTAAGACTGGCACTGGATTATCCAGGTGATTCTGAACATTGATCTCTCCAAGTTTCTGAATTACCAAAGAGCATTTATTTGCAGCCTGGAAATCTCAGGCTTGGCGGGGGAAATGGATACAGGTAGGGCAGATGGCGTGTTCTTGGCGTGCAGCTGGAATAACAAAGCCTCTGAAAAGTTCACCACCTCTCCACGTGTGTGGTATTTTACGCATCAACACAGTCATCTTCACCATTGCTGCATTTCACTCATTACAGATAAAATTGTATATTGGCCCAACTTTACCCAGCACACACTTACTCTGCGCTGATGTTTACACAGCAGTTACAAATTCCTGGGATAATACCTTCTATCTCATGCTGCCATATTACCACCTTCAACCCCATTTTACGTTGGCTCTCATTCAGGGGCCTTTCAAACACAGTCATCAGGATGCTCAGGGAGATTAACGGTGTGGTCTGGTTTAGATAAAATAATCCTTAGGAACCTATGACCATCAAGTGAATCACGAATATTGATAAAAACCCACGTACACGTTCCTCACAAAATGTTGTTTCAGTTAAGTTTTCTTCCTTCCGTGTCCAGAATTGGTGGGTTCTTGGTCTCGCTAACTTCAAGAATGAAGCCGCGGACCCTTGCGGTGAGTGTTGCAGTTCCTAAGGATGGTGTGTCCAGAGTATTTTCCTTCAGATCTTCAAATGTGCCTGGAGTTTCTTCCTTCTGGTGGGTTCGTGGTCTCGCTGACTTCAGGAGTAAAGCGGCAGACCTTCGCCATGAGTGTTACAGCTCATAAAGGCCGTGTGTCTGGAATTGTTCATTCCTTCTGGTGGGTTCATGGTCTTGCTGGCCTCAGGAGTGAAGCGGCAGACCTTCTCAATGAAGGTTACAGCTCTTAAAGGTGGCACGTCTGGAGTTGTCCATCCCTCCCGGTGGGTTCACAGTCTCGCTGGCCTCAGGAATGAAGCTGCAGACCTTCATGGTGAGTGTTATAGCTGCGCAGACCCAAACAGTAAGCACCAACAACATTTAGTACCAAGAGCAAAAAAACAAAGCTTCCACACTGTGAAAGAGAACCAGAGAGGGCTGCTGCTGCTGGCTCAGGTGGCCTGCTTTTATTCCCTTATCTGACCCCACTCACATCCTGCTGATTGGTCCATTTTAGAGAGAGCTGATTGGCCCATTTTACAGAGAGCTGATTGGCCCATTTTACAGAGACCTGATTGGTCCGTTTTGACAGGGTGCTAATTGGTGCGTTTATGAACCTTGAGCTAGACACAGAGTGCTGATTGGTGCATTTACAATCCTTTAGCTAGACACAAAATTTCAAGTCCCCACTAGATTAGCTAGACACAGAGCACTGATTGGTGCTTTCACAAACCTGGAGCTAGACACAGAGTGCTCATTGGTGCATTTACAAACCTCTAGCTAGACACAGAGTACTGATTGGTGCATTTACAATCCTTTAGCTAGACACAAAAGTTCTCCAAGTCCCCACTAGATTAGCTAGACCCAGAGCACTGATTGGTGCTCTTACAAACCTGGAGTTAGACACAGAGTGCCTATTGGTGCACTTACAAACCTTGAGCTAGACACAAAGTGCAGATTGGTGCATTTACAAACCTCTAGCTAGACACAGAGTGCTGATTGGTTCATTTTCAATCCTTTACCTAGACAGAAAAGTTCTCTAAGTTCCCACCCAACCCAGAAGCCCAGCTGGCTTCACCTCTCAATGGCACTTGCTGTGGGACTTTGTGGTATCTAGCCTGGGCACTCTGGCAGCCCAGAGGGAGCTCGCCCCCCGATCAAGCCCAGCAGGCAATGGCTGGCCACGACGAGCGCGGGGCCTGCTGAGCCCTTGCCCACCCGCAACCTGCGCAGGCCCAGGAGCGCCTCCTGCCTGTGCCTCTCCCTCCACACCTCCCTGTGAGCAGAGGGAGCCGGCTTGGCTCCAGCCTCGGCCAGCCCCAGAGAGGGGCCCCCACAGTGCAGTGGCAGGCTGAAGGGCTCCTCAAGCATGGCCGGAGTGGACACCGAGGCCGAGGAGGTGCGGAGAGTAAGCGAGGGCTGCTAGCACGTTGTCACCTCCCTCTCTCTCTCTCTTCCCCTCCCTCCCTCCCCCTCCCTCCCTTCCTTCCTTCCTTCCTTCCTTCCTTTTCTTTCTTCTTCAGGTGGAACTCGAACTCCAGGGCTCAAGAGAGCCTCCTACCTCAGCCTCCCAAATAGCCAGAGGCTACAGGATTGCACCACCACAATGGTATTCCTGAAAAGCTTCTAAAATCTTCCAATAAAAGTGGTTTTAGGCTTTCATGTCTTAGGAAGTCTTCTTTAAATATGAAAAAAAAGATAAAAATTAGAAGTTAAAACATGCATAGTTATGCTTAATGTTTATGCTATAAAAGAGAAATTCTTATACTACATATATTCAGTGAATTTCCCCTAAACATAAACTAATATTCCCCTGGAAACAAATAAAGAAATTGAATGATACAACTGTCTTATTCCTTAAACTACAAAAATAAAACGCAAAGCCTTGGTAAAAAACCAACCAAACAAACAAAAACAATCACACACCAAAAAGTTGGACTTTCACATATGGAGTCTGAAGTTGGCTTTTATGACACCCAAGGGCTTATTCATTGTAATTATTTGTAATATTTGTGATATATATTATATATATAATTATTTGTGAAACATAGCAATGAATGTTGTCATTATTGAAGTAATATTAATTGCTGTTTTAGGTTTTATTTTGCATTTGTTTGGTTTATAAAAGCATTCAAATCCTAAAGAAAACTATACTGCTTAAGTAATTGCCAGCTTTATGCTTCATTAAATCATTTTTATGGCATTAATAAATATGAAATAAATATTTAAAACTTAAAATCTTCAAATGGCATAGAATTTCTAATTAGTGAAATGATTTCTGTTGTTACTGAATGTCTTCGTTGGAACTATTCTTTTTCTGTTACCCAAAATATTTCCCTTAAAAGTTTTAAGAGACCTAAACTTAAATAAACTTTAAAATAAAACCTAGATAGTTTTGCCTTTAAGCCGGGCATGGTGGTGCGCTCCTGTAGTCTCAGCTACTTGAGAAGCCGAGGTCAGAGGATCACTTGAGCCCAAGAGTTTGAGACCAGTCTTGTTGATACAGAAAGATCTTCCTTGCCTCTTACAAAAAAAAAATCCAAATAAGAAGGACTTATACAACTTTCTTGTAGAATTCACTTTACGTGAACATGCAGTAGACACTCAGTACACTTGTGGACTACTCAGAGACAATGTTGAATCAGTTGTGTTGAGATTCATTTATTTTCAGATTTGGAACCAGTCCTTAGCCCACACTAGAATATTTAAAATAATTTAAAAATAAATAAGTAATTGTGAAAATAAATATTAAACTGTCTTCTCAGCTTGAAACAGATATAAAATGCAAAATTAATCATATAAAGCAATCCTGTAAATATTGCTAGCTTGGGCAATCATACAAATTAAGATCAGTTATACATTCATGATAGCTCACTGATATAATAAAAATGATGTAGGGCATGTGGTTGGGTGTCGTTGAAATCAGATTTCACTTGTCAGTGATACTGATTTGAAAAAAACATAAATTGAAGAAACCCTAATCAATGGGACTAAATAATACAATCAAATTAACATAAAATCTTCATAGAATGTTTTCATTATCAGTGAACATAGTACTCCAGGCTTTCAGGAGCCATATTATAGAGATGGTAGAATGTTTGGAAAAAGATTTTAAAGATATTCAAATCACTTAATTATAATTTAAGTAAATTTTGGTTCACCAAGTAAGAAAAACTCACATTTGTATTTCTTCCCCTTAGCCACACAGAGCTGGGTAGAAGATGGCTTCTCTTCAAAGTATCGTTCCTTCATCTAGCATAGTTGCTATGGCCATAATAAGTCAAAGACATAGGTTGTGGTCATCCTAAAAAATGAAGCCTATATTTTGATAACTGTAAACAGCATTGGAAAAAAAAGTCTGTGTAAGGCTTGAAAGAATATACTCTTTATTGTTTATGCATGAGGCGTCCTAGGAGAAGCTACATATGTAGCTGCTTACATATGTACACTTTATTACAAATGAAGTGGAGTGGAAAAAACAATAACAGAGAAGACTTGTAGAAAAATCCCCAGTTATGAGGCTCAGATGTAAATCAAACCTAGGGGCTTTGATCTTTAAAGCTTCTGGCTTTAAGAATGCTAGTTTATGATATGTCGTTTTAGGAGGAGCCCTTGAGAGAAACTATATTTACTGCAAAGATTTGCGAAGAAAAAAAAATACATGTGAAGTAAAAGTACTATCCATTAAACACTGAAAGCCAATTTCAATGAGAAATAATTTTTAAAGTTAAGTTATGGGGCCTCCACAGAGAAATAAAGCATAAGAAGGAAGTGTTCTTGTTAGATTTCCCAGGGTTGCTTTTCTGGGTGACAATGGCCTCATCTGTAAAATGTAAATAGCCGTGAAGATATTTAACTGAATAGAGATTTTCCAAGCAGATATCTTGAGGTCCCTTTCAATGGGAAAGTATGTAAAATAACAGGGTTGCAGAAGCTAGAGTGAAAGGAGAGTTTGGTAAGAAGCGGATGACTGAGTGTTATTTCTGATTAAAAAAGAAAAAGGCAATTAAGATTAGAAAGAAATTAGGAAGGGAGCATCTTCAATTAGCTACATGAAAGGAGAGTTTATGTCTATCAGCCTATCAGAAGGGCTTGCATCCGAGATACAAATGAGGTTTATCAAAATCAGTGCTAATGAGGACCCCATCATGGGTGACTATTAAAGTGAATCACAAACTCAGAATGGAACCCAAAAAAATTTCAATAATGTACTTCTGACCCATTAAAGTAAATTCAATTACAGTTTTTAATGTTGTTATTACTGAAAAGAGTTAAATGCACATGTATGTCTATCAGTTCATATGATACAAAATAGCAATAATCAAAGTGCTCAGCAACAAGGCACCCAGTCATCCCATATGTATTCACCGGGATCTAGGTGGGTGCTGGTCATTGACCTGGGTACCAGGGTTCTTGGCCTCAGGGAACCTACAGGCTAGTCAGAGAGACAGATACCTTCTTTGATCAGTCAAGGAAATACATACTTACAAACTCTGATAATTACCTGATGTACAGAAAGACAACAAAAGAACATCACTTAGCCTAAGCTTCATTAAAGAAGTACCACTTGCACTGAAATATAGACTAAACGATTAGGTGTAAGGTTCATTTCATGATCAAGGACCATCCCGTGAGAGAGGATCAGGAGATCATGATCTTTGAAGAATCTGAAAGACCAGTTTGCTGAAATACAGAGTGAGGACAGAGTGCTACTAGACCTTAAGAATATAATATAGAAATTATACTGAAAATAGTATTAAAAATATAACATAGCCTTAAATTAAAATTGTATATATTTTATTCATAGTTTAAGTTATGCATTTATGTACATAAAGACTGGAAGAACATATAGCAAAACAAAGAGTTGTATGAGTATTGTGAAATTATCAATTCCACCCCCTCTCTTTTAAAAGTATATATCTTAGTGAATGTGCTTTGTTGGCTTTTGTCCTAAAACTGGAAAGACACAGAAACATTGTTCCAGTGTTTAACAAGATTAACATGCACAAGACTGACATACACATTTTTGAAGTGTTTCATATTTTGGATTGATATTATTAGAAAATTACCACTTGCCAGTCATCATAATGCAAACTGATTCCAGCAAAAATCATCAAAAGATGTTGAAAAATCATCAAAAGATGACTTAGCTGGTGAAAGTTTGAGGACTAACAGGATATTTACATCATCTCAGAGTGTCTCCTCATAATATGCTTACTAATAAGAAAGAACTAACTGGTGACTTTGCAATGAGCAGACCTGGCAGGGGTCCACCATCTTCATGAAGTGATCTAAGTTAACATCACGAGTAATGAGACGAATCAATACTTAGTGTCTCTTGATAAGATGCACTGAGAAGAACATAATATCATAGTGAATAATTCTGAGAAAATAAGGCATCGTCTAAATTCTGGGTCATATATTGTGAAGAGATATCAGACAAACCCAAATTGAGAGACATTCTACAAAATACCTGGTCTGTACTCTTCAGAATGACATTGTCGTGAAGCACACAGTAAGGCCGAAGAATCGTTCCAGATTATAGGAGACTATAGAGGAATGATGGCACATGGGAATAAAGGTTCTCGGTAGCCACAGCTGTACTGGCATTGTGGAAGCGCTCCATGAGAGATTGCCTAAGTGTGACTATCATTCTCTGGCCCTCACACAATTCTATGGCAGAGACAATGTATCTTTAAAATATACCATTCTCTCATCCTAGACACAGAAGACAAGATTTGCCAGCCTCTATTGTAGTTGGGTAGTGGGCAAATTCTAGCAAAATTTAGGTGGAATTGATATAGACCAGACTCAGGCCTGGAACTTCAGAGCACTGGGCATGGTGCTCTTGCCCCCTCTTGGGGAATCTTAGAGGCCACATACTCCAGATGGCATAGCTACAGGTATAGGGTAGTCACTTGGCCGTGTTAAATCAATGTGAGCAAAAACTAACTGGTTATTGCTTTTAGATTTGGGAGGATTGTCTGTTGTAGCAGCAGCTAGCATTGCTTACCCTAACTAAAACATTTGAATATCCTTTAATTAATACTCCTCTGCTTGAAGGAAATATAACAGATAGTAACAGCTGAACTTTTATCCTGACTGATAGTTTCAATTATTCAATAGATATTTTAGTAAAATTGTTAGGTTATTACTGGTAATAGCTAACAATTATTGTGTCATCTATGTGCCAGGCACTATGGCAAACATTTTACATATATAACGCTTTTTCTATATTTAGAAAAATTCTGTGAAGTAACATTATAATCCTGATGCTCAGAAAGGTTGAATAACTTGGTTACGGCAAGCCAGTTGTGAATTCAGGTCTATCTGGTCCCCACATTCATGCCTTTTGTCATTATACAATGAATATCTTATTTGTCTTCCAATGTATGAATTATGTATAACAAGCTCGTTTGTGTGTATCCTACATTCTACAGCTAGTAATTGCCTCTCACCCTCCCACCATCATTGCCCTTTTAGCAAGAGCTTTGTGTACCTCCCAACTAATTTTGAGAAGAGCTCAGCCTCCAGGAGAGGCTGACTTGAGGAGCTCAGTTTTTCAGGCACAAGCACAGGTGACTTTCCTATTGCTTGTTCTGACTTTGGTGGTTTCTCAGCAACCTGGTCACACATTTACACAACCACCCTCCCCCTTAGTTTTCTGATAACTAATTTCCTCAGATATAAGATTCTGTGCTCTAATTTTCACAAATTTCAGGTTTCTTTTTTGAATTTAGTAACCCCGCACTCTTGTCCTGTTTGTCATGCCATGGAGTATATCTCTCATTGTGCCTACTGTGCCTGCCTTGGGGGCATGTCACTTCCTCTCCTGAACCCCAGTCTTCTGCAATATGACAAAAATACCTGTCGTACCTGCTGACAAACCTCCAGGATCTGAATCACTCACCTGGACACTGTGGCCAACTGCTGAGCTTGCGGATATCCACTAATTAGATGGTGTATGCCATGATTTGGAGCCCCTAATAATGTTTGCCATTAATGTGTTCGTCTCCCCAACTAACACAACTTTATAGGTTCATCCATACATGCCATGTCTTTAATTGCACCCCAGTAATCACTAAATCTGAAGTTCTTCTTAGAATACAATTTTGTGTTTTCAAGTCGAATCCATTTTGCTAATGAATATTTCTCAGAAAAGATGACATTTAACATTTTGAATATTATTTTCCATTATTCTAAATTTAAATTGCAGTTAGGCCTGCCCATCAAAATTTTGAAACAAAAAATAAAAATGAAGTGCCTAGTAACATCAAGTCCTATAGATGTATTGATTGGGACATTAAAACTTAGTTAATGATCAATTTGAATCACTAAAAAAAACCATATAATAACAAATTCATTTCAGCTTACATATCTACATTACAAAATCTCCATGGGCTAAAATAATAAATAATGCTTTCAAAATGAAAATAGTATTTAAGAGGCATTACCTAAGTTTGTTTTACCCACTATGTGGGATACACTTGCTGAGGCTTAGTTACACCTCCACCCTCTAAGCTCTCCTTTGCTATCCAACAGTGAAGCTTTGGAGCAAAAAGTTTCTCAACAGTGCTGAGCCAACAGTGGTTCCAGTGGAATACAGCAATGTGAGTTAGGATAAGGATATGAAGACGAAAGAGGTCACCAGTACCTGTCCATGCCTGACATCCTATGGCAGATACGGGGTTTTGTCTATGACCATCAAGCAGCCTCATGGAATTACCCATTTCATGCTGTAGTCCTAGCAATTTGGAATTTTCTAAAACAGTCTTTGCATGTTTTCCCTTTTCCAGCCTTTGCAAGCTTTTCTCCCGTGTATATATTCAACAGAAATGCATACAGATATGCCTCAAAGACAAGTACAAAAATGTTAGTTACAGAGTTATTTATAATAGTTCAAAATAATAATCAAAATCATTAAGTGTATAATGGATAAACGGTGACATACTCATGCAATGAAATATTATAAAACAGTAAAAGAATGAGCTGCATATCCAACAGTTGTGTACATTCCTATTACTGTGTATTAAACATTTTTAATTCAAAATACATAAAATGTCTTCTTTGTTGAAATTTGGCTATGTATTAGCACGTTGTCTTGAGTAAACTATTGTATAATTGGACTAGCAATTTTAAGTATGCTCCCAAAGAGTGGGTCTGTTAAGTTCTGTGTGGGTAGGAATATTTGAAAGTGGCAGGAGGGAGTTTCACAGCGGCCACAGCATAATCACACCAGGCAAATAGAAGACAGAGCATGAGAGAGGAGTATGTAGGGCTTACAACGGGTGGAAGAGATGCTGAAGTCAATGCTTATGTAGAAGCTCTAGAGAAAAAGACCCCACATACACATGGTGATGTGATTGATGAAAAGGGACCAGACCAGTATAATGCAGAGAGGACAAATAATCTTTCAAAACAGTAGCAATGGATCACTGGATATTCCGATAGGGAGAAAACAAATGTCAACTCTTACTTCATACCGTACACAGATATCAGTTCCAGATGGATTGTAGACCATCTGGACCTATTTTAAAGTTAAAATAATAAAACTTCTAGAAGATAACATAGAATAATAATTGTATGACCTTGAGATAGCAAAATTATATAAACATCTCACTAAATGTGCAAACACAAAAGATTGAAACATTGATTTTTGTTAAAGCTACGAACATCTTTTTACCATAAGATACCATAAGAGGATGGAAAGCAATCCACAGAGTGGGAAAGATGTTTGTAGTCCATATTTCTAACAAAGAATTCATATGCACCATCTATAAAGAACTCATGCATTGACTTCAAAAGAAGATAATCCATTAGAAGAATGACAACAAGACTTAAATGGGTGCTTCACAAAAGAATATTTTCCCCAGTACTTTGGGAGGCTGAGGCGGGTGGATCACGAAGTCAGGAGTTCGAGACCAGCCTGGTCAATATGGTGAAACCCCATCTCTACTAAAAAAAAAAATACAAAAATTAGCTGGGAGTGGTGGCACGTGTCTGTAGTCCCAGCTACTTGGGAGGCTGATGCAGAAGAGTCCCATGAACCCAGGAGGCAGACCTTGCAGTGAGCCGAGCTTGCGCCACTGCACTCCAGCCTTGGTGACAGAGCAAGACTCTGTCTCAGAAAAAATTTAAAAAAAGAATATTATCTAAAGCCAGTAAAAACATGAAAAGCTACACAACAATATCAGTAATCAAGGATATGCAAATTAAATTCAAAATGGAGACATGACCAGCCGCAATCAAAATGCAAGAAGAATCAGCCTCGTAATACTAACAAGTATTGGCAAGTATTTGGACCAATAGGGAGTCATCCATCACTGGTAGTGGCTTAAGTTGATAAAATCAGTGTGACACATGGGAAAACTGTCAGTGTGTACCAAAACTAAACATGTATACCAAAACTAAACATATGTACCAAAACAAACATAAAGGCTTTGATCCAAAGGCTTTTCTCCCATGTGTATATGTAACAGAAATGCATACAGATATGCATCAAAGACATGTATAAGAAAGTTAGTTGCAGCATTATTTATAATAGTCCAAAATCATAAATAAATCAAATATCATTAAATGTGTACTGGATAAACAGTGATATATTCATATAACAAAATATTATACAGCAATAAAATAAATGAATTAAGTTGGTTCCTCACTGTTTTTTCCTTTTATAAATATTCATTAAGAATTTTAGTATATTTTGGTTTCTAGATTTTCCTATCTTGTTTACGCTACCTAAAGCTTTGCCACAGTTTTTCTAGTTAATAACAACTCCAAATTTGAAATACATGATGGGAAAACTAGTGTTGGGAATGAAAACAACTAGCATTAAAGATTAATGTAAATAAATATAGTGTATTATTTTGCAGATTTTATTAAATGTATTTAGGGGGTACACGTGCAGTTTCCTTACATACACATATTGCTTAGCAGTGAAGTCTGGGCTTTTAGTGTGCCCATCACCCAAATTATTAACATTGTACCCAATAGGTAATTTCTCAACCTTTGCCCTCCTCTGTCCCTCCCATCTTTTGTGTGTCCAATGTCTATTATTCCAGTCTCTATATCCATGTGCATGCATTGTTTACCTCCTGTTTATAAGTGAGAATATGCAGCATTTGACTGTCTGTTTTTGAGTTGTTTCACTGAAGAGAATGGCCTCCAGTTCCATCCATGTTGCTGCATATTTTGAAAAATTTAATAACTCATTTGGATATGCTGGTTAATGCTCACAATCATTGCTTATATAATGAAATCTATAACTCAACAATGTCATTTTAATTAAAATGTACTCTTTGTTCATTGATGACAGTAGTTATCCTGCCAGTGTATCTCACAAGAGACCCATCTATTCATTTGTTTTCCATATATCCACAAATAATTATTTCATGCCTGCACTTTCAGTACTGGGAATACAGTGAAAAACAAAAGAGAGCCCCTTGCTCATGGAATTTATAAATTAGCTAAGTGGTCTGACAATAAACAGTAGAACAATGATACTATTTGAGCTGGAACTAAATGATGGTCCTCTGTGTACATGGCTTGGAGAAAGTAGAAAGAATAGTGGACAGTCCAAGGAGCAGAAAAATGGTGAGCACATTGAGGAAAGAAAAAAAAAAACTCAGTGTAACTGCAAGGGAGAAAGCTAGAATAGCATGGTGTGAGATGATACTAGGTGGGTGGCGGGGGAATGCCCATACCAGACCTTTCAAGTCATGGTGAAAGTTCGGCTTTTATTTTGAATGCAGTGGAAAATCATTTGAAAGTTATGTTCAAAGAAATGACAATATCTCTTTTTATGCTTTTTATTTTGTATTTTAAAAAATGTTTTATTTTAGGTTTGGGGGTACATATGAAGGTTTGTTACATAGATAAACATGTGTCATGGGGATTTGTTGTACGTATTATTACATCACCCAGGTATTAAGCCCAGTACCCAATATATCTTTTCTGCTCTTTTCCCTCCTCCCACCTTCCCCCCTCAAGTAGACCCGTGTCTGTTGTTTCCTTCTTTGTGTTCATAAGTTCTTATCACTTAGATCCCACTTATAAGTGAGAACATGCAGTATTTGGTTTCCTGTTCTTGTGTTAGTTTGCTAAGGATGATAGCCTCCAGCTCCATCTGTTCTCACAAAAGACGTAATCTCGCTCTTTTATATGGTTGCATAATATTCCATGGTGTATATGTATCACATTTCCTTTATTTAGTCTATCTTTGATGGGCATTTTTTTGATTCCATGTCTTTGCTATTGTGAAAAGTGCTGCAATAAACATTTGAGTGCACACGTCTTTATGGTAGAATGACTTATATTCCTCTGGGTATATATCCAGAAATGAGATTGCTAGGTTGAACAGTAGTTATACTTTTAGATCTTTGAGGAAGCGCCATACTGCTTTCCACAATGGTTGAACTGATTTACAGTCCCACAAACAATGTATAAGGGTTCCCTTTTCTCCACAACTTTGCCAGAATCTGTTATTTTTTGATGTTTTAATAATAGCCATTCTGGCTGGTGTGAGATGGTATCTCATTGTGGTTTTGATTTGCATTTCTCTAATGCTCAGTAATATTGAATTTTTTATATGCCTAGTGACCACACATATGTTTTCTTTTGAGAAGTGTCTGTTCATGCCCTTTGCCCACTTTTTAATGGGGTTACTTGTTTTTTCTTGTAAATTTGTTTGAGTTCCTTATAGATGCTGGATATTAGACTTTTATCAGATGCATAGTTGCAATAATTTTCTCCAATTCTGTACGTTGTCTGCCCACTCTGTTGATAGTTTCTTTTGCTGTGCAGAGGCTGTTAAGTTTAATTGTCAATTTTTGCTTTTGTTGTGATTGCCTTTGGTACCTTTGTCATGAAATCTTTGCCCATTCCTAAGTCCAGGATGGTATTGCCTTCCAGGGTTTTTATAGTTTTTGGTTTTATATTTAAGCCTTTAATCCATCTTAAGTTAATTTTTGTATACGGTGTAAGGAAGGGGTCCAGCTTCAACCTTCTTCATATGGTTAGCCAGTTATCCCAGCACCATGTATTTATTAGGGAGTCTTTTCCCTACTGCTTGTTTTTGTCAGCTTTTTTAAAGATCACATGGTAATAGATGTGTGGCCTTATTTCTGGCCTCTCTACTCTGTTCCACTGGACTATGTGCCTGTTTTTGTAGCAGTATCATGCTGTGTTGGTCACTGTAGCCTTGTAGTATAGTTTGAAGTTGGGAAATGTGATTTCTTATGCTGTGTTCTTTGAATTGCCTTGGCTACTTGGGCTCTTTTTTCATTTCGTATACATTTTAAAATAATTTTTTCTAGTTCTGTGAAGAATGTCATTTATAGTTTGATAGGAATAGCATTAAATCTTCAAATTTATTTGGGCAGTACAGCCATTTTAATAGTATTGATTCTTCCTATCCATGAGTATGGGATGTTTTTCTATTCTTTTGTGTCTTCTGTGATTTCTTTATTCTTTTTTCTTTTTCTTTTCTTTTTTTTTGTGACAGAGTCTTGCTCTGTTGCCAGATTGGAGTGCAGTGGCATGATCTTAGCTTGCTGCAACCTCCACCTCCCAGGTTCAAGCGGTTCTCCTGCCTCAGCCTCCCAAGTAGCTGGGAGTACAGGCACATGCCACGATGTCCAGCTAATTTTTTATTTTTAGTAGAGACTTGGTTTCACCACGTTGGCCAGGATGATCTCAATTTCCTGACCTCGTGATCTGCCCACTTCAACCTCTCAAAGTGCTGGGATTATAGGGGTGAACCACCATGCTCAGCCCTTCTGTGATTTCTTTGAGCAGTGTTTTGTAATCCTCATTGTAGGGGTCTTTCACCTTCCTGGATGCTGTATTTCTAGGTATTTTATTTTTTGTGGCAATTGTGAATGGGATTGCCTTTCTAATTTGGCTCTCAGTTTGCTTGTTGTTGGTGTATAAGAATGCTAGTCATTTTGGTGCACTGATTTTGTATCCTGCAACTTTGCTGAAGTTGTTTATCAGCTGAAGGAGCTTTTGGGCAAAGACTATGGGGTTTTCTATATGTAGAATTATGTCATCTGCATACAGAGATAGTTTGAGTTCCTCTATTACTGTTTGGATTGGCTTTATTTCTTTCTTTTGCCTGACTGCTCTGGGTAGGACTTCCAATACTGTGATGAGCAGGAGTGGTGAGAGAAGGCATCCTTGTCTTATGTTGGTTTTCAAGGGGAATTCTTCCAGCTTTTGTCTATTCAGTATAATACTGGCTGTGGGTTTGTCACAGATTGCTGTTATTATTTTGTGGTATGTTCCTTCAATACCTAGTTTATTGAGAGTTTTTAACAAGAAGGGATGTTGAATTTTATCAAAAGCCTTTTCTGCATCTTTTAAGATAGTCATGTGGTTTTGGTCTTTAGTTCTGTTGATGCAATGAATCACATTTATTGATTTTTGTACATCGAACCAACCTTGCATCCTGGGGAAAAAGTTGACTTGATCATGATTGATAATCCTTTTGATGTGCTGCTGGATTTGGTTTGCCAGTATTTTGTTGACGATTTTTGCACCAATGTTCATCAAAGATATCGGCCTGAAGTTTTCTTTTTTTGTTGTGTCTCTGCCAGGTTTTGGTATCAAGATGCTGCTGGCCTCATAGTATGAGTTGGGGAGAAGGTCCTCCTCCTTAATTTTTAGGAATAGTTTCAGTAGAAATTGGTACCAGCTCCTCTTTGTACATCTGGTAGAATTAGGCTGTGAATCCATCCGGTCTGACAGTATCTTATTTATATTTTACAAAGGCTACTCTGAATGTTGTATGAAAAAGTAGACTGTAGGATACAACATTTGAAGCAGGAAGATCCACCCGCTACAATTTCTCTGCTCCACGTATTTCTGGCATCTGCTCAATTTAGATTTTTCTCTTCTGCCACCCACTGAAACTGCTTGGTCACAGTCATCTGTGACTTCCAGTTTGCAAAATTCAATGACCATTTATCATCCCAACCCAGCTGGACTCTTGACAACAGCAATCAACTTAGTTAATGACTTTCTCTTTCTAGAGACCAATTCTTCAATTGATTCTAGGTTATTTTTTTCTACGTATACACTAATTTCTTAATGATCTCAATATTTCAGTTTTAAATAACCATCTGCATGGTAATTACTCTGGATTTACGCCTCTATCCTATATTTCTCTCACTCCTTCAAACTCCAGGCTTAAACTTCCAAGATCCAACCAAATATCTCCTCTTGCATTTTAGCAGGCCTTATAGGCATTCAAAACTTGACATGCACTTGACATCTACTTCCTTCCCAAATTTCCTTCTCCCACAGACTTATGCACTTCAGGTGATGAACTTTCCAGTTCCTCCATCTAAAATCTTAAACAGCTGTTCTTTCTCTCTCATCTACCATCCAATACATCAACAAATCAATTATCTGACAACATCTTTACTTTTGAATTAGTACCACCATAACCAAAGGCACCACCATCTCACTTGGATTATGGGGACAACTTCCCTGAAAAGGCTTCCTACTTCTATCCTTTATCCATATTAGTTTATACTTGGAACAACCAGAAAGGTTTTGTTAAAAGGTAATTTGAATCGCATCACGTCTCTGAAACTCATCTAAGTTGTTTCATCTTACTTAGAGTAGGAGTCAAAGTCATTACATTGTCTTTCATGGCCCTGCTCATTCTGGCCTCACCACATTTCTGTAGCCGACTATCCTCTCTCTAACTGATCTTGCTCCAGTCAAATCAGAATTGTTTTTAAACCCAGACAGCAAGTCTTGGTACCTGTTGTTTCTTCTACTTGGTATGTGCTTTCCCCTCATCTTTTAGGTCTTGCACAAATAATACTTGGTAAGCGAAGGACTTTCTTTGATCACACTATTTAAATTTTCCCACTTCTGACATGTACTATGCGTATTCTCTGCTATAGTTTTCTCTCATGTGCATTGTCACTCAACAGAAGACATATAATTCTGTTTGTAAATTTGCTGTAATTTTTCCTTGTTATTTGCCTCTCTCAACAAGAATGGGAGTTTTAACATGGAGAAGGAATTTTTCTATATTGTACTCTCTATTGTATTCCCAGCACTTCGAAGAATATCTGGAAAACAGGAAGTTATCAAAACATATTTGTTGAATAAATCATGGGAAAATACAATTTATACAGCAAAGAAACTAATGATAGGATGCTTGGTGACAACCATGGTCATGGGGTCTTATAGAAGACAAAGGGGTTGAAACAGCAGTGGAGCAACTGGTTTCTGATATTAGTAATCTTTGGTTAAGTAAAAGGAAAGGCAGATCTGATGCCAAACGTAGGTATATCTGTTGTTTTGTGTATAAAGATGAGAAACTATTATTCAGATTGCTCCCATTTCTCAGGGAAGCATACGGCAAGGTTATCAACTGAGGGAAATTATTTATAAAACCTTAAAAATCATAGGCATATTGGCTGGGCTCAGTGGCTCATGCCTGTAATCCCAGCACTTAGGGAGGCTGAGGTGGGCAGATCGTGAGTTCAGGAGATCGAGATCATCCTGGCTAACACGGTGAAACCCCGTCTCTTCTAAAAATACAAAGAAAAAAATTAGCAGGGCATGGTGGCAGGTGCCTGTAGTCCCAGTTACTCGGGAGGCTGAGGCAGGAGAATGGTGTGAACCTGGGAGGTGGAGCTTGCAGTGAGCCAAGATCATGCCACTGAACTCCAGCCTGGGTGACAGAGCAAGACTCTGTCTCAAAAAAAAAAAAAAAAAAAAAAAAAAAAAAAAAAAAAAAAAAGAATACTCTCTAAAGCCAGTAAAGACATGAAAAGCTACACAGCAGTATCAGTAATCAAAGATATGCAAATTAAACTCAAAATGGAGATGTGACCAGCCACAATCAGAATGCAAGAAGAGTCAGCCTGGTAATACTAAGTATTGGCAAGTATTTGGACCAATAGGGAGTCATACATCACTGGTAGGGGCTTAAGTTGATAAAACCAATCTCAAAAAAAAAAATCATAGTTATATAATAAGAAATGGGAAAAATTTAAATCAGTGGGGAAAATATCTTTTCAAATGACAAGGTAAAATTATGCATGAAGTAGAGGAAAGTATTTCAGATTGTAGTGAGGCAAATGTATAATGCAGAGACATTGCAGAGAAATTTGCCTTGGGCTACCTACATAGAAGTTACAGAAAAGAAGGAAGGAAATGAAAAATTTCTGGAACAATGTCATTTAGGAATAATATTAATTTACAATTACTTTTAGTGAATGGTACATGTCTTAGTCTTCGTGGGCTTACATGACAGAATACCATTGACTAGGTGTCTAAAACAACAGAAATTTGTTTCTCCCAGTTCTGGGGGCTGGGAAGTCGAAGATCAAGGTTCTGGCTGCTTTGGTTCCTAGTGAGGGCTCTCTTTCTTGCTTGCAGATGCTGTCTTCTTGCTGCATCCTGGCCTTTCCTCTGTGCTTTCACAGAATGACAGCAAGAGAGCTCTATAATGTCCCTTCTTATAAGGGCACTCATCTTATCTCACCAGGCTCCCACTCTCATAATCTCAACTGATAATTACCTCCCAAAGCCCTATCTTCAAATATCATCCCACTGGAAGTTAGTGAGAGGTGACAATGTGCTAGCAGCCCTCACTCGCTCTCAGCACCTCCTCAGCCCTGTCGCCCCCTCTGGCCGCGCTTGAGGAGTGCTTCAACCGGGCGCTGCACTGTGAGAGCCCCTTTCTGGGATGGCTGACGCTGGAGCCCTCTCCTTCTGCTTCTGGGGAGGTGTGGAAGGGAGAGGCGCTGGCGGGAACTGGGGCTGCACGTGGCGCTCACGGGCCAGCGTGAGTTCTGGGTGGCTGCGGGCTCAGCAGGCCCCACACTTGGAGTGGCCGGCTGGTGCTGCCAGCACTGGGCAGTGAAGGGCTTAGCACCCCAGCCAGCAGCTGTGGAGGGGGCGCCAGGTCCCCAGCACTATCAGCCTGCCCACGCCATGCTCGAATTCTCACCAGGCCTCAGCCACCTCCCCACAGGGCAGGGCTCAGGACCTGCAGCCCGCCATGCCTGAGCCCCCCCCACAATGGGCTCCCATGTGGCCCAAGCCTCCCCGATGTGTGCCACCCCCTCCTCCACGGCACCTGGTCCCATCAACCGCCCAAGGGCTGAGGAGTGCAGGCATGCAGCACAGGACTGGCGGACAGCTCCACCCACAGCCCTGGCACGGGATCCACTAGGCAAAGCCAGCTGGGCTCCTGAGTCAGGTGGGTACTTGGAGAACTTTTGTGTCTAGCCAGAGGATTGTATATGCACCAATCAGCACTCTGTGTCTATCTAGCTCTGGGTTCATGGATGCACCAATCAGCACTCTGTATCTAGCTAATCTGGTGGGGACTTGGAGAACTTTTATGTCTAGCTAAAGAATTGTAAATACACCAATCAGCACTCTGTATCTAGCTCAAGGTTTGTAAACGCACCAATCAGCACCCTGTGTCTAGCTCAAGGTTTGTAAATGCACCAATCAGTGCTCCGTGTCTAGCTAATCTAGCGGGGACTTGGAGAACTTTTATGTCTAGCTAGAGGATTGTAAATACACCAATCAGCACTCTGTGTCTAGCTCAGGGATTATAAATTCACCAATCAGCACCCTGTCAAAACGGACCAGTCAGCTCTCTGTAAAACAGACCAATCAGGTATCTGTAAAATGGACCAATCAGCTGTCTGTAAAATGGGCCAATCAGCAGGATGTGGGTGGGTTCAGATAAGGGAATAAAAGCAGGCTGCCTCAGCCAGCAGCTACAACCTTATGGGGTACTTTTGCACACTGTGGAGGATTTGTTCTTTTGTTGTTTGCAGTAACGCTTGTTGTTGCTTACTCTTTGGGTCTGCACTGCTTTTATGAGCTGTAATGCTCATGGTGAAGGTCTGCAGCTTCATTATTGAGGCCAGTGAGACCACAAACCTACCAGGAGAAATGAACAAGTCCAGAGGGGAGGAACGAACAACTCCACACGCACCCCCTTAAGAGCTGTAACAGTCACCGCCAAGGTCTGCAGCTTCACTCCTGAAGCCTGCGAGACCATGAATCCCCCAGAATGAAGAAACTTTGAAGATGTCCAAACACTGGAAGGCACAAACTCGGGACGCACCATCTGTGAGAACTGTAACAGCCGCCGCGAGGGTCCCCGGCTTCATTCTTGAAGTCAGTGAGACCAAGAACCCACCAATTCTGAACACATGAGGACTTCAACATATGAACCTGGTGGCAGGGAGAGGGGAGGGGGAGATGGCAGCGGGTGGGGGAGAGGTGACCATAATGGCATACTATATATTTTCCTTTTTTTTTTTTTTTTTTTTGAGTCTTGCTCTGTCGTCCAGGCTGGAGTGCACTGGTGCGATCTTGGTTCACTGCAAGCTCTGCCTCCTGGTTTCATGCCATTTTGTTGCGTTAGCCTCCCTAGTAGCTGGGACTACAGGCATTTGCCACCATGCCTGGCTAATTTTTTGTATATGTAGTAGAGACAGGGTTTCACCGTGTTAGCCAGGATGGTCTTGATTTCCTCTCCTTGTGATCCGTCCACCTCGGCCTCACAAAGTGGTGGGATTACAGACGTGAGCTACTGTGCCTGGCATATGTTTTCTTAAAAATGTGCGGACAACTTATACACATGGATATACTGTAAAGAGGATAATCAGGAAATAAAAAGAGGAAAGGAGAAGAGGAACTACTGTTACCAGAAACCATGCATTGGGTTGATTATTTCAGGTGCTGATGTTAGCACTGTTTTCCTAGAACCTACAACACAAGGGAAGACAAGTTGAGATAGGAGGAGGAGGACAAGAAGGATGAGAATGAGGAGTAAGAGAAGGAAGAAGAGGAGGAATCTATCAATTTTTACAAACAAAATTTTGATACTGCCATTGAATTTAAAGAGGAAAGTTTTGAAAAGCAAGGACTTACATTTGAGGTATTGGGAAAAATAAATAATTTTAACAAGTTATAGACTAAAATGGTTAAAATCAACATTTCTCATAGCAACTCTCACTAATATTTGTGTGGTATTACTTTAAATCTTAATTCAGAGTAGCCTCTTTTTCTTTTCAGCATCTAAGATTATGTGGTGTATTTTGTTTTGCGATGACAATACAAGATCAGACCTCAGAGAGTCTAAAGACAAGCTTAAATGAATTGTTTATTTGACAGATTCTCACATATCATTGATTTCAAATGGTCTTTAGCATAATTTCTCATCATGTTGTGAAAATTTAAGACCTAAAATTGTGGAATTTTCTGGATCAGTCTATTTATTTCTAGAATTGGCCACAAAGCAGATCAAAATTAAGCCTTCAAAGAAAATATAAAAACGTCAGCTGGGCATGGTGGCTTACGCCTGTAATCCCAACACTTGGGGAGGCTGAGGCTGGCAGATAACTTGAGGTCAGGAGTTCGAGACCAGCCTGGCCAACATGATGAAACCTTGTCTCTACTAACAATACAAAAAAATTAGCCAGGCATAGTGGCAGGTGCCTGTAATTCCAGCTACTCGGGAGGCTGAGGCAGGAGAATTGCTTGAACCTGGGAGGCAGAAGTTTCAGTGAGCCAAAATTGCACCACTGCACTCCAGCCTGGGCAACAGAGTAAGACTCCGTCTCAAACAAAAAAACCAAAAAACAAAATTATCAAGCAATTGAGGGAAATTTTTGCTTGAAATCCTTGAGAAAATTGCCCTTTAGCCTAAAATTGACATATCTAGTCAAATTTTTAAAAATTTAGTCAAAAAAGAAATGCATGACCTCTGTCAATTTTTTTAATGGATTTTCCATCAAGTGTCAGCTGCGAATTGAATAAAAATAGAGACTGTTTACTGAAGATCTCCCACTTAGAAAATTCTTTCTATACGTCATCTCATTCTGTCATCACAATCACTTAAGACCAACATGCCTTTACTGCTAACACTTTACAGACGAGGAAACCGAGGCTTATAATGGGAGGTAGCTTGATGAGAGGTACATAGTTAATGGCAAGCTAGATTTGCAGCGCAGATATAATTTTCACAGTATAATGTAGCATCGATGTGTGGAACATAAAAAATTTCTAATAGAGTTACTTAGTGTTATACATATAACTGAGGGGGTGCGTTTTCAAAATACAATGATTTTATTTTAATGTAATTGAGTATACTTTGTATCTTTGACAGTAATCAATCACGTGTTTCAGAGATTTCTTCATTCTCTTCTTTATGAACAATAAAACACCATTAATGACATAAACAAAGATAATTTTTTCTGGTTTCGTATATCGATATATTGATACCTCTGCTATATTGATATACTGATATATTTGTATATCTGATATATTTGGTTAATCTGATATACTGATTAATAGCTGTCCTAACTTGTTTTATATAGGTTTTTTTTTTTTGAAAAGAGGAGCCAAAAAATTTTTATTTTAGGTGTAATATATCATTTAAAAGAAGATCTGTTAGAACTTTGGTCAACTTGGATTTTCATAGGAGCATTATAACACAGGTTTGGAGTACTAATAGGAACTGTACCTACAATCTAAATTTCTATATTTAAATAATTGAAAATGGAAAGTAAATGCTGTGAAAAATTTATTTTGATCTTATGAGAGTATTTTTCTTTAAAAAATATATCACATTTTAACTTCTCAAAGAAACTCTTCTTAGGGAATATTGAGTCAATTAGTTAAGAAATCTCCCCACCTCGCAAAGATTACACATATATTTTATAACTGAGCGTAAAGTATGATAATCCCCAATGAGATACAGAAATTCAGTTACAAGAGATCGGATAGCCTCGAAGTAGTGAAATCATTAAATCTTATGGAAATGACCCAGAATCCTAATAGGTCAGAGTAGTCTTTTTAGAGCTTCATTCTTGAGTGAAATATTTTCTTTAGTTTTCAAGGGAATATCAGTTGTAGTAGGATATTTTGAAAGTAAAATTCTGGCAAAAATTAAAATCTTTGATAGATAATACCAGTTCCCCAGTGAGGTTTATTGTAATCATAATCACAGTTGTGCTTTGTTTTATGAACTCATTCTGTATTACTTTATTAAGTCTTTAGCTGACTGTAAGAGTTTCCTTGGAGGTGTTTTCTCAACAATTTTGCTAGGGATTTGGCTTCAAGGTAATATTTATCCAACCCAGTCATAGACTGTCAAGTCTTCTACAAGGAATAGAGGCTGCTTTCATATTGTCTAAAGTCTGTTGATAGGAAGTTAAAGTAAATTTTTTTTCTACAAAAGAAAGTGATCTTTAGTCCTCAGGGGCTGATACTGAAATTGGCCAATTATTTTATCCATGTGGAGAAATATTTTAATATAACCCAAAGATTATAATTAAGATACTGTGCATAAAATACTTTGAAATAATAATGTTGAGGGTCAGAATGAAATTTGTATTGTTAGTAAGATTTTTAAATGAAATATTTTAAATAGAAAAGTGGAGAAAAATATGAAACATATATCACAAAATTTAACAAATGTGAGAGCCTTGACATGTAAACTTCAGCTATTTTTTCATAAACAACTCACAGTTCAAATCTTTTAAAAATTCCTCTCATTATATTTCTTCTTTTTCACACATTTGTAAAACTCTTTTTTTCCAATTGTTTTAATAATACATTTTCTTATGTAGCTCCTTAGGAGGTTTTTAAGTTGTTAAATTTCATTTTAAATTATTTAATTTTTTTGACATTGACAAAATTGCATATATTTGTGTATACAACATGATGGTTTGATATATGTATACATTGTAAAGTGGCTAAAAATAAAGATAATATATGCATTACCTCACATACTTCTTTTTGTGCTGCGAATACATACAATCTGCTAAGCAATTTTAAAGTATACAGTGCATTGTTATGAACTATAGTCATTGGGATGTGCAGTAAGAGTAATAAAAATCATATTACTGTTATCTAACTGAATTTTGTGTCCTTTGACAAACATCTCCCCAGTATCCCCTTTCCCCAGCCTCTGGTGACCACCATTCTCTCTGCTTCTATAAGTTCAACGTTTTTATTCCACATATAAGTGAGATCACACAGCATTTGTCTTTATGTGCCTGGCGTATTTCACTTAATGTAATGTCTTCCAGGTTGATCCATGGTGTTGTCAATAATAGGGTTCCTCATCTTTTTAAGGCTGAATAGTATTCCATTGTACCCATACCACATTTTCTCTTTCTTTTTCTGATTTCAATGGTTTGCTTATTTATTTATTTATTTATTTATTTATTTATTTATTTTCTTTAACTTTTATTTTAGTTTCAAGGGTACATGTGCAGATTTGTTACATGGGTAAGTTGCATGTCACAGAGGTTTGGGGTACCTGTCACTCAGGTAATCAACATAGTACCCAGTAGGTAGCTTTTCAATCCTCACCTTCCTCCCCACTTCCAGCCCTCAATGATGCTGTGGTGTTTATTGCTCCTTTTTCTGTGTCCATGTGTACTCAGTGTTTAGCTCCCACTTATAAGTGAAAACATGCAGTGTTTGTTTTTCTGCTCCTGTATTAGTTTGCTTAGGATAATGGCCTCCAGTTCCATCCATGTTGCCATAAAGGACACAATCCTGTTCTTTTTTATGGCTCTAGAGTATTCCATGGTGTATATATACCACATTCTCCTTTTCCAGTGCAATGTTGATGGCTGTCCAGGTTGAGTCTTTGCTACTGTGAACGCTGCTGCAGGGAATGTAGGGATGCATGTGTCTTTATAGTAGAACAATTTATATTCCTTTGGGTACATACCCAGTAATGGGATTGCTGGGTCAAATGGTAGTTGTTTTCAGTTCTTTGAGAAATCTCCCAATGCTTTCCTCAGTGTCTGAACTAATTTATACTCCCATCAGCAGTGTATATGTTTTCTCGTTACTCCACAACCTTGCCAGCATCTGTTATTTTTTGACTTTTTGATAATAGCCATTCTGACTGGTGTGAGATGGTATCTCATTGTGGTTTTGATGTGCATTTCCCTAATGATTAGTAATATTTAGCATTTTTTCATATGCTTGTTGGCTGTATGTATGTCCTCTTTTGAGAATTGTCTGTCCATGTCCTTTGCCCACTTTCTAACAGGTTTTTTTTTTTTTTTTTTTTTTTGCTTGTTGATTTAAGTTCCTTATAGATTCTGGATATAAGACCTTTGTCATATGCATAGTTTCCGAATATTTTCTTCCATTCTGTAGTTTGTCTATTTACTCAATTGATAGTTTCTTTTGCTGTGCAGAAGCTCTTTAATTAGGTCTCACGTGTCCATTTTTTGTCATTGGAATTGCTTTTGGAGTCTTCATTATGAAGTCTGCCAGGACCATTGTACAGAATAGTATTTCTTAGGTTTTCTTTTAGGGTTTTTATAGTATTAGATTTTACATTTAAGTCTTTAAAGCACCTTGAGTTGAGTTTTGTATATGGTGAAAAGTACGGACCCAGTTTCAATCTTCTGCATATGACTGATCAGTTATCCTTGCACCATTTGTTTAATAAGGAGTCCTTTCCCCATTGCTTGTTTTTGTTGACTTTGTCAAAGATCAGATGATAGTAAGTGTGTGACTTTATTTCTGGGTTCTCTAACCTGTTCAATTGGTCTATGTGACAGCTTTTGTACCAGTACTATGCTATTTTAGTTACTATATCCTTGTAGTATATTCAGGCTTTTTGGTTACAAATGAATTTTAGAATAGTTTTTTTTTCTAATTCTGTGAAAAAAATGTCATTGGTAGTTTGATAGGAATAAACAACAATGAATTTGTAAATTGCTTTGGGATGTATGGCCGTTTTAACGATATTGAATTTTTGTATTCATCAGCATGGAATGATTTTTCATTTTTTAATGTCATCTCTGATTTCCTTCAGCAGTGTTTTGTAATACTCAATGTAGAGATCTTTCACCTTCAAGACAGCCTGCTGGAAGAAGCACAGTTTACTGGAGCCCTGGTGCTTCCTCTCTGGCCCCATCACTGCATTTGCACAAAGCCCAGACACTTCCCCAGCAGTTCCCAGTCAGCAACTGAAATAGCCAAGGGTGCTACTATGCACCAGTCTGGAGCTGCTTTCCAGTGGGCCACTTTTGTTTGGGAAACCCCAGTTGACCTGGGTAAGACTGTTTTAGAGATACTCTGTCTAAGCCTCTTCCTCACTAATCATTCCCTCCCACTGTCCTTTCACAGGTGCCAGCCCTCCTTCTTGGCTGTGAGGTTCTCTCTGCCTACTCCTGCTCCTTCCCTCTTTGTCTTTCACAATCTTCTCCCCATAAACTTCTCACCAGTCTCACTCTGCTTGGTATTTGCTTTTCAGAAGAATGAACAAATATATCAGCTTTTTGCTTCTCTATAACATGATTTGAAAGCAAGGAAAACAAACAAACATAGTTTTCATTGAGATATCTGATGGACAAACTGTTATTAATACTATAATAGCCAATTCTAATATTTAAGTATCTTAGCATAATTAATAAAGATTTTAGAAACACATTGCTTAGTAAATTGTAAGGTGTCCTAGATATCTGAGAAGTCAATATCCTTATTTTCATGAAAATATGGTTATTTGTAAAAACAAAAATAATTAGGTATGCATAACTGAAAAGTTTACTCTTCTGTTGTTTTCTATTTTACTTATTTACTTATTTTTATTGGCAAGTTACAATTGTATACATTTATGGGGCACAATGTGAAACATATACACATATATATGATATATACACACACAAGCAATGTGGCATGATTAAATTGAGC
This sequence comes from Pan troglodytes, assembly GCF_028858775.2. Taxonomy (NCBI): domain Eukaryota; kingdom Metazoa; phylum Chordata; class Mammalia; order Primates; family Hominidae; genus Pan; species Pan troglodytes. The sequence continues at coordinate 190,407,172 of NC_072401.2, forward strand.
TAATTATCATTCATAACTTCACTAACCTATCATGGGGAGACATTTGAAATTTTATGATGAGACATTTGAAATTTTCCTTTAGTTATTTTGAAATATTTAATACATTATTATTTACTATAGTAACCTTGCTGTGCAATAAATCTCAAAATCTGTTACTCTTGTCTACCTATAACTTTGTACCTTTTGATAAGCAACACTCCATCTCCTCTCTTTCCATGGCTGGCATCTAGTAACCATAACCATCATTCTAGTCCCTGGTTCTATGAGTTCAACTTTATTAGAGTCCACATATAAGTAAGATCATCTAGTATTTGTCTTTCTGTGCCTAGCTTATTTCATTTAGTACAATGTTGTTCAAATTCATCAATTTTGTTGCAAACAATGGGACGTTCCGCAATTTTCAAGGCTGAATAATATTGCTTTGTGTACATATACCACATTTTCTATATCCATTCATCCATTGATGGACACTTAGGTAGTTTCTGTATTTTTTTATACTTTAAGTTCTGGGGTACATGTGCAGAACGTTCAGGTTTGTTACATAGGTATACACGTGCCATGGTGGTTTGCTGCACCCATCAATCCGTCATCTACATTAGGTATTGCTCCTAATGCTATCCCTCCCCTAGCCCCTCACCCCTTGACAGGCCCTGGTGTGTGGTGTTCCCCTTCCTGTGTCCATGTGTTCTTATTGTTCAATTCCCAATTATGAGTGAGAATATGTGGTGTTTGGTTTTCTGTTCTTGTGTTAGTTTGCTGAGAATGATGGTTTCCAGCTTCATCCATGTCTCTGCAAAGGACATGAACTCATCCTTTTTTATGGCTGCATAGTATTCCATGGTGTATATGTGCCACATTTTCTTTATCCAGTCTATCATTGATGGTCATTTGGGTTGGTTCCAAGTCTTTGTTATTGTGAACAGTGCCACAATAAACATAAGTGTGCATGAGTCTTTAGAGTAGAATGATTTACAATCCTTTGGGTATATACCCAGCAATGGGATCGCTGGGTCAAGTGGTATTTCTGGTTCTAGATCCTTGAGGAATTTTCACACTGTCTTCCATAATGGTTGAACTAATTTACCCTCCAACCGTGTAAAAGTGTTCCTATTTCTCCTGTTGTGAATAGCACTGTGTATACACACACACATATGTATACACACATACACACATACATACACATATGTGTACACACGTATATATACACATGTATACACACGTATATATACATATGTACACACACATATACACATGTACACACAAGTATATACACATGTATACACACACGTACATACACATATGTATACACACATATACACACATATGTATACATACACACATATGTATACATACACACATATGTATACATATATACACATATGTATACACACATATACGCATATGTATACACACATACACATATGTATACACACATATACACATGTATACACACATATATACACATGCATATGCACACATATATACACATATGTATACACATATACACATGTATATGCACATACATACACATGTATACACACATACACATATGTATATGCACACACATATATATATACACATATTTATACACACACACATATGTGTATATATATACACACAACTCAATAGCAAGAAAAAAATAAACAGATTAAAAAAGGGGCCAAGGACCGAAACAGACACTTCTCAAAAGAAGACATACAAATGGCCAAAAGGTACATGAAAAAATGCTTAGCACACTACTCAGTAGGGAAATGCAAATTAAAACCACAGTGAGATATCACTTCACACCTGTTAAAGTAGCTTTTATGAAAAAGATGAAATACAACAGTGATGAAGAAGAAGCTGAAAAAACAGAACTCTTTTACACCATTGGTGAGAATGTAAATTAGTATGTCTATTACGGAAAATAGTCTGGAAGTTCCTCAAAAACTAAAAACAGAACGACTGTATGACCCAGTAATCATTCCTGAGAATATACCCAGGATTTAACCCCTTAATGTAAATTAATTCTTCTAAAAACAGTTTGTCTCTCGGTAACTTGAGGAAGTAAGAAGATCAAATGAAATGATGCGAAGCTGAGATCAGCTGTGTGGAGTCAGGAGAGTGGTGTCTTGGCAATGACGTTCCTCTGGGCTTTGAAAACATGCCAAATCGTCCGTCAAATTAAAGACTCAGTGAGGGTGGCAATTCAGAAGCCGTCTTCATGGCCTTAGAATCACCGGACTTCAGACATCAATGTGTAGTGTCCAAGTGCTAAACTTGCGCATCCTTATACCATGCGAGTATTCTGGCCTATCTGTGTGAGGGAGACCTAGAATACACAGTAACAAATGAGATTCAGATAAGATGTTACAAAAATAAAAAGAGAATCACCTAACTTAGTTCCAGGAATGCAGAAAATAAATGTTGCTATTTCAGGAACTGTTCCTTTTTTTAAGAATATAAATTTATTTTATAAAATGGAGGATGGATTATTTGTTATACATCATGTCACACTGCCGTTACTTGTTCATCCCTCATTCCTTGGAAGTAATATTATTTGCTCCCCCTATACATCTAAATTACTACTACTTAGTAGTAGTCAAATATTATTTGCTGCCCTTATACAACTAAAATATTATTTGCTTCCCTTATGCAACTAAAATATTATTTGCTCCCACTATACGTCTAAATTACTACTACTTAGACACTAAGCAGGATTGGATTGATGGTCTTTGAAATGGCAACCTCGTGTAGAATTCATTTGGTCAAGTTTATTGAGTAGGGCTGCAATTCAGGATGGAAAAGAAAAGCCATGAGAAACATGTCCCGCAACTGACAATGCTCTGTCAGCTTCTCCAAATATTATAGCAACTGAATGAAAAAATATTTTATAAAAATAGCAAGTTACGGCCGGGCGCGGTGGCTCACGCCTGTAATCCCAGCACTTTGGGAGGCCGAGGCGGGCGGATCACGAGGTCAGGAGATCGAGACCATCCTGGCTAACACGGTGAAACCTCGTCTCTACTAAAAATACAAAAAATTAGCCGGGCGAGGTGTCGGGCGCCTGTAGTCCCAGCTACTCGGGAGACTGAGGCAAGAGAAAGGCATGAACCCCAGGGGGCGGAGCCTGCAGTGAGCCGAGATCGCGCCACCGCACTCCAGCCTGGGCGACAGCGAGACTCTGTCTCAAAAAAAAAAAAAAAAATAAATAAAATAAAAAAAAAAAAAAAGCAAGTTACTCATTCATCATCTAAATTAGATGTACAGCAAAGGAGTTCATGCAACTTTCTGAGTTTATTTGGTAAGTATAAAGTAATTTTGTATGACAGACATCTATTTGCCTTGATACATCACTATAATTATGAAGTTACATTTTAAAGTATATGGCAGTGAATTTTGAAAAACACATAACCATTATAGAACGAGACTTAGTGAGGAGAAGTCATAGGGGACATTTATTTTACTGTCATTGAGACTAATGTAAAAATGGCAGTAACATACAGAAAGAAATTCTGCTTACTCTTTCATTACTGTAATGGATAAAATTTTAATTGCCTGTTTTTCCTTGAAATGTAAATATTTATGAAATGTGAAATACTCTGTAAAGAAATTTTAGCTTAACAAATATTAAAAATGAATTATTTACACAAGTAATTTTGTCCTTAAATATAGCCAAAGCATTTGCATAGCTGAAAAATAAGATTCAAATCTCTATGAACAGATGATTTTATATGTACATATGTAATTAATATAAACTCAGAAATTATACCAAGACCATAGTTCAAAAAGTAAAGTCATCTATTATGATGACTGAAGAATAATAATTTTGGAAAACATTATTTTATAGCAAAACATTATTAATAAGATTAACCTAAAAAATCTTTCTGCTTTCCCTTAGGCTCTACATTCTTTTTAAATACCATTAACGTAAATTCCTGAAATTGTAAAGAACAAAATGAATTTTACAAAATACCATTTATCTCTCTCTAGAGTAATGGTAAAAGTCCAAATAAATGAGCTAATAGGATTATATACAATTTCTTTCTAAAAACACAAATGTAGTTTTAAAGAACTTTTAACTATGTGTTCAAACTACATAATTCTTCTTTATTCATCTACCCAAAGTATAATTATAGCAAGTAAACATAGTGACTTCAATTAATTATGCCCAATTTTGAGGAAGAAAAAAATGTGTCTTTTATGAATTTTAAATTAAACTCAAATACACAAATCAATGTTATTTTAACTAAATAAAAAATGAAAATAAATGTACCCCAAATTCTGGTTTGTTAAGTTCAAAAAAAGTAATATACTGACAAAAGTCATAAGCTTAATATACATTGGGTGCATTTAACTAGAGTAATATTTTTAACAAAGAGATAATAGGTTGTCCATAATGTTTATTTTACTGAATGGTCCGCTAGGATGATGGCATTATAAATATGTATGTGTGTGTGTGTGACAGAGCGAGAAAGATAATTTTTAGGCAAAATTCAGTTCAAAAATTGCTTGCATTGAAATATAAACACTTTACTTATTAAACAGCTCATTTTTCTTTCATTTGGATCGTATTCTTTTAAAATTATTTCAAACATAGTAAAATGTTCACATTTAAAAGCCCATTTCAGAAGAAAAACAGCAGGACAAATAGATAAATGATAGATAGATGATAGATAGATAGATAGATAGATAGATGATAGATAGATAGATAGACAGACATAGATCATGTCTTAGTTTGTTTGTGCATTGTCATAGAATAGCACAGACTTGGTAATTACAAAGAATAGAAATGTATTTATCATGGTTCTGGAGGCTGAAAAGTCCAAGATCCAGGCACCAGCATCTGGTGAGGACTTTCTTGCTGAATTCTTACATGATGAAAGGCAAATGGACAACAAGGGGATGAATGCTGTGTCCCCACATGGCAGAGGAGCAGAATAGTTCTTTTTTTAGTGGAATGAATCCATTCATGAGGGCAGTGTCTCATGACTGAATCACCTCCCATTAAACTCCATCTCCCAACACTGTGGCATGGAAAACGAAATTTCCAACACATGAATTTTGGGGTACACATTCAGACCATAACAGATATATATATATTTCCATTTATATATGGAGAGAGACACAGAGATAGAGAGGGCGGGAGAGAGAGAGAGAGACTGACAAAACAAAAAATGACAGTGACCTGATTAGCAGGTCAGAAAAATTTTAAAAAGGCAGTCACAAGATCTGAAAAGTCACAAATGTTTGGAAAAATCATAGATGTTTAGAAAAATCAATGTTTGGATTCACTTAGTATGAATTCCTCAATATCACTAATAATTCAGCATTGTATAAAAATGATGTTAATATAATGGCTCTGAATAACAATGTACATGTTGTGTAATAAGTTTGGACAATTTAGAAAGCTTTCCTCTATCCTAAATATCATATTCTTAACTATCCCAAAGATGAAGAATTTTTGAAAAGTGAAGGCCTCTCACTGAGTGAGAAATTAGATTGACTTTGAGAATGCTTATCAAGATTAAGGAAGATGTGCAAAGGTCATGGAAATGACGGGCTGTCACACTTGGCCAGACTTGGGTGCTTGGTGCAGTGGTGACTTTGACATGTGCGGTCACTGAGCTACCCTTGTATCCAGCTCTGCAACTGTGTTCCTTTCTCTCATTAATTCCAGGGGATGGGGTCCCCTCAGCATTGAATACAACTATTTATTAACATCTTAAACAGCGTCATGGTCATTCCAGTAATTTAAACTACTTACTCAAGAATTTGTGGCTATTTCTGTTCTTTTTTCACCTCATTTGAGTCTCCTCAGTGTCACAATCAGAACTCTTTATCTCTTCAATAACTAACTAGTTACAACAAGCCACAACGGTCCAATCTAAATCATCTTTTTATGCCAAAATAAGCGGGGACATCTATTAGCTCCTTTGTTTCTTTTTGATTTTGCTTTTTCCTATTGTTTTGTTTTTTCTTTTAAGATCTTAGCTTCATCCCTTAAGTATGTACCACCATTCTAAAAGTCCTTTTTATAAATTCTTCTCAAATATTTTGGGGCCCTCATGCAGAATTCATTGTGCCTTATTCTCCAGCAATGGAACTTCGGCATCTAGAGATTTCAAGGTGAGCGTATTGATTCCCTTTAGCACACTTTCTATAATATATGTAGATTTCTCATGTGGTGTAAAGCATTTAAATTATTTTACTAGCTACTTACCATTCTTTCCTTTCCTCAGGCCTTTTTTTTTTTAAAAAAAAAAAGAATGAATTCTGAGGTGATAGGTGCAGATGACATTGGAGTAGCAAAATAAGGCTGGATTTATCCATCTAAAAAAAAAAAAAAGAAAAACATTAGGCCTAACAGTAAAAATTTGAAGTTGAGTAAGAGGATAATGGGATTAGAGTGACAGTCGCAGAAGCTAAAACGTGTTTATGTGGAAGACAGAATCGAGAGATTTAAAGTCATTCTAAAAGGGTGAGGATATTTGTAATGAGGAGAAAAGGCCAGGGATGTAACCAGGGATGTTTTGATTTAATGTTTGATGTGCCTCCTGTGTTTCTTCTCACCATGAAATCCTTGGGAAATAAATGTATATTCTTATCAATGCTGTAGAAGTTGGATTTTATTTCTTCTTTTGTGAAATATTCTCACAATTACATTGTCATCCCTAAAAACAAGGTCCTAGTTTTATAATACATATCTAATGCAAATAAAATCTCCTTTCTTTCTGAGGAGCTCCATCAACTACTTTATGGGTACCAGATTCGTTTCCATAGAGTGGGTGCTCTGTTTCACCTACGGATTATGTTATTTAATGGCTCTATTGGTTATTTCTCTTCTAATACTTCAGTCCACCATCTCCTCTACCTCTCTATTACAAAACCTAGGTCCTGTGAGTTTCTTTTATTAAACATCTCTTGCACAACCTTTCAGAATCCAAAACAACTATCTTCATTTTTTTATCCTTTATATGAGACTGCATACAGTTTTTCAGTTGCCAACAGTGTCCATTGAATTACATGCACATTCAACACTCTTTCTTTCAATAATTTTTCCTCTTTTAGTTTTCTTATTTCAATAGGTTTTTGGGGAACAGGTGGTGTTTGGTTACATGAATAAGTTCTTTAGTGGTGATTTCTGAGATTGTGGTGTATCCATCACTCGAACAATGCACACTGTACCCACTGTGTAGTCTTTTATCCATCACCACCCTCTCACCTTTTGCCCCCAGTCCCCAAAGTTCATTGTGTCATTCTTATGCCTTTGCATCCTCATAGCTTAGCTCCCACTTATGAGTGAGAACATAGGATGTTCAGTTTTCTATTCCTGAGTTACTCCACTTAGAATAAAGGTCTCCAATTCCATCCAGGTTGCTGTGAATACCATTACTTCTTTCCTTTTTATGGCTGTCTAGTATTCCATGGAATGTGTGTATGTATGTATATATACACATACACACATATGTGTGTGTATGCCACATTTTCTTTATCCACTCATTGATGGATATTTTTGCAATTGTGAATTGTGCTGCTATAAACATGCGTGTGCAAATATCTTTTTCATATAATGATTTCTTTCCTTTGGGTAGATAACCAGGAGTGGGATTGCTGGATCAAATGGTAGATCTACTTTCAGTTCTTTAAGGAATCTTGACACTGATTTTCATAGTGGTTGTAGTAGTTTACATTCCCTCCAGCAATGTAAAAATTCCCTTTTCACCACATCCACACCAACACTTATTATTTTTTTATGTTTAAATTATGGCCTGTATTAGTCTGTTTTCACACTGCTGATAAAGACATACCCAAGACTAGGCAATTTACAAAAGAAAGAGGTTTTATGGGCTTACAGCTCCACGTGGCTAGGGAGGCCTGACAATCATGGTGGAAGGTGAAAGGCACATCTCACATGGTGGCAGACAAGAGAAGAGAGCTTGTGCAGGGAAATTCCTGTTTTTAAAACCGTCAGATCTTGTGAGGCTTCTTCAATATCAGGAGAACAGCAGGGGAAAGATCCTCCCCCATGATTCAATTACCTCCCACTGGGTTCTTCCCATGAAATGTGGGAATTGTGGGAGTTACAATTCAAGATAAGATTTGGGTGGGGACATGGCCAAACCAAATCACGGCCATTCTTGCAGGAGTGAGGAGGTATCACATTGTAGTTTTGATTTGCATTTCCCTGATAATTAGTGATGTCAAGCATTTTTTCATATGTTTGTTGGCTATTTGTATATCTTTTTTTGAGAATTGTCTATCCATGTCCATAGCTTGCTTTTTGATAGGATTGTTTTTTCATGCTGTTTTGAGTTTCTTGTGTATTCTGGATATTAGTCCTTTGTCAGATGTTTAGATTGCAATGATTTCCTCCCACTCTGTGGGTTGTCTGTTTCCTCTGTTGATTATTTCTTTTGCCATGCAGAAGCTTTTTAGTTTAATTAAGTCATGAAATTAATTAGTTTAATTAAGTCATGAAATGATCATATTGCCAAAAGCAATATTTAAGACATGAAATTTCATGGTTATGAAATTTTTGCCTAAGCCAATGTCTAGAAGGGTTTTTTCTGATGTTATCTCCTAGAATTTCTATGGTTTTGGGTACTAGACTTAAGTCTCCCACCTTGAGTTGATTTTTGTGTAGGGTGAGAGACGAGGATCTAGCTTCATTCTCCATGTGGCTGCCAATTATCCTGGCACCATTTGTTAAATAGGGTGTCTTTTCCCTACTTTATGTTTTTGTTTGCTTTGTCAAAGTCAGTTGACTGTAAGTATTTGACTTTACTTCTGGGTTCTCTATTCTGTTCCTTTGGTCTGTATGCCTATTTTTATACCAGTACCATGCTGTTTTGGTGACTGTGGCCTTATAGTATAGTTTGATGTCAGGTAACATAATGACTCCAAATTTGTTCTTTTTGCTTAGTCTTGCTGTGACTATGCAGGCTCTTTTTTGGTTCTATATGAATTCTAGGATTTTTTCTAGTTCTATGAAGAATGATGGTGGTATTTTGATGGAAATTGTATTGAATTTGTAGATTGCTTTTGGCAATATGATCATTTTCACAAAATTGATTCTACTCATCCATGAACATGGGATGTGTTTCCATTTGTTTGTGTCATCTACAAATTCTTTCAGCAGTGGTTTGTAGTTTTTCTTGTAGTGGTCCTTCACTTTGTTTAAGTATATTCCTAAGTTTTTTGTTGTTGTTGTTGGTTTGCTTTTTTGCAGCTATTGTAACAGGGGCTGAGTTCCTGATTTGATTCTCAGCTTGTTCACTGTTGGTGTATAGCAGGGCTACTGATGTGTGTACATTAATTTTGTATCCTGAAACATTGTTGAATTCATTTACCAGTTCTAGGAATTTTTTGAGTCTTCAGGGATTTCTGGGTATACAATCATGTCATCAGCAAACAGTAGCAGTTTGACCTCCTCTTTACTGATTTGGATGCCCTTTATTTCTTTCTCTTGTCTGATTGTTCTGGCTAGGACTTCCAGTACTATGTTGAATAGAAGTGGTGAAAGTGGGCATCCTTGTCTTGTGCCAGTATATCTTGTTCCCATTCAGTATAATGTTGGCTGATGGCTTTTATTAACTTAAGGTATATGCCTTCTCTGCTCATTTTGCTAAGCGTTTTAATCATAAAGGGGTGCTGGATTTTGTCATATGTTTTTTTCTGCCTCTATTGAGATAATCATGTCATTTTTGTTTTTAACACTATACATATGATGTATCACATTTATTGACTTGTGAATGTTAAACCATCCCTGCATCCCTGGATTGAAATACACTTGATCATGGTGAATTATGTTTTTGATATGCTGTTGAATTCTGTTAGCTAGGATTTTGTTGAGGATTTTTGCATCTATGTTCATCAGGGATATTGGTCTGTAGTTTTCTTTTTTTGTTATGTCCTTTCCTGGTTTTGGTATTAGGGCGATATTGCCTTCATAGAATGATTTAAGGAGGATTCCTTCTTTCTCTCTCTTTTGGAATAGTGTCAATATGATTGGTATCAGTTCTTCTTTGAATGTCTGATAGAATTCAGCTGTGAATCCATCTGGTCCTGGACTTCTTTTGGTGGCAATTATTAAATTACCATTTCAATCTCACTGCTTGTTATTGGTCTATTTAAAGTCTCTATTTCTTCCTGGTTGAATCTAGGATGGCTGCATATTTCCAAGAATTTATCTGTATCCTCTAGGTTTTCTAGTATATGCACGTAAAGCTGTTCATAGTAGCCCTGAATGATCTTTTGTTTTTCTGTGGTATTGATTGTAATATCTCCCATTCTGTTTCTAATTGAGCTTATTTGGATCCTCTCTCTTCTCTTCTTGGTTAATCTCTCTAATGGATTATCAGTTTTATTTATCATTTCAAAGAACCAGTTTTTTGTTTCATTTATCTTTTGTATTTTTTTTGTTTCAAATTAATTTAGTTCTGCTCTGATCTTGGTTGTTTCTATTCTTATGCTGTGTTTGGGTTTGGTTTGTTCTTGTTTCTCTAGTTCCTTGAATTGTGACCTTAGATTGTCTATACGTGCTCTTTCAGAAATTTTTTTTTTTTTTTTTTTGAGATGGAGTCTTGCTCAGTCGCCAGTGCGATCTCGGCTCACTGCAAGCTCCTCCTCCTGGGTTCAAGTCATTCTCCTGCCTCAGCCTCCAGAGTAGCTGGGACTACAGGTGCCCGCCACCATGCCTGGCTCATTTTTTTGTATTTTTAGTAGAGACGGGGTTTCACTGTGTTAGTCAGGCTGGTCTCCATCTCCCGACCTCGTGATCTGCCCGTCTTGGCCTCCCAAAGTGCTGGGATTACAGGCGTGAGCCACCGTGCCCAGCCAGACTTTTTGATATAGGCATTTAATGCTATAAATTTTCCTTTTAACATCGCTTTTGCTGTATCCCAGAGGTTTTGATAGGTTATGTCACTATTATCTTTCAGTTCAAATACTTTTTTAATTTCCATCTTCATTTCATTGTTGACTCAGTGATTACCCAGGAGCAGGTTATTTAATTTCTATGTGCGTGGTTTTGGGGATTCCTTTTGGAGTCGATTTCCAATTTTATTCCACTGTGGTCTGAGAGAGTACTTGCTATAATTTTGATTTTCTTAAATGTGTTGAGACTTTTTTTGTGGCCTATCATATGGTCTACCTTGGAGAATGTTCCACGTGCTGATGAAGAGAATGTATACTCTGCAGTTATTGGGTAGAATGTTCTGTAAATATTTGGTAAGTACATTTGTTGTAGGGTATAGTTTAAGTCCATTCTTTCTTTGTTAACTTTCTGTCTTGATGAGCTGTCTATTGCTGTCAGTGGAGTACTGAAGTCCCCCACTATTCCGTTGCTCTCTATCTCATTTTTTAGATCTAGTAGTAATTATTTTACAAATTTGGTAGCTCCAGTGTTAGGTGCATATATATTTAGAATTGTGATATTTTCCTGTTTGACAAGTCCTTTTATAATTGTATAATGTCCCTCTTTGTCTTTTAAACTGCTGTTGCTTTAAAGTCTGTTTTGTTTGATATAAGAATATACTCCTGCTGGCTTTTGGTGTCCATTTGCATGGAATATCTTTTTCCACCCTTTTATCTTAAGTTTATGTGAGTCCTTATGTGTCAGGTTAGTCTCTTGAAGACAGCCGATACTTGGTGAGTTCTGCCATTCTGTATCTTTTAAGTGGAGCATTTAGACCATTTACACTCAAAATTCATATTGAGATATGAGGTATTATTCTATTCATCATGCTATTTGTTGCCTGAATACTTTTTTTTTTCATTGTGTTATGTTTTACAGGTCCTGTGAGATTTATGCTTTAAGGAGATTCCACTTTGGTGTATTTTGAGGGTTTGTTTCAAGATGTAGAACTCCTTTCAGCAGTTCTTGTAGTGCTGGCTTGGTAGTGGCGAATTCTCTCAGCATTTGTTTGTCTGAAAAAGACTGCATCTTTCCTTCATTTATGAAGCTTAGTTTCACTGGATACGCAATTCTTGGCTGATAATTGTTTTGTTTAAGGAGGCCAAAGATAGGACTCCAATCCCTTCTGGCTTGGAGGGTTTCTACTAAGAAAACTGCTCTTAATCTGATAGGCTTTTCTGTATAGGTTACCTGATGCTTTTGCCTCACAGCTCTTAAGATTCTTTCCTTTGTCTTTACTTTAAGTAACTTGATGACTGTGTAGTTAGGTGTTGATCTTTTTGTGATGAATTTTCCAGGTGTTCTTTGAGCTTCTTGTATTTGAATGTCTAAGTCTCTAGCAAGGCCAGGGAACTTTTCCTCAATTATTTCCTTGAATATGTTTGTCAAACTTTCAGATTTCTCTTTTTCCTCAGGAACACCAATTATTCTTAGGTTTGGACATTTACCATAATCCCAAACTTTTTGGAGGCTTTATTCCTTTTTTAAAATTCTTTTTTCTCTGTCAGATTGGATTAATTTGAAAGCCTTGTCTTCAGGCTCTGAAATTCTTTCTTCTACTTGTTTGATTCTGTTGCTGAGACTTTCCAGTGCATTTTGCATTCCTCTAAGTGTATCCTCGATTTTCAGAAGTTGTGACTGTTTTTTATTTACGCTATTTTATTGGAGATTTTTCCATTCATATCCTATATCTTTTTTTTTTTTAATTTCTTTAAGTTGGACTTCACCTTTCTCTGGTGCCTCCTTGATGGGCTTAATAATCAACCTTTTGAATTCTTTTTCTGGTAATTCAGAGGCTTTGTCTTGGTTTGGATCCATTGCTGGTGAGCTAGTGTGATCTAACAGAGGTGCTAAAGAACCTTGTCTTGTCATATTACCAGAATTTTTTCTGGTTCCTTCTCATTTGGGTAGACTATGTCAGAGGGAAGATCTGGCACTCAAAGGCTACTGTTCAGATTCTTTTGTCCCATGGAGGTGCTCCCTTGGTGTGGTGCTCTCCTTTTTCCTCTAGGGTGGGGATTCCTGAGAGCCAAACTGCAGTGATTCTTATTTCTTTTCTGGATCTAGCCTCCCAGTGGAGCTACCAGGCTCTGGGTTGGTACTGGGTACTGGGGGGTGTCTGCAAAGAGTTCTGTGATGTGATCCATCTTCATGTCTCTCAGCCGTGGATATCAGCACCTGCTCTGGTGGAGGTAGCAGGGCAGTGAATTGGAGTCTGTGAGGGTCCTTAGTTGTAGTTTTGTTTATTGTACCAGTTTTGTGTTGGTTGGCCTCCAGCCAGGGGGTAGCACTTTTTTTTTTTTTTTTTTTTTTGAGACAGAGTCTAACTCTGTTGCCCAGGCTGGAGTGCAGTGGCGTGATCTCGGCTCACTGCAAGCTCCGCCTCTCAGGTTCACGCCAGTCTACTGCCTCAGCCTCCAGAGTAGCTGGGACTACAGGCGCCTGCCACCATGCCCGGCTAATTTTTTGTATTTTTTTTTTTTAATAGCGATGGCGTTTCACCGCCAGGATGGTCTCGATCTCCTGACCTCGTGATCTGCCTGCCTCAGCCTCCCAAAGTGCTGGGATTACAGGCGTTAGCCCAGCGCCAGAGAGTAGCACTTTCAAGAGAGCATCAGCTGCTGGAGTATGGGGAGGATCAGGCGGTGGGCAGGGCCATGGAGCTCCCAAGAGATTATGTCCTTTGTCTTCAGCTACCAGGGCTGGTACGAAAAGACGATCAGGTGGGGCAGGGTTCAGCGTGTGTCTGTGCTCAGACTGTCCTTAGTCAGGGCTTGCTGCTGCTGTTCTGGGGGATGGGGTGTGGTTCCCAGGCCAATGGAGTTATGTTCCCAGGGAGAGTATGGCTGTTCTGTTGCATCACACAAGTCGCCAGGGAAGTGGGGGAAAGCCGGCAGCCCCAGGCCTCACCCAGCTCCCACGCAGCCGGCAGCCTGAAGGGCCAGTCTCACTTCCACCATGTCCCCGCAACAGCACGGAGTGTATTTTCAGGCAGCCGGTGAGTAGGGCTACAAGCCTCCAGCTGAGAAAGCAAAGCCAACTCACAGTTCCTTGGCTGTCCTGCGGAGCCTGCGGTGGCAAACCACCTCCTTCAGAAGGGTCTGTGGATTCTCCTGGCTTTTCTGGTATGTTCCTGTGGTAGTTCTTGGAGCAGAACTTCATGATGCCAGTCTTCATAGGCGGCTCTGTCTGTCTGAGTGGGAGCTGCAGGTTAGTCTGGGCTCCTTTCCACCATTTTTTTCTCAATAATTTTTCTTGATCCACTACTGTACCAGGCATTTTGTAGTGGTGGACGTTGGAAGACACATAATATAGACATGGTTCCTGTCGTATTGCAGTTTATATTCTACCAACAAGTGATAAACTAACAGGAAAATATATGAGTATAAATGCTACCTACACTACAAAGGAAAAGAACGATGGATGTGTGAGATTGAGAGAATTAAATCTTAGTTTGGGTGGCCAGCAAAGGCCATCATGGGAAGATCACACTTCCTTAAGCTCTTTTTTCATCTTTTAAAATATTCATACTAACAATCACAATTTGAAATTGTACATTTATTTGTTTATATATTTATTTTAAGAAATGTAGGAAAGTGCAAAAACTGCAAAAATCTCTAAACTACAATACATATTTTGCAAGCTCAGTTGATTACTTCTTAAATAGTCATATCCTGAATTTTGATTATACAATTTGCTTCTATTCCTTTTGAGTTCTTCAGAAAATATTTAAAGTTTCCTTTACTAAACTTTTTGAATGAATTTACATTTTTTTTTTCCTATTAATGGTAGCATAGCATGTTTTAAAGTTCTATTTTTGCTGGGGGCAGAGTCTTACTTAGCTTGAGGGTTACTTGAGCATTTTTATTAGCAGCAGCTTTATTATCTATGATTAGATTTCACCTGGGCCAATTCATTACTCTCACCTTCCACACTTCAGAGTAGGTAGATAAACTTAAAAATAGTCAAAGGAACAATTTAGGGCATAGTTTACAAAATAAATCTAGCCTCTAAGTAATAACCAGCAGAAAATGAAATACAATTTTTTTTATTTTGGTGCATTAAATGAAAAATACAAGAAAATATGTATATATTTTGGATAGAATTTGCAGGTTGTAAACTTAGCAGAGGCCGAGTGCGGCGGCTCACGCTTGTAATCCCAGCACTTTGGGAGGCTTAGGCGGGCAGATCACTTGAGGTCAGGAGTTTGAGAACAGCCTGGCCAACATGGTGAAACCCTGTCTCTACTAAAAATACAAAACTTAGCTGGCCATGGTAGCAGGCACCTGTAATACCAGCTACTCAGAAGGCTAAGGCAGGAGAATCACTTGAACGCAGGAGGCGGAGCTTGTGCTGAGCTGAGATTGTGCCATTGCACTCCAGCCTGGGCAACAGAGCGAGACTCCATCTGAAAAAAAAAATTAAATTAAATTAAATAAATAAACTTAACAGAAAGTTAAGCAAACACAGGCTTCCCATATGAAGTAATTAGCATTTTGCAAAGAGGGAACATGGCATTAATAAAGGATCCTAGACTTAGGATCTCCACTACTTCATTTAAAATTGGATCTTTTTGAATTCACGGCAGGTTTTCCTTAAGAAACAATGTCATACATGATGGCTTAGTGTACTGGTCAATCCAGGGAAACTGATTTAATCCATAATATGACATTTGGGATAATATTGGACTAGACCAACATATATTGGGACCATCATATATATACAATGCTTATTAAAAAGATGTCTATTTAAGGTAAGTTCCTGAAAAATGAAAAATAATAGTATGCTGAGCAAACAATATGCTACAACAGTTAGAAGTCCAAAAGAAACCGAACAACCGAAACCAAATTGAACAAATAGGTGTGAAGAATTCGATGGGAAAGAATAGTGAGAAATGGTGCAGTTGGTTTCTGACTTTGTCACATTGATTTTTTTCCACAAGCACCATGTAAGTATTGGAATGCCTCTTAAAACTAAGTTGTGCTAACTTGGCTGGGCTGCTTTATAAACTCTTTACAAAATTTGATTCATGTTTTATTTAAGATTACATTCGGGAGGCAAGTCCCTAGGACTTGAGACAAGCTGCAGCATTCACCTGCAAGTGTGGCTCGCAAATCAGCAGACTTTGGAGCCATTGGAAAAGGCTGCTTCCAGTTACAAAGTGAAAAGATATAAGCAGCGTGCGCTGTAGACTGAGGTAGTATCTTCGAGTTCTGTCATTGGCACCTATCAGTGGCTGAGATATCCTGGGTTGAAGTCTGCAAGGTCCAGCATAATGTATTATGCATGAAAAGACATCTCCTGTTACTTCATTTTTGTAAAAGATTACCTCAATACTCCTTAAGGGCTGGATGACAGTGTGTGAAGTGGCTGAAACTTACATCAAATGCTTTAATAACAGGTCAGCAAAAAGGCCAATGGGCTTAACTTTTACATTCCAACTGGCACAGCTACAGGAGTGGGCTATTTGCCAAAGACATCGAACCAAGCCTCAGAGAAGTAGAAACAGCTCAACCAGATTCATTCAGCAGAGAATCGTGGTTAAAATATATTAAACCTGGATTCCTCAAATTCTGTTGGTAAAGTTATTCGGGATAGGGTAACACTTGGCATCCTTATGCTATGACTGGATCTCTCATGGGAATGAGATCTTAGCTTTAATTTTTAGAATTTAATTAAAGCTTCACAAGTATAAATATAAAAGTACTTGTTGTTGTTGTCACCTCTGTTCTTTAGCGATGACAAGTAACATCTTATTTGTGCTAACATGAGGAATCCATATGATATAGATTTAAAATATATCATTGTGTAAGATCTTATTTTTTCACCTTAACGTTGGCACCTATGTAATTTAGCTGAAACATTTTTAGAATTCAAGTGAGCTATGCACACCTCTGGGGAAATCTTGCTGGCCAGTTTTCCAGTGTTCCCATACAGGGATATTCACTCTTCGGCTGAGCCTTTGCTTAATTGTATTATTTTAGATGATGGGTTGCCTTGTGAGTAAATGATGAAAAGATGGAAGCTAAAATATACAGTAGCACACACCAGCCCTGTGGAAAATAAATAGCTGACTTTAAAAGAATGTTGTTCCAAAAGTCAAGGGCAATTTTAAAGAAGCAGTGAGTAGGCCAACTCAGTAACGAGTCACAGTGGTGTACTCATTGCTCCTCAGAGGCTCACATACGTTCTGGGGTGTGTGTGGGGCCCAGCCTGGAGACTGAGAGACAACATTCTTCACCTAGTGAGGATGGTCTAAAAACAAATACATTTTAAGAAACTAAAACCTAATAATATCCTGGTCAAGTTATGTATTATAAAAACAAAGCTAAGAAAGGTGAGCTAATGAATGAAAATTAGAAATACAAGTTCGGCAATACCCGTGGCATTCATGGGAGTGCTGGATTAATTTATTTAAAATTGCACCCGCTGGCAGATGCAAAAAAAAAAAAAAAAAAAACCAAAAAAAAAACAGAACATTATCTGTACGTTATCCTGTACTTCTTGCCCTCATGGGTAACATTTTTACTCATTTAGAGATCAACCCAGCACTTTTCACTGCTGACCACAAATTGTTTTACAAACTTTCATGTTGATTTTAACTGGATTGCCAGATTTGCCTCACAGCTTGAAGCAAATCACATCCCATAGCATCTGATAAGAGCTTGTAAAATAGTGGTACATGTTTCATTTAAGGGAAAGAATAGTTGCCTCAGAAACCGTCTGGTCTGTTAACTAGGTGACTGGATGGAATTGCGAGAAACACACTAGGGACGGACCCTTACACACAGAACCGAACACTGGCCCCAATGTGTTTTGGGAAAATAATCCTTCAGGAATGAGCGTATTAGCTCCAGATATCAAACTTTAATAGTAGAGAAATTGCATGTATTATTAAACGCCAACTTTACATTTGAGGTCTATGGGATGCATATTTTTCTTTCAAAAGTTCTACTTTTTTCAGGATGGGGATGAAACTGTATTACCACCCAAATCTAGGATACTTTTACTTCTACAGTAGTGAAAAAAAATTCCATATAGTTTTTTTTTGCAAGTTGTAAAAGCATACATGTTCACATACACCTGCCCCTTCTTCTAAAATTTTTAAAGAAAATGTTCCTGTCTTATTTACAGCTCCCTGAAAAGTAATGTTATTAAAAATAAACGTGTTTATTTGACTGGACACCCGGGTTTAACTACCCATGAGAGACCGCAGTGCTGTGGTTCAGTATCAGATGTGACTACCCACAAGAGGACACAGTGCTGTGACTCAGTGTGGTCAAGGACAATGCCTGCTACGTGCCTTACGGAATTAGAAAAGGGGGCTTTTACTTGTATTTATTGGTCTTTAAAATTTTGTTGTTTATATTCAGTAAAGCAATACTGAAAAAATGTTTTTGCCATAAATTAATATCATTATAACATCAGAAGAGAAAAATCTCCAAGATATTTTAAGAATTAAAAATAGTAATATCAAGTCAATCAGCCAGTATTTATACGTTCACATCACACTATGAGAACGGAAACTCACTGTTTCTTGTGCATATTCAAATAAATAACAATATGAGTGTAAAATCTTTCAATTCTTCAGTCTGTTGAAAAGCCTGTGGAAAAACTAGAATCTATATTCCAGGTACTCCAGAGTATAGTAATGAAAATACTTATATTAAAAACAGAGAGGACGGCGGGCGGTGTGCAGTGGCTCACACCTGCAATCTCAGCACTTTGGGAGGCTGAGGCGGGCGGATCACAAGGTCAGGATATCAAGACCATCCTGGCTAACATGGTGAAACCCCATCTCAACTAAAAATACAAAAAATTAGCCGGGCGTGGTGGCGGGCACCTTTAGTCCCAGCTACTTGGGAGTCTGAGGCAGGAGATTTGCTTGAACCCAGGAGGTGGAGCTTGCAGTGAGCCGAGATCACACCACTGCACTCCAGCCTGGGTGACAGAGCGAGACTCTGTCAAAAAAAAAAATAATAAAATAAAAAACCAGAGAGGATATGACATTTTTTTTTTTGAAAAGTGAGCAGTTAGAAGTTACAAATTTGATATGTAATTATATACAAAATGCAATTTATAGATATATTTTCTAGGAGCCAGTTGCACCATCAGTGCATTAGCCCTAAGCCTGTGTTTCAGACTTGTGAATTAGAAGCTTCTGACTCTCAAGAGGAGGCCTCAAGGCTGAGAGTGAAGAGGCTGCCAGTCCACGCATGACAGCCAGGGGTCAGCTCTCAGCTCGAAGGAAAGGATCAGCACAGGAAATATTTTACAGCCACGAAGAACCTTGACCTTTTCCACTCTTCTCTTTTTCCTATTTCCCCTTCTCCAGCCCCCTCCTCTAGCTCATCCCAATAATAGAGTAAAATCAAAGCATCCTGAATATTTACTAAGTGCTACATACCTTGTGAACTATTTCACTTGCAGTATCCCTAATACGGTTTCAATAAACCATGACCAGTAAAGTAATAAGCATTGTTTGAAAGAAAAAAATAGCCTAATACACTTCTTGTCAGACACACAAAAAGCTTTTCTTTTGTACATGTCTATGGTAAATTGCTTTGCATGACAGCACATAATCTAACCAAAGTGGATGTTCTCTGTTTGATCTGATTGTCTGAACAAAAAAAAAGCATGTATTTTAAATTTCTTTCTTTAATGAAGTATACTCCATGAGACACAATTTCTTATTAAGGCATATTTGGACTTCTATCAAACCTATTATTGATCTCTTCATCTTTTTCCCCCGCTAGTCCAGGAAATGGGAGCTACCGAAACCACAGGATCTGCTCACGGCTTCCAAACACTCTCTGCAGACAATATGACCACGTCCATGTCCTCCTCTGACTCCTGTGAGGCCCTTTTCATGGACCCCAGGTCCTTTCCTGTTTCTCCCAGAGGAGGAAGTCCAAGGCAGGGTCTGCATCTCCCTCGTCTTTGCAAGCCCCACAACAGCTCTCCTGGACAGTGTCTAAACTAAAACTTCTTGGCTGTTTAGTCTGGTTATACGTGTTACAAATTCCCCATTTCCTGTGGGGTTCACAGAGAGCTACAAAATTATAATAATACTTCAATAGAAATTTCTGACTCCATTTTTCAAATATTATCAAATCTTCTAAGGTTCTAAGACCCTTTGCTGTGAAGATAGGTAGAGAACCACTCTAATACAAAACAGCGTTTGTTTTTCTCTCTCAAAGGGAATTGGGACTGTTCGGAAAGTCATGGAAATTTGCTATATACTTTAAAAATCTAGAATGCCTTCCCAACTGGCACACTCAGGATATGAGGAAGCAATGTCACTGCAAATCACTCCTGAACTACATTTAAACTGAGTTACTTGGTTTAGGTTGAGTTTTCTCTCCATGCCCACAGCATCCTCAGAACTCTTGTCATCAAGGCTTAGGTAGAAACCTCTCCTCTTCAAATCGTGCCTTCCTTTCAGATCTAGTTAATTCTAGTCAGGATTCTAGGAAGGCCTCCCTCTGAAGACAATGCAAAAATAAAAAGAGCGACAGACCTTCCTTTAGTTGACAGCTTTCCATCATTTTCCGAATCAACTGTGATTCAAACTTTAAAAAAACTCAAGTTAGTGCCTGATGACTCCCTAGACTCTGGGACATCTGGTGCTGCCAAATTGAGATTCCCCTGACAATTTCCAAGGACAAAGATCTTTGAGGAGGGCAGCTCTAGGGAGAGTTTAGTCACCTCTGAAGTTGTGTCTCACAGACGCAGCATCCACTGACCCCTGACTTTCAGTTCATATTTTAGAACTGTTCCCAGGGGATGGAGATAAGGCAGTCATCAATCAGGAAAGTCAAACACATGCAGATGACTGAGAACAGCTCTCTTTGAATCCCAGTCATGGGAGTTGAGGAATGACCATTCCTCTACACAGTTGTATTAAAAAAAGTGAAATAAAATTTGTTCTATTTTGTTAGAGTTGCAGAAATAAGACAACAAACACAACCTCAATTGGGTTAAAAACCACACAGCTCTGGCAGCAATGTTAACATCATTTACATCAAGTTCCTTGGCTAAATGAGCAATTTCCATATGTCTAGTTTACATGAGCTCAATTGTAAGTGTGGTAGAATTGGCATCAAATAAATGGCATGGGTTCAGATCTGGTTTTGATTACCAAGATTTCTAGAGTATGTTTTTGTGTTTAACTCTTTTTTGTAACTTTGCCCGTGAATGTTTGTCTAACTTCTGCCTCATGAGCACTCAGTTTCAATTCCCTGACATATGTCTATGCTTTGCAATTTGTATCTTGTAGTCCTTGCCGGAGTCCCACTGCTCCCGAACACATGCCCTGAGGCAGCGTGCCTGCACAACCAGCTTCCATCTGAATGCTTCAGACATGCGCTGCATTCAGGCAAGAGCCCTTTGGATCTTCCCAATTAGAGCAAAATCGCTAGCATTTAATTTCTAATTTTACAAGTAACAGTGATTTGCAATTAGTAACAGACATCAAGATGACTTGTGACCAGCATTATACATGTTATTAATTTGCACTCATCTATAATTAATTTTACAATGGCATTTAGCTCAATGCTTATAGGAAAATCTGTCGTTGAGAACCAGGATTATTACCTCTACAAATACATTATTTTCTCTGTAAAAGAACTCTGACTACTTTCACCAGAAGTACATTTTTTAAGTTAGTATTTTGTACTCGTAGAACTAGATTAAATAATATCTTGTTGAGTGAACGATATTTTAAGATTACAAGCTGAATTGCTTATTATGGCTTTCTAAATTCATACCTGTTCTGCAGCAAAATATTTAAAAATTTAAGTATTGAAAATAGTCTAAGCAAAGAAAATTGCTACTTGTTAACTTTGGAAGACTTGAAGACATAAAATTTCACCAAATGACAGATTTATAAAAATTTCTTTTTGGGGGAATTTTCAAGTATTGTGAAACTGTTACTGAAAACAAAACATTAAAGCATTAGCACGTGTTTTAAAAAGCAATAAGACAATCACCTCTGTAAGAAACACACAGCTAATTATTATGTGTTCTAGAGAATGCTGTCACAATCAGTCAATTTACAGAAGCATGATTTTCTTTTTATTGAAGTTGTCCCTTTGCAAAGGGTCCCTTTAGATATTATTTCTGTGAATAAATAATTCACTGTCTTCTTCATACTCAAAGATATGCTTTTGAGATATATGTATATATGACTCTTTAGTATGAGCTTAATTTTTTTCTCCAGCAATGGCTGTAAGAATGCACAGACTACAAGAGACAATAGTGAGAAAGCTGAGAAGGCTGGTGATCCACACCCTTTCCATTGGAAGCCTACAGGGAGCTTTCCCCTAGGGCCCCACGTGGTCAGCCTTAGAGCGACTAACACTTCCTAATTCAAGAAACCAACCCTTGGCCCATGCACAGCGAGAACCAAGATGAATTGATTAATGCACAGTGAAAACTATAATTCTCACAAAGACAAAATCTTGTCAACAAGTATGTCTGTCCCCCATAGCCTGGTGTTTAGCAAATGAAATATTTGAAATTCAGTGACCACAACATCTGCTCCTCAGGCCAGTATCTGGATGCTTATTGTCCATGTTCAGGTACATCCATCTCAAAGGATGTAGAGCCACACACCTTCTTTCATCTTACATCATTTATTTTGTTATTTCCTATACAGGGCAGGGACTTTTCTTGGACAGAGAAGCTGAGAAGTATCAGATAAAGATGACCTGCATGTACTGGAAAATAATCTGTGGTTTATATGTAGGCGGATGGAAGCAAACCAGGGTAATATACATTTAGAGGCAGAGGGCTCTCACAATATCCTCTTCAAAAAACATTAGGATGAAAACAGTTGCAGAACATTTCTAGTAAAATATATCATTAAAACTTAGGCTAACTTAACTCTTTCCACCTACACACTTTAGTAATTTACAAATAGCGTTTAAGCATATATTTCATTTAAAATAGAGTCCACATGATTGAAATAGTTATGAAACTCTGAGAGACTCTCAATAGAACTCTTAGCTGCTTATTACTATCTCCTAAGAAAACAATTTAACTACCCTCTTCTCATTAAAAAGTAAATAAAAATAGTCTTCATGATATTGTAAAGATCTAATAATGCTTCCTTTGGCTTGTAGGAACAAAAGAAGAATTTGTAGTTCACAGCCACATGAGATAGTCAAGTGTTAAAAGGGAAAAAGAGCTATCGAAGTCAGGAAGCAAAATGCCTTCAGAGATAAAAGGTTATTCGTGGCTGAGTGAAAAAAATGGACAATGAGCAGAAAATAATTTATACTACAAAGTCTTTAGACACCATTTACTTGGTAAGACATTATAGAAATATTTTTGGCCGTTTTGTTTGCTTTAAAATCCACTTAACTACAAAGTGACTTCACAGTTTAAAAATGACATAATAACATAATCTATATGGTACTACACTGATAATATCATCTAATCTTTCATTATGCTGTGACCAAGTCTTTTGTTAAAAGTCTAATTTTAGCCTGGCACAGTGGCTCACGCCTGTAATCCCAGCACTTTGGGAGGCCAAGGCGGGTGGATCACAAGGTCAGGAGTTCGAGACCATCCTGGCTAACATGGTGAAACCCCGTCTCTACTAAAAATACAAAAATTAGCCAGGCGTGGGGGCCGGAGCCTGTAGTCCAAGCTATTCGGGAGGTTGAGGCAGGAGAATGGCGTGAACCCAGGAGGCGGAGCTTGAAGTGAGCTGAGATTGCGCCACTGCACTCCAGCCTGGGCAACAGAGCCAGACTCTGTCTCAAAAAAAAAAAAAAAAAAGTCTAATTTTCTTGTTGTATCAACATTTGATGTCCAATATGATCTTTAAGCAGCTATAAAATTATCAAAAATTATGCTAGAAGAAATCTCAACTTATATCTTTCTTGAGATACAGCTCTCTACATTTCAGTCTTTTTTAACTATGATTTTAGAATTTCTACCTCTAGAATAAGAAAATAGAAAAAAATTATTTTTTTGAGACGGAGTCTCGCTCTGTCACCCAGGCTGGAGTGCAGTGGTGCCATCTCGGCTCACTGCAAGCTCCGCCTCCCAGGTTCACGCCATTCTTCTGCCTCAGCCTCCCGAGTAGCTGGGACTACAGGCGCCCGCCACCATGCCCAGCTAATTTTTTGTATTTTTAGTAGAGACAGGGTTTCACCATGTTAGCCAGGATGGTCTTGATCTCTTGACCTCGTGATCTCACTGCCTTGGCCTCCCAAAGTGCTGGGATTACAGGCGTGAGCCACTGCGCTGGGCCAGAAAAAAATTCTTATGCCATTTTTAACTGAATATGTCCATAAAATGAAGTGGTTCTAATTAATTAGCACTTTTTCAAACATTGGCAAATATTATATTATTTATTCTCTGAAAATACCTACAAGTTATCTCCACACACCTATGCATCCTTCTTATTCTACAGATGGATGGAAATTTTAAAATTGTAAAAGCACCTCTGCATTGCTATATTAGTTCCCTATTGCTGCCGTAACAAATTACTGTAAATGCAGTTTATTAAAACAACACAGACACATTATTTTACCATCTGGAGGACAGAAATCCAAAATGGGTCTTCAGGGCTGCATTCCCTCTGGAGGCTCTAAGAGAGAGTCTATTGCCTTTCCATCTCCAGCTTCTAGAGGCTCCTGCGTTCCATGGCTAGTGACCTTCCATCACTACAGCCTCTGCTTCTGTCATCGCATCTCCTCCTGCCTCCTTCTTTTCCTTATAGGACCTTTGATTATCTTGGGCCCACCTTGTAATGTCAACTAAACTCCCATCTTAAGATCCTTGACGGGGCGCGATGGGCCAGGCCTGCAATCCCAGCACTTTGGGAGGCTGAGGCGGGCAGATCACAAGGTCAGGAGATCGAGAGCATCCTGGCTAACATGCTGAAACCCCATCTCTACTTAAACAAACAAAAAAAAGATCCTTTATCACTGCAAAGGCTTTTTTGCTATGTAACCTAACATGTTCAAGGATCCCAGGTACTAGGACGTGGACATCTTTGCAGGATCATTATTCTGCCTGGTACAGCTGCCTAGTGTTCAGTGTCCACTAAAACACTTTATTTCTCTGCTAATATTTTGTTGAGGATTTTGTGTCTTTGCTCAGGAGGAATCTATATTGCTTTGTAATTTTCTTTCCTTCTGACATCTTTTTCTGGTTTTGCCATGAGGCCTAAGTTGGTCTCAAAAACGAAGACAGTAAATGTTCTTTTCTGTCTTCTGCTAGTGTCTATATAAAATTGAGATGATGTCTTCCTTTAAAGTTTGATAGAATTCACACTTACGTTTGAAGTGCCTGAGGAAATGTTTTTAAATTCAATTTCCTTAATTTCTCTTTTTGGTAATTTGTACCCTTGAGAAACTTCACATCCTCTAAGATTCAAATTTATTGAAATGTAGTTATTCGTGTTGTTTTTTAAAAATTATCTATTGGATGCATAGTAATGTCCCTTCCTCCAATCTAATTTTTGATGTCTCTACTTAGTAGATTATCAATTTTTGTTTGT